>NW_026294562.1:87922294-89122294 GCF_007827085.1 Peromyscus californicus insignis
GGATCGGAGCTTTTCAGGGGAGACTGTGCTTTCTGTGTAAAAGGCCAGTGTAGCAAGAAGTCGTCTATTCCTGATTTCTTTAGACAGCGCAAGCCTTGTGCCTTGTCTAGTTCCTGCGTTTTAAGAGCTTGTTCTGTGTAGCAGAAATAATACAATAAATGGGTTTAACCACATTTGTCTCAGCTAGACAGTCTGCTTTGTCAGAGATTGCTGGTACAACATAAACAAATTACGTGTTTGTAGTGCTTTTCAGTGAAAGCCCATCTAACAGAGCTGAGATTGTGCTGCAGCAGCTGTGGATTTAATCTCCTACCTGTCAGTTAAAACAGGCATTTCCTGAACCAGATAAGGACTAGTCGTAGAGGAGGGAAGTAGTCACAGCTGGACAAAGACCTATTGTTATTGGCCGATAATTTCCATGTACATTCAACCCTCATTCTACTGTGGAGACTGCAGCCATAGTGTAGCATTGAAGGACCTAACAAGGGCTTATTTTTTAAACTTAAATAAAAAAGAGCTAAAGAGAATCAAAGCTGGGCTTTGTGTCATTGACTTGGGGAAATTTTAATGTGCATCTAAAAAAACACAAAAAACAAAAAAACAAAAAAACTGCCAGTGGCTTTGATCATGCTTCCAGATCATCGTGGACCTGGTAATAAGACTATGGACAGTGTCTGCTCACAAATTGACAGCTAAATATTTAGGAGTTCAAATAGTAACAAAAAACTATGCAATGTCAAAACTTAAATCTGAGGATTGGGGCTTTGCCATGTGACTCCTTTATCATGAGCACTGCAGCTGGAGACACGGATCTGCGGATCATTGTGTTAAATCAGTTCTGTAATAGCCACATGGGCATGTCTGTGTGCACTTCTCCTGTATTCCAATTTTTAACAAAAAACATGATTGCCTCTAGTTACTGGAGAAGTAGTGGGCAGAGAGCAGTGGAAATAAGAGATAAACATCTTTGCTTTCTTTTTCTTGCCCATGTGTTGAAGGGGTGCAGTAGGAGAGCAAGGTTCGCTCTCTCTTCATTTCACTTTTGTACCTATAGACATTTATACAGCCTAAAATGACTTGTATAAGCCTGGAAGGCTTGATTCAGAAATAACCTCTCTCTAAATGGTTGTATGCTACAATAGGCACCACCTCCTACACCAGGAGTAGCTGCTAATGATTGGGGCACTGGGGGATCAGCCCATGTATTTATCCTGACTTAGTTAGCAATCTAAATACACAACTTTTCAATGTCCACCTGAAATTTAAATTTAAAGTAATTCATGCAAGTGAACATATGGGCCTGAATGTATAACTCAAAGCATAATAACCTGAGTTTAGACCCCCAGAATCCACCAAAAATTCCAGGTGTAGTATATGCCTGTCACTCTAGCTCAGGGCCTGGGGCACTGTGAGCAGAGATAGGTGGGCCACTGGGTGCTTGCCAGTCAGCCGTTCTTGCCAAATTAGTGAGCTCCAGGTTTGGGGAGAGAACTTGCCTCAAAAAATACGTGAAGGGTAATAGGAAGACACCTGAAGCTGACCTTTGACTCCTACATGCATGCATGCACTTTATGTAAATGTACTCTCACACATGTCCATACACATGAACACATGTATCTACACAAAAGAAGAATGAAAGTGAATATATGTTTGAAAGGGTTTCTTGTATTCTTGTATTGAAAATAGATTTTTCACACAATATTTTCTGATTACTGTTTTCCTCCCTCAGCTCCACCCAGCTCCTCCCCACCTCCCCTCCCACCACAAAACAAAGAAACAGAAGAAGAGCCAAAGAAAAGCCCTAGAAACACATATAGATGCAGAGATGCACACATTTGCACACACATTTTTTTATATATTAAAATTTTAAAGTTTTCATAGAAATTTCATTTTGCAAGGAGCATTTTGTCATTCTGATCTTGACATAATACTCCTAAGGTAGTGGAAGTCTCAGCTTTAGAATTTCCTTTTGTGAAACAGGGAACAGAATGGCAGCAGGGGGTCAAACTACATGTCCCACTGTCCTTTGCTGCAGAGATGGTGCCTTTGCTCCCGTCTGCTCTTCCCCTCAGTGCTCCTGCCATACTGTTATAGTCATTCCCTTTCCTTAACATCTCATGATTAGAACAAACGTGGCTCACAATGTTCTTTTATTGGTTCAGAAGTTCAGGAATGACTTTATATGGGCATACTTTTAAATCTGAAATGTGCATTCTTAGTTATGTTTCCTTCAAGAATTTTCATCAAAGGGAATGCAATATTATGCTAAAGTAAAAATGAGTGCATCAAAATAAAGGAGAAAGGAGTCTTAAAATCCATCTCTCTGTCTCTATGTCTTTGTCTGTCTGTCTGTCTATCCGTCTATCTCTCTCTGTCTCTCACTCTCCTCTCAGTGTTCTTTTTTTTAGAGGTAAAGAATTTTTAAGTAGCTCTGGCTGGCTTAGAACTTGCTGTGTAAGACAGATTGGCCTCAGACTTGTAGGCTATCCTCTTTCTGCCTCAGAGGTACTGGAATTACCATACTTAGCTTGTTTTGTTCTTTTTTCCTCTTTAGACAGTCTTATTATGTAACCAGTACAAGCCGTGTCCTGTGGCAATCCTCTTGCCCCTGTCTCCCAAGTGCCCTCGTGCGTTTTCACCCCTCCTTGCCAGTTCTTAGTAAGATGTAGCTCGTGCAATCATACTGAAGAGTCACTGGTTTTGTTTTCCACCATGAACTCTGTTTTCCCCTTTATCCTGGTGGCTCACCAGCCTCTTTCCCTTTCTCCTCACCACTGGCTTCTGCTTTTTTAGTTGTGATTATATTGTTGGGTTATTGACTGCATTGTTAGTGCCAGTCTACGTTGAACAACACTATTGGCTGGTCATTTTAACAGCAGGATGTCGTGAGAGGTGAATGACTGTCACATCTGATTCTATACTGCAGAATCTGCCTTCATTTGGCAAATGAGGCATTAGCCTTAATTACCAAAATAAATAAATAAATAAATAAATAAATAAAAATAAAAAAAGAAAATGTAAGAGAAGTTTTATTTAACCAATATTTGGGCCAGTTTGCATTTATTAAATTCTGGCTTTGTGACCTTTATTATTGATATTTTCCCATTAGGCATATTGTGCACCCCTGTAAGTGTTTTGAATATTCATTTCTTACACAGAGACTGAATTTGCGTCTAGTTTCTGTCTGTAACTTTCTCCATTGCCTGGAATTTTGTTAAGGGACATAGTGAGTAGGAGGACATTGCGGTGGCACAGCAGGCTTCATGCAGTTTGGAGGATCTACTCATCTCCACTGGCAGCGTGGAGGAGAACCTGGGTTGAAGGGGTATGCTTTCATCTCCAAGGAGGCCCTCAGCAGACCACGGGTCAACCAATATCGTATTCCCTCTTCTCCTGGTGCATTTGCAGACACTCTCCTGGCGGCTTCTTGTGATTGTGTCTGCCACATGTTTCCTTCTGTTGAACAGAGGATATGTGGAAGAGGGACATTGGCCCACATTGCCTCTGCTTGTGGACCACTGAGGAAGTCTAAATTGTTCTCTATTTTCATTTCCCCTGTGCTAAGCTTGAGTTAGGTCTCAAGCCACCACTCTGTTCAGCCCTCTCAGTGACTCTGCATCACTCTCAGAGCACAACCCAGTTTCCCGAGCTCCTTCCTGTCACCCAATGACTGACTTGTTCACCAAGTTTGAGTTACAGATGTAGGGTTGTATGTGTGAGCTTGTATATATTATATGAGTATGTGTGTACTGTGTATGTACATGGTAGATGAGAATATGTTGTATGTGTGCTTTGTGTGTGAGCTCATGCATGTTGTGTGTAGTGTAGGAAAGTATGTTGTATGTATGTTTCCTATGTGTGTATAGTGTGTGGGTGAGCATGTATATGTTGTGTGTGAGTTTGTGTGTGGTATATGAGAATATATTGTATGTGTTGCATGTGTATGTTGTATATGAGCATTTATATGTTGTGTGTGTATGTGTGTGGTGTATGAAAGTATGTTGTGTGGGCTTTTGTGTGTATATGACATGTGGGTGAACATGTGTATGTTGTATGTGAGTGTATAGTATATATGTACATATATATGCGGTGTTTATATATGTGTTACATTGTGTTGTGTGTGTGGCATATGTGTATATGTGTGTGCTATATGTGGGTTTTGTATATGTGTGTTTTGCATGCATATGGTTTGTATTTAGTGTGAGTTGTTCGAGTGTGGCTCTTTTGTGTGTGTATTGTGTGTGCTGTATGAGAGTGTTTTATGTACATGTTGTATGTGTTGTGAATATGTATATATGTGTGGTGTACATTCTAAAAGTGGAGTAAGGGTGGACATAGTGCTCCAGGATGACATCACAGTGCATGGGGTTTTTTGTTCAAAAGCCTGATGTGTAATGTAGATGACAGACCTGAAGGCCATCTGTCTTGTGGTGACAGTCACTGTTTATGCCTGTCCTCAGTACCCACTTTCTGAGTATAACCTGCTTGTCCTCCAACCACACACTCTACAGAGCCGCCTCCCAATGATGCCTCCCAAGACTGTCCACACACCAGCCCTCAACAACATGGGAGTCTTCTCTTTATACCCTGCACTGTGTCTTTCTTGGGCCTTCTTGCTTGAAAGGCAACAGATTTTGTTCTCTGTGATAGTTGGAGCTTAAATGTTCTTCGGGAATATGTATCATATAATCAGTCCAAGATGGCATAACAAACTTTACTTTTTTAATCATTATTTTAGAAAATTATGCTCCTGGTTCTGTTGAGAACATTTCATCCTTTTAGGCAAGAATGATGCAATGGGTGAAGGCTCTTAGCATTATCTAAAATTAGAGTAAAGGGAAATGTCAACTGATAAAATTAGAAAAAAACATCTTGATAAACAAATGAAATCAATTTAAAATTTTTCTTACTAAATAGTAACCCTGGAGGATAGACTTTGACATAGGCAGATGCAAGCTCACCATGGTGAATTGTGCTTGGAGGTTTCGACTCCTGTCACCTTCATGTGAGGCTTGCAGACTTCAACTTGATCAAGCAGATAAACATCTTCATCATGGCCTCAGCTTGGTTTTTAAGTCAATACAAGTTTTGGATACATCTGATACAAATTCCTGCGAGCCTACTTGGTACAAGGCCCCTCACTGAGCCCTGACGAGTACAAAGCCCATGCCTTGTAGCTGCTGGAACAGAACTTTAACAAGACCTGCAGTTTCAAATGTAAACCTGCATGTCTAGATGAGGAATTTAATAATTGAACTGTGGTCATTGCTAACAGAATAAGCTTGTATAAAATAGTTCATGAGTCAAAGCCAGTTTGCCTTCATTACAGGTCAAAAGTTTATGAAAGCTTTATATCTGGATATGGCTGCTATAGAGGCGGGAACACACATTCTTTACAAATGGGAATGCACTCACACGGCATTTGTACAAAATATGAAAAAGAAATCTTTTTCATCTTGGCAAAACACTTTGATCATTGTGTATTTAATGAGGTTTCCACTTAAGAACAACAATAATCAGTCTCTAAAATGTTTCATACTTCTCTGGACAGAAGACAGGCTAGCATAAGACATTCATCTTCACTAGTCTTTGGAAATATCCAGAGTAATTGACTAGCTCGGTCTTCTGTGATGGCCTGGTGACCACTAACTGTGACTATTTGCATAATAGTCAACTCTTCACTTCTGTAGTGATAACTGTTTGTATCTGATTAAAATTAAGACTGCTTTAGTTCTCTTGACTTTTCCAGAAGTTGCAAAAATTGAGATTTGCTGTTCTGCTTTAACCAAACAAATGCACACATGGGGATAACAATATGCTGAGTTTATGCAGATTTTACAGCACAGATCTGAATAAAATGCCCACTAATAGACCCTTAAGGAGTAATAAACACACATGAATTTTCCTTAGTCGCACTTTAAAGTGATTTTAACATACTACTAGACCTTAACAATAATATTTAATTGACAAGATTATGCATTTGTATGGATTGAAAAGGTGGTAGATATCTAATTCCAAATGAATCATAAATTTTACTTTTGCATAACATGTTTTATTAATTTCTTTATGGCTGGGATATTCTATTTCCCTCCTGGTGAGAGTTTCTTAAAACATAGTAAGGAAACTTAAGCACATTTAATTAACATTTATCATCTTTTTTAGAAAGTGGTCTGACTTATGTCCTCATAAATATTCTTGAATTTTTTCTGGTGTATGCATCATGGAAATACCATGGAGCAATACTTAATGGAATTTTTTGGCCATAATTTGATTTTCTCCTTAAGCAAATTCTTCTTTGCTTAGTTGACATTATTTCAAACAATCTGATGGACAGGAGGACCTATAATAGGGTATAGTGAGGACTAACTTAATAGTACTTTGTGATGAAATGAGACCATGGACATCTTTATATTTCTAGTGCTGGGCTACCAGCCATCCAGTGATAAGCATGTGATATGCATTTTTTGAATAGTTAAAATTGGCACTGCCTCCTTCCTCAGGAGGTAACATGCCTCCCAAGAGTGTTGCTATGTGTCAAGCTCTTCATTTCCTGGAATAAGGAATAAGGGACAAGACAGGAAGAGACGATGGTAGAAAGTAAGTTGGTTAATGTCAAATCCATGTTCTTTCCTCTGAAAAGTTTCATGCCTAGATAGAACATATACAGATAAGTGAGAACTAAAGCAATAATCTTCATTATTGGGATCTGGTAGATTAATAAGATGTCAGGCAAATAGGGCTGGTGCATAGCATATGCAGTGCGTATGAAGAGGTATTGAGAAGGATACACGTCTCCATCAGGACTGGCCTTGCTCTTTGGGGTGTATCTGAGAAGTGTTGTAGGGCATGTGCCCATTGACTGACAGCTGCTGTGCTTGTCCTCTCACAGACCCCTTCTCTCCTCAGTAACCAAAGAAGGAAGCAAAGAGAGCGGGGCTGGAAGAGGGGTGAATAGTAGTTGTAAGGATGACCGAGCAAATTGATTTGATTTTGCCTATCTCACTCACTCTTGGCAAAGTTGTGGGCATAATGAGAAGCTGGGGACAAGCCATCTCTCTTTCATTTCTTCTGTAAATATTTCATGTTTCATTACTGAAAGGTCTGATTAGTGAAGAGAAGGAAGTGCTGTAGCTGCTCTCTTAGATTAACTTGTTGGCGTGGAGTGCATAGGGTCGTGTGCGGCTTAGTTTGTCACCTTGACACAAGCTAGAGGCATCTGGAGAGAGGGAAAGCCAGGGAGGGACTGACCTGTAGGTGAGTCTGTGGGGGAATTTTCTTGATTATTGATTGGTAGAGGAGGGCCCAGCTCAGCTCACTGTGGGTGATGCCACCCTAGGCAGGTGGTCCTGGATGGTAGAAGAAAGCAGGAGGAGTAAGTTACAAGGAGCATGTCAGTTCCTGCCTCTAGGTTCCTGCTTGAGTTCTTGTCCTGACACCCCTCACTGTTGGATTATGATTGGGAAAAGTAAGCCAAATAAGCCCATCCCTCCCTAGGTTCCTTTTTGTCATGATGCTTATCCCAGAATCAAGAATCAAACTAGGACAAATGGTACACGTGCACTATAATGCTAGCTCTTTGTTAATTTGCTCACCAAAGAAGATGAAGGAAGTAAGAGGCTAGGCTTTGTGAAGGATGCTTTTAAATTATACTACCTTTGGAGGATCTTCTGCACCAATTAGTAAGAATTTCAACAATTCTGGAGGACACTGAATTATATTAAAATTGAATGACAACAGACTGTTTTGTCTATTATCATACTGGCACCCAAGAAAGATGAGAATAAAGGAGAGAGACAGTAGATGAAAAGGAGAGAGGGCCAGAAGGAAAAGAGGTGGTGAGATAAAAACTCTCTTAACAACAGACAGAAACCAAGCATCCTTTTGTGGCTGGACTGCATCATCCACCCAGTGTGCATGCATTGACTATTGGTGAGATTCTGAGTGCAAATTCTCTAGGAGATGTGTTGTTCCAGACCTGCTTCTGCCAGGATTTCTCTTTGATTATTCTTCAACTGCAGTCAGCTAGACATTTGCTAGATAAGACAAGCAAATGCAAACAATGTTATATGAAGATGTGTGTTGACACTTTCTTCTGGAACAAGAACAATGTGATTCATACCCTCTGCAGCTGTAGGCACAATGTCACCACAATGTGGAAATTCCTGGTCTTGTTCTGAACCATGGGTCAGTCATTACACAATGTCTGTTATGCTCTTATCCCTATGTTGAATGCAATGGGGCATATTAAAATAAAAATGACACTGGCCATTCAGCATCTTTGTGTGTACCTAGAAAGACATGGCTAGTGAATTGAAGAGCATGGTGGATACTGGAAACTGTGGTCAACATAACTCAGTGTATGGACCTTTTAAGAAAGAGCAGAGCAGAGTCTTCTGGTGTTCCACAGTCTTAGCAGAACATATTCCACTAAAAAGGTTTCTATTGAGGCAAAAATATATGCTACCAAATGAGATCTTTCCCTTTATAATCCTCCAAAATGAACTGCTCAAGCACTATGGTTTGACATGCACTTTTTGGCAGAGAGGGGACTCCTGTCTACATTTGAAAGCTCTTCATATAAGTTCCCTGGGCCTTTTATTCATTGTTCTAGATGCTGTAGTTTTTGCAGTGGTGTTAATACATTATGCAAATGACTCAGCTGTTCTTTCCAATGAAAAGTGTGGCAATTAGAGACACTGACCCTTTTCCACTGTGTCTGTCTGTGTTCTAGTTCTCTCTCTCTCTCTCTCTCTCTCTCTCTCTCTCTCTCTCTCTCTCTCTCACACACACACACACACACACACACACACACACACATCTTTCTTTTTCTTTCTGTTATGGTGTACACACATTGGAGATTTTCTTTCCAACATTTCAAAAAACTTTCTCCAGTTAAACCACACCAGGAATTAAATCATTAAACAAAACAAAACAAACCTCACTTTCTCAGTCTTTAGCTCAGACATAGACATTAATTTTCACATGAATTTTCAATACAAATACTTATTGCATATCACTAAAAAAAGTGGAATCATCTCCATGAAAGAGAAAATGAGACCCCAAGTGTTGCTCTGTTTGCATATTAGCACACAGCCAGATCTCTGCCAAGTTGCTCTCTGACTGACTGCTACAGATGCTCTTTCTCAAGTATTCTGGGTCAGATCTTTAGTGCAAGTCTTCAGGGACAAACAATAGCACCTGTCCCTCACAAGCTATCAGGCAAGAGTTAGCCCATTCATGTATCTTTAATGAAGCTGGGGACAGATGGCAAGAAATGGCATCGTCAACAACTTAGCACAGGGAAAACAAAGGCATGAGTCTTGACACAGCAATGCTATTTCACGAATTTGGAAGGGAGCGGACCCAAGTGTTTCACATGCATCTGCTGCTGTCTTCCTTCCTGAAAGATGCAAGGAACACCCTACCAATTAAAATTTCTAGGCATGCAGACTGTTGGATAGAGAATGTTTTCCCCACCCTCTCTAAAAGGGAAATGCATTGGTCAGGGGTTGCAGAAGGGTAGGACAGGGACACAGTTGTGCTTGGGGATCATTTGTTCTTCCAGGATGCACTAAGCTTGACCCATGATGAGATCCTTTTTTCTCATTAACTCACTCAATACCCTGCCAATTACTGCTTTCTTCCAAAGCAGTAAAAATAATGACATTTTCATGCTGAGATTTATTTTGGCTACATCAAGCTTTATTATTGTACTAATAAAATTATTTTCTTCTCTTTATCTATAGAATAATTAAAGAATATCTCAATATATACAAGGAAAGTTACAGTTTCAAGAAAGAAAGATGCTATCTGAAATTTTGATATGTCCACATGACAAGACATGTGGAGACTAGTTACTCTTTGATGGAGTGTGGGGAATTTGATTACTTTTATTTTTTAGTAAAATTCTTTGGAAAGTTGTCTTCTCCCATGTGACTACCCTTCCCAGCATGTCACCAAATGGGTGAGTCTGGTATGGGGAGAGAGAGAGAGAGAAATCAGAGTGGATCAAATTTTTCAGAACACATAGAACTTTTATGTGTTCATAATGCATCATCCACCCTACCAGTGACACTCAGAGCAGTGACCTTAGTTCACAGCCTGTAGAAGAAGAAAGTATTGTGTCTGCTATGTGGTTTTGGCCACCAAGCCCTCTTCCCCAGTCTTAACTCATTACTCAACCCTTCTTTCCATTTCGTTCCCATGTTCAACAGACTACAGTGTACACGTGGAGAACCTGCTGGTAGGGTTCAGGACAATAGAAGTATCAGTCCCTTGCTAATCTTTTAAGATAGTGTTTTCAACATGCTGGGCAGATCTGAGTAAGTTGTGGGGATGCTGTCAGTCTCCTTGTGATATTATAGTATAAATTCTAGCATCTTCCCATTGAAGGACACTGTATAAAGGTTGCCTATGATCTCCTGTATTGTTTACTACAACTGCATGGAAACCTGCAACTTTGGAAAACTGCCAGCTCTTTCTTATTACAGAGCACTGCATTCCTAATGCCATTTAGATCTGCTTTGTAAGACACAACTTCATGCTTAATATAGCATGGTAATTCGTAATAGAAGCTTTAGACCTGACTAGCACAAACTTAGATCTTGATCTGACCTTGGATCTTGGACATACCACACTTTAGTTGATGGAGGTATTTAACTTCATTCAGCTTTGTCTTTCTTATTAAATGAGTAAAGATAAAAGTGAGTGTCTCATGGGCTTGTGAGGATTAAATGAGACAGGGTAAACACATCACCTTTTCAAGGGAGACATAAAGGGAACAATGGGAGATATTAGATAGCATCACCACTTCGCTAATTAAAACTCTAGGAGGAAATGTCATGTCTGCACTCAGACTACATTCTCACCAGTGGGTGTCTATCCTGGCTTTAATAAAGGGCACTTTACCCCACCACATTATTGCTTTATTTAAAATAAATGAAAGGCAAGGTGCTAGGGATGTAGCTCAGTGGTAGAGCTCTTGCCTACATGTACAAAGACCTGTGTTTGATCCCCATCACTTGGAATAAAATGTTAAGGACAATTTCATTTTGTGGAGCTAAATGATCATAGCTAATGAATGTGTTGTAATCAATGATTGGAATTCATGACAGTAAATATCAAGAGCAAATAAATTCTGGGTAACAACAAGAGAACAGAGGAAACTTTATTTAAAATTTGACAGTGTTTACATTATCCGAACTCAAGAACTGTCTCCAAGAATATGGTCCTGATGTGCAGAATTACTGTCAGTGGGAGACCTCTAGGTCCCTTGATTAAAACTGATCTCTCTTTTTGCTACTACTGAAGTCACCATGTAATAACAAACATACTGGGTGGAGTGATTGGCAGTTCTGGACTCTAGGTTCAGCTGTCAGATGCTTGTATCTTAAGTGATCTAGTGGTCTGTTTCCTTGTGTGTTGAATTTGAGGACTGGACTAAAATGCGGATTCTCCAGGACTGGTCCCTGGGTCAGCAGTAGCAGCTTTATTGGGGAGCTGCTCAGAAATGTCCATGCTCCAGCTTTGCCTCCAATACAAAGATTCCCCAAGTCCATGAGCCTGGGGTAGAGCATTGTCTGTTTTAAAGAACCCTCTGGTGTGTTTGGATGCACACCAAAACATCACCACTCTCCATGAAATTTTGGTTTTAATACTTGGATCATTGGATTTCACCTCATAGCATATGACTCAGAAGATGTGCTGTGGATCTGGAGAAATGCTCTATGAAAATACTGCTGATGCTGTTGGCCAGACACTTCAGTTTGTCAACTACCAGCCTAGATCTTTCTGCGTTTCAGTCTAACTCTGGTTCTGCTAGTACTACTGCTCTCAAACTATCTCTATTCCTTCCTCTTTAAGGAAACAGCTTCTGGATAATAGTTGTCAATGAGGACTTTGTTTTTTTAAACTTCTTAATTTGTAGAGTATAATAGAAAGGAATGACCCCAAATTCTTACAGGATGAAACACCTACACTTATGTATTTAGCATTAAAAACAGCCCTAGGGAGTGGAGGGATCGCTCAGTGGGCAAAGCATTTGTTGTGCAAATCTGAGGATCTGAGTTAGGATTCCCAGAACTTACATAAAGCTTGGTGTGATAGCACACATCTGTCATCCCAGTACTCTCAGAAGGAGCTGGGAGGCAGAGACAGGAGACTCTCTGGAAGTTTACAGGCCAGCTAGTCTGGCATTTGCAGTGTTCAACAACAAAGATGGTCTTAAAGAAGGTGAAAGTTGGGGACTAGCACCTAGGGTTGTCCTCTGACCTCCATAGGGGCACTTATCCAGACATACAGGCTTCATGTACATGAACATACACATTCACACTGCAGACACCATAAAAACCACGTCATATACATAACAAAAATGAAAACAACCACATCCATTTACTGCAAGAGCAGTACTTTCAGATGTACTTCAGCAGTACTTCCCAGTCAAGAGCTAAGGCCTGGCCCCTGCCAACTGTTCCTTGTGTTGTCTGCTCCCCTGAACACGACTAATGGAAAATTAAATTTGATTTCATTCTAAGACGCTACTTAACAAGGAACAGTAGAGACCCCCATGTCTCGTCTCCAGACAGTCCTTGTTATTCCAACTCTTCTTTCTCATGGTTTTCTAGAAGCTTGGGACTGGGTTACACTCATTGAGTCTGCTAAGTGCATGGCAAGTCTCTGCTCTCTCAAATGAAGGACTTAGTTCATGTTTTCCATCTTGAAGTAGAGTTATGGGAAGATCCACTTTTTTTCTGCTTATCCATTTGATAATTTTCTGTTGCTAAGTATACAAAAAATCCAAAGAGCTAATTTTGATTATAATATAACCACACTATTACATTAGAGAATGTGCTCAGTCTTAGCTTTGGTTGTCTGTCATATCCTCACATTGACTGTGTCAAGTGCCTAGTCAGCATTCACAGATTTGACAAATAGGGTCAGGAGAGTTAAATCTTTCAAGACCACACAGCTCAGGAAATGTAGGGTACGGACTTAGGCTTGTTCACTAACAAAGACATTGTAAGTTCTCAATAAATACATGTTGAATAAATGAAGGAAATGTGTCACACTACCTTCTTTTAAAAATATTTTTGTTAATTCTTGTAGCACAATGAATTTTGGTCACATTCACCCTGCTCTTCCACTCTTCCCTCAGTTCCTCCCAGATCTATCCCTACCTCTCTATACCTACTGCATGTGAACATTTTGCCTGAACATACATATGTGTACCACATGCATGCCTTGTGCCCACTGAGACTAGAAGAAGGCATCGAGTCCCCTGGATCTGTGGTGACAGATGGTTGCAAGACTCCATGTGGGTGCTTGGAACCAAACTTTGTCTTCCACAAGAGCAGCAAGTGCCCTTAACTGCTGAGCCATCTCCGCAGCTTCTCCCCACCCCATCACTTTTAAAATAATTCTTCTAGTACAATTTGTACTGCCCATACATTCTGAGTGTGAGACCATCACCTGGAGCATGGTCAATCTACAGGGACCACATCCTTAAAGAAAACTGATTCTCTGTGCCCCAGAAGCGATCACCTGTCCATAGCTCCTCAGTTAGAGGTAGAGGCTCATGAACTTCCCCTTCTATGCTAGAATGGTGATTGACTTCATCTTGTGCAGGCAGCCACAGCTGCTGTGAACTCCTGAGGGCAGCAATCCTGTCACATCTGAACACACTATTTTTCTCCCATCCTCCCTGACCCCTACCTCTTAGAACCTTTCTGCTCCCTCTTCTGTGATGGTTTCTGAGCCTTGGGAAGCTGGGGTGATGTAGATGTCCCATTTGTGGTACTCCACTGCCACTATCTTCTTAATGGCAGCTTTTTAGTAATCATAGAATTATAAAGTTGGAATGGCTTCATATGTTTTGTATATGTATTTTCATATACACACACAGACACATGCACACACAGACACAGACACACACACATTTATGTAGAAATACACAGCACTTCTAGGGAAAGGGCAGGTGCTGTCCCATCTCAGAGCTATTTTTGGAAAAATTTATCAGAAAATTCATCTTTGTACAATGCTTCCCTAAAAGCCATCTTGAGACTAGTTCTGTCCCTGTAACTGCTCAGTCTCAGCATCATCTTCCATACATGACACATCACATGTTATTCTCTCTCTCTCTCTGAAGCTGAGTGGGGTGATTTTTTTTCAGCTGATTCTCAAATCCCTAATACACAGTAGCAATTTATTTCATTGCTAGGTGAAAAAAAGAAAGAAAAAAGAAACAACATGTTGCCTTCTCTTCAGGGTAAAGCATCTATATGATACTCTAGGCACATGTGTGTACCACACTTCTGGAGGACCATGAAAGGATGTTCTTTGATGAGCAGTGGTCACTCATAATGATATTGTGCTTTGTTTTCTGGCGTGGAATACGTCACTTTCATCTTGAACATTGCACATGTGTACAGGGTCACAGAAAACTGGGGTTGAACAGCAAATCTGGTGCCTTTCTCCCGGGCTAAAGGTGAGACATGAGCACTAGAGGTTCAGCACCAATTTAAGCAGGCAAAGTTTGTTCTCCCATGTACAAAGCTTGGGCTTACCTCAGCTAAAAGAGAAGAAATAGCTGCTCAAAGCTAGTTTCTTTCACGCCCCACTGACAAGGTAGTAATTGCACAAAGACCTTTTTATTGTAAGTTGATTTTCCTGAGAAATGAATTCAGAAAAAAATACTGTAAAGTGTTTATTTTTTGCTTGCCCTTTATTAACCCCCATCTTAGGGCATTCCCCAGAGAAAGACGGTTGGCAAATGAAACCTCTCAGACCCATACAGAAGCATTTGCACAATGTCTCTGCCTGTGAAGGGTCAGGGCCAAGAGAAGGCAAGCTGGTACCCTTTAGATAGGGGCATCAGCTCATATGTGGTATTTTGCCTAAAGAAGAGATTTAGAAATTTAGACTGAGGAAGCGTTTGGGTTTGCAGAATTGCTGGCAAACATTTATGTCTTAAATAGTATATCACATAGCCCTTTCATGCTAGTAAAAAGCCATAGATCTGTCTGAACCAGAAGACCATGCTTTTTGATACATTTCTGTTCTGGTCTTTAAATGAGGAAAGTCCCATAGCTCAGCCTATGGAATCAGGCCCCCAAAGCCAGGACAAAGCCTTCCTGCTCTGCTCTGCTGAAACCAGGGCAGCATGCTAGTAAAGAAGGGAGCTAGGAAATTAAAATGTGATTTTCAGGAGCATGATTCTGTCATAGCTCTGATTTCCTTTATATGGAATACAAATACTGATGTAGAGTGAATATTTTTCTCTTTTGCATTTTTGTGGTCTTTGATACGTTTATTGAGGTCAAATGAAATCTGATATAGTAGGATTTATTATGAGTTGCTCAGTGGATGCAACTCCATAATTACTGAGCTACATGGCAGTGCATAAAGCTGACAAGCAATTTATATGTTACATCGAGGTGTGTATGGCAAAGGATATTAGTTTAATTGGGCGCCAAGATATAGTAGCCTTAAATCTGAAGCTCTGTGTGTTTAATATAATGCAGTGAGGCTTTGGAAGAAGCTCCTCAATGAGGGAGACACAGCTTCTGGAATATATAACAATTAGACATTACTTTCTGGACAAGGACACCGAATACTTTTTCACAATGATGCTTAGATTGCAATGCAGGGGAGAGGGCAAAACCGCTCACCCACAGGGGGAGAGAAAAGAGCATTTAGTTTTCCTGTTCTCTCTTTCAAGAAAAAAGGTGAGAAAAACAAGTCAAGAGAGAAGGCCATTAACCACTTCGAAGTGAAAGCAGGGAGGAGGTCAGTCTATGGTGAAATGATGGCACTGAGGTCCTAATGGCATTCCAGGAGAGGGGTTAGGTGAAATTTGCCTGAATTTTCTCAGCTTCAGATCTGGAAAGAGGTTAGAGGTGGGTGGCTATGTGGGTACCAGAGCACCTCCAGCAGTGGGAAACAAACGCGTCTTGGTGACATCTGCTCCCTCTCTGATCACAGGCTCTCTTCTGTTTAGCAGGTTCAGGGGCACATGCCTCCGCTCATGATCCCAATTTTTCCACATGACCAGCGGACCCTGGCAGCAGCTGCTGCCGCCCAACAGGGATTCCTCTTCCCCCCTGGAATAACATACAAGCCAGGTAAGTGGAGAGCCGCAGCACAGTTTTGGAAATGCTCAGGCCCATATGTTTTTGCTCAGTAGTCACAACAAACACAGGAGCAGACAAGGGAGCTATGGTTAAAAAACATCAGAAAAGCCTATTTTAAAATAAAAGCAGAGCTGGCAAGGTGGGGCATTGTAATAACTAATTGGTCTCTAGAACGTTTACTTTCTCGTCTCCTGTTTGACTTTGTTCTGAACTCACAGATGAAGTCCTGCGCTGTTCTTGCTGCTCTCTCTCTCTCTCTCTCTCTCTCTCTCTCTCTCTCTCTCTCTCTCTCTCTCTCTCTCTCTCTCTCACACACACACACACACACACACACACACCCCTTTACTGTTAGCTGTGTCTTTGGTAGTCCACAGAGCTTTTCTTTCTCCACTGAGCTTTTACACACCAGGAAACTGGTCACATACTGTAGAAAATGCTGCTGGTTTTTTTTTTTTTGGTAAGATTTCTCTTAGGAAAAAAAAGTTAAAACTGCTGATTTAATTACCTCACCACTAATAGGTAAAGTTCTTTTTGATTTTGGTCTAAATAATGAAGCATTCAGTAATATTCTTCATTCATCCTTGAACCTCAAAAAAAAAAAAAAAAGCAGGTCACATAACCTTGTAGTGAAATATGCTTTGAGATGATTTAGCAAATGTTATGATTTTTCTTTTTTCCTCTGAGTTTACTGGACTCCTGGGGAATTCAATTAGGGGCATAATGGTTTGAAGCTCTTTCAGAACCTCCTTGTAAACATGGCGTTAAATGTTTAAAGATAGGTTGCCAAAGGAATCCAGTGTAAGAAAATAGCCAAGTACACAGAAGCCAACCTCAATTTCATTTGTGCGTTCTTTGTAAGTGACCCCAGCTCAGAAGTAGTGACCTTGTTCTGCTCATTAATAATTTCTGTGTCAAGTTCTTTTTAACACATTAACCTGATTATGAGAACCACCTAGTCAGGGTGCAGTCAGTCTGAGGGCAGCAATTTCGTGCATATGTGGCTTCGAATGTGAACGAAGACATTTTAATATGCTTAAGCCACAGACATAAACCATCTCCCTGAGATCCTAAAGGAGCTGATGAAACAGCCCGGAAGCTCTGACCGTGGGTGTCTCACTTGTGTTTGGTAGGGAACTCCCTTTCCTGTGAGGAAGGAATCTTTGAGGAGGATACTGGTGCTGAGGGACTGGTCCATCTAAGGGCTGATTAAAAAATCTCCAAACATAAATAAGTCAAGGGTGGGCATCTCAGCTCTGAGATAGGAAATGGTAGGTGTACAATGATGTTGAAAAATTTTGGCTTTTAAAACATTTTGCATTAATGTTTTCTTCATCAGTAAGTCTATGCAAATATTCTAAAATCTGAGGTACTGTTGTTTTCCACATCTTAGATTATGGCTCCTGGGTCTGTATTCCCATGAGGTTTCTAGAAACTTTAGTGGAAGAAATTATGTCATTCAAATTGTTAAATGTTCAATTTCCTACAATAGAATTCTCACAGCAAGTTACCCTTATAAAGTTGGCCTCTGCATTCAGTGTAAGGGAGCATATGTCCATCAGTGCTCTCACTCTGAGTTAGTTCTTTATGCCAACTTCATTTTGACCATTGATGTAAACTAAGTTTATTGTTTCATCTTGATTCAGAGCTGGCATCCCTGAGCCAGTCAGTAAATTATGCACAGATATTGTCTTTTGGTTTAATATTCTTCCCACCAATATTCTTTACAGCTCAAAACCACACATGGGCCTTATTCTCTGCTACTATAGATATCTTATTGTATGTTGCCTAATTTTATTACAGCAGTGGCGTCCTTTCTCAGGGGGCAGATATGGCTATGTGTTCAGTGAATTAAGGTTGTTTCTCTCCCACAGGCATTGATGAGGCTGTACCATGTAAGTGAGAAGATACGGACAGGAACAATTTTGTATAGGACTTAGTGACTTTCAGTGAACTCAGAGATGTGTCCTTGGATAGCAAAACTGTGTTTGGTTAGGCTGGCTAACCCTGTTGAGAACAGCACAGTGGCGTTTGTAGGAAGAGTCTCAATCACAGGCAAGCTGCTATCTCAAGGTATTTTCTATTAACTCCAATCTTATATCAAATAATTTAACCTGAATTTTAAGTCCTTTGGTTAATCTAAACTTTATTATAAATAAAAGTGATGTTTGAAATGGATTAGACACACTTAGGCCGTGAGTAGTATAAATTCTTACACATTGATGAAACTGAACCATGCAGTCTTTGGCCATCACAGGAGATGAGGAGAGCACTATTTAACTGGAGTCTGGACAAGTAAACACTTTGCCCCAAACTGAATTCTGATCAGTTCTCTTGAAATGTCCATGAGCAACTACTAGATTAGGATTAAATGAGACAGGGTAAACACATCACCTTTTCAAGGGAGACATAAAGGGAACAATGGGAGATATTAGATAGCATCACCACTTCGCTAATTAAAACTCTAGGAGGAAATGTCATGTCTGCACTCAGACTACATTCTCACCAGTGGGTGTCTATCCTGGCTTTAATAAAGGGCACTTTACCCCACCACATTATTGCTTTATTTAAAATAAATGAAAGGCAAGGTGCTAGGGATGTAGCTCAGTGGTAGAGCTCTTGCCTACATGTACAAAGACCTGTGTTTGATCCCCATCACTTGGAATAAAATGTTAAGGACAATTTCATTTTGTGGAGCTAAATGATCATAGCTAATGAATGTGTTGTAATCAATGATTGGAATTCATGACAGTAAATATCAAGAGCAAATAAATTCTGGGTAACAACAAGAGAACAGAGGAAACTTTATTTAAAATTTGACAGTGTTTACATTATCCGAACTCAAGAACTGTCTCCAAGAATATGGTCCTGATGTGCAGAATTACTGTCAGTGGGAGACCTCTAGGTCCCTTGATTAAAACTGATCTCTCTTTTTGCTACTACTGAAGTCACCATGTAATAACAAACATACTGGGTGGAGTGATTGGCAGTTCTGGACTCTAGGTTCAGCTGTCAGATGCTTGTATCTTAAGTGATCTAGTGGTCTGTTTCCTTGTGTGTTGAATTTGAGGACTGGACTAAAATGCGGATTCTCCAGGACTGGTCCCTGGGTCAGCAGTAGCAGCTTTATTGGGGAGCTGCTCAGAAATGTCCATGCTCCAGCTTTGCCTCCAATACAAAGATTCCCCAAGTCCATGAGCCTGGGGTAGAGCATTGTCTGTTTTTTTTACTAGATTTTTACTAGATTAGGAGAGAGATACACAAGCCTGAAAGACAGTGGCACATATCCATATCTGGGTCCCCTAAGTGAGAAGAGGAACAAGTGCTTCCTTGGTCCTTATAAAATGGAACATAAATTCCTTTCCTTTATCTTCCTCCACCTCTCCCAGAACAGCCATATTTTCCTGGTGTTTGTGAGCTAAGTAAACCAATTTAGCTGATTGAACAACTGTCCTGGTTGCCGGAAGCAAGGACCATTGTGGGGTGTCACTCACTGCTTGTTGAAGTTGGCTGTTTGGTATCCTATGTTAGAATAGCATCACAGACACATTTAGGGCTCTGAGTCTTCACTCCCTTCCAGATGATCTGACTTGTGTGACTTGTGTCTCTGGAAATTGTAGGGTGCCAGCTATGGCACACACCATATGAGATTTTCTACCTCCAAGTAGCTGAGGAGGCTTGCTGCCAGGATGCTGCCAGATGCCTATAAAGAAGGCATCTTCGGGGGCATCTCAAGACTGGCTTTTCTAGAAGTGACTTTACTAAGTTCTAATCCCTCAATTTTTATTCTTATTTGGTCCTATAATTAGGACATCTTTCTAGATAGGGATCCATGAGGGTCCAGAACATAAGACCCAGACATTAGTTGCTCCCGTTGTGAGACCTAAATGTAACAGTCAGGGAGATAGTAAACACACTTGAGTATGGATGCTTGAAATCAAAGGAGAAAACCCCTTCACAGTTGCCAGTGTGTGTGTACATCAGAACAGGGTTGACTTGCCTGAAAAATAAAACCATGTCTAGCCTACTTTGTATTCCAAGGATGAGGCAGCTGACCACTGCCATATGTAGCTGGGATTTTAAAACTATTATGTCTGATCAACACCCTTGACTTTTCCTCAGAGATTCTAAGAACAGGATGTGTACTTGCACCTAGACCCTCAACGTACTCCTTATTCTATGCTAGTAGCTAAAGCTTAATATGGTTGCTGTGTAAAAGAAAGTCATACACAAAATATACAAATTGGTTATCAATGTGTTTTGCAAGTGGGCATCCAGTTTTTCTCACAGCATTTGTTGAAAAGACCACCCTCTTCCTTCTAATGGTTGCGACACATTCTCAAAAATAAATTGAATGTATGTGTGAGCTGTTCATTCTGCTGTGCTGGCCAGCCTGTCTCTATGTCAGTACAACACTGTGTAAGTGACTGTAGCTTTGTAGTCAGTGTTGAGGTGGTTTAGTCTTCTAACTTTACTCATCTTTTTAAAGACTGTTGCAGTTTTGAGGGACCCTTGCAATTACATATGAGCTTAAGAACAGCTCTTCTCCATTTTGTGTAAAGGGTTGTTGATAGGTATTTTCTTGAATATGTAGATTTCTTTGAAGAATATTGACATCATAATAATGTTGTCTTCTTGTCAATACAGATACTTCTTTCTGTGTGTTATCTGTCTTTATTTCTTTTATTGAATTAAAAAATATCCACTGACAAATGAAGATTGTTCATATTTATGGTGTATGTTTTGATACATAGATGATATAATGTTCAATCAAGGTAAACCTACCAAGCTCCTTAAACATCTGTAATATTTTAATGCTAAAACACTTAAAATCTTTTCTTCATTCCTGAAATATATACTGCCTCATTATCATGACCTGTAGTCATCATGCTGGGCAGTGGGGATGCCAGGTCTCGTTTCTAATTGTATCTTAGTACCTATTGATCAAACTGTCTCATGCCTTCTCCCCTTCAAGTTTCCCCAAACCTCTGTCAATTGCTATTCTACCTTCAATTTCTATGAGCACTACTGACTTTAGATTTCTAAATATGAACAGGAGCATGCAATAATTGTCCTTCTGTGCTTTGGCTTGTTTCACTTAACACAATGACGGCCAGTTTCATGCATGTTGACACAGATGACACACTTTGATCCTTTTATGGTTAAATAGTGTTCCGTGTGTGTCCACATTTTCCCCCATTTTTTCAGTTGGTGGACACTTAGGCAATTTCATGGCTTCATTATTTATTTCAACAGTGTTTTATAGTTTTCAGGGTGTAACTTTTTCCATGTAATCTTTGGTTAGATTTATTCCCAGGTGTTAAATTCTTTTAGGCAGAATTATAAATGGAATTCTTTCTTAATTTCCTTTTGGGTTATTTATATTTATCCTTGGCACAAATAATTAAATTGGACTTTTGTGTAATATATGTGTATGATATATATATATACATATACACACACATATATATATACATATACACACACACATATATATACGTATTTGTGTGTGTGTGTATTCCAAAATAGATTATTTTTTCACTTTTCTTACCAATTTGGATGTTTTCCCATCTTTTTCTTGTGTAGTAGTACTGGATGGAGCTTTCAAGACAGCAATGAATGACACCAGTGAAATGGGTATTGTTATCTTGTTTCTGATGTTAGAGGCTAAGCTTTTAATTTTTGCTATTGAGTACAGTGTTGACTGGAAATCTTTACCTCTTAGTCATTCTGAGTTTTTCTTTTACTCATAGTTCTGAGAGTTCTTATCATGGAATGATTGAATATGCTTTTTGTATAATTTTGAGATGATCATGCAGGACTCCCCCATGCACCTTTGTTCTATTATGTAATGCATTTAATTGTTTTGCTTAGATGGAACCACCTTATAATTTCTGGATAAATCCTGCTTGTTATGGCAAATAATGCTTCCAATATTCTGTTGGATTGAATTTGCTCGTGTTTTATTAAAGATACTTCATTTACATTTATGAAGGATATCGGTTTTAAATTTTCTTTTCCTGTGACATACTTAACTGTCATCAAGGTATTTGAGACCTCATAGAATAGAGGAAACTGTTCTGTTTTTTGGAAGAGCTTGTAAGGTGGTATAAAGCATTTGACAGCGTGCTGGGGAGCCCTTCGAGTCGAGTCGCTTCTTTGTTGGGGGTTTTGATCTCTAATTCAATCTCTGTTTGTTATAGGTCTGTTGAGATGTCCCATTTGAGCTTGAGTAGTTAGGTATTTGTAGCTAGAGTTTTCCTGCCTGGCCCACAGTCAGGATAAATCTCTATCACCTGCCAGTCCCACAGCCGTCAGACCCAACCAAGTAAACACAGAGACTTATATTGGTTACAAACTGTATGGCCGTGGCAGGCTTCTTGCTAACTGTTCTCACAGTTTAAATTAATCCATTTCCGGCCGGGCTGTGGTGGCGCACGCCTTTAATCCCAGTACTCGGGAGGCAGAGTCAGGCGGATCTCTGTGAGTTCGAGGCCAGCCTGGACTACCAAGTGAGTCCCAGGAAAGGCGCAAAGCTACACAGAGAAACCCTGTCTCGAAAAACCAAAAAAAAAAAAAAAAAAAATTAATCCATTTCCATTAATCTATACCTTGCCACATGGCTCGTGGCTTACCGGCATCTTCATATGCTGCTTGTCATCCTGGCGGCTGGCAGTGTCTCTCTGACTCAGCCTTCCACTTCCCAGCTTTATTCTCCTCCTTGTCCCGCCTACACTTCCTGCCTAGCCAATGGCCAATCAGTGTTTTATTTATTGACTAATCAGCAACACATTTGCCATACAAAACATCCCACAACAGGTAATTTTTGTGTTTTCTGTTTCTTCTGAGTTGTTTAATTGGTTGGCATACAATGCTTACAGTTGTTAGCTGATTTTTCTTTTATTGCATACCATTTGTTGGTCAAGATAACCCCATGTGTGTGAGTAATCTCATTAATTTTTATAACAACCCTAAGATATAAGTGGGGATAAATGGTATTCTATTTTGTTAAATGAAAAGAATAAACTAAAATTTTTAAGTATTAAGTTTCCTGGGGCTTTACATATCAAAAACAATGGTTTTAGCATTCAGGCTAAGGTTCTCCAAATGGATATTTTATACTCTTGGGAACATAGTTGAAATGGGTATAATATTAAAGAATTCTTAAACTTTTTGTTTAAAAAATAATTTTGTTTGAGCTTATCCAAGCAACATCTTACAAAGCCAGCCATTGCTCTTTCAGAATATTTCAAAGTAGAGGTGTATCACCAGCATTGAAACATGGATTAATTCAATCCACATATCTAGAATGGAAGCATTTCTGCAATGCTCCCATCAGTGTCTCTATTTTCAGTGTGAGTCCTGAGGTCCAGCAAGAAAATGCCCTCAGTTGTGTAACCCAACCTGTGTTATGAATATCAAGGTTTATTTCCCGTGTCTTCTCATGTGTGGAGATTCTGTCACAAATGAGCTGTAGTTAGACATGAGCTTTGAGTTGTCATTTGAGTTGATTTCTTATGGGGACAGTTTGTATCTGTTCATTCATATTCACTTACTTAATTGCCATCATGCAAATGCCATGATTTTCAGATGATTGGCCAAGAATCTAAGATGCATCCACAAAATAAGTGAAGGGATAAATATGGCCCATGATTTTTAGCTTTTTAAGAGGCATGTAGAGCAATATATGTGATATTTAAATAAATAAATAAAACCAAGCTAAAATCTTTTTACCTGAATAGTATTTGATGAATAGAAGACAGATTTAGAAGGAAACATGAGAATGTGTGCTGGTTTCAGCAGGGTATATCATAATGCTTTCTATTTTTTGTGTGCCCTGAACAAATTGAAAGTAGTGTGTTAGAGTTTTAAATATATCACATATTACCTGCAAACCTTTGCTACAGTGCAGCACCACACAGGGTTAAGTCTGAACCTACTTTATCTTCTCAGAGGACCAAGAAATGATGGGCAAAAGTGACACCTTCAATTCTGTATTAGAAACTTTTGTATAGTGACATTATTCTAATACCTCATGAAAGTATGGCCCTTGGATTTGTTAACTTCCTGTATGCCACCATAATAATTTGTGAAGTTAGGGATGTGTAACACATTGGTCTTTTATGTTGGAGGGTGGAAAATGAAATAAGAGACTTTATTCCGTTACTGAAGAATCTGAGTCCTCACTCCTAATTCTGATTTTTCTTTCTCCCTTCTACTCTTCCCAACTCTCAAAATGACTTTTACAGTGTATTAATATCTATAATTAAAAAATCTTTGAATCTACAACTCTCCCAATCCCTTGCCTCTCTAAAGAATGAAAATAGTTGGTCAGAATTTTACCATGAGATTTTGAGTGTGTTTTTCTGATTTTTTAAATGACTCCTTTTAGAAAGTAGGATTTATATATGAAATGCATCCACTCAAAATATTCTGAGGGGTGTCTAGTGTGTTCCAGGGTCTTGGGATAAGTTCTCCACCTCTAGTGATTAATTAAATGCACTAAGTTTTGGGTTGATCTCAGTGTCTCTGGAAAGTTAGGAATTTATTCTTTCTTTCTCATTTGGAACTCTTGATGTGGAGGGGATGCCAAAGGAATGTTGCCTGCTTTGATGGACAAATTCAGTATTAGCCACATTTATGTGGGTCTCAATTCTGTTTTGTGCTCGCTCTACAATAATAGCTAGATGGTTAGAAGATGGACTTAGAGAATGACCATTGCTTCTCAGATTGATGTTTGGGGACTGTCTTCTCAGACTTACGGTCTGAGAAGGGCCAGATTACAGTCATGTCTAAAGCAAACCTGTTACAACAGGCTGCCTCTTCCTTTGTACAAATTTAAAAAGAATGGTCCTCATGCAAACAGTTCACATCCAGAATCAAATTTGGAAAAAAAAAAAAAAAAAAAAAAAAAACAACAACAAAAAAAAACCCTGCTGCGACATGTTGGTTGATTCCCTGCCAAGTCAGCTTCTGCAAACTTTTCTTGATCAACTGTTACAAATTAGAAAATTAGAGTGGGTAGAAGGAAGTGTGTAACTTTGTTATCACAAGCTAAACTCATGTTGCCCTGAAATCTCTCTTCCTCTTACATTTTTTCCTATGGTTAACTCTCATCCCCCTCTCCTGCCTTTCCACTCCCCTCCTTCTTGTAACCATCCTTGGTGATATACTCCATTGCTCTAATGTATTCATTTTGACTTTTAGTACTGATACAATGATGGGTTCTGGAGAAATAGCTTTCTGAAGATCTATTCAGATATGCAGATTCAAACCCGCAGAAAGGTTAAAAATATTTTGAAAATATGCTTGTCAACAGTGGAAAGAAAGCTGTTTGTAGCCAGCAGGTGAGCTGGAGAGTACTACAGGGTGTGGTAGAGATAGTCATAAATTAACTGGCAAGCCAGAAACCATGTAAAAAGCCGACTATTTCACGGCACAGTGGCATGACAGCTATGGAGAAGGAGTGCCCTGGGGAATTCTTTCAGAGTTTGATTTTTTAAAATATGTTTGACATGAAAAATGTTTTAGTACAAATAAAGCCACTGGTATTAAACTTCCAGGGAGGGGGTTGTGGTGTAGAGTTGCATGAATAATGCATGACATTTAAAGAAAGAACAGCTTCAAAATGTTTGGGGAGGAGGTCTGTGTTGATGGGTGGAATGGTTATTTTTTTCCTCTATTTTTGAAACATCATTAATTCAGTATCATTTGTGGGTTTTTTTTAAAGCTGATAAGATATCCACCAAAAGAAAAAAATACCATTTGCCTTAGATCAAGATAGTCTTTCTTCAGATAATTTAGTTTAAATATCAAGAAGATCAGTAGATTTATTTAAGCATAAAGTGATAGTCATTTACTATAAAAATAATTTTGCCTCGTTATCTTTTTTAAAAAGCTCATAGTGTAGGGCAGACTCAAATCAACCTCATGGAAGGGGAAAAACAAGGTCAGATATTCTGAACATGACTCCATAGGAGACCGGCACAATATGGTGTGAGTGATACACTGCGGCAGCACCCCGTTTGCAATCAGAAGCCAATTGTTACTGAACTGTGTACAGGCACACACTGTGCTCAATGGTCTGATGAGGTATTATGGATATGACGCAAAGAGACTCTGCAGATCAGAAGCTAACAATTTGTTAAAAGTGAAAGCGACTTAACATTTACATTGGGCCGGCTGAGTAGCACTTTACATGGCAAGGAGGAGGAGTACCAGGCAAACTGCAGGTGTTAGCGCCCATGCAGACACAAAAGCAAGAGATTCTCTTGTTTTCTAGTTGACAATCTCAGTGCCTGGAATTCTTCCTGCAATGTTTCTTCATTATTGCATTCCGTGTTCAGTGTGGAAAAGTTCATGCAAAACAGCATGATTATTATAAATGTCAAAAATGTGTGGGGGAACAGCCTATTAAAATATAGCCTAGAGATAGTACATAACACTGACTTTAAATAAGTAGCTAGAGCCAGAGTGCTACTACATTAAGTCATTGATATTGTGTGATTCATCCACAGATATTAATTTTTAGTTCACTTGCTGCCACTCTACTATGTCCTCATCCCTTCTCTTGGCTCTTTGGGTCTCTGGCCATGGCCTGTGTCTCAGGTCACAGAAGGTGTTCCATCTCCTGGGTAGGTGTTGGCTTGGCCTTCAAATACCATACAGCAGCATAGAGAGCACTCACGCCCAGGTTTTCAGTGCAGACAGCCCATGCAAAATGTGTAGTTATTTATTTATCATCACCAAAAATGGTTCAACCAGTGCCTTGTGTATGTGATTCTGCACTAAGCTCCACTACTCTAGTACTAGAGGTAAAACCGAAAGACACAGATTTCCACTGTCAGTAAAATGCCAGCATTTCAGGGTGCCAGCAGGTAAGATTAACCATATTAAAGGGAATTTTTTTTATCATGTTGTTAACTTTTTCATGAGATAAAACTTAGCATTATGGCCAGCCATTAGTAAATAGTCTTTTTTGGATTCTAAGACTACACTTTACCTACCAAGCACAAACTTAGTTTCTCTAAGAGCAAAACCTCTTTTCACAGTGTGCTGAGCATCAGCCTGGCTTTAAGATTTTTTTTCTGACTCTTAAAAAAAAATGATGTATTACAAGATTTATAGAGAAGCGAACATGCTTGAATTGCACATTTAATTTTTTTCAACATCACATTCATGTTTTGCCAGTTTGCCTACCAGCTATCTGTTAACAAAAAGTTCCAAGGCGGCAGCGCAAGCCTGTGCCCAGCTAAGCCTTTTGTTTCTGCAGATGTTTGGGCTTAGGGCAATGTTGTAAAGCTGGGGCGAGCCAAGGACCATGTTTATACTTGTCTGCTGCGATTCCCTGTGCATTGTCTAAACCTGTATGCATTGTTCTTCCCGACAGGTGATAACTACCCCGTACAGTTCATTCCGTCAACAATGGCAGCTGCTGCTGCTTCTGGACTCAGCCCTTTACAGCTCCAGGTAAGTGCCAGGAGGTAAAAAGAATGTGGGAGAAGGGCCAGTGCTTTAGTGGAAACCTGCAAGCCAGCTGTATTCTAAATAATGGCCTGAATGGTAAATCATTTTTTAATCATAGTCCAGAGAATTAACACCTTCTGTACTTAGCATACTGGAAATGGAAGAGAAAAGTGCCAGTTGCGACTTTTTAAAAAGGAAACCTGATGTCACAGTTTGGTACTGGGTGCTCTCTTTTGGAAAGTTAACAGTTTTACAATGTTTAAAGCTATTTGTTGAATGTGTTATCCATTTCCTTATCAACGTTTGATCTGTGTTTCCATTAGACACAAATATACAGATTAGCTTTTCCACCATCAGCTTTAGACCAAAGACAACGCTGGTCCTTTTCCTCCTTGTAGCTCATGGAACAAGGAGCCATTATTCCTAGTTACTTTGATTATTTAAAAAAGTATAGAAACACTGTTCCCAAGTGTGTAGTGTGACCTTGTTCTCACCAGGGTTAAAGGTCTAGGCATGGTACCCAACTCAGTTCTGGGTCAGTGTCCCTTGTTTATCAAGCTAATCATGCTTGGAGGCTGACTGAAAAAGTATTTGCACCTTATGTTCCTCATAGCAAAATGAGGTATTTAGAAGAGGCCTGGGTGGCCTTTACACACTTCTAACACCCACAGCAAAGCCATAAATTGACTTTAAATATGAATATATTTCAGTTGTAAAAACAGAGAGTCAAAGTTTTAGCATTGGATTACTTAGAAATACATGATAACTTAAATTTCCATACACTTCAAAGTTCCTTAAAGACAGTTTTTGTTTGATTTTATTTGAGATTTCCTTTTGAATCTAGGAAGAGCTTCTGAACAGATAGTATTTTTGTGTTGCAATTGCCTGTGAGACTTCACCATAAAAAGTGTGCCACTGTTCAACAATGACAAACAAACACACACACACACACACACACACACACACACACACACACAACACTAAACATTTTCAGTTGGGTCCTTAAGGAGAGTTTTTGCAGCACTGGAGAAGTTTCTATCACAAGCCTCACCTGAGCAGCACAAAATTGTCCCCACTAGACATACCTGGAACAGGGACATCTTGGCAGCAGGATGGCCAGCTACCTCTCTTCGCAGACACTTGCTTTACACACTGGCTCCCAGCAGCAGGGAAGCTCTGAAAGGAGCCCTCCTGTTGGTAACCCTACTCTAGTTCTCGCCCAGCTGCATGGCTGTGCTGTGGGTGCTCTCTCGACTTAGAGGCAGGAGCAAGTACTCACTGGTTGGTCCTGTGACCAGTTTCTGTAAAACAGAGAAGCCAGGTCTAGGACTGCATTCTGTTCTTTGATGTGGTCTATACCCTGCATTGAATTCCGTGTTGTTTCATGAGTTCTGACAGTATGTTTTGTCTTTTTTTTTTCTGAATATGCCATTAAACAGAAGGGTCATGTCTCCCACCCACAAATTAACCCAAGGCTAAAGGGCATAAGTGACCGTTTTGGCAGGAATTTGGACACCTTTGAACATGGTGGTGGCCACTCTTACAACCACAAACAGATTGAGGTATGAATGCTTCCATACGTCGGTGCTTGTTTGGGTGGGGGACTGGATGGTTCCAGCATATTCTAGGCCTTTTGAAAAGTGGCAAACAGCCTGAATGCTAAAGCCAATCTTTTTTCTCCTCAGTCCTAAGGAGGCTTTTCTTTTTTTCCTTTTCCTTCAGAGAAAAAGGCAAAACCTAACCTGAAGAATAGAGCTAGGTTATATTCTGCTGTGTTCTTGTGAGTAGCTTCAAAGCTGTCTTTCCACACTCTCTTACCCATTCTCATGTAGAATCTTGTATTATGTGTAACAAATACTTAAACTAAAGATCATTTCCGTTTGACCTTATCCTCCCCTGGAACCTTGATTAACTATGATTCTGACTGTATAGTTCTACAGCTGAGGGGCAGAGAGGTCCGGAGAGTCTGCCACAACTGTTAAATACTCTGGGCGTCGGGGTGACCACCCATACTTGCTAACCCTGTCTGAACTGCTTGCCTAACTCAATCTTCACTGGCTGAAGTTGGGTTCCTAGGCCTGGCCGGGCCCACAAGTTTCTTGGGTGTCCTTAAAGTGTTTAACCACCCAGAAAAACACTCCTCTGTGTTATGGGGACTTCATGCCCCTCTGTATGTGCCCCTTTAGAAGATGAAGTCCTTCTCTGCAACAGGAACTCAGCCTTCTCTCTGGTGTCACGTTGTATCCCTGTCCTGTGTCAACCATGAGCATCTCTCTCTGGGACTGGCAGATGTTGAATGGTTGCCAGGTAGCTACTGATTTTACCAAAAGATTCATTTTCTGGGTAAGACTATATACCAAACTTTATATTCTAACCTAGATGGGAAACTTTACCCATTCCTCTCCTCTCAAAACTCTCACTGTATCTATGTTCAGCCCTTTGGTCCTTTCCATGTGGATACACCAGTAACCTCTGACACTTTGACATGCTCTCCTCTGCCACTTTTCAATCCACTTGTTTGGAAAATGATGGTAAATGATGGGGTGATCACATCTAAGGAGGAGGAGGACAAGACAAAAGGCCACCCTGAAATGGTGTGAGGATGGCCTGAAGTACTCTCTGTCACTCCCCAGTGATGGGGGCAGTGGGACTGGGGTTTCCCCTCTGACATGACTAGACACAGACCAAACAATGCCTGCAGTCTTCTACATAGCCAGAGGAGATTTCTTTCAGAGGCCTTTTATTGGCTATAGAAATGCACCATGTTCCTGGGCAGTGTGAAAATCAGCTCGATCCAGAGGGACTAAAGAGAGGTGTGTGGAGATGGGGGGCAGCCTTTCTGTGTGATGGTAGTTAGCAAGCTGACCCACTCAAGACATGCAGCCTAAGGAGCTACAACGTGCCTAGGAGACTGGAAAGCAGGTGACCTTGGCTCAAGCTCTTCATCTGGGTTGTCTGCAGGGATGTATATTCTGTCCCTTCCTCCCTCTTTTAGCTGAGTTTCCACCAGACCTCTCTCTTGAACTCATGCTTCACCCCTGACATCCTCCTTCACAGGCACGAGTGCTTGCGGTGTCAGACCTGGAACCCAAGGTGTCACCACAGACGTGCCATAGCTTCCCAGAGTCACAAAGGTGCTGGCTTAGAAGCTGGGCAGATGTCACATGTCTGTCACTTTAATTGGGCCAAATAGCAAACCCATACTAGTAAGAGCTTTTCTAGCTTTGTAGTTTAAGTGTATCTCGTCTGAGATCCTAGGGTTTTATTTGTACTATGTTCTCTTGCCTCCATTTTAAAATTGTAGTATTTAATTAAAAAATTTCATTATAAGCTGGATGGTGATGGTGTACACCTTTAATTCCAGCACTCAGGAGGCAGAGGCAGGTGGATCTCTTGATTTTGAGGCCAGCCTGGTCTACAGAGTGAGTTCTAGGACAGCCAGGGCTATACAGAGAAACCCTGTCTCAAAAAAAAAAAAAGAAAATTTATTATAAAGAAACCTCTTTATTGTAATGAACTCACAAATAAAAACATCAAGCAGCTGGATTAAGGAAGCTACTCCCAACCCCCTGAAACTCAGTGAACTTCTGCACAGTTGTATTGGCCATTGGAGCTTCGATTAGAGTTTTACACTTTCACTGTTGACTACATTTTTATGTACTTATCCACCACAAAAAAGTAAAAAAAAAAACCTACAGAGTTGAAAGTAGAAAAACAACTAGTTTTTTACCCTCTTTCACAACTCATGTGTCCTTTTGCCTGTATTCAGTCTTTCCTTGTTACCTAATCTCTCTCTCTCTCTTAGTTTCCTTTCTTACAACTGTCTACATAGAAAGGAGGTGTAGAGCTCATAGGTTAGATCTGTATCTGAGGAAGGATATGTGGTTTTTTTTCTTTGCATCAAAAAGATTATTTTCTTGCATGTCAACAAGCCTTTGATGTTTATTTCTGTGCTACACTGGTTAGTTACACTTGTGTGAAAGGCAGGTTTCCAGATTTCCTGGCCTAAGCATGTCATATTTATTGTGACATCTTTAAACAACACAGTAGAGACCTGTATCTAAACTGTTGGGCAATGATATTAGAATATTAGAACAATATTAGAATATTTAGAGCAAAAAGTTAATAATAACTTGCTTTGCTGCTATTAAATTACCTCCTCTGTAAGTTGGGGCTTTCTTCCTCCTTTTGGCAAGCTAAAATGTCATGGTTCTATCAATAATTGGGGTCAGGATAAACTGTGAAAGTGCCTGGCTTTCGTTACAAATAGAGCTTCCTAGGAGGAGTACTCTGTAACATACTGGCCCTTATCCAATGCATTGCTTGGGACTTACTTTCTCTACCTCTTTCCTTCAGAAGTTGTCATTTCTACTGTCAATAAATCTGCAACCTTAGCAGCATTAGTTATACCCTAAAGACTGAAAGTTTGCATCAAGTGGAGAAAAGGTATTAAAAATTGAATGACCCTTCTGACATTAGCATATTCCAGTTTGTCTTTAAATTAAGGAAGACACTGAAAGCTGTTCTGATCTAAGGCCTGGTTGTCTCTGCCTCAGGGGCACAGTATCAGGAGAGAGGAGGCCAAAGGTGCTATTTTTAGTTAAACAGTTGAGCAGATGGAGGGACGAATACTCATATATCTGAAGGCTGAGGGGCTCGAATCATTAATTTTGATAATGTATTTAACCCTGGGAACAATCGGAAACTGTAACTCTAAGGCTACAATGCTTTTGACCTTTCCAGAACAGAGGGCACTTTCCACAGTAAACAATATATTATATTGCTACTTACTCCGAGGCTCTCACCGTATACATTTCTGGACCACTTGCCATTTGCTTTCTGTAGCTGTGTTAGCACTGGTCCTTAAGTAAGTCAAAAAGAACGTTCAGGAAAGGGGACTAGAATAATGAGGTGGTCATGTAAATATGGCCTTTAAATAGATACTATGTTAGATTCTGTCTGAAGAAAATACTGTCTCAGACCTGACTTCTGGATTTTTTTTTTTTATTTAAAAGTGTTTTCAGTGTATTGATTCATTTCATGTAGTTACTATCATTATGATAGATCCTACGGTAATTTTGCTTTGTTTTGTTTTTAATTGGGAGCAATGTTGTCTCGTAGTTGTAGCTTATATTAAACACAATCTGGTACCATATGCAAAGTGATACACCTGCCTCTTGCCTTCTTATTAAATGATGCGTGCTTCTCTTTGGCAAATCCAGCAGTTAAACACCACACAGCTTAAGAATTTCTAATTAAAATATCTCCACATGTCAGCATATTGGTAATGTATTATTTTAATCCATTTATTTTGTTTATGAAACAGTGACATATGTTTAGATTGTGAAATATATGATCCTTAAAAATCATTTTATTGGAGAAAATTAATTCCTACAGTACTGTGTGGGTAATGTGTTCACTCACCCAGTCAGTCACTGGTAATGCTGCCAGTCTTAATGTCGAGTCGCTCCCCAGCTTCCTCATGCACAGTCTTGATGTCGAGTCGCTCCCCAGCTCCTCATGCACAGTCTTGATGTCGAGTCGCTTCCCAGCTTCCTCATGCACAGTCTTGATGTCGAGTCGCTCCCCAGCTTTCTCATGCACAGTCTTGAAGCCTCACAGTTCCTTTTCTTATCATTTGTCTTCCTTTTTTCCCGCTTATGAATTCAAACCTGCCCTCCCACATACACTGCTGCATGCATCTGCTACCCCTTTAACAATACAATCAATGGTGGGAGTGGGTATTTATATAAGAGATTCTGAAAGAGCAATCAAAATTAAAACTAGCTAGCTACCTTTGCAAACTTAGACAGTAATTTGTTTGTCAGTGGGGAGATGTGTGGGTCAGCCCTGAGATAAAGTGACTGTCAGCAGTTATTCCTCCAAGACAAGTAATTTCCCTCAATGCACTGCTGACAGATTGCTCACTTCTCTGAATCACCAGAGGAAACAAACTTAATATTGTAACGGGCAGAGTTTCTGTCTTCATTAGCCCCCGAGAAAGATTTTCCAGCATTCACAGCCCACCAAGCTTTCGTTGCAACATATTTTAACAAACTGGTTCGTCTAGTGGTAGCATGGGTAGTAGCCTAAATGAAGGAATTGGGTGTGCAAATTCAAAAAATATCAATAGAATTAGGTCTTCACATTTGTTGGTTACTCTAAATGGCTTAGAGGAAAAGTCTTGCCAAGTTTAGAAAGATGGAAGAGCACATTGAAGGTTTTGCTAACATGTAAAGGAACATATTTTTTATTTAAACAACAGTGTTAAATTCGAAGTTTCATGTGGAAAGAGAAGCAATGTCCATTTGTGTGGGAAAGGCTCCATTGCTAATTTAGCTCCAGCTTCGTCTGTTGGCTATTGTGTTTAGGGGCCCTCTAGCTGCTGGGACCCTGTCTTCTTTTTGACAATTGTAAACATGCCTCATGCTGAGGATGGGGGTGGGAGAACAAGTTAGCTTTGCTGGATGGGCTTGACTCAAAGCTTCTTTTAAAGATACCAACCAAGGAGTTATGCTTTGAGGAGCAATGCTTGCCTCTTATTAATCAACCTGCATTCACCTCCTCAGCTTGTTTTCTTGACTTTCAGAAGGTACTAAAACTTGAGAGAATATAGCAGCTGGATCCAATGTGCCTTGAGCTAAGGAATCAGACCCTGAGCTCTAGTCCTTACCATGGCTTATTTGCTGTTTGCCCAGTACTATTTCTATTTTCTGGCATTGCATTTAATAAAACAAGTGTATGGATGAATGAATAAATGAATGAATTTCATCTCTTGTTGGCTGTCAGGTCTAACCTTCTTTAAAACTTTTCTTAAAAGGTTTGGTCTTTTGCTCTGTCTGTAGGGAGCATGTAAACAAGCCTTCATTTCCAGATGGCTCTTTTAGAAAACATACATGTTCTTGGGAAATCCTGATGGAGGTTGAAGGAAATACAAACAAGTTAAAGTAAGTTGCTAGATGCAGAGGCATTCCCAGTTCTTGGAAATCCAACTGGTTACTGTGGTTGGCAAAGTTGGAATTTGTACTCTTCCCCATGGATGAGTAATCAAACATTGAGTGAAAGAGTTTTCCTTTGGATTATTGATTTTCACTTAGTTTTAAGTAAGTGCCCTGAAGTTGAGAGAGTTGGCTCCTCTCTCATAGACTCTGTTACCTTTTGTTTGTTATTTGGTTCTTGGGGTGTTGGACTATAACCTCAGCTATAGTTAGTAGAAGTACATTGGAAGTGAAAACCTGTGCAGTCCTTCATCTCCACTAAGATGAAGATCTCCCCACCCCCACCAGGAGTCATTCAGCTCCAACCCCACCAGTCACTCCACAATCAAGAAACTCGCACTATGGTCAGCCTTTAGTTTTTTGTGGGTTCTCCAATCCATGAATTCAGCTGTCCTTGGGGAGAAAATGTTGTGAAAATTGCATCTCTAATGAATGTGTACAGGTTATTTTTGTCATGACTCCCTAAATAATACAGTATAGCAAGTGTTTGCATAGCATTTACACTGCATTATGTATTATACAAGATTTAGAGATGAGCTGAAGAACACAGAAAGATATATAAAGGTTGAGTATAAGGGTCTTGAGTATCCAGAGATTTGGGTATCAGGGGGTGATGAGACCAAATCTCCCACTGATACCTAGGGACAATTGTCCTTGCATTTAAATAGACAGTGACAGATTTTCTATAATAACATTGCTATCATTGTTTCACCAAATGAGCTTTGTATCATTTTGGATTGGTATTATCTATATATGTCTATACTGGAGTTAGAGATACAACATGACTGAGAATGTGTCAGAAAGTTTGAAAGCAAAACATTCTGTGTCATAAGAGGCTTTCCTCAGTTTTCAAGATGAGTAAGTACAGTCAGTAGTTAGGAAATTTGTATTGGAAAATGGTATCACAAGCTTATCTGTCAGGTAACAGATAAGACTGATCAAGATTAAAACATTTCTTAGTGATATTTTAATAAAAGAGACTGAGAACCTAGAGGAGGCTCAGAGATTTCCCTCCTAGACATAACCTAAGTGCACTGAAAAACTTCTCACTGAGGGCTGGCATGTTGTGGTTAGCCCTCCCAGATCTGTCTATTTTGCTCATGGGAACATTCAGATGCTACTAGCCTGCAGGTTGGTAAGAGTCTACCCAACTGTCACTTGAGGGAAGTTTTATAATAGTTCACCCTCTATGTGATTGTTTGAGACCATCTCATTTTTTGGCTCTTCTAGATTATAAGGATTTTGATAATGAGTTATACTGTTATAGATAGATAGATAGATAGATAGATAGATAGATAGATACTAACAGTGTATTCATTTTTTATGTTCATTGTAAACAACTATTCTGTGCTGAATGATACATGTATAAAAAGAGCCACTGTATATTCCAATCTTCATAATTGGTGACAGTAGTAGTTATTTTAAATCATAATTTTGAGAGGAACAAACACTTCCTTCCCCCAGTTTTATAAACAGACACAATTCCGTTATATCAATAAGCAATAAATGCAGATATATCTAAGAATTTGCATTCCTGTTTACTAGACTAAAAAGAATGAAAGCTGAGAACTAAATGCATTTTCCGTGATTTTCATCATCCTCAATTGGTGAGGCAAACATTATAAACTAGAAATCTCAAGTTCTGGTAGACTGTGGAAGAGTCCATTGTTCTGTTTCCTTTACACTAGCCATAATACCTTGTCCCAACACTTGATGTCAGGACATGTAACTTAACCTAGACTTTGCCCATTGGTACCTTGTCAGTGTTTTCCCTGGAGGTGCTGACATTGAGCAGCATGAAGGAAAACAAAAAGAAAGGACGTGTATGGAGAGCATTGCTTAAGACACATGGTGTGTCCGACTATTTCACCTCCTGCAAGGTGCTAGTGTTCTGCATTTCCTTCAATCCAGTTCAAGACAGAACTCTTTGTTATCTAGAAATCCTACCGGGTTACCTATCAACTGTTTGCTAATTTACCTGTCCATTTAAGTTAAATAATGAAATAATACATATTTTAAAAATCCATCTTACTGCATTTTACTAGTGAGTAGGGAAAGATGGGTCTGGGAGGAGTTGGGGTAGGGGTGAATATGATGAAAACATGTTGTATAAAATTCAACAGGGTTTCTCTGTGTAGCCCTGGCTGTCCTGGAACTCACTCTACAGACCAGGCTGGCCTCAAACTCACAGAGATCCACCTGCCTCTGCCTTCTGAGTGCTGGGATTAAAGACGTGTGCCACTACCACCCAACCTAAAAGTCTTAAAGAACCAATAAGAATTAAAATTTTAAAATGTGCTTGGATATGACAATTAAAATCAACACTTATTAAACTTGTCACAGAGACATATGCTTACAGTCTCAGCTCTTTGCAGGAATAGGAGTTCAAGGCCAACCTTGCCCACATAGCTAATTTTAGCCCTGCCAGGGCTGCATGAACCCTGTCTAAAAATAAAAAATAAAATCCCACATATTGTATTATTAGGATTGTATCAAAATATATCTTTAAGAGAGTTTATAAGTGATTTGCACTTAACAAATTTGAAAAATGAAATGTATGTGTGAAAACAGTGGTTTCTAAGGTTTAGGGTAAAGAGGGGCAGGACTAGATAGGACAGATTTTAGAAACTGTGAAAATACTCTCAAGACTGTAATTTCAGGATTTGTGGAACTGTAGAGAATGTGGGACACTAAATGAGCTTCCTATAACTGAGCATGCAAGTTGATGTAGGCTTGTCCTCTATGAGCCTGTATAGGCTCATCCTTACCACCTGTTCCAGTCTGGTGGGGATGTTGATAACGGGGAGACAATGTCTATATAAGGGCTGGGATGTGGAAAATTTCTGTGCCTACTTAATTTCACAGCCAGACTCAAACTGCTCTAAAGCTAATGTCTTTAAAAAAAAAAAAAAGATGGTAAGGAAGTCCAAACATAAGAAATTTAGTGATTTGGTTCTTTGCCACTATTTACTCAGTACCTGTTGCTTACCACATGTTGTTTTAGATAGCAGTCTTGAACTGAGGGCAGTTTTCTCCTGAAGGCTTGATTGCCAGTGTCTGGAGACACTTTGCTTTGATTGGCAGAGGGCAATGAGATTACTGTGGCATCAGGTAGGAAGAGATCACCAGACAGGTAATCCTGAAGGTACTGCAATCAATACATTAGACAGCCATTGGCAATGGAGGCACACCCTGCCTACCCTGTCAGCAGTGCTGAGCTTGAAAAAAGCATCTAGATAGCAGGAGGTACCAGTGGATGCCACAAAGCCCTGCCCTCACTGAGCTTGCATTCTGGTGGGAGAAAGAGAAAACATAGGGAAGAATAGGACCTAGCAGCCACTCACTGTGGCAGAAATAACCTATCTGTCCATCCCGACAGGGGCAGATTGCTACAAATCAGGACCCATTTGATTGTTCTGTCCTGTTTGCTTTTCTCTGATCATTAAAACTGAAAGTTTTATACCAGCTAGCCAGTTCTGCTGAGGGTAGCCACAGCTCTCCCAACGGAATTAAGCACAGTATGTGCTTAGCTTTCAATAAGGGAGTGTTAATTTTTACTTCGACAGCCTACAAATCTATGACAGTGATATGAATATGAAATTTGGTGAGGATATGGGAGCTGATCATTAGCTTTTATAGGGGGCACTTTTCCTTAGAACCAATAGTATGAATGAGGCCATTCTTGGCGGAGGGCCTGTATCTGGTGTATTAAATAAGTGATACAAAGGAAACCTGAATTCCTTTCTGATACAAAGCAAAATAAAAGCTAGCTGTGAAAAATCATTAAATAATAACTAGGTGTAATGATGTATGTGCATAAAAGTGTCAAAATGAAACCTATCACTCACATGCTAATTGTATACTGACAGAATATTGTGACATTGTGTGTGTGTACACATGTATACATACATACACTTACATCACACCCATTTTCTGGTTTAAAAGGCAATTCATATTTAGCCTTTGTAAGGAATGTTTTTAATGTTATCCCCATAGGTTTAAAGAAGACATCAAAGCTCAGGTGAATTAAGTGATTTGGACCAGGTTCCTTACCATGTGACAAGGTGGGGCTCTAGTAGGTGCTGAGTGTATTTTAGAGTGTGTTTCTCAGAGGGGCTTCTTGGCTTTAAACTCAGATGACTGGTGGTGTGCCAGCCATTTACAAACTCTGTACACGACATAGTCCCTCTACGGTAGCATGTAAGTGAATGGAAGGCGATCCAATTAAATCATAAAGGGGGGAATTTTTGAAAGTCAGTGTGGTCTTCTCCACACCCCAAGGAGTTTGTATACTTTTCAAATTTCCAGCTGTCTAGAAGAAACTTCAAGCCGGAAAGAAATGAACAAAACTGAGAACGACTGTGAGGAAACCCATCTTACTCCTTAGCTTTCTTTCCTCTGAGGAAATGCTTTGAATGCTTCTGCTGTGTGCGACTCTATCCTTTGGAGAGTTTCTGGGGCTGTCTTACAGTTTCAGAGTTTTGATGAGTCTCCTAGAGGAGCCAGGGACTGTGTCCTTGGCCATCCCTCCCCCGCACAGCCCTCGGATTGTGTTCAGCAGGTTGCTCGCCTGCAGAGGAAGCAGATGTTTGATCATACTGGAGTGAGCGCCTGCTGCATGAGGAGCTGAGTATGCCTCCTGACATCTGGCTGTGGCTGGGTCGCCATGCCTGCCTGGGGCCAGGGGGCCTCGGGAGCCAGGGGCAGAGAGCACCGAGCCTCCGCTGCTCTTTAAGCGATGAGTGCACTGGAGCAGTGATAATGCTGAATTATCGCTTGGGTGCCTCCTTCCCGGGAACCTCAGGACAATAGGAGAGTCAGGAAGGAGCATTCACAGTAAAGTCATGTTCCGAGAGACAGGACTGATTATGGAGTATTAAAGAGCTTTATTTTAAACGATTTAATTTACAAATAGATCCAGACAGTGTATGAAACTTCCAGAACCATTAGTGGAGCAGCTGAAGAGTTTTCTAATTTAAAGTGGCCGGGACAGAAGCGCCGGTTCAGCAAGCTCCATTTTTAGAGTTTGGGCAACGTGTCCAGTTGACGCTGTTAGACGACACGGCGGCGGCGTCTGACACAAGGAGAAATATGCTGATCCTCGTAGTGCTGGGAAATTTCTCTAACTTGAGGGGAAAGTAGACTTTGTAGGTAAGAAGCCAGCTGGCTTACATGGAGCTTTTACTGCTTCCATGTGAAAACGGCTCTGCATTGGCTCCCTAACGCCAAAACCATCTGTTACGCCAATTTCCTTTATGATATGTGTTACTTAAGCACAATGGATATGGAAATGGGTAGTTTAAAATGTGTTTTTCTACGAACAGTTGTCACATTATGTTGCTTTGCCTCTTATAATTTTTCATCAGTGAGACCTCTGGGCTCGAGAGCCTTCTTATAACAGATCACCACATCTGTGCTCACAGGAATGTGTTGGAGAGAAACATTGTGTTGCTCTCAGTTAACCGCTCCCATTCTAAGTGATTTGTATTTAATTAACACTGGTGAGAGGCTGGGGAAGTGAGGGAGCTCCATTTTCCAAGTCGCACTCTAGTCAACTGGGAAAGAATAAAAAAAAAAATAGAAAGTCCTCTTTCCGGAATTTCCCTCCAACTAAGCTGTATTGCAGTGGGCTATTGAATGCTCAAATGGACAAAGGTATTGCTTCAGTCATTGAATTGTATCAAACTCCTTCTCTGAGGCCCCATTTCAAAACTCAGTAGGAAAAGTGCTTTAGCGTGGCATCCCCAGCAGATTATCACTTGGTCTGCTTGAAGAGAAAAGCAAATAAATAAAAAAAAAAAAAACTTTAAAATAAAGGAGAAATTCTGCGTAGGGCATTCTCACTGATTCCACTCTCAGGAGCTCGACTCCACACCACAGAACAAGAAGACACCCCTTGTGGTGGGGACGCTGGTCACCTGTCCAAGATACCTTCCTTACATGTAGAATGTGCTGCCTCCACACCCCAGGGAACAGTCCCCACACAGTGTGCAGTTATGGGATTGGCTCAGACATAGCAGCAGAGCAGGGAGGGGGAACACAAAATAGAGAAGCTTTATTCAGATACCTACATGTGACTCCTTTGATGTAGGGGCCTCAGTTTCCCATCCATTTACCAGTGGTCTTCAGAAAACAACATTTAGGAGTTGCCGGACAAAACAGCTCTCTAGAATTTCCCTCCATGAAGCCACAACCTACTAGTTCTGCACCTCTGTCTACAGGGTTTTCCTGACCTCACTAGGAGGAGACCAGTGACTGAAATTGCAAGTCACCCTTTGTGTAGCAGCTGGCTTGCTCTCTCTTAAAAAAAAAAAAATCATTCATTTATAGTCCACAAAAGTGCACGAAGCAGGAGCCGCATCCACATGCTATGTCCTATGTGTGGAGCTCAGAGGAAAGTTTTGAGAGTTCTTTCTCTTCACCCTTCCACTGTGGCTCCTGAAGATTGATCTGACCCAGATTGCCAGGCCTGTGTAGCCGTTGCTGTACCCCTGGGCCAACTTGATAGCCCTGGCTCACTCTCTTCTCTTCTTTTCTGATCTGTAATTTAGTGAGCGGCTTGAAGGTTTTATGAAAGCAGCACCTCCTAGTTCTACAAGATCCCTAAAAGGACCAAGTGACCACTTCCTAACGTCTTTTAAATCTCATCTTCCTCGCCTGTGAAGTGGGACTCCCATCTCCATTAGTAGTCATGAGAATTAAAACCAAAGGAGCACAAGGTTAGAGCACGTGTTTAGATGCTCAGTATCCTTTGCCTCAGGATCTTTGTGTTTATATTCTAACCCATTTATTCATTTACCAAACATTTTTAAGTCATGTCCGATGTCCTTCAATTAAACAAGAAAACTAAACAATTTTCTGCCCTCTTATACTCCAGACAGGAAATCAAGTAATGAACAGTGGTTCAAAGTGATGGGAACAGATAGCAGAGGGGTGTTCATTTGTTATGGGTGTTTACTTATTTGTAAAACTGTTTGAATCTAGGCACTGAGAAATATTTTGACCTCATATCTCTATCTGATGTTCCTGCTCCTGACTTCAAAAATCATGAAGTTCCATACAATGCACTCTAGTATGAATCACAGCTAGTTGGCAATTAGAGTACTTTATTTTTGATTTCCTACTGATAAAAAAACAAACAAAAAACAAAAACAAACATACAGAAAGAAAAAATTTCACAAGTCATCAGTAAGATTGTGAAAGCCACAGATTTCCATAGCTGGGAAAATAAAAAGGCCTCCAGTAGTCTCAATTGCCTACTACTCAAGTCCTACTTCTAGCCTGTTACTTGAACTTGGGCAAATTAACCTTCCCAATCCCCAAATCCTTCTGTTAAGTGGCTTTAGGGATGATGCCAATGGGGATAAGAAATTTCCCGTGGAAATTGCTTGCATATCTCCAAGTACTATATGAATCTTTTGATTTTATAGTTGAAGAAATTGAAGTTCAGAGAGATAGATTAGCTTACCTAAAGCTGCAGTGCTTATCAGTGGTCTGGGTGAAGGTACAGAGAAGTGCAGGTACCAGTGCAGAGAGCAAACCCATTGCTCCATATAAACAAGTGTTGGTTGAATTGAGAAAGATAGCCAACAAGACAGTATGCATTGTATTGTTACCTATTTGGGGTGATATAAATACTAAGTGTGTGTGTGTGTGTGTGTGTGTGTGTGTGTGTGTGTGTGTGTGTGTGTGTGTGTTGTGGGGGAGAGTTTGCATTTAGTTGTAACAACCTAATTAAGATTATCCATTAAAAATAAAAACAAAATAAGACCCTGTTATAGTATTGGTAGGCATGACAAATGACTATTTAGTTCACTTATACATTAATTTTCTAATTGTTTATTAAATGTCTACTACATAGTAAGTACTTTTTTCTATTTGGGATATAGTAAGATCAGTAAGACTCACCTCTTGCCCTCTGAGGGCCCATGATCTAGCAAGCAATGTAATAATTGTTAAAATGGATGTGTTCCCAGTTTGAAAACACTGTGGGAGGAGGAAGTACTTAACTTTTTCTTGGGGGGAGTCCCAGCAAACTTCCTGGGTGAGATGCTGGCAATATTGACTCCTGGAAAGAGAGTGTGGGGAGGAATGCACAGTGGCAGAGACCTAGAGAAGATCCCTAGACAAACAGGGCAGCATGGAGATGTGAAGACAATAGCAGCAGGCATTGTGGCACCTTTAGAAGTACTTAGTCCAGGTTAAGTGTGCAGGAGCAATCAGAGGTGAGACTGGGAGGTCAGCATGAGGTCAGGGAGCAGCAGGCCTTTTACTCAACATGAGGGAATCTTCAATGCCTGTAGTAGACATGATTTTACTCACACCAGAAATAGTAAAGCAATGTAAGGGATAGTGTGTGATATTCCTCTATTAATTTGATCTCTAGTTTACATTTTCCATTATACTGGACTTAATAGTTAGGGAACTGTGTTGGGTAAGATTGATAGTCCCTTCAGAACAATGGTGCCCTGTGGCAAGTGACACTGTACAAATAGTGTAACGATACACGCTGAATAAACAACACTGTGAAAGATTGACACAAAGCCAAGGTCCAACCATTTCCTGGGGATTTGGGGAAATCCCATAATCTGCAGTTTGTGCTCAACCCAATCAAACTGCTTCTCAGTGAATGTGCCCGAATACTCTTATTCCACCCAAAATATATAACAAAAACTTAAATCTGTAAAGAAAGGCTACGGTTCTTCTCATTGTTAACATGCTATAATTATGCCCCTTTCTGGAATAATAAAATGTTCCCTGGCAGAGGTCAGGATCTCTGTCACTGACTTATTTAACAGATCCCCCTAACATCTGTCCCGCAGACTGCACACTTTATTAGCAGACAAGAGACCCAGCAGCCGCAGCCTGCTGTGTACCTTTTCCCCATCCACACAGCTGTGGATTAACTCAGACTCACCAGAAGACCAGCCAGAAGGACAGTCATGTTATTGGCCGATTCTAAAAAGACAGGAAGAGAGAGCAGAAACAAATGTTGCCTGAACACAATTCAGTGTTTTTAGGGTGACAATTAGCAGTCTGTTTGAAAAGGAATAAAAGCAACTATTTCACACACACACACACACACACACACACACACACACACACACACACACACACACACACACACACAAAAGGAAAATCTATTCATATCTATGTGGGAACCTAATCAGGCCCTTGTTTCCAATGACGATGACTCCACAGTCACACCAGATCTGTGACAAGAATGTGCCTTTTGTGTGCCGATAATGTGGAATCGATAAAATTCCCTTTAAGAGACATATGTGTTTATGTCACGAGGTGTGTTGCTTGACCAAACGCTTTGTTCTTCTCCTGCTTTCCACACAGCATTTCATGCTGCGATGAGGCTGGAAATCTTTGATTAACTAGAACTAGTTGCTGAAGTCAAATCGTCACTTTGTTTTGTGACTCATCTTCCTGTGCTGTAGACTATCACACAGCATATAAGGAATGACAGAAAGAAATGCTGATTTGAACCCCTGACCCAAGACAGGCACGAAACCATAAGATTATTCCTTCAAAGAGCTGTGCAGAGACATAAATATTCCATTGGAAAGATGCCTTCTAAACAAACCAAAGCTGTGATCTGACATTAGGAGTAAGAGTTTTCTGGACAAGTTACAGTAGGCTTAGAAGAGATGGTGAGAGTCAGAAAGCCCTCCAAACTCCTGGGATTCTGAACGTTTAAAGTCTTCTCTCTTTCTAAGAATAGACAGTAACAACAAAGACTGAACAAAGTTCCTTTTCTCCAGAGAATAGCAAGGTGCTCCCCCTGTTACCAGAGGGGAGGGGAACTGCTATGGACTTGACACACTGATCCTTAGCCTCAACATCTTATTTCGGTAGTGTGCAGCCTTCCAATCCTGGCCCAAAGGAATGGGCAGAGAGGAGATATTACTAACCACAGCCAAATCGTGGTGCAGGGTTTGGGCCCATTCTGTTCATGGTGATTTTTTTACCTTTCAGCTAACAAAAGGCCTATTTCTGGGGCTTCATGGAGCAAAGCTCAGCTCAGAGCCCTTAGTCAAAGCCTTTGTAGCTGTGGTGTTTCTGTCATTTGTAAATGACTAGTTAGACTAGTCCTTGTTGTTCGGGTTTGTTGTTTGCTTGTTTTCATTTCTGATATACCCCCACCCCCGCCTGCCGTGTTAGGGTATTAGGGATTGAATCCAGGGCTTTGCACATGCTAGTACTCTACTACCACTGAGCTACATCCCCAACCAATAATGTCCTCTCTCCCTCTCTCCCTCTCTTCCTCTCTCCCTCCCTTTTTCCCTACCCTGTTCCCTCTCACCTCACCTCTGGCTTCCTACATGCCAAGCCCCTGCCTCAGCTCTAAGAATGGCCTTCTTTTAAGGAGAGTGTGCTATAAGAACAAGAAGTTCCAATGCTTGAGTTCAGTTTACTGCACACATAACCTGTGGAGAATGTTGTGCCTGCCTGCATCTCCACTTCCCACCTGTGAGAGACTAAATGGCTTAGTGAAGATCCCAGTTAGTGATGATCCCAGTTAGTGTGCAGTGATGACTGAAGGAGGTGCACTCTGGTCATGATGCCATCCTACTTCTCAAAGCAACTTATGCAATCTTATTTGTCTAAATTTCATATTCAGCCCTTTGTGTAGTTATCCCCTGGTTACTCTGCTGTAAGCCGTGTTCAAAGTAAGTTGTTGAGCTGTCCATCAGTATCTACTGACAATAAAGCATGCCCTATGCTGTTATCCACCATTTGAATGGTTTTTCACTATGGCCACCACATACAAGGTATTCCCTTTCTGTTAATTAGAGAGTAAACCACGGGTATCGCTGCAAGGTGCAGATGGCATATTTACATACTACAAAATATGACAAAGTTCTCCAGTTGGCAGTAGTAATAATTTGCTGTTTAAACAGTGACAGCAGAATTGGCCCTGAAATAGGGCAAAACATTCACTCGAATTTGAAGAAAGTACAGAAGAAAATATGAGGAAATTAAGAGAATATTTTACATTATTCCTTATCATTTACCTGATTACTTACAGGTGAGTTCAGACTATATCCCTTTCTCCTTCAATAGTTCTAAAAATGCAAATTTTACTTTAGTATTAATATAAAATAGATTTTTAATAAATCTGTGGATTTTATTATAGGTGTGAATTGTCTTTAGTAGCATGAGTCTGCTCAGTCTTCCAAAGTCTGCTGAAGAATATAAAGCAAGTTCATCAAGAAACTAGCACGATGTTTTACATACTAAACACTCGTTTCCAATTAGCAACATTTGTTCTGTTCAATAACCAAAGCAGAAAGGTACCACTTAGAAAATATTGTATTTTCGTGCAATTTTTGTTTTCCCATATATATTTTTTAACAATTTAAATATTTTATTTAGTTACATAGTAACCCATATTTGTCTTCATTCAGTACTGGCCTGGAATCTTCATTATAGATGGAATTTGAAAGGGATCGAAGCCAGGCAGTTGTAGAATATTTTTCAAGCAACAACAGCTGGTTCCTTGGCAATCATTTTGGGCCCCGGCAAGGCAGCCTGGCCTGTCTCCAGACTCCCATGTTGGTACTGCTGAGAATTTCCAGGTCAGCCATGTTGTTTTAACATGGTATTTTCTAGAAACCCAGAAATTCAGTGTGGGATCTAAAGTCCATGTCATAATATATAAGGCCTACAGGATGTGACCTTCTATCTGTCCAACACATTATTCTTTCCCTGGTGCCTGGTCCAACTTACTCCTACCACACTGGATTCTTTGATTTCTAAGGGTAACTTTGTCACAGGACTGCCATCCACATATTGTCTCTGACTGAGTTCTGTGCCCCCAGCATCTCTCACTTCATTTAATCCTCTTCTCTTGAATTTTCCTGATCTTTCTACTCAATACCATAACCACCAATTATGCTGACACACCCAGTTGTTTCATATTTCATAGTAAACATCACAACAGAATTGTGCAAATGGATGCTTATTTGTCTGTCCCTGTTCCCTATCCCTCCCTACCAAAGCACTCCTCACTTGTGTTTTTCTAAAATCTATCAGTACCCATAGAGCCACACACACAACATTTTTTTGAATGAATTGATGATAGGATGAATGAATTTATTGTATGTCTGCAAAGAAACTGTACTCTCAAATATTGACAAACTCGCATTTATACAAAAGAACACATGTGCTGAAAAATACAGATCTGTGTGTGTGAGAATTAATGCTCAAGTTTCAAACCCAAACTCCAGACTCACAACTGAGTCTTTCTATCCTCTTGATAGCGTCAAGATGCACTAGTCTAGGGTGTTGCTCATGAACTCTGGCTTTGTGATTACAAAGTCACAGGAACATCACTGCATTCGGAGAAATGGAGCTCTCAGCAGCGCCTGCTCAGCTCTTGGAAATGGTCATGGAGCCGCTTGCTTCTGTGATGCTGCTTTCCGTCTGTCCTCCTTATCACCTCTTTGGATATCTTGCTTCATGAGTGGAGTAACCAATTGTTTCAGGGCCTTGCTTTTATTTCTGTAAAAAGGCATTATATATTGATGTATTTTCTTTAGCATCATAAAAGAAAAGAGTAGAAACACAGAGAGAGAGAGATGCTTTGCTTATTCTTAGCAAATTATACCACACAGCATAGTCACGTGAGGAATTGCTCTTTTAAAATGTAGCCTAAGGTAACCGGTGTAATGGGAGAATGAATCTCAATTGATTATTTTTATAGCAGAGGATTGGAAGTTCTGACATCCGATGGATTCTGGCTTTTGAAAAGGTGTCCTGAGCCTCTCTTGTATCCTCCTCTCCTTCACACCCAACACATTGCCTGCCCTGTTTGCAGCAAGTCACAGAAGCCAGTTCCTGCATACTTGAGAACTGGGCAAGAAGACCTCCAGGGGGCTACCCTTTGCATTCTTTTTCCTTTGCTGACCTTCTTGAGCTGGCTGTAGGAAGTAGTGAATCAAATGCAACAAGTCCTGGCGTTCAGTGGCTTACAGTGGCTTACTTGTTCTAGCTTGCTTTGGACTACTATAGAAAGGCCAAGTAAACTCGCAGGTCTACTCCTACCAGAGACACATTTTCACCCCTTTATCTATAATTGCATAAGCTCTAGTTTAAAAAATCTGAGAATATCTCAACATGATTATAATTACCTTAACCTAATTACTGTGGTGGCACTTTTAAATATGTACATTTAAAAACAAATATTAAAAAAAAAGTTCTCCAAAATAAACCATTCTTGGGTACCCGCAGATTAGCTCTCAAGCATTTTTAGGATAAAATTATCTCTGATAAAATGTACAAACTCTATCTGCAGCCCATTCCCCCAGGGAAGAGAGGACAGGAAAGCACAAGTGCTTCCGAAGGTGATTGGGGAAGGCCATAGACCTGAGCGCTGGATTCACTCTTCCTGCTGCTTGCCAACTAATATTTTTAAGCAGACCACTTTTATCCTCTGGACTTGATGTTTCCTCAAGCATACAGAGGAGAGACTAGAGGATGATATTTACAGTGATCCTGCTAATGTCACACTGCCCAGTATTTTTGTGTAAGAATGAACCTGCATGTCCAGAGCTTCAGTAAGACAGAAACAAAGATGACCTCTGTCTTTGATGTTCCTTTTGGGGAGTGTCTTGGTGTTTCTATTGCTGTGACAAAACACCACAGCCAACGCAAGTTGTGGATGGAAAGGTTTATTATACTTTAACATTGCTGTTCATTATTGAAGGAAGTCAGGACAGGAACTCAAACAGGGCAGGATCCTGAAGGCAGGAGCTGGTGCAGAGGACATGGAGGGATGCTGCTTATTGGCTTGCTCCCCATGGCTTGCTCAACCTACCTTTTTATAGAACCGAGGACCACCAGGCAAGGGATGGCACCACCCACAATGGGTTGGACCTTCCCCCATTGATCACTAAATGAGAAAATGCCTTACAGGTAGATTTTAAGGAGGCATTTCCTCAACTGAGGCTCATTCTTCTGATGACTTTGTGTCAAGTTGACACACAAAACCAGCCACTACATGGAGGAAAAATGAAATGGAGAAAAGGCTTTTGGCAGAAATGGTAGCAATTTCAAGAAGATGACACCAAATGGAAATGAAAGGTATTTAATGGCCAAGTGTGAGCAGGACTGCTATTAAATACCAGACATTGTCTTATATACTAGGAAGGTAGATTAAAGAAGACCCAGTTGTTCACTTCTTGATAAGCTGGAAATTTTGTGGAAGAGAAAGACATGGAGAGAATAAAGGGAAGTACACGAGGCTAGAGGGGTGAATGTGGTAGGCCAGAGGGGAGGGAAGGTTTCGCAGAGAACTGCACTTAGTTTGAGATTCAAAAGTAGGTAGAATGTGAAATATCAATGCAGATGGAGGAGATCTCATGGGCCCCACCCCTAGACGAAGAGTTGCAGGCAGTTAATGACTACTGAGAGAAGGCAAATTAGCCACACCCTACAGGGATGAGCCCCTTAAATGATTACTCAATACCAAGTGATCAGCCCTGAAAAACATATACAGACAAAAAACACTAAACAGACTCAGCCATTGTATGTTTATATTTACACACACACACACACACACACACACACACACACACACACACACACACCCCAATAATGATTAAAGAAAAAGAGGCCATGAATATGAAAGGGAGCTAGAGGAGGTCACGGAATGGGTTGGAGGCAGTAAGGGAGGAAATGATGTAACTGTAGTTTAATAAAAAAAAAATGGAAAAAAAAAGAGAGGGAAAGAGTGTAGGATAAAAATATGCAGGAAGGCAAGACTGACTTGGCAGTGAAGTCAGTCTATAGAATGAAAGCTGCTCAACCTCCTCTGTTCCTTCTCTCACCTTTTATCCCCACAGGCAGGCTTCTTTGGCCTCAAATATTAATGGACTAGCCACACAAGTACCTTCTGTGTTGAAAACAGGACTTCAGTTCTGTCCTTCCAGAAAACCACAGCTGTATTTCCTGGATCATTCTGTTGACATTGAAGCTTTATGAGAAGTAAAAGTATTTGTAAACCTTTCAAGTAATTATTTTTAAACTCTCCCCTCACCTCTCCTTCAGTCTGGAATGGCTGGTACTGACATATTTTCCTCTCTGCTAAACAAGCACTAAACCAGGCTTCTTAATTACCTGCCTCTGTTTCCACCTCTTCACAGCTGAACTTGTCCAGTTTTACAGCATGGCTTCCTGGGTAGGCAGAGGAACCCAGGGGATGCCTGGAGAACTGAGCTAGACTTGGGGCATGAGCCAGGTAAATGATGTCACTTCCTTCAGGATGCTTCCCTTTCCTATCCCCCTTGTTACCTCCTACTTCGGCTGTCCTCTCCAGCAGAGCAGTGTGGGACACAACAGGGTGGGGTCTGTTAGCCTGGGTCTGCACTAGGCCTGGCCTCTCGGGGGCTAATGGGAATAAATACACAAGTAAGAGTTGAGTCTGTTGGTAGTAATGATGGCATCTGGTTTATTGAACAATATATTGCTGTCCTTTCCTTTTTTAAGCTACCAGTAGGCAACATATGCTTGAAGTAGAATTTTCCTTTTCTTTTGAGACAGACGTGGGCAGGCCACTCCATGTCTTTATTAGGTGAAATGACATGCAAGGAGAGTCTATTCCAAAGAGAATCCAGAATATATAAAGTTATGCTGTGATTTTTGTGTTGATTTTCCATCTTCTGGAACATACTTGGGGTCTTTTACCCCTGTCTATTGAATTTCCCAGTTTCTAACCACATTCTGCATGGTTCTGCTCTCTCATCTGTTGGACGGTTGAACAAGGGTGGTCTAGGTCTTTTACCAAGGCTTAGATTGGTTGAAGAGGGACTTGTCTAGAGTAAATATATGATGGCTGGTGGTATTGTTGATTTTTCTTTCACTACTTGTGCATTATGAAATGCCATTTTTAAAGGAGTAGTATCAGTTATCTGGAGGTGTAGTTTGATGTTTGAGAACTCAGAACAGTGGGCACATCAGAATCTTTCTTCTCCTTAGACAATGATCCTTATCTGTTGGCTAGGAACCAGATATGGGTTTCACTGTGAGTCATTGTTTAGTTACTTAAAACAATTTGATTTTTAAAGAAGAAATGGGATTAAAGGTGAGACTTGCTAACATAGGTAACTATTTTTCCTATATAATTGTGATGAAGATTAAATAAAACAATAAATCCAAATATTCAGCACCACCATACCTTAGTTTAATATTCAGTATGTAGTTGTTGAATTACATTGTGAATGAATGAGAGTGGTAACTAGGTGATGGGCAGAATAGTTATGTGAAAATGATATGACTATGAATGAAAAAAGCCATATGTTCTTTCTCTGTGGTATTCTCTGCTGGAGAATACAAGTATAAAATGTGTTTTTTACAATATGATAAATGTAGACTTTTACTCGGCCTGTTGTCCACTTTTCTGTATTGCTAATTTCTCAGACCTCAGCTGTGGTTAGGAATTGCTATTCATGATCATTCTTAGACTTTGAACTCTGGTCCGAGAATCCTCCATGGAATGAAGCTTAATAAACCTTACAAGATACGTAATCAGAGTTTGACCCTTTTCCTTCCTAACCCTCTAGTCTGCTAAGAGATTTTCCAATTAAAGCTATGTCGTTAGAATAAATAATATTTTTATATTCTCCCAAAACAGATGCAATATCAGAAAACTGTTAGAGCTCTTTGTAAATATGCTAAAAAGAAAAGCCTGGCACTATTCCTTAGTTATGCTCCAAATGCTATTTGTGTGACAAATTTCAGCACATCAGTGAACCTAGTAGTTCCACACCTGGTAAATGTGTTATCAAATCACTTTATTTTTATTTATTTGTTTGTTTGTTTGTTTTGTTGTTTTTTTCATCAAACCACTTTAAAAGATCCATTTTTTGGTTAAACAAAATAATTTTTAAAATTTGTGTTTTAATTAATTTTTAGGTTAGTATATAAAGTAATAAGGCTCTTTGAGACCTGTTAGTATCTATGTGACTTATACCTCGTTCACCTCCTTTGTCCTCTCCTCCCTCACTACTCATGTGAAACAATGTAACTTAGCAAAGACTGAGTGTATATTCCTTTGGTTTTAATTTTTTTAGAATTCAACATAATGAAACTTCTCATGACATATAATAAATATAGCTGAGTGTGGCTGTCTCATTTGCAGAGCCTCTTCTACTGTGCAGTGATCTGTGTAGTATTTCAATTCAGAAATACTCCTTGGGTACTTGTTACTCCTAAGCTGCTGTCATTAGTGGCAGGCATTCAACAAAAATTAGAATCATGTGTCTTCTGTGTCTTCATGAAGTTTACAGTCTGTCAAGGATAGGAAGCAACACGTGCATGACCAAACACAAGGGTCAAAAGTGATGGACACCACAGGAGAGCTGCCAGTCAAGGGCTGGAAATCTCCAGTTCACACCTCTAGAACTGAATGGTGGCCCAAGCCTTTGGTTCCTCCACTCCTGGTGCAGAACTTTGCACATAGAATGCATCCAGCTGATAGTAGCTTAGAAAGTTACTATGAAATTGCTTTGTAAATGTATGCCTATTTGATGAATGGCATTCTTATTATCTAAATCAAATCTAAAATCTCCAATTTGAGGATGATAATTACAGCTAAATGACTATGCTTCATTAGGTAGAATGTGATAAATTGATTTTCACGGGTGCCCTCTTTCTTCTTGTTGCAGTCTGCTTTCTGATTCTTATCTCAAAGCTTGTTGTACTGAGTCGTATATTGTATCCTACTGTCCATTTCACTCAATGGTTCTTCTCCCTGCCTCCAATGCCCCAGGAATCACAACTCACAAGAACCATTTCTGAGCATGATGAGTTTCTGGGGTCTTGTCATGTTTATGTAGAACTTACTGGATATGAGTATGAAATGATTATTAGAACTTTAGAGAAAGCAATGAAGACTACCTTATTTCTAAAAATTAACTGTTGTCCAGTAAATCTGAAGCATCATTGAATTGAGTCAGATATTTAAAATATAGACTTATTTCTAAAGGTTTTTTCCCTTGCATGATCAGTTGCAGCTCTCTGAAAGATTCAAAATTGAGTGAAACAAAATGAAATTTCTTTTGATGGGGAATAGATTATTTGTAAGGACCCATATCTCTAAGACTTCATGACTCTTTAATATCCAGTTATTGTTTACAGCTCCCAAAATTAGCCACTGCATTTTCTATTTGCAGCTTCCTCTATACATGTCATTCATTATCAAACTTTGCTTTGCTGGCCTAGTCCAAGCAGAAGTTCCAGAGAAGATGTTTCCTGTGTCTTACCAACGTTTTATTTATTTTAATTTGAGCTAAGGTCTCATGTAATCCAGACTGACCTCAAACTTGATAAATATGGATCTTGAACCTTGAATTCCTGATCCTTCTGCTTCCCCTTCCCAAGTCCTGGGATTACAAACATTGTGCTAACATGCCTGGTTCATGCAGTGTTTGTTGGAAAGGAACCCCAGGCTTTGTGCTTGCTAGGCAAGCACTCTACCAACTGAGCTGCATGCTCAGCCTTGCTAAATTTCAAAAGAAAAAGATCCATCAAAGTAGAAAAGAAACAAAACCACAGCCTTTCCTTTGCCTAAATTATAGCAGTTTGACTCTTACTTGTGAATTTTTCTTGCCACTGAGTCATTGCATAGAGAATTAAGAAACTTTAATTTCTTTAGAGGCTTGTTATATTAGAAAAATTGTTCCAAAGAAAGCAACAATCATGACATAGGCACATCTGGCTCTTGCAAATTATTCTTTATTAAGCTTTCATTTAATTACATGTGCTGAAAGGTCTGTTTTTGATTACTGTAATTTTTTTTATTTGTCCATCTGAATGATAGTAATGCTGGAAATTATATACAAACCACCTGTTTTTCTTCCTCTACTAATATGCCTTAGTTTGAGCTATTTTCTCTGTAGTTGATGAACTAGGAAGCTTTCTATTATGATAGAAATCTGACCATCAAGGTACTCTTGATTCTAAGAGGAAAAGAAAATATTTGAATGACATTTTTAAGCTCCAACACTGTTAAGTCTGGGATATCTGACTGTGGGTCAACCATGGCAAATTAACACATTCATTTATTACCAGTTTCATATAAGACCCAATACAGGGACAGTTAAGGATTAGAAGTGGCAACCTTTGAGTACAAGTAGAAAGAGAGCTGGTGAACATTTGGGGGGCATGAGAAAGGGATAGTTGAGTTATAGCTGTCATCAGAAAAGTAAAAGGTGATATGCCATAGAAGGCAGAGATAGGAGGAGAATGGTCGACAAGATTGCTGATGCATGGTAATGACTACTGACTCCTCCCACCATTCAAGAGGAGTCACAGCCTAGCAAGAGAGTGAAAGTTTGGTCTCTTGAGAAACTGTGTTCATAGGTTTTTATCTTGGAACAACAGACCCAATAATGGCATTCAAGTGAATATTCAAGCAAAGACAAGAATTTGAGGGTATCCCTCTAAGAAGATGGATCAGTGTAAGAGAAACAATTTATGAGTGTTGACACTTTGGATTCTCCAAGGAAAAATCTACTCTCTGCATTATAATTTTATACTGAAGCCTGTCATTCAGTAATGGTCCACCTACACTTAGATTTCCCAGTCAGCTTCTGGTGATGTCCCTTATGTTAGTCAATGTTTACCAGAGACTTTAGAAATCCTCCAATGAGAAAGAGCTCAAGGCTGGAGAGATGGCTCAGCCATTAAAGGCTAGGCTCACAACCCAAAGATGTAAGAGAAAGATTAAAAGAGAGAGAACAGTGCAGAGAACAGAAAACAAAAACAAATTCAAAACCATCATTAATCACTGAGCAGAATAGTGATCAAGATGCTATAAAAAGAAGCAATCAGAGAACAAAAAGGATTCTTAAAATTGTGACAGTGGAAAGTTCATTGAAGTCTTAGAAGAAGTTGATGAAAATAATCTGTTATAGAGTAGATAAAATGTTTAAGAGTGTGAGACAGAAGGAAAAACTAAAACCAGAGGATTCAAGAGGATGTCCAGCATTTACTAGTGTGGATTGATGGGAAAACCCCAGAGTGTTTCCTAGAGTTGAAGCACATGATTTTATACATTAGAAGGACTAGGCTCCAGACCAGTGAGTGTAAAGTCAACAGGCAGACAGGCCTCAGGAGGAAATCTACACGTGGTATAGAGGGAAGAAGTCAGTACTTTCTCAAGTGAAAACTGATTTCATGCAAAGAATCTGAAATCAGCATGACATCAGACTTACTTGGCAAGAATAGTAAAAGGACAGTAAGTCGTTGTCTTTGGAATTCTGGGAATCATTTTTAACTTAGAATTCTGTATCAAGGGATTACAATAATAACAGTTTCCTGAATCATTAGTTCCTAAAAAACTAACCTCACAGGCACTTTTCTCAAGTATTTCCTGGAGTGTATGTACTATCGAAAATATGACAATTAACTAAGAGACAGGAAGCCATGAGAGACAGAAAATGGAATCCAACATAGTAGAGACAAAGGGGACTTCTGTGTAACACTGGCCTAATGAAAAACTGGAGCAAGAGTGTAGAGAATTCTAGAGGGTATCTCTAAGGGGGAAAATGGATACAGAGATTAGCCATATGTTCAACTGTATTGTGTTGAGTTTTCTTGATCTTTTGGAGAGTCTGAGAATTACCCAGTGATAGTTACAGAAACCAGAAAGAGAAATGAAAGATAAAATGATAAATAATACAAATATTAAATCTAACAAAAAACTAAAGAGAAAAGTTACTGCTGTATCTAATCCATGTAGTCCCAACTACTTGGGAGACTGAGACATGCAGAACATAAGTCCAGGATATGTCTGGCTTTCAGGGTGAGTTCAAGTCTAGCCTGGACAACTTAGTGATAGCCTGTCTCAAAATAAAAAATTGAAAGTAGTCTGGAGATATAGCTAAGTGGTATTTACCTAGCAAGCCTGAGGACCTAGATTCAATCCTAGTACCAGAGAGAGGTGGGTGGGAAGAGGAGAGAGAATGAACTTTAGCTCTTTGCATAGCTCAGCTATGAAGAGTGCCAAGTAGAATGAAACAGTAAGACTAACTTAAAATCTGTGACGTTAGCGTTAAGCAATTGGAGGGACACATGAAGGCACATGTGGCTGGTGATGTGAGAAAGCTAAACTTTCATCCTCCTGTGTGAGATCAGCAGATAAAGACAGACAGCATATAAACATATGCGAATGAGGTGATAAGTAAGAACCATCAACCAAGTTGAAAAGGGATGGTCTCCACAGAGTAGGAGTGAGGTGGAGAGGCCAGCTGGGGAGGCCAAGGCCATCACGTGTGGCTCTAGAGGCTTTACCTTATTTAAGGTGGCTGTGTTGTTATCATTTTCTTTTTATTTAAAAGCCTTAAAGTAATATTGAATTTATGAAACCATGTATAACATTATTTTGATAAAAGTTAAAATTATCTAAAAGGGAGATTGGCCCATATCCCAATCTAGAGTCTGCATTCAGTTAAATCAATGTACTTAATGTTAATCATTTTAAGATGAATGGGATCAGATTGTCTGTTTACCTTGTCTCAGGAAAAGGAGCGCTTGTAAGAGGGAGCAGAGGATGAATAAGATAGCAAGATAGCAAATACTTAGAAAAGGCCAGGAGACAGCAGTGGGAATATAGGGAAATAAGCCTAGGGTCCCAAGCTGAAGGGGAGCCTGGGGAAACACCAGCAGAGCTGTTCTGACCATAAAGGGGAAACTGGGTTATCTCCTTCAGCACTTGGGCCAGGAAAAGAAGTTTGCCTTTTTGTTTCTATGGCTACCAATCTGGCTAACCCTGCCAAAGGTTGTTGTTCTATGGTGCCTAGAGGTAAGACTGGAGAGGGAAGTGACTGCTGGCAGACTCTAGGGACTCAGAGGCAGCACTGATCTTTAGAAGGGTCTGTATCCCCAGAGAAGTATGCGAAGACTGAGGTCTGCTAGGGAAGTTCAGGTTAGTTTCTTAGTCCACAGGTGGACATGCCTGGCACTAAACAACATTATACAGTGATTGCAGGATCTTAGAAGGAACCTAAGAGACTGCTCTGCCAAACTCCTTTTAGTACAACTGAAGGAACTTAGTTCTTGAGAGACCAGTGCTGTCCCAGCCTATGGTGTCATTGCTGGAACACCTACAGCCCCATGTTTCTCATTCTAGTCCTCTTCCTTTCTGAGTCACTTTGATTTTTCTTATTTTCCTATTTTGAAAAGAAAGTGAGAGAGAAATTGCAGGGTTGTGAGAGATGTTAGCTGACAATACGGTAAGTTTTTTGAACCCGTTTCAGCTGCATTTAATGAGACCGACGTTCGCCTTCTCTGTTTTGCAGCAGCTCTATGCCGCTCAGCTGGCCAGCATGCAGGTGTCACCTGGAGCAAAGATGCCATCAACTCCACAGCCACCAAACACAGCAGGGACGGTCTCACCTACTGGGATAAAAAATGAAAAGAGAGGGACCAGCCCTGTAACTCAAGTTAAGGTACTTGCTTTGCAGGATCGTGGAAATGGTTTGGAAAATAGCTTTGTAAGGAAGGTGGTGAAGCAGGCTATGCTGGGAATAAGCAGCCCTCTTTATGGGGAATGTCAGGAGTGAGCATTGCGAAACAGGTGCTTCCCTTTTGATAACAATAGTGCTATATTGTGAGATCCTTCCCTCACTCCAAAACCTCACTCCTCAAAAAAAAAAAAAAAAAAAAAAAAAAACCTCTCCCTTCAGAGTCTGGGTTTCATTTTTTAATGTTCTCTGGCAGGAATGGCTGTGCTTTTATTGTCATACTTTGTCACAGACTTGCAACACTTCTCTCCACATTCCTCAAACAGGTGGGGAGCTCACTCACAGTACCAGAGTAGGGCCTAGAGTCCTCAGTGTTAGAAGAGGATCAAAGGGAATCTAATGCCGGACTTGGCATAGTTTGTAGAGCTCTGTCCTTCAAAACTAGCTACAAAGAGGTGCTGAGGAATAGGGTGTCAATGGCTGACGGTGCTTTTGATACCATGTCACTATGAGAGGATAAATGGGTTTTCACAGTTATGGGTGGAGTGTTGTCACATGGTTTTCTTAACTGGTTTTCAGTGTCCTCAAACTGGTCACTTGGGGGTACCTGGTGACAAGGGAAATGATCAGACGCTTCAAATCTGTGCTGCATCTGGTCTCTACATAGTACAAGTTGGTTGTGGGGACTATATCTACTTCCTATATTGAATTAATAAATTCACACAGTTTGGAAAAACAATTGTATGTAATTGACTATGAACTTGGGGAGGTGTGCTAAGTGTGGATGCGTGGTTGTAATTCGGCAGAAGTACTGCATGTAGGGAGTTTGGCAATTATTGAATCTTCACATAGCAAACTGTTGAGAGCAACCAACATCACTACTGGGTGCTCTACAGTCACAGAAGTTATCTTATTTTGGTAAATTTTCAGATAGCAATGTTGAGATTTCAGAAAGTCTGCAAAAATAATGGACTCCAAGTATTGAAGACCAAAACATGAGCATCCTCATGACAGCCTGTTTATGTTCCATTCCCAAATATTAACTTAATGATTCTCTAGAGAAATAGAGTGAAATTACACTTAATTGTTAGAGGTCTTAAGCTAAAACAGTTAGCATAGGAATTGTAAGTTTGTGGAAATAGATTATTTTAAGTTCCAAAAGCTTATTTGTGAATCTGAATCAGCACAGCAGCTCAACCCAAGGAATAAGTCTCTTCATAGTTGTTTGAGAAAGAGTATTGTGAAGCGCCAGCAACTTGGGCTATTTGGGTATTAAATATTTTAACATGAAAAAGTCATTTTGTAATTTAAGTTGGCCAGCTGGAACTGTACCAAACCAAGCCTTTACTGGATGAGTAAATGTTCCCTGGCTAAATTCAAGTTTCTATCTGCTTTTACCATTCCAACTTTGTGGGCCAACAGATTTTATTACTCATTTGACCACATGCAAATTCTTAGGCATAAGAGTTCTGTATGGTTTGACTTGCCTGTATTTTATGTTAGCAACAAAGGACCCATTTCTTATACTTCTTAGATCATATATTATGTATGTGAGCAGAAATATATAAACCAAGACACAAAGTGGGCATTTAAAATTGAATGTTCCTATTACTGAAAAACTTCTGAGAGTAAGCTCAGTCTGCTAACTGAGGAGATTTGATCACCCAGCTTCATCGTGGTCCTCACTACAGTCATTTTCCCTCTATAGAGCATGATCATGCATTATATAGTGAAATATGACAGGGCAATGTTTGCAGAAGGTAGCAGAGATAAACACAGGGTTTTCATCTGTTCAGTCTGTCACTGTAATCTGGGAGTTGATGATATTATGGGCCTTCCATGAAGCCATATGTTCTCTAGCATGTAATAAGCAGTCTGTTAATGGTGGTGGTACTGAGGATGCTCATGGTGGTCAGGAAGGAGATGAAAGTAGTTTCAGTGTGGGAATGGAAGTGTCTGGTTACAGCGTTCCATACTGAGAAAGATCCAGAATCATTGAGCTAGGCTATGAATATCACCTATCAGTTCTATATACAGCAAAAGCCTTCTCAACCTGGCAAGGCACTCTAAGTTCCTGCAGCCTGTCCCCTGACAAACATCTTGTGCTATCTTAGACTGGATGGAGGGGGCATATAATTAACCCTATCAAAAATGTCTCAAAATTTTGCAATTATTACATAGAAATAACATAAATGTTATCTCAGATTGTATATTCTAGACTGGTGACATGGTCATTGTCAATTTTTCCAGCTTTTGAGAGAGTGGATTTGCCTGCATCCTAGCCTCCTATGGTTTTTTTTCCTATCTTACCTGCTGGCTCTACCATCTATGTCATTCTGAGGTTTGCTTAGAATCTGTTGGATTTTTTTCTTCTTTATTCATATTTTCATGTTTCTGTGTAAGCCCATAGTTATTAAATAGATGCTACACATTCTGAATTTCACAGTGTTGGCTGTTAAAGTGTTTGTATCTCTTTAAATATCTGAAATCTATTCTGAGACACAGCACCCCTGGATCCTCTCTGGATGTACTTTTCGTATTTGTTAGTCAGGTTCAAAACAGGCAACAATCTCAGGGGAGTTTAGCCCCATTATGAGACAGCAACTTCCTGGAGACTGAATGCCCTGTGTGGACATCAAGGGACCTTTCACTGTTACTGGGGGAGGAAGCCATTCCCAGTCCTTGGTGAACATGCGTTCATTTTGCCTACTCCCTTCTTCCTCTCCCCAGACTCAAGTTGCCTTCTCATAGGCATTTTCTGATCAGTACTCAACTAACTAAACACACAGTCCAATCTTTTGAAGCTCCTTGGCATTCTTTTTGTCTCTGTCTCTCTGTCTCTCTGTCTCTCTCTCTCTGTCTCTCTCTCTCTGTCTCTGTCTCTCTCTCTCTCTCTCTCTCTCTCTCTCTCTCTCTCTCTCTCTCTCTCTCTCTCCTTGCTGGTACCCTACCTCAAAAGTTCTGTCTACATTAACATTCAAAACTCTGAACTCTCTACTTAGGGAGGCTGCTAAGTCACCTGTGCCATTTCCCCAAAACTCCTTCTAGATAGTAAAGTGGACCAGTCTAGAATTCACTTATTTCAGAAATTGCTGTCTCAGGCTCTTAGCATCCATGTCTGAAGAGCACTGTCTAATAGTCATGTCCTGTGTCCTGAGGGTGGGTCCTTAACCTCAAAAGTAGACCTGATCCTGTCCCTCTATCTTGATTACAATGGATAGCATCTTGAAATTAATTGTGAGTTATAAATAATAAGTTAGAGAATATTAAAACTGAAAAAGATGTAATAAACTCTGCATTTTCATGAAAATTAAAGAAAAACATGAATATATTAAGGCAAGGCACAGAAAACCTAATTAGTTGCCTATAAGTGATAAGTGCAGTACTTTAGATGAACAGTAAGTAGAGGAGATTAATGGCAGTTTCAACACCTGCAGAAAAAAAAACAAAACAGTGACAGTGAAGACACAGAACAAAACTATGCAAACTAAAACACAGGAAAGACCTTCAGTTCCGGGCACTGTCAAATGATCTGTCTAACACACACAACTAGAGAAAAGAAGGGAATTTGTTTGAAAAAATAATGGCTGAACGTTTCTTTAACTCGACAAAAACTCTAAACTCAGACATTTTAGAAGTTCAGCAAACCCCAAATGAAAGAAATACAGAGAACATGAACTAAATACTTAGCATATAAAGTGCTATGATTCCAATATGAGTGAAGGAAGTGACTAGTTTAAATATCCTTTGAATTAAGGGCAAAAAGAAGCAATTTAGTTAAGTACATTAGATAATTTTGACATTCATAGTGAATGTAATCTTGTTTCCCCAGAACATGTCCTATTCTAAATATAAAGTGCATTACAACACAGATGGGACAGAGCACTTGTTTCCTACTAATACCAAACAAACAAACAAACAACAAAAACATAGAACATCACTACATAATATACAAATGGTTTTTCCCCTGGTCATTTGGTAGAAAAGAAGGTGGAGATTTGTAATCCAGTAAATTAGATTCAAATTCTTCCCTCCTTAGATGGCCTTGAGAAGGTGCTTTTTATGATTTTGATGCTCATCGCCCCATTTGTAAATTTTGTGTAGTATGGTCCATCCTCCTAATGGCATCAGTGGTTGAGTGGGCTAATACACTGCAGGTGCCTAGTGTAGTGCTTGGTACATGGTCACTCCTGCACATGCTCCTGTTCTTCCTCTCGCCCTTCTTCCTCCAGTGTTGTTTTCTGGCATGTCTGTTGATTGACATCCATAGTATATGGCCATCTTTTTATAGATGGAGAAATAAAGGCTCTGTGAGGTCACATGTTTACCATGGGAGAGAATGTTCTGTTACCAGACTCTGTTGTGTGTTTTCAATAATGTCATTGAAAGCAAGTTCTCTGGGCCTTCCCAGAGACAAAACAGGATCTGACATTTGCTGATGATTTTACTTCAGAATGCAATAATGCAGATCTTAACATTGAACCTTTAAATCACATACTCATATCTATATTTCTGAAATGATAAAAATATTGTCTACAGCTCTTTGACAGTAGGATAAATGAGACAAAATGAAAACAAGTTGCTTAACTTTCAAGTCACTGGCTAACCTAGAGTTCCAAGCCAGAGATGGAAATATTGGGCTCAGTGTGGAGGGATATGGTCTTAAAATAGACATTCCATAAATATATGTAGCAAAGATTGTAACAAGACATCACTTTAAACATGAAAAATAAATTGCATATAGTATAGCATGTAAAACATAATTATAATGTATGCTTGCTCTTCACAAAAATTAATTTTAAACATGAATAGAGACCAGAATATAAACCACAAGAGCACCCACACCCAGAAAGCCACATAGAAGCTTGTGGTGTGGCATGGGACTCTGAGGGCAGAGGCCCTGGAGAGCAGAAGAAGACTCTCCATGTTTCCATTCTAAAGTACTTGCAATTGTTTGATTTAAAATATATATTAAAAAATTAGCTGCAGGGACTATTTATAGTCACAGGAACTTTTCTGAGAGACTAACACAAAAGCACTACAGAGCTACTGAAATTTTAAATAATTCTTTGTAAATGCCCTAGGTTAATTTAGATCCCTGAAAACACATTAGGAAATTAAGCTGTAATGTGAGCTAATTCAGATTTTAATTTGGCAAAAAGAATGATCCAACTACACAGTTAATGTAAATAGAAGCATAACACAGGGAAATTAATGAGGTTCCTTCCGATGAATCTTCAAGGAGGTAGATAATTAGCTTCTTTTGTTATTGTTGTAGGAGAACATGGCATTGTCTCGGAGGTGTAAAATAACTGTGGCTTACTAAGTGATAATGTGCTTCATTTGTCTTTTTTAAAATAATTATTTATGTTAAACTCTTGTAGGATGAAACAACAGCCCAGCCGCTGAATCTCTCATCGAGGCCTAAGACAGCAGAGCCTGTGAAGTCCCCAACATCTCCCACCCAGAGCCTCTTCCCAGCCAGCAAAACCAGCCCTGTCAACCTGCCAAACAAGAGCAGCATCCCCAGCCCCATTGGCGGAAGCCTGGGGAGAGGATCCTCTTTAGGTAAATGGAAAAGTCCACTTCAGGAAGAGACCTGTGACCTAGAATAGAAACAAAATGGGCCCGTGATGGCTTGCCTTGGATCCTGTGTGTTCTCTGGGAAGGATAGTGATACTCTTTCTACTGAAACAGAACACAACTTAGTATCTTAGGTGACTAGACCTTTTGGAAAATGTCTCAAATCCTCTACAATCTATTTTTAGATGATAGTGGAGCCTGGCCATCAGACACTTATGGATGTCTGGATTTTGTCAAGATTTTGCCTTAAAATAATTCTGTAAAGGCATCAAGAACTGGCTTCATTTGGGAAGCCATGCCACAATATGCCTTTTCCTTCTTGCTTTCTGATGTGCAGTTTCAAGGCTCTCTAGGGATTTCCACACCCCTGTTTGAAAGTATGGAGCAAAAACATGGGTTTTACAATTTGACTTGCCTAAACCAAAACCCTTCGCTGGTTAATGTTGTGACTCTGGACTTTAGTATTTCCTAAATCCTGAATGAGGAATAGTATTGTGTAGTTCATGGGCTGCTGTGAGGTCAAAAGAGAATATTCCAGCTGACAAGGGTCTTACAGTGTCCTGGACATCAAAGCTCTCTATTGTGAAAGTCTATCATAGGTGAATCCCAACACATTCATGTTCTTGGGTAGACTGGAGCAATAGGCAAGGACGCATTTGTCAGTGGGGACAAACCAAAAGCATGAAGGATATTGTTACTGGACTCTTCTTGTCTCTTGCTTGCCAAATAAAGACAGTGAGATTCAAAGGGGTTAGGAATTAGACCGCCGTTTCTTTGCCACATTCCCTTCCTTGCATTATTGAGTCGTAGAACCTATTGCTTATTATAATTGGATACGGTAACGTGTGGGTAGACTCATTACAATTTTAGGTCTAGTCTTGCCGCTTTGTTTAATTTCACTTGACTTTATAAGTTAGGCAGTTTAGTTCTTCCTGGTAGAATGACTGAGCCCCAGACCTGTGCTGTGAACTAGCAGAACCAAGGCTGATACCCAGTTCCTCACCCATAACCTGATGCTCTCCGGAAGCTCACAGTTAGAGGTGTGCTCAGCTGGGCTCAGTGTGAGATGCAGTGTCCTCGCTGACACTTGGGACTTAGGGTAGGAAGGATGTGGACAACAGCCTCTTCTGATGCCCAGTCAGGTTCATCTCACAGGAGCCACAGGTTTCTCTCTGTGTCAGGGGTGCTCAGTGAAAAGAGAGAAGTGATACCCACCTGGAACATCACTGTCAGCGTTTGTTTGGGCTGGCGTTTGGCAGTAGGAGCTAAGAACAAAGAAAGGCAGCGTAAGGAAAGCAGCCTGCTTCTTGAAGTGGCCCTTATGCAGCCCATTTCCACATCTCACTTGTTCCCTGGGCTGCTCATCCAAAGGGACAGGGAGAGAGCTGGTACATCACAGGCTCCGCTCCTGTCAGCAGCAGAATGTGCTTCTTAGGTCCGGGCCAGATGGGCCAGAGTCAAAGTATCTGCTCTTAGACAGCAATCTTACACACAAAATATTGCACAAAAGTTGTCTTTTTATCAGAGAAAAACTTCAAAACAAAACAATTGTTTAGTATTCTATAAAGTAACGGACTTTAAAAAACATTTCCATAGACAGTTTCCAGAACTTCACAACTCACATGTGTTGTACATACAAGGTGTGTAGCATGAGCTTAATTATAGCCTGGTTTCCCTGTTTTTCTGTGTCAGGAGTATGCATATATGCATACATGCCTCTCACACACATGTGTGATGAAATACAAAGGACCTTACACAAGTAGATCATGTCAAATACACAACAACAGATAAAATCTATCAGTAACCACATAATTGCCCTTCTTTGTCTAAAAATGGAAAAATGATCCAAAGTATTCATTTAAGCTTAGTAAAATTCAAGGTGTAGAGGAAAATTAGTTTCTATTTCTTTTTTCCCCTCTGGGTTACATGGAATATAATGGAAGAAAAATGTTTATTCTTACTTGATTTGAGGATTTGTGCTTGTGTGAAAGCCATTACCACACATACTGTTTCACTGTACATCAGGATCGGGGGTGGGGGGAGAGGGCTGGGAGCAGTGGGTGTCCAAGCTGAGGATGGGGCAGGGTTGTCATTCTCTTGGTAAATAACCGAGGCAGCATGATAAGAAGAATGCTTCATTAACCAGCCAGCTCTTGGAGAATGGAGAGCGTGGTGTGTTCTTCCCACCCCCTTGCTCCTGCAATGGATACATAAACACACACATACAGATGTCACTGTAGTATCCATGTACCCTCACAGGTCTCATCCTGTTAAGCCTCAAACTGCTCTCCTACACATAACACACCAAATACAACAGAGTATCTGGACAGAAATTCTAGCTGCCTCTCTGCCTATCCCCAGCCTTGTCCCTCCCGCACTGATCAGGAAAGATTGTACACAAAGTATAGACACATGCAAAGCAGTTACTTTCTCCCAATACAGCTAGGAATAGAATGTAGGAGCAATGATACTGTAGGCACAAACAAAGCAAATACATCCCCCCTGTACATACAATATTAGAACCTAGGACCAATCATCTGTGAAAGGGTAGGGGACAACCTACCAGCCTGGAATGCCAGGGTATCCTCCACAGCCTAACTGAACCCTGACCCAGTACAGCTTGCTTGACTTGGCTTTCTGTGCTCAAACTAGTCTTGTAGTTTTCTTAATAACAAATGTGCCCCTTCCTTGTTCAAAGAATACAGTGTTCCCCTGGGGAGTGGATCATAGCCAACACTTGAGAGACTGTGTCCCCACAAGCCTCTAATAACGCACGCACCCTGTATATGCAGATATCCTGTCCAGTCTCAACTCTCCTGCCCTGTTTGGGGACCAGGACACAGTGATGAAAGCCATTCAGGAGGCCCGGAAGATGCGGAGAACAGATCCAGCGTGAGCAGCAACAGCAGCCACACGGGGTTGATGGGAAACTGTCCTCCATGAACAACATGGGGCTGAGCAACTGCAGGAATGAGAAGGTAACCCTGCATCCCTCTCCACTGCATGACAGGCCCATTGGCTCACTCTGTCATCTCTCTTTCTTTAGGCTTCCAGGTCCTAACCTGTTACCAATGATCTGGGCTTCCAGCTTGAGGGCCACCTAGTCACTTACTCAGATCTGCCCCGTGTAACCACATTACTGCTGGTTGGCACTTAGGTTGCCTCCCAGGTGCTCAACCTACCTGCTATTGGTGTTTCTCTGTCCCGTCCTGCAATATTTAGGATCATTCTTATAAAGACTATAAATTATGTAATTAGAGTGAGAATAGAGTGCAAGACTATTTCAAAGGATACACCCATGAGATCACAGTAATGGTTAAGTGAATTGTTGCTCACCTTTAAACTTAATGCTATGCTTCCTACCAAAAAGTAAAAAACAAAACAAGCAAATTTCAAACTGCATTCAAATTTCATCATCTTGACTCAGCAAATCAGTACCTGTTACGGGATAGACTCATACAGAAGTAAGGGAGTGTGGAGTAAATGCCTGGACTAAACAGAGTACACAGTAGTAGGGGCAGGACTGTGAAGAAGGCTCTTTCGGTACATGGCTGGGACCCAAAGGGAAATAAAAGCAAGTTAAAGGGAAGAAGCCAGCTTAGGGCGATTATTTTAGAAGTGGCGGGTAAGGACTGTCTGGGGATATGACTCAGGATAGAGACCTGAATGAAGCCATAGCGTAGCCACAGGAGGAACAGGATGGAAGGCACTCCAGACAGGTAGTATGTACAACTATGTATGTACAGGCCAATGTGGCCAGATCGTAAGAGAGGGGACCGCTGAAGACATGAGGCAGAAGTCATTGCCTGGGCCAAGCACGTTCGAGCTGGTGGGTTCTGGGAAACCTCTTCATTTCTTCCCACACTGGATCTGTCCAGTGTGTGAGTGAGATCTGACTGACATACAGAAAGACCATTTGGCTTCCTGAAGAAGAGTGGGAATGGGTGCCTGGGAAGAGTGTGCCCGGGAGGACAAGTCATTCAGTCCTTTCATACACAAATACTGCCCAGCACTAAACTGTGAGAAAATGTTTATTCGTTTACTTTTAAATGTGGGACTACTGTAGAGGGACAGATGACTACTGTGATAAACAACAGTAATAGTTGTTCAGTAAATGTTAAAACACTTACATGTGTTTATTCTGTGAACTAAACTGCAGGCTGCTGGCTCAGGCCAGGAGTCTCCCCTTTGTTTCAGTCCTTGCTAACTGTACTGAGGACAGAGTTTGCACAGTAAGATAAAAGCCTGTGGTTTCCCCAGTTCCTCGAAGGGTTTTCCTATTTGCTCTTGAAGAAGTTGGAAGTGTGTGGTGCTATTTGTGTTCCTGTGTGTGACAAGACCGTGTGGATGCACAGGTACAGTCCTTTCCTAAGTGACTGCACACTGGCTTGTAGAAAGAGTCGGGGACTTGAGCTGTGTGGCTCTGGAGGTCAGTTCCCAGGCAAGGTGTTCCCAGCTGTGCTCTCTGCAGATCTCAAGGAGTGTCATCCCCTCCTCTTCCTGGCTTCTAATTGTTGTAAGAACCCTGACTTACATCTGCATTATCCCAATTTCCTCCTGTCTTTCCTACTTGTCTTCTGTCTGTGTGTCTGCTACCTAACCCATCTAATTCATTGTGACCTTACTCTCACTTGATGATGTCTATTAAAACCTCTGTTTCAAAACAAGGTCACATTTACAGTTGCATAAAGTTAACTTTTCTGTTAAGGAAACAATGTGATCCATTATAAGGTGTGCGGAAGTGTAGCTCATTCCCATCTCTGGCCCTTACTGCTGTACTCTTGGGCCATACTTGGAGACATCTGGGTGCAGGGTAGGATGGGGTTGGCAATAGGAGGGAATACTCTAAGCCTCACATGGACTAGGAAGCTTAGCTCCGGAGAGAGCTAACTTCTCAAAGCCTAGTAAAGATGTGATTTTCCCTCAGGTGCCCCTGCACTGTGACACATCATATATAAACTGGCACATCACATAAAAACTTAGGCACACATAAAAACCTATAAAATAATAAATAAAAAATTAATACCTTGCACCATATGTAGTTATTTACCATGATCAGTTGAAGCTGAAGGTCAAATGTGGACACTATATACTTTAAATTCCAAAGATTAATTTTTACTTCCCATTGAATTTTCTTAATTCATTTGTGAGGAAAAAATCTGAAGTGAAAAATGGAAAAAAAAACAACTCTATTTTTCATGAGAGACAAAAATGAGAAGTGGGGTTGACTTTGAACACACTAATAAATTATAACCTAAAATACAACATGCTGAAGAGAGAGAACTGAGTACCTGAAGGTAAGCTGCAAAGCAGTTTCTACAGAACCAGGAAGCTGTGGTTTCCTAGTTGAAGGGAGTCATTGCATTAACTTTGCTGGGGTTGATTTGGGACTTCGAAAAAGCCTTTAGGAAGGCTCTATGTGTTCATTGGTTCTTCTGAGCAAGAGCACTGGTTTAAGGTGATTGGTGTGATTGTATGGGCCTTATTTGGGGATTTCTGTACTTGCCAGACTAGTTAAGTTAGTTGAGTTAGAGGGATGCATCAGGAGCACCAGAGCCCGCCCTGTGAGGGAGGCAGCTCCAGTTCTCTTAGGATTCAGATCTCCATCCTAAAGTGGTGCTTTTCCTTCCATAGGAACACCACCATTTCTTTTCACTGTTTTTCTAAGTCAACGGGGTTAAGTGTATAATGTACAATAAGACTAGGAAGGAGATTGGGACAAACAAGTTTGCTGTCTGTCTTCAAAATTGCCCAGCTTTGAATTATTGGCCAGTTTTCTTTAAATATAAAGACCTGTAAATTAGACTTGGCAATTTGTTCCTTGGACCCCATGTCTCAGTTTTAGGTAAGTTTTACAGCATGACTGTCCCAAACCTTATCATTTATTAAGGACACTTCTCTCTTTTACTTGAACATTCTTTACAAAAGAACATAGCACACACCTGTGTTCCCTGGGAAGCAGGCCATTAGCTGGATGTTAGTGGCAGGTGTGTGTGTGGGGGGGGGGGGGGTACTCTCCAAACCGCCATCTGCAGGAGGGACAGGGACAAAGCAGGACTGGGTGAGGAAATGGTTGCACTGTGCCTTCACCAGCAACTCCTCCACAGGCTTCAGGACCCCAAAGTTATTGAGAATTGCTCCAAATTTAGAGAGGGAAATTAGTTTTGTATACTTGTGCCAATCAGTCCCTGGATAAAAGCTACCCTGAGAAGAGGGCTTGATCTTGGCTGAGGTGACTGTCTTTAGCTGAAGCAAGGCCGAATGGGATAGATAGAATCTTCCAGTACTGAAGGGGATGGGGCAGCACCTCCCAGTGCCAACCGTTGCCTGTTACATTCTATCACACTAGGTGTGACTAAACAGACTCTGTAGTATAACAAGTGTGCACTAACATTTATGACCCAGGCACAGGAAAGCTGTGTTTTTATCACATACACAGGCTCGTATGTGTGTCCATCTGAATACATAGTTACCCACGATCTGTTTCACTTTCCTGAGCAAATCTTTATTTTGCCACTTTAGTATGAAACATCACTGACTTGATCGGCCAGAACGGCACCAGTGGAGTTACTCTGGGTGGCTGGTGCAGGGTGTGCAGGGTCTGCTAAATACGTAGATTGTGGGGACAGTAGACTGGAACGGCACCTCGGGAGCTCTTCTGCGCCATCACCTCCTCTGCACACACACTGTGAGTGTCCTGCCAGCAGAAGGCTGAGTCTCAGCCCTAAGTTAGCTTTTCCCACCAAGAACACCAGCCGGCCCCATCTGTGCTGGAGCACCAGTGCAATTCGATCATATGATCATATTATGGTGAATCCTTTACCACACACATTTAATTGTTCTGACGATTCTAAGTATTTTTGTCATGACAGTCCACTGCAGAATTTCAGTCACACTGCTTATAAATGTCCTGGAGCTAAGCTCAGGGCATCTGGCTAAGAGAGAGGTGAGGTGTGGTGGTGGCATGTTTGATGTGTGTGTGTGTGTGTGTGTGTGTGTGTGTGTGTGTGTGTGTGTGTGTGTACTCAGTGATTGGATAGAAAATTTTCTTGGGTAGGCATCATGCTGGGTGACCCTCAGAAATGGGCAGGTATACACATATGGCCTGAGCCACTCCTTCTGGGAATTGCTTGAGAAAGATTCTGACCCTCAGGAGATGTCCAAATGAGCAGTACAGTGGCAAAGGACCACACTTACCTGTGTCTGGAGTACATGGCTGCAACTGGAACTATAGTGTGGGCAGGTGGAGCTTAGTGCTAGAGAGCTTACTCAGCCTATTCACAGTCCTGGGTTTGCCAAAATCAGAGCAAACCAAACCATTCAACCACCAAAACCTGCTGGCATGAGGGAATTGGAGGGAGCATTCCATCCATCTGGTGTAGTGACTACTGGTTACAAAGGAGAAATAAACCCAGTGAAAGGAAGGAGCTTACCAACAGCTGGGGATTCCAGCAAAATGGAATGAAGTCTTGGTGTTCCTCACCCAGGTTACTATTTTCACAGAGAGAATAGTATTAGAGTTAGTTAGCAACTTTCTATGATAGTGCAAGCCTTGGGCATATGAAAGAACTTTTATACTGCCTGTCTCAACCCTTTGATGGAGTAAAGGAAAGCTATGGCATAGAGAGGCATGAGCTCTGTGTAGATGGCCCTTTCTGTCTCCACAGTACCTTGTTCCTGCTACTCTGTTTCTTAGCTCTGGGACCTGAACAGAAGACACAGATACAGAAGAGGCTAGGTGAGGAGCAGAACAGAATTTGAGGCCACAAATAAATGAGAGAGAGCCCGGGTCTTGGTGTTGATTGACCATGGGTCTTGGTTCTCTCTGTGATGTTTTCTGGGGAGCTTCTCTAAGTATGTCACTGTACCTTTCTGAGTTTCAGTGAGCAGAGCTGTGAGATGAAGGTGAGCTCTTTTCCTTGAAGGGTTGTTTGAGGAAGAGTGTAACAGTCATCTCACATGGAGAATGCTCTATTGGTATGGGCGTCCTCCTCACTTCGACACCGTGTGGCAACTGTGTGCTCCTCTAGTTTCCTTTCTTTGATATATTCCAGTGGTCAAGGGCGAGATTACTGTGCCCTGGGAGCCACAGTGTCTAGGAACAGAGTGAAGGTTAGGAAGACCCTAACAGGCAGCTGCTCACAAAGGCATCTGTGCATTTTGCATTTTTGTTTTCAAAGGAACTTTAGAGTTTTAAGTTGTATTTATTATTCCTATTGGATGTGTGTGCATGATAGTGTGGGCATGTGTGTCATGTGTGGAGGTCAGAGGACACTCTGTGGAGTCACTTCTCCCTGCCTTAATGTGGGTTCTTGAGATTGAGCTCAGATCTCAGGCTTGCTGCCAAGTGTCTTTACCCTCCAAACCATCTCTCTGACCCTCAGGGAACTTTCATGTACTAGTTACCTGCTAGAATCTTGGTGTAGCCAACAAGATAACATTCAAATATGATTTGTTGTTGGTAGGGAGCTTTGTTATCTTCCAATTTAATGTATTTTAATACATGCTTTCTTTTTAAAAATACTCTGCCTGGTATGATAGCAACAATCATTACTCATGCCCAAATGGTATTTTTCCCAGTCAAATAAGATAGGACAATGATAAGCTCCTCACTGAGGCACATTGTAAACATGGTGGTAGTTACTTAAAGGCACTGTTGCAGTTTTACAAGTGTGGATCCTTGCTCCTCACCCGACTTTGCAAACTCAGAACATCCTCACTACAGTGATATAAAGCTCTCCCTCTAATTGGGAAAGGAATATGTGATGGAGACTCTGTTTCTCATGGTCAATTGCCACAGCTTCTTGTTATCTCTACAGCTGATTCAGATATTTACTGCTGCATGACAGGGTAAGTGTAATCAGAAGATCAATACAGCCCTACAACAATAAGTGAAGGGGCTGAGAGCAAGCTATTTGGCAAACTGTGGAATGACTGAACGCCTTATACAGACCAATGGGTGCTTACTGTTTTCAAATCAAGTGTACACAGAACCAGTTAATTGGGATTATTGTCTTTGCAGTTGACTAGCACGTTCAGTTGTAGTGTTTCCTCTGTCAATCTGCTCCCAAGAAAATATACTATGGAGAAATGTTGAGCACAGTGGCGATTTCACAGGAAGGGACAGATTCTGTGATCATCATTGTTTGCAAAGAAGAGCAGCAGTCAGTTCAAAAGACATTGTACAATACTTTTCACAACATGACAAACAATGCTTTAATAGTGCCTTATGCTCCAAAAACACTATTTATTATACACTGTGTCTCTCTTTATCTGTTCAAGGATATGGGCTTTGCTATTCTGTTTCACAGGTGAGGAAGCTAAGACCACTCTTCCCCAGCATGCTTTCTCTCCATCATCCCATTTGTTCCCCATATCTCCAGAGATGGATGGAGCAATTTTACTTAGACTCTAAATCAAGGTATATATCAGAGTTTCAAACATCCATTTTAATGAACACCCCGCTATTGTGAGCTGCAGGCGGCTACATAAACACATGTGTTCCTGCAGTCTCTTTGAGATGCACAGCTATAGTTATACTTGCATTGGTGTTTTCCTAAAAGAATGTGCACAAATCAAAAGTGGTATAAAATTAGAAGAGAGCAGTGAGGATTTGTTAATGCTGCATTTTTCATTTAAACCAGTAGCACTGGGCAGGTCCAAGGTGCTGTGTGTAGGCTCTGGCTGAATACAACCATTACCTTCTTTCTTCCCTGTTGTCAGGGCTACTTCATTGGTTGCCTAGATACTGGCTTAATGCTTAATTCATAAAAAAAAAGAAAGAAAAGGAAAGGAAGGAAGAAGGAAAGAAAGAAAGAAAAAAAAAGAAAGAAAGAAGAGAAAAGAAATAATCAACAACTCCTTGATTCTGGTTCTTGTTTCCTCTGTACTCTCACTGGGAAGAATGGTGAGAATTGGTATGGACTTAAGAACCAAGATGTTTTTTAAGGGCAGAGGTGAGGGTTTGGAGCAGGTATGAAACTTTTAGTTTAGTTTACAAGTATTTAGGTCAAAATGCCAAATTCAGTTACCACTTCTCCCAGTGAACATGTTAAGATTCCATGCAGTCAGGTCATAGCTTTGTACTCATCTTATGGAAGAGCTATCACTGCACAATGTGTAGAACATACTTATTAATTAAGCACCTCACCAGAGCAGGCATTTTCCAAGCCTTCATCCTTCTAGGTCTAGTCTTTCTAGTAGCTATTTTCAACTCTTGAGATCTCAAGGCTCTTCTACACTTCTGAAAATTATTAAAGACCTCAAAGACTTTGAATTTGTATGAGCTATCTTACATGGATGATAACAACTAATATCCATCATATTACATATAAAACAGAAACATTAGGATACTAATTTACTTAAAATAATAACAGATCAATTAGTTATCGATGTAAGCAACATTTTGAGCATTAGCATGCTTTTTAAAGTAAAATTATAATATAGATGGCTTTGTATTTAGTTTGTACAGACTCCTGTAGTGCCTGATTCCTTTTGGAAATAGCCAGGCTCTCCTTTCTGCTTTGTCATTAAAATTTTATCCTAGACATGTAATATTTTGAGCGCCATTGTTTACACAATAGAGAAAGGAACCTAAATGGTTCCTTTCAAATAATATCATAGTATTACTGTGGAAAGAATTTTGACTTATTGACCCTCTAAAGGGCCTGTAAAGTTTCAGGGCAGGGGTTATATGCGATTCTAGATAGCACCTCACACGTATTTGCATTAATGTTTGAATTGCAAGCACCTTAATTTTACAACATCTTCCACTCAAACATTGTGTTTAGAAATAGAGTTTTGAGGTTTAATTCCCTTGGAGTTAGGGGGCAAAAACTGTTAACAGAACTGTGTAACTTGTATTTATACCTTGCTTAATGCACACAAATCATTAGGAGTGATTTTCAGTGATACATATTATAAAGTAAGGAATAAGAACTATAGGGAAAGGAGATAGTATGAAAAAGAAACAACTGGTAAGAAACTAAGGCTCACAGGTAAAGTGAGATGAAGTCACATGACAGTGTGGGAAAATAAGTACACAATGATTTGTGATGTTCATATTTGCTCAATTGCTAATGGGTGTTGAAGCCCAGTTGTGAGCTTCCTGGTAAACATGCAACATGGAAATGTGTTATAAGATCCCCAGGATGTCTACTGTATAAGTCAAATTGCTTCTCAGGAGAAATGATTGTCATGTTTTTAAAAACTTAATAACACTTTAAACATAAAGTGAGATTCTGTTTAAAACACAACCTTAGGAATGCTGGCAAATCTCTAACCTGTTTCCCTGTTTTAACCAAGCGACTGGGGACAATACAGAAGGCCCCTGAGGATCACAGCCTTGTCAGAGAAGCACCACCTACCACTTAAATACCTGTGCTCTTGCCTAGGTGCCTCTGGGCCCTGGGACCTGCGTTCTCAGCTCTAGGAGGAAGGCTCTCTGCTTGTAAGCTGGGGGCCTTTCTTGAGACCTGGCTGTCTCAGCTCATGATGCTGGCTTCTTCAGGGATCATCACCCTGAGAACTGGGGACCTTGGGTCTGCTTTGTCTTTAGAGACCTCTCACAAATATCCTAATCATTTTCCAGCTCTACAGAGTTGGATGTGCACCATGTTTTCATTCCCCCAGTGATGACAGCTTTTCTCCCCAGCAGTTTAAATTAGGAACCTTTTCATTTTTTTTTTTTTTTTTCCTCTGTGTAGCTTTGCGCCTTTCCTGGAACTCGATTTGGAGACCAGGCTGGCCTTGAACTCACAGAGATCCGCCTGGCTCTGCCTCCCGAGTGCTGGGATTAAAGGCGTGCGCCACCACCGCCCGGCTCCTTTTCATTTTTTACAGAAGTAAAAATTCACATTTTGCATTCTCCTAACCAAACTAGCACTACCCAGCACTTTAATCCATCACTCTGTAAGGATAGTTGACTTGGCAATGAAAACTTTAACAGACCACACAGTACAGACTCTCACTTTATAGATGAGGAAACTGAGGCAGAGACACCTGGAGCAATTGCCTGCTGTAAAATTCAAGGTATTAGAGAAGGGTACAAGACCCCACCTCCCTGGCATTCGGGCCAGTGTGCATTCCAAATTCCAGGACAGCGTCCATGTCTTAAGGTAAGAAGTTTATACTTCAGTGCATAATCCTTGTGATAGTGAGCCATGCATATATGATATATGGTACACATGCATACATAATATATAGGTATATAATACCTTATTAGAGTTAAGGTCAAAGGAGACATTTGTTCTCTGGGTATGTTCAGTACACAGTAAGCACTTGGTAGCATATGAAATGATTTAAGTTGATGCCAATAACAGAATTTTTGTACATACATTTTATATGACATTTTAGTTCTCAGTAGTTCACACTTGTCAAAAGCTTACATAAGCCTTTCTAGCAATAGGCAGGTGAGTAACACTAGCTTCTTTCTTTACCCGAGGAGACTCCTCTAGCAGTTGCAGTTTTGAGAATAATGGGGATGTCAGTGTTTTGTTTGCAAAACACTTTTTCCTTGTTTATCTATTACATTTGGCCCTCACAGCACTCCTTACAGATAGACTTTTTCTATCATTCCCCTTTGCAGGTAAAGGTGAGGTTCCAAAAGTTCAAATCACTGGATGGCATGCATACAGGAGCACTGAAGTGAAGTTTTTCACATTCATGATTTCATAGTCCACATCTTTTCCCTGTAGCAGACTTCTTCTTCTCCCACAGTGTCAGTCTCTGACATGAGTCCTAGAGAACCCTAAACAGTGGTGCTCACTCTCTCTGTCTGTCTGTCTCTCTCTCTCTCTGTGTCTCTCTCTGTCTCTCTGTCTCTCTGTCTCTGTCTCTCTGTCTCTCTGTCTCTCTGTCTCTCTCTCTCTCTCTCTGTGTGTGTGTGTGTGTGTGTGTGTGTGTGTGTGTGTGTGTGTGTGTGTGTGTGTATCTGGATGTGCATATGTGGCTGCTTTATGATGGAATACCTATGTCTATCTGTGTTTATCTCTGATTCTGTTCTACTCTCTTGATGGTGGTGACTATTGCTATGTTTGATTGTTTTCAATTTCAGTTGATAGGTCTCAGTTCTGCCTCTTTGGAGTATATGGATGTGACCTTCTTGCCTCCCTGGATCCCCTCTCAGCATTGTCTTGAATCTGCTTGTCCCAAATATACCTTCAGGAGCATTCTGGCAGAGGTTCACTTTTAGCTAAGATCCAGTTTGTAATCTTGACATTTGCAACTAAGATTAGAATTTCCCAAAGTACTGTCTTCCTGCTATGGAGAAAAATGCTTGCTTTTATTTTTGGTACAACCCTGATTTGCCCTTTATGTCTTTTTATAAATAAAGTCAACTGCACTGGCTTTGAAGAAACACAAAGAGTGTCTTGTGACATGCATTGCCCACTAGCCCTCATTCGTATATCTTCTTGGCTGCCAGTCCCCAGTAACTCCCCAAAAGATCATTTGAATTTGTTCTATTAGGGAGAATCAATGTAGTTTTTAATAAAAAAGTAAGTGAAACACTAAGTTTGGGATCCTCTTATATATGTTGCTAGTAAGCTCTCAACATTAAAATCCGTTTCTGTGTTTCCACCTCCAAACAGAAACAAATTTAAAGAAATAATGTCATGAACTCACAGTTTAAAAAGTCACATTGGCGTATCAAGAACTTCCTAGGGTTGGAGATGAAGCTCCGTGGTACAGACTTGCCTGCCATACATTGGCCCTGGTTTTGATCCCTACCATTATAGAAAGAAGGGGACAGGGCCCCTTTGTTCTTTTAAGAGTATGCACTCCCTAAATTAGTGACACCCCTGCAGAGGAGGCTGAAGCAGGTTTAGTCTTTTGTATTCTAGACCACTGATGTAGCTGCCATAACATAACATCCTCAGGTTTAGGCAAACATCATCAGTGGAAGAATGAACAAACACTTTTAAATAAGTCACTGTGAGTTCAGAGTTTCAGCTTCAGTCTAATGAATGCTCCATTCACTTCAACCACATGGCCTTACAGCTGTGACACCTATGGCCTGCTACTTTTGAGTGCCTTTGTTTACTCACTGGAAAGGTAGAAATGGTAAATATACAAGCCTGTGTGCAAGAGCCAATCATACAGTATATGTGAAGTAAGGCAGATATGGGCAAATCTGGCTTCCTCATGGTTTCCAGCACTAGGGCACTGCAAAGAGCTGGGCAGGATCTGATGGTCAAGTTTGTGCATAGGCTTGACAGTCGCTCTCTGCCCTAATGGAAAATGCAGTCTCATCTAGGAGACAAGTTAGGTCAGATCCATGTGCCACTAGCAGGACACCCATTAGCAAGGGGCTTGAGGCACTTGAAGATAGAGGAGACCCTGCTGCCTGCAGGCGGGGGCGGTCTGGACAACAGGAAGCACTAGCAGTGCTCCATAGAAAGACTGCTGAGAAACATCCAGATGAGGTCCCCAAGCAAACATATTCCGGGCACACTGGTATTCATGTTCTCATGTGGGCTGTAATAAGCACCATGCTCCAAGGCAGGGTGTAGCAAGGTTTCAGTGACAGGGGTCTTGAATATCTGGGGAAAGAGTGAGTGAATGATTGTGATTAAGAGAGGGAGGTGTGAAGGAGACAGAGAGAGATGAAGGAGAGAGGCGAGAGATGGAGGAAAGAAAGAAGGAGGAGAAGGGAGGGTAGTGGCTGAGGTAAACAGAGCATTTCCCCAGATAAACTTCCTGACATGAACTTGTTACATAGCAACTAAGAAGTTATTCCCTCCAAGCAAGACAAAGGTAGGGACGTGGGGCTAGAAACACAAATGAAAAACTGAAGTAATTAGCTTAGTTCATGGCCATTTATGACTAAGAAGTTCTCTGGTCAGGAGTCTTACTCTCCTCTCAGGAAACCCTGTCAGAGCTCTTATTTTCTGCTGTCCCCTTTTAAGGGGAGCCCTGAGGACTCAAAGCCAGCACTTCTCCTGTGCTGTATGTCTTCCCATCCTGCTGGGACTTACTGTTGTTGGTTATGCAAAGGAAGAGCCATTGTCCTAATTGTCCCCATGCCCTTCCCTGACACTGAATCTAAAATCATCATGCCCTGGCTGTGTGCTTATGATCAGAAACCAGACTGTGAACGTACTATTTCTGAGCCCTGTGAAGTTGTATTTTCTTCCAGTCTGTCTCCACATTGGTATGTGCCTGGCTTTGCTCTGTCAGGGAACCTTACAGAAGGTTCCTTCTTGCTGGGCTTCAGGAGAGCTTTGCAGTCAAAATCTCTACTTGCTCTGCCTCGCTGCCGACTTCCTGCCTTCCAGCAGTGCTGGGTTTGGGGTTGAGTGTGCGCTGCTCTGTCTCTGCCTCCTCATGTGTGTGAGGATGCATTTCTCTTTCTCTGATCTGCTGTCCTTCTCTGCCTCATCCTGTCTTTCTTCTCCTCTCTCCCCCTCTCCCTCCTTCCTGTACTCCCGCCAGTCTGAAACTTGCTGTGGTTAGGGTGCAGTCTCTGATTACTGGTGATTTTTCTCCAAACTCTACAGTGGTAAGAGCACTTGCTCTTCTGGATTGTTCTGGAGAAGGGCTACTGTACGTAATAACTACATCTTCTTGTATGTTCTGTGTCCTTTATAGCAATATAGCTGTGGGAGCTCCAGTGTGTGCACCCTGTGAAGGGTCCCCCAAACCACAAAGGAACTGCTGCATGAGGAGGAGACAGCACAGTAGAGAGGGTGGCGGGGGACAGACTTGTACAGAGTTTAAGGTTGGCTTCGTTTATTTAAGTGCTAAGGGTGTGAAGTCTTGGCCTGGAGGAGCTTCAGAAATTCAAACCTGTGCTGTGAGTGCCAAGTTGCAGAGCTTCAGGAGCTGATGTGGAGCTTTCCTCGTGACCTGTGACCTGATCTATACCTGCAACACTAAGTGAAGTCTTGGAAATTAAGCAGTGCAAAATGGCAGAGGGAGTTGAGTCTGGATGCTAAGGCAAGAGGCCTGTTTTCTAGGGGGCTCAGGCAAGTCTCTAATTACTGAGCCTCCCTCGGGGAATTCTGAAGCATCAATAGATTGTGACTCCCAATAAGATTGTAGGCACAGGGCTGGCAGTCTGTTTGATGTCACCATGGCTGAGTCAGACTCTCTGGTGTCTGAAGGAGGCAGGAGAAGTAAGGCAGTGGCTTCTGCTTAGAAGGGGAGTGTGGCCATGCTCTGGAATTCCTGCCTGCAACCTCCTTGGCAGCATTAGGCTGATACATAAATAAGTAGTGTGTCCTCTGTGGTTTTCCATAAATAAAACAATTTTTTGTTTATCATCCTTGTGGGAGAGTTGGTGGAAAGGAGAGGTTATGGAGAGGAAGTGGAGTCGATTTTGAAGAAATCAGGTCTGCTGTGCCCAAGATCTCTGGTGTTTAGAGGACATGTTTTATAATTTCTTCAGAGCAGTAAGTGAGACCTGAAAGTTAGCTAAGAGCTGACATCTACTGATCCAGCCCAGCGCAAGGCCACAGTACTGAGAGGTAGGACTTTCATGTTGCTCCCAGAGACTTTTCCCAGTTTTGATGATGTTAGAAGGTGGCTTAGTGAACTCAAAAGCATAAAGTACTGTTTAAAGACTAAAGACACTGATTTCAGTTCGTGTAAAAGCCATACCAAGACTGCCTTCTGCAGGTCAGTCTGTTTGTCCAGAGGGTAAGACTACTCATGACTGTTTAGAACAGCACACATGCATTTTAAAACTGCGATGAAGACAAGAGTTTGCCCACAGACATCTTGACTAGTCTTCAGAGAAAGCTAATATTTTAAACCAGACAGCTCCTAAATAGATGTATTTATTTTCAGACCTGTTCCTTTGGGTCTGAACATTCTAATAGTCTGTCCTCATACTCTAGTGCCCACAGGAGAGCAAGCTCACAACTCAGAATCTTGTTCGACTGGCAGGTCTTAACCTGCTTGGCCAAGTTTATTTTAATAATTAATTAATCAATTTGCTACTCTTTTAGCTATCACCTCATTTATTAAAACTGACTGTCCTAATTAATACAAATTTAAATATGAGCTTATTTAATTGGTTAAAAACAGATTTAGTCCTTTTTTTAGGTTTTTTTCTCTTCTTTGGATTACATATGACAGTAGAATTTCATAAGAATCAAATTTTAATAGGCATGTTGAATACCTTTAATCCCAGCACCTGGGAGGCAGAGGTCGGTGAATCACTGCAAGTTCGAGGCCAGCAGGGCTACATCTGATCTACATAGCAAGTTCCAGGCCAGCAGGGCTACATGGTGAAACTTGTCTCAAAAGCAAAATCAACACAAAAAACAAGGAACTCGCCGGGCGGTGGTGGCGCACGCCTTTAATCCCAGCACTCGGGAGGCAGAGCCAGGCGGATCTCTGTGAGTTCGAGGCCAGCCTGGGCTACCAAGTGAGTTCCAGGACAGGCGCAAAGCTACACAGAGAAACCCTGTCTCGAAAAACAAAAAACAAAAAAACAAAAAACAAAACAAAACAAAACAAAACCAAGGAACTGTATTCTTAAAACTTCAATAGTTTGTAACTGTTATCCTCATGGTCTTCTTAAGTCATTAATTGGTCTGAGATTACTGTTAAAAATTCTGCAAACATTTCAAACCTCTGCTAATTATAATATTCACATGGGAAGTTGTTTGTTCTATGAATAACTGTTGTTGTTTTCCTTGAGACTGTACAGATCCATTTTAAGGAACTCTCCTTAGCCAGTTTTAGGGCTGAGTGAACAATTTCTTTGCCCCTGCTGGTTTTTCAGGTCTCTCCTGGAGAAGGCAGGGGCAGACAGGCCACACGTGCTTGTTTATTGAGGCTCAAGCCCTTGGAGGGGTTGCTCTTGTTTCACTTAGAAAACAGTTCATGTGAATGAAGCATTATTTCTAACTTTGAAGAAATGACTGTCGAAATATATAGAAACTTAGACACAAGAATTAAAATCCAGCATTTTAAAACACCTTGCTGTTTAGTGCCTGGCCCAAACTGATCAACCAAAACTCAAAGTTATGAACAAATTAAATTCAGTTCTAATGCTGCCATCATCTTGGCATTAAAATTGTTAAAACAATAAATCTGCAGACTGACTTCTGACTTACTGAAAAACATAGTTGGTGCAGTTCCAAACTTCATTGTCTCAGCTATAATACAAAGCATTTGAGTCTCTCATTTCTGAATATGGAGATGACAACCTCCTCACTCATAGAATGACAATAAATAAAATACTCCAAAATCGGTTGATCTTTATCTGTCTCATTGTTTATTCACAAAGAGGACGGGGGCAGTAATTCCTAACATCCTTCTCTCTGTCTGTGGGTTCTCTGATGACAAACTATAGATATCTGGAGCGCCCCCAGCTCATCTACATCCCATGCGTAATGTACTCTAGCTGGGATGTTAGCTCCTCGGGTTTGGTGGAATTACTGGCACACACAGTGATCAGCACATTTTCTGAGACTGCAATAATCAGAGGAATGTAGCAGCACCTTGGGAACAAGAGGAAGTGGTCTGGCATCATCACACACCCATCATTGTTCCCTGTCACCCCTCTGAACCAGCTTGGTTTCCCTTGGTGTCTAACAAATAGTCGGAAATCTAGTAGTATAAATTACAGAAACAGGAACAAGAATAAATGTCTATTCCTAGGCTTCATATTCAGTAAAAAGAGGAAAAAAGTGACTTCAGGGAGAACAAATGGCCCCAAAGCTTTGTGGATCTGTAATGTGCTTATGTCGTTTTCAAAGGAGATGCACAGCCTTTTACAAATGTGCCTAGCTGCAGTTAATCTCAAGCAGACATTGGATACCACAAGGAAAAAAAAAAAAACGGAAGAAAGAAAAGTCAGGCATGGGAAATTAAAAGAAAAAAGTTCAAAAATATGCAAAACACAAGTTGCTAATAAAATATTGTCTGCTACACTAATTAACATGTTATTTACAAAGTTTATTCTTAGCATGCTAACGAGAAGATGACAATCCCATAGCAGTTTCCACTCAGATTATTTAAGACTGTAGCAAGAGTTCTATCCTGGAAGTTTGTTACAAAGCCATCAGCTTTCCCTAGTCCTGAGCAGTATTTCTGAAGAACGCTTACACAGGAATTCAATCAGAAGCCCAGATGTTTGAAAAGGATACAGCAGACACAGTGTAGCTGTGTTTTAAAGACAGCTACTTTCCCTTTGTTCTCTCATCAACTTCACAGTTCCCTTCCAATTAAACCTAGATGTGTGTTTAGCTTGTACATGTTCCCACACACCCCCTTGTCTCCTGTGTTGTTATTGCTGACTTGAGACATCTCAACGAGGAACTTCACTCCTGTGGACTGAGTATAGCATTCTTCCTCTTTCCTTCACCTCCTGATGAAGAATTGACAGAATTTACTGATGCACATAGCAAATAGCCTGTTAGTCTGCGTAAGCTCCCTTCCCTGCCCCTGGACTCAGCCTTACTCATCTCTGTATGCCTCTGCAGCATGACTCAGGCAGTCTCTAGTCCAGTGTTGATTAAATAAAGCAAAATATGTTGACCATCAGTAAAAACTGAAAGCCCTCTTGAATTTGATTTCAAAAAGGGTTGTTCAGTGTACAAGGATTGAAAAAAGTGAGAAAACTCTGATTTTATTTGCAATAGATTTAGCTTAAGAAATTTCAAGTCTTTGTTAATGTGTGCATTTATGTCTTTGCGCCGTTTTTTAAATTTAATACCTAGAATCAGTGTGTGCTCACTTAAATCTCTTGAACACCCGCCCCCAAGTAATTATGTGAAAAGGCTGTGTGTGATGTTACCAGGGAAAACTTGTTTAATTTTATTTTTATTTTTAAGGTTATTTTTATTTTTTAGAAGAATATTGTGATCCCATTTGGGAATTTTTAATTCGTATCTTATTTAGTGACACCAGTTAATTGTGCACCACTTTGTAGTACCTACACGTTAACTCTGTTGGAAGTAATGGTAATTATACTGTAATTGACACCAGTTCTCCCACAGCTTGGAAAGCCATACAATTAACACATATCGCCACAGTCGGGCACTTTCTTTTGTCCTTTGTGACATGCCATTTTGGAGTATTATTATCAACAGGGTTCCTAAATATTTTCTTCTTCTTTTAAATGCCTATTAAAAATTGTCGATTTTTAGAATTACTTCTAAAGATTACTACTAAACTAGAACAGTTCCTAAGTTTAATTTTACTCAAGGAAGCTTCTTTTCTAATCAGATGTAATTCCAAGTTATGCATGATTTTTATTACAGATTCATTGGTGGTGTCCTTTGGCTCTACAGGGCTTCCTTTCACAAAATCTTGACATCGAGAAGTCTCTATCTTCAAAAATGAGTAGCAGCCGTTCTGTTTAACTTTGCTTGCAGGTGGGAGGGATGCGCTGTACCTGGTACCCCGATGCCCCCACAGCAGACACCAGCCTGGAGACAGAGGCAGATTTAAAGCCAATCAGATGAAAAAGGCTTCCCTCTGACTTTCACTACCTCCTTTCTTTGCCTTCCTCTGTCACCCTCTCCCTTCCACTGCCTGTGGAGGCCAAAGAGTTTCTGAAGCAGCAAGCAGCACTTTGGGACCAAATACTACCACAGCTTGGCCGGCTTGTTCGACAAAGGGATTAATTTTGAGTGCTTTTCTTGAGAATATGAGTAATTGCTAAGAACTTTTTGAGACACAGTGAAGTGATTACAGTGTGTGCCTGAGAGCTAGGAGAGTAAGAGAGGTGGATATCACTGGGTCAGAAAGTTTCAGAGCTGGAAGAATTCACGGAGATAAGCTAACTCCCTGATTCTGCAGGTGATGTAAGCAGAGACTAACATGGCTGGTGAGGAGTGGCCAAGTGGAAGGAGCAGGAGACTGAGAGCCTGGAGGTCCCAGGGTGGACTCTGGATGTGTTGGTAGGGGCTGCAGGCTTCAAGCAAGCCTCCTAGCCTCTCTGGCCTCAGTGCTCTCCGAGTGACAGCTTCTCCATACCCCTATTTTTCTCTTAAGAACATATACTATTTTTGCAGCACACACATTTTCTTTAAATTACAGGAAAACCTCTTAGGGGATACGATATATTTATACAGCTCATAAATTAAAACAGATACATTGTGGTAATGCCTTATGCTTTTCCATTTTTGTGTGTTTATATTTCTGTGGGGGAAACATCTTCAAAATTATCAGTTGGCCTGCTAAAACTGAAGTAGAATGCATAATTTTGAAGAAAATATTCACTCTTGGTTTGTATAGTTTTGATGTCTTTAGTTTGAATAAATTGTACCTGTATTCCCACAAACAATGTTGAAAATAAACACCGCAAATTACATAGATACCTGAAATCAAATTCATATGATCCCCAAGATACTGTTTTGGACAAAGATATTTGCTAGCTCACCATTAGTTTTGTTTTGAAGTCCTTTGCTCATATGGGGAATGTTAGACTAACAGAGTCTTATTGGTGGTTTAAGTGAGATAGAATTCCTTTTTTAAATCATGTGTTAGCCTTCAAAGTAGCTTCTGTAATTTTACAATGGAACCTTTTGTGAACTTGTTACCGAATAATCAGAGAATATTCAGGAACAAATCTGCCACATGCCTCTGTGTAGGAATGAAAAGTTGAAACCACATGCAAGCAGGACTCTGGCTGCCACACAACTGGATCTGCTTAAATCTGGGTGCTTTATAAGTCTACTTGGGAGTTGCAAACTTATAAATAACCTTGCAATTGGTTAAAACCATATTAAAACCATATGAGCAAAACAGAAAGCGTTTAACTACAGGGCTTCAGTAAGCACTATCACCCAGAGAAACATAATTGAATTCAGCGGCTCCCAAGGCTAAAATGGTCTCCTGTCTTCAGGACTAATGCTGCCATGTCACTTGTCAAGTGATGGTTGGTGACATGAGTCTAAGCATGTTGCAGGAGATGCATGGGACTCTGTTGTTGCCAGGATTGTAGAGACAGAACCCTTCTGGCTTGGTGCACCCTTCACATCCTGGGGGAAGCTTGTCATACATCATTTGAGAATGTCTTTGAAAGCCCCATAAAACACATCCACGAGAAGCTCTGCTGACAGTAGTTCATTTCAGCAGGCATGTGCTGCATGGCACTTCTCTGCTTACAGGGCCCAGTGCTAGTGAGGGAGAGAGGGACGTGATACACTTTTCCTTCCCAAGGAGCCTACAGTCCAGGGGTTCAAAAACACTAACTCAACACCCAAGAAGAAATCTGAACAGCTCATGTCACTCTTATTGATTATGATTCCTTTTTTCAAGTTTCACCCTTCTGGTCTTTGACAACTTTTGATGAGTCATTCTAAGCTTTCCTTCTCTTTAAGGGGAAATGTTCTTCTTTGAAGAATTATTCATAGATAGAGATGATAATTAAGTGATTGATTATAAGTAGGTAGGTAGGTAGATGGCTGATAAGTGATAGGTAGGTGACTGATAGATATATTGTAGATAACTAGATGGTAGAAAGGTAGGTAGATGATAATTAGGTGATAGATGATAGACAGATAGGTAGGTAGATGGATGGATGGATGGATGGATGGACAGACAGACAGATGGTAGACAGACAGATGATAGAACTATCAACACAGAACTGTTTCTCAGTTCTGATTGTAAATGCTTTTGAAGGATCATTGCTGAGGTTAATGATCTCTCTAAACTTTACTTTTTTATTATGTGATATAGTTTGAGCAGTGACAAGAAAATGTCTGTGAGGTAAGAAGCAAAAGTTGTCATTGTAACAGTTTTTTATATATCACAAAGTACCACAGATTGGGTGGCCCGAACAACTGAAATTTATTTTCTTGGTCGTAGGAGCTGAAAGTCCTAGTTCTAGATGCCAGCAGGGTTGTTTTCTTCTGAGGCCTCTGTCCTTGGCTTCAATATTTGCCCTTCTTGTTCTCACATGGTCTCTCTTCAGTATATACACATTTGTGTCCAAACTCCCTCTTAAAATACCTTGTCAGAATGTGGTAGCACTGACTGTAACAACTTCATTGGCCTAGGTTACATCTATGGCCATCCTTAAAAATCAATGGTGAGATATAAGATTTTTTAAATATTTTTAACCACTAAAATACAATTTAGGTAGCTATTTGTGCTGAGGTAAATTTAGGATCATTAAATCTAAAATTTGGTTTTTGTGTGTATCTTCCCCATCCTTAAATTGGAAAGGAAATACTGGTGCTATGGGATTGCAGTGATTAAATAAAAGGTTATATGTATGAATGCTTTCTAGAAAGAGAGAGAGAGACAGAGATGGGGGAAGGAGTAGATTAGTCAAATAACTTGTCAGATAAATGATTAAATGCGAGATCATATATATGGATGCTTTGCAGAAAGGCAAGGAAGAAGAAAGAAGGGAAAAGAAATTAATAAAATATCATAACAGTTAAAGACATTCTTGCTAAATATTCCAAGTTAAACCTTAACAGTATCCCGATCTAAAACTACCCATTCTCCTGCATCAGTTGTTCCCTACTCAACCAGAGATGCATTCCTTTTGCTTTAACTAAGCATCTCAGAACTAAATTTAGGCCTTTGTTCTAGTAATCATGTCAGGTCTTAGGTCCATTTCTAAGCACTCAAAGGCTCCCTACCACCTGCGTGGTGAGGAGCAAGTGACTACATGGCTCACCTGGCTTTCTGTGAAGTGACTCTCCCTCCTCTGGTTAGCTTCATGTCCTGCTCAGTTCAGACTTTCTGTTCAGATACTAGACAGCTCTTTTGAGTTTTCTGAATGTAGAATTCCAAAGCCCTTTGGATTCCCATATATTATACTTTTTCCTAAAATACCATTCTTTTCCTGATGACATTCTAATTAGCTCAACTAAAGCATTTCTTCATGGCAAAATCTTGTATTGACTTCCTTTTTTGGTTTGTTTGGGTTGTTTTTTTTTTTTGGGGGGGATTCAAGACAGGGTTTCTCTGTGTAGCTTTGGAGCCTATCCTGGAACTCATTCTATAGACCAGGCTGGCCTCGGACTCACAGAGATCCTCCTGGCTCTGCCTCCCAAGTGCTGAAATTAAAGGCATGCGCCACCACCACCCAGCTGTTGACTTCTTTTTACCAGTCCCATGTGGAATCTGTCATACTCCCTTTTCTTCGGTCATAGAGACCATAAAGAATACATATGATGTTGGCTTATGGGTCTGTTTATGTGGCTCCCCAGCTTGCTCTAAAGATACAATGTCTGTCTTATTGACTTTATAACAGATTAGACACTCCAGTAGCTAAATCCTGCCAAAATAATCCCCCTTTGTTCTTCTATTTTAGTTTTACTATTAAATAAAATAAATTATTTTTCAATTTTTTACAAAAGCAATGAACTCTAATTTAATTATTTTTATATAGATATATTTAATTATTAAAAGACAAATAAATGAAAATTAGGGTATGTAAATCAGTTGAGCAATAGAAGACCTTCTAGTCAGTCTGGGCTCCTGTTGGGAAATGGGAAATCCACCTTACTCTAATTTATATGGCAGGGCTTTATGTGAACAGTTTTCCTTACAACCTCAACTCTTTCCTCAAACATTCCTCTTACACTACTTAGCAGTCTATTAGCAATTCTCTTTAATTAAAAATAAAATGTCCATTTCTGCCAAGTAGCTGTGGCACACACATCTTTAATCCCAGCACTGAGAGGAGGCAGAGGCAGGTGGATCTCAGAATTTGAGGGCAGCCTGGTACAGAGCAAGTTCCAAGACAGCCAGGACTACACAGAGAAACCCTGTCTGGAAAAACAAAACAAAACAAACAATGTCCATTTCTGATGAAAGGTAGTAGAATAACATTTAAGCAAAGCCATTTTAATCTCAGTTTAATTTCTCTTTAGAAATGGGAGGAGAGAGGGCCACATACTGCCAGCTTGGTTAAAAGTCTCACTGGAGAGACTTCTGTTCTCTCAAGATAGTCAGCATGCGGCTCTCTTCCCTCTTCTCCTCCAATAGTTCTGTGGCAAATACAGTCAGAAAACTCAGGGCTTAACTCATTCGTGAATACTAACTAGTACAATATTGATGTTAAGGATGAATTAGGAGTAGACAATGTAAGAATGTTAGCTAACAAAGTATTACTGGACTAGATGGTTCGGTGATGAGCTTCATTTCTCCCAGCCAGTAGCTTTATTATCATCAATACTGAGTCTGGAAATACCCATGCTTCTAGGGCAACTTCCTCCAGAAAGTCACTCTTATGTGTCAAACCTACGTTTTATTTATTTATCTTTTATTTTATGTATGTATGAGTTTCTCTGTGAGCTTATGTGCACTATATGAGTGCAGGTGCACACAGAGGCCAGAGGATGGCAGATCCCCTGGAACTGGAGTTACAGAGCTGCCCTATGTGGTTGTTGGGAACCAAATTCAAATCCTCTGCAAGAGCAGTGAATGTGCTTACTCACTGAGCATGTTTATTGATCATTAAGAAACATTTCTGATCATTAAATTACTGATTATATACTACATGATATAAAATAAAAGTATATGTATGGCAACTCAATAACAGAACTGTTTGTATGGTTGAAAATGTCTTGTGGGAATCAAATCATAGAAAGATCTGTCCAAAGCAGGCCATAATGGGCCAGAGAATTACTTTATGCTGTCTTTGTCTTACTTATAAAATGAAACAAAATAAAACTGTTTATTTTAAAATGTGTACTGTTTTATAATCCAAGTATCTTTGGTAGGGAATGTCTTCTGTTGTCAAAATTTGACAAAGATTTTGCAAAAATGCCTTGTTTACCTGCAGAAATTCCAAGTTAGATTTATATTAAGCTATATAATCAAACTTTTTTTGAATTTTTTGAATTTGAATTTTTCTTTTCTTTAAAAATAACTTCTCTTCCTCCTGTAGGGATATTTGAGGTTCTTATCAGCTTTGTTTGTTTAGGTTCTTTTGTTCAAGGGACTCTCACCAATATTGTGGGAAGTGTGTTGACTCTAAGCATCTCATTCACAAACATGGAATGTTGCAAAGCTAGTGGTTCTTGTTCCTTCTAGACACTCCCTTGTGTGGCCTTGTGAGACCATAGGTCCTTGTAGACACAGGCATGAGCTGCTGTGTAAGATCTATAGCAAGGCCTAAGATATAATCCCTGACTTCTAAAATCTTTCCATCTTGATGCCAGAGATCTAGCAATGTACCTGAACCAAACCCTGATTGTTGAACACAGTACCATGAAAACCAGGGGTTAATTATACAGTCAAGACTTAAAATTTTGGCCTATTAGAAAGTGGGTCAATTAGACAGGATACAGAATTCAGAAACAATGTAGTTTTTTTTAATATGAATAGGACCCGACAAGAAGACAGAGAAGAAAGCATGTCCCAGAGGCTAGGAGAAAGGCAGGATTGCGGAGCTGTCAGAAGATGAGCCATCGTTCACCTCTGGGAGAACTAGTAGATGATGTCTGATGAGAGAATTGTGCAGCATTTGATGTGAAAAGGTGTATAGGCAGCAGTGAATGAAGTGCCTTGCAAGCCAGGCTTTGACTAAAATGCACTGAAAAACAGGAAGTGATAGAACGTTCTGACCTAGACACTTGGAACTGCACAAGTTGAGGAGGTAGTATGAACAGATAGACCAGAGGAGACAGTGACCAGGGCCAGCACCAGCCAGGAGGCTATAGCATCCAGTGAAGGCTGCAGGCCACAAGGCTTCTGCCAGGCTAAAGATGACAGGAGGTCCTGAGGGGAGGACAGAAAACTCTGTGGATAGAAAATCAGCCATCCCAGGTGGTTGGATAGACAAGGGTAAAGAAGGAAGTGAGCCAAGAACTGTTAGTCAATTGGTGCTGCTGCAGACACAGAACAGGAGGGATGCTGGGTAAAGGCTGGGTATTCTATTTAGTTTAGGACAGTGTTCTCCTGGACCGAAAAACCAGTCTAATATAGAAATGAAATCAAATATCCAGAAAAGATTGAAGCTTAGAACTGGTATGAAGACAAAAAGACTTCATTCAGGCAGTACTCAATAATAAGACATAGCTGGAACTTCAAGGGTAGACAGTATTTCAGAATTCTGCAATACCTGTGCTTTGGGAAGGCACAAACACGTGATTGATGAGCTCTGATGTTAACCTTTATTACAAATCTGAAAGGTTTTAAATATTTAAATGCTCATTTGGCTATGTAACAACAAAATTCTTATTTACATAAAAAAGAATCATGTCAGATTTCCCATGCGAGAGATTGGTGCTACTAATTTCACAATTATATGGGCACAGAATTTTCTATTTACTACCTCATATATACATAAATAGAATATTTGGCAATTAGTTAATAACACACATTTAAGTTTATTTAAGAAAGTCGGTGTTGAGCACATCCCAATTATAATGTATTTTATGTGTAAAAATAACCCAAGATAATTTTCACCTTTTAAAACCACAATATAGGTAACATTCCCCCTGCCCAGCTGTTTGCTTTGTGGCTGCTATGAATGACACCACACTCAGACAATCTGTACAAATGGGCTTTTGAATAAAGGTTCGTAAAATGCCTCTCTTTTAGACCACAAGAGTAAAGTATATGGTACCATTATCTAGACAGGTCTAGAATGGAATATATCCATTTGTAAAGTAACAAACAAAGACTCCTCCGAGCACATGCCACTTTCCCCTTTCGGCTGTAGTAATGGGACCACCTTGAAAGGACTTGAGGCATAGTACAAGCTGGCCACCCTCAGTGACCCAGAGGGAAGGTGAGGAACAGAATTACATTTCGTGTGTTAGTTTTTTGGAGACGGCTACAATCAGTCATCTTGCATATGGTTTGAAAGTGGCTTGTCTCACTGGCAAGCAAACTGTTATTTAAGTACACCATCCACTCTACTACTGAAACGGTTTTGCCAAACTTATCCAAGTAGTCTCACATGCTTAAAGATAGTATAAATATCATTTATTGCCAGCAGTTTTCTTCAGACTCCATGGAATGTCTTCCTGCTGCCTGATCTAAGTGTCCCAGTTTACATTATGGCCTTTACTGCCTCTGTTTGATGGAGTGATCAGTAAAAATTTAATGACACTATAAAATAATAAAAATGTCATTAATTTACCACGGATCTTGGATGCAGTGGTTGTAAAGTTACATTAATAAACAGAATATTTTTTACAACAAAAAGCATTGTTACGTGGGAACGTATAAATAACACACATAAATTTAAGAGCAATTTTACTGTGAGCACACACATTATTATGGAATAGCCAATAAGTGTATAAAACACAGTATATAAAATTTTATTAAAATATACTGTGCACATCAAAAATTCAGCTTTTATCTAAGTGCAAAGAAAAGCCATTATTGTGTGCTTACTGTTTCATCACTGTTCCTTCCCCAGATCACAGTTCCACATTTGTTGCTGGGAAGAGGCAGCTGATTTCCTTGCTTAAATGAGAAGAAACCCCTGGTCTTTTATTTACCCCCAAATTCATTCTCTCTCCAGTGGTACCAAGATGTAACTGATCAATCTTGCCATGGTAGGGAGGGAAAAGTTGCTAATTTAATGCAAAGTTAAAAATAATGCCGGAGGATCTGAGTGGTTTGTTCACTGGCTCTGGAAATAAGGGATAATAATCAGAGTCTGTCTGTCAGCAGTGAGGCCACCCTATCATTGATTCCGATAACACATGGAGATGATGGATGCTACCGTCTTGTGGCTTGTAACATTTAACATTCATCAGCTCTCACTAACGGGGGCTTTATCATTTAAATATCTTTATTTAATATGCAACATCTACCTCATACATCATAATTTCAAAGCACTTAGAGAGCCAACAGTCCCTACAACACGGCAGAGCTGACTTTTATTTTTTTTTCTAGTAACTTTCATGTTGCCTGCATGTTTGTGACTGACAATGCATAAGTGAGAGTCTGTTTAAGGGGCAGCAATGAGAACGTGCATTCCACTATCAACATGAAAACCAGGGAGATTGCAAGAGTAGGGCACAGGGTCAAGTTCACACTGAGGAATTTTGCTCTTATCTCTAAGTCACCCTGCTTGGGAGCTGTGTACATTGGGAGGGATAGTTCAAGGGATGGGGATGGGTTATTTGGGACTTAAGGACAGTCCTCTACTCTCTGTTCCTTACAGTAACAAACCCATTGGTGTTTAACAGCCAGGGACTCAGCTTCTTACACTGAAGCATCTCCATACTTACCTGTGCCTATATTCACGTCCTGTATTTATGAGGCTCATGTCCACTGCACTGGTAAAGCTGTGCCCAGCTCAGCTGCACAGACCTAACTTGTAGACACCCATGCCTTCCTGTCTTAGGGTTCTGTGGCTGGCAAATAAATATTCTGAGCTATTCTTTGAAGAAAAGAAGGAAATCTTCTGGGAGACTGGGTGGAAATTTATATGAAAGGGCTTGGCTTTGCAGGGTCCTGCTTTAATCTCAAACACAGTGCTTAATATTATCAAATTGAAAATGCAACCCACTGCCCCCAACACTTTTTATCATTGATTTATTTTCTGCCTATTTAACCAGTATTTCATAGAATGCTCTTCCTTGTCTCCTACACTGTCAAAATATTGATATTTTACAGGGAAAATGTCTTTCCAGAAGAATCTTTTTTTTTCAGTGAAGTCAGAAAAATTGTCTGACTTCAAAGACACCGTGAAAGTGTTGTGGATCATCCTGATGTTTTTTTGTTATGATTAAAAACAAGCTGATACTGCTGCATTGTGAGTGCACTTCACTTTTAGAAAAGAAAAAATATTATCATCATGTAAGCTTTGTTGTCTTGGAGTTCTTACAAAGCTTGGCATGTAATCTTTCCTCTTCTTCCCTATAAAACATACTGATACTCTTTCAAGAACTTTTTTTTTAACTGAGAATATTTTTCAGTAAAATCAAAGAGAATGAATGACTAGAAAGACCCTTGGAATATGCATATTGATAGGTTGCGTAGTGTTGTCTTTCAGAGAAAGTTGTCCCGCCCCCATGTGCCCTGAAAATGCAGTGAAAGGTTGTTCCTCCAAGGAGAGAGAAGGACTCTTGGCCTGTAACAGAGGCATTCACATGCAAATATGCCAGAGAAACAGTGCCAGAAACAAAGGTTGGACATGACTTTCCAGTGTGCTTCACTTTGACTCTCTTTACATCACCACAAACCGAAGTGCTACTCAAAAATAGAACTGGGCTGATAGAAAGCAGCTGTCCTTCCCTGACCACGTGTGAAGCTCCCACACAGCTCATGGCAGTGGTGGCTTTGTGTTCTGTACTGCATCTGGGTTAATTTGTTCCCATGCAGCCGTGTTTTCACATGAGGAGGTATTAGGGAGCCACATTCACTTTGGTTTTGATTATCAGTCTGTCTTTTATATGTGTTCTGTTACAGAGGTTTCCCCACACTCTGCTGTTGAAACTAGTTAGTTAGTGTTACCTAGTTGGAGCAATGATAACTAGATAATTGGGTTTTGTTGCAAAGCTTTCCTAGAAGCAGTGCTAGATTAAAAAAGCACATCTTATGCTGTGTTTTCTTCCAATGAAGATTTCAATGTGGTCTCTGATGAAGGGGAACTGGAAGATTTACTGCAACAATTTGACTGATGGGAATTAATTATAGAAATATAATGATATTCAAAAATAATCGTATTAGAAAGCACAAACGCAGTGAGGCTGTACAAATGAGGCACATCCTCTATCAAGTAATTGTATGTTTGCTCCTTCCGAATATTTCCAAGTTTCTAAACATCTTACAGAACAGAACGCTCGGCGTGTTTCCATCAGATGCCGAACATGCTCGGTGCAGAACTAGGTCATTGAACAATAGACTGCGCAGCAATCAGCACTCTACTGCTGCATAATGCATTAGTATAACATGCAGAAACCATTCCTGGAGCTGCAAGCTGCTATTTCATGTCTGTACATTCAAGCTGACATGACATTTAATATCGTTTCATAGTAACGAACAACAAGGCTTCATTCATTCATAAGGATAACACAAAGCCAAGTGTGAGTCTGGAGACTAAGCATGGAGATGGGAGGTGAGCATGGGGTACCAGTGCTGGGCTTATGCAGATCACACCACCATATTAACAATGGCCAGTGAGCCCTTGCCACTGATCATCCTATTGTGTTGCCTCAGACTCCTGCTCTTAGAAGAACTGGTAAATAAGCAAACACCTTTGGGGTTCCCTTCTAAAACAGCAGGGGTATTGAACCTTTCTGGCTTCTTTACAGGGTGAGAGTCATATACACTTCAGTTCCCAGGAACTCACAGCTGAAAGACTTGCTCCAAGAAAAGGGGCAATGTTGATGTCCACCCCACCATGGTTGACACGTTTGCCTTTGGAACGCTGGCACATAAAGTTCTGTCATGTCCTTTTCTCAGGAATACTGACCAAAAGCCTGATCTGTAACTTGCAAGGTTGTTCTCTCATTCAGTTTAGCAGCAGGCTTTAGTAAGAACATTCTTAAGTTTTTGCACATCTGGCCCCTCTATCTCCATTGTATTCCTTGTGTAAATTCCAGAAGCAAATCGGACACATAGGGGACCGGCCAGGCAGAGCAGTGCTGGCAGGTCCCTGTCATGGCCTCCCCTTCCTTGCAGGTTTGGCCTTTTAGACACTGCTGGTTTTGTCAGTAACATGCTCAGCCTGCAGCAGTCAGTCTCCAGAGCCCGAGGGGGTCAGACATGTTCAGAAGGCCATGCTTTGCCAATTAAGCAAAAAAGAAACGGGAAGGAAGCCAGCGGCTGCTGTGAACCTAGGGTAAGCCTCTGCTTATTCTTTCTCCTAGGAAAGAACACGTTTTGAGAACTTGGGACCCCAGTTAACAGGGAAGTCAGGTGAAGATGGGAAGCTGGGCCCAGGCGTCATCGATCTCACTCGGCCCGAAGATGCAGAGGGTGAGTACATTTTCCCTGGCTTGGGTTTCTGAAGGTGAGTCTGAGTTAGGCATAGGATCCTCATGGCCATTCTTGGGAGTCACTAGCTGGATTCTTTAGACAAAAAAAAAAAAAAAAAAAAAGAAATGTTGATCCTCAGTATGTATTATAGTTGAGGACTTTGAGACACTGCTGGATTCTCTATTACTGAACACACAGCAATCCAAGTCCCTCACAATATTATTTAAAAGTTTTAGTGGAAAATCCCCTACATTCCCATGAACAGATCTCAGAGTATCACCTACCTCACTAGATTCCTATTGAGAAAAAGAAGACACATACAAAGAGGACTTCTTTGAAAAATCTAGATTAAGTAATTCCTAGGCACAGTAAACCAGGTGGGACAGGTTCAGCAGAAGCCCCCTGGTTGCTTAGGGAAGACCCAGCTCTGGGCCTGCGCACTAACCATGGCTGAGGCCTGCTCAGTGTTTGCTGGAAAGAGCAGCCACGCTCTCAGGATGTCTACCTGCAGCTGTGTTGATGCCTGTCTTCTGCTTCCTTTTTGTTTGTTTGTCTTAAATGCACCAAGCAGCTGTCAGCAGAAATTGTTCCCCAGAGGCTGGGTACAATTTATAGGTTAGGTCAGCACTTTGCTAGTAATGTGGCCTGGTTATTTACTGTGTCATCACAGAGTGGGGACTGGCTTTCCCGTTAGCTATTTCTTTGGCAGAATCCATCCCACCAGTCAGGGAAGATTAATTTGTTCTCCTAAGAGTAATGGGATCCTTTACCCATCTCAGATCCTAGTGCAAGTCCTATTTTAGCTTGAAGGGGAGAATCTTGCTGGTTACCCTTTTACTGGCAGAGTTTCTTACAGGACCCTTAACACACACAAAGATAGTTCTCAGCAACATCTGAACAGGGCCTCCCCAGACAGTTTGGAAATCCCTGGTGTGACCCCTGAGAGCTGGGTGGTGGCGGACAGCAGCAAGGCCTCAGATTCTCCAGAAGGCATGGCTCCCATGTCAGTTGGAGATACTCATTCTTGAGGGTAGTCCTGCAAAGGTACGAAGGGTCAGCATATATGTTGAATGCTGTGTGTATGTATTTGTGTGTGCTTGTGTGATAGAAAGAGAGAATGCAGCAGAGCGGAAAGAACGAGACAGAGGGGAGGGGAGAGAAAAGGGAAGGTGAGTGGAAGTGAGGGACAAGGGACTTAAGAACAGGACTCTACCTGCTCCCCTCCATGAAGAGTGTGTATCAGAGGCACAGCGACACGGTCAGAGGCACACTGTCATTGCCAGCAGGCTTCCACTGGTAAGGGTTGAGATTCTTCCGTCTGGCCAGCTGTGAATTTCAAATACTCAACATGGCTAATAGTTTGACTATGACACAGACATAGTAGGTGGCCTGGCCATCTGCAAAAAAAGCGTTTGAGATCAGGCCGGTCTCAGTCTCCTTGCAAAGTTGTACTGTGGAGTGCCTAAATCTTTGGCTATATATAGTAAGGCAAGCAGTCTCCATCACTTTGGGGGAATCCAGTCTGTTCATTTGGCCATGAACCAGGAGTTACAGAGCTCTGTACCTGACCCTTGCTCTGCCAGCACTTTCATTTGATTTCTTAACTATACATTAGCTATAAATATAGTGAGTTGCCTCCCAGTAATGCTGCTAATCAAGTTGATGAGATTGTGTGAATGGAACTATTGGCCATTATAAAAAGATAAAAGCCTTAACAGCAGAGAAAAATCTACAGAAGGATTGTAGAAATTCCACTCAATACCCACATTGTATAGCTTCAAATACAGTTTCCTAATTACATTTTTTTTAGCAAACATCTATCCAGTGCTCATATGCCAGATAATCTGTTATTTTTACTGCCTCTTCTCATAAATCTTTAAATACTCTTTGAATAAATCATTATTTATTATTATTATTATTATTATTATTATTATTATTATTATTATTATTATTATTATATAGGGTCTTATTATGTAGCCCAGGCTGACCTTAAACACATGATATTCCTACATCAGTCTCCCAAATGCTAGCTATATTCCATAACACCTGGCTGGTATTATTTTTCCCTATTTTACAGGTTAAAAGATTAAGGCTGAAAAAAATTAATAACATGGTGTGGTTGACAATGCCAGTAATGATAGAGCTAAAAGTAGATGGAAGATTCAGGTCCTAGCTTCCATATTATGTATCTGTATAGTTGGATAATTGTAATGCCTTTATTATTTTTTTTTTGAACAAACTTCTTGTGACCTTCCTCAGTAAGGCCCATTTCCTCTCCCCTAAATATAGCTGGTCATGCCATACATCAGTTCTCATGTTACCCCATCACACGGAGCAGCATGCTGATGAGTTTAACAGTAGACAGGCTGTAGTGGCCTAGGAGCTTACAGAGCGTGTGAAAACCTCCCTTCAGAAGCTTGCCCAAAGTTGCCATTGAGACCTCATGTGCCTCTGGGGGACTGTGAGTTCATGAATGGAGTCGAGTTACCTGCACTAATATGGACAGCAGTGCAGTGCCTTTGTGAGGACTTCTGGGATGGGGAGCAGCCTTTTGCTGACTCCAGGCTAGTTCTTGGCATCTGTTCAAGCCTGAGCTGATTGCAAATCCTGCTGGAGTTACAGTTCATGTTAAAGTCAGGATAGTTAGCAGGTACACATAATAGTCTTTCTACTCTGCTTGTTCATTTTCCCCTCAGCGTGAAGATTGGAAAAGGGCTGGAGGGTCAGAGTAACAACAATCAAGTGTATTTACTCCCCACTAAGCCCGTGTGGTCCAACAGAACAAACACTCGGCCAACATTTCTTGAGTGCCTATGGTGTGCCAATCCCCTGCACTAGACCTTGGGTAAACCCTGTGAAGTTAAAATAGTGATGCCCTTCAGTAGCTAGAGCTTAGGGTCAGGGGTGGGGGGGGGGATATAAGATTCAAAGGGAAATCTGTGCATGAGTGTACCTTCTCATCACTGAGAACAAAACTCTAAGAGTAAAATTTTGTGGTCCTCTACGAAGCACCCAGAAAGCAAGCTCTTTAGGGAGCCTGAGCTGAAAGGTGAGCTATGCCTCCAGCTTGGGAGATCACCTCTTTCCATCCATGCATAATCATCTCCAAGTTCCTTCCATCCTTCAAACAGTCATCTCTGCCCTCCTTACACTCCTGGTCCATCCTGTGCAGCTTCTTAAGTACAAAAGTAAGTCACCTAGAAGGCAGGTCCTGTCCCAGCCATGCTTCCCAGGTCTGTGTCTGCCACCATGCCAAGGATGCTATTTCTCAGTAAGCAGCTTGACGGCCTGCTTCACAGCCCTAGGCATGGAGGCAGAGAAAAGGTCACCCAAAGAGGCAGCTGTGCACGTGTATTAACCACTCATCAAAATCAAATGACAAAACCATAAGCAAGGAAAACAGAAATTAGAAATATAAAAGGCAAATGTCTTCAAAATTTTATTTTTAAAGTCCAGCTGTTATTTGGCTTGAATGTGACAAGACAGCATTTCTTGTTCACCGTGATATTTATAAAGCTACGACTTCACTGGCGCTGGGGACTTAGGAAGCATGGTTAAGGTCCTGTTATGTTTAGAAGCTGATGAAGACTTAACTTGTATGGAGCCCACACAACATTTTAACTTCCCTCTAGGATTTGTAAGAATGGGAAGAGTTGATTAGTTGGGTTTGTGACCTTGTATTAAAAATGACAAACGGCTGTTGAACTGTCCATAGACTTTCTGTGTGGTGTTTCCCCTCTCTAAGCTCTTTGTAGGCAAGAGTTCACTTCCTACCCTAATCCTGTGATTTCAAAGTTGAATTTACAATGGAAAGGGCTCTGGCTAGGTTATGGGAGGCGGGGGTTGGAAAACAACTCCTTTGCTCAATGGCTGGAGACAAGCAACTGATGCCCCAGCATAAGTACCTTTCTCTTTTAGAAGAGGCATGTTGGATTTGATTATCTCTGCGTTTCCTTCCAATCCCATGGCTGTTGTAATGGTCTTCAGAAAACACAGTCTGTTTCTAGTGAGGACAATGATATATCCACAGGAAGCTCAGTCAGTTCCATTTAGGTTTTCAATTTCAGAGAAATAAGAGAACAATGCCTTCGAGGATATATTTCTGCCACTTGCTGAAGTGAGTTTTCATGTTCTTTGTGCTTTACTGTTTATTAATGAAAACAGCACTTCAGCAGTATTTGTTACCTATCACAGAGGAGCTTCACCTCCCCCTGCACAAGCTCTCTCCCCATTTCCCTCTCTCTCCATCCTTCTCTCCCCTTTCCTCCCCTCCCTTCCTTCTTCTCTCCCTCCCCCGTCTGTCTCTCTCCTCTTTTCTCCCCTCCTTCCCACTCAGTCCCCTTCTGAGCCTGTGGTTTTACACTGCTCTGCAGCATGTTTGTAAGAAAACACTGCTTTCTCCCGTTTTCTCCTTCACCTTCAACTACGAGCTGTCTAGCCTGGGAGGATCTGTCCCTTGTTTTGATGTGAGGAGCAATGGAATATGCTCCTATCGTTTAGGGACAAGCTCTGAAGATGATCGCCTTTGGCTGAGTTTTATAATCTGCATTGGAATTGGACTAGTGTGTTGTCCTCTGTGTATTAGGCACTCAGGTAGATTTGTTATTTTGTTTGTTTGTTTTTTTTCCAGAGCTGAGGACTGAACCCAGGGCCTTGCGCCTGCTAGGCAAGTGCTCTACCACTGAGTTAAATCCCCATCCCCATCAGGTAGATTTGATGGGAACAGATATTCCATTCCAGGGATTCCCTGTGTAGGTGTGTAGCTCTCAGAAGCTTTCCTCAGCTTCATAAGTGGTGAAATGGATCACAACAAAAGTTACCTTTCTTTTTTTTCTTTCTTTTTTTTGTTGTATTTTTTTTATTTTATAATTTAATTTGATTTTGCGTATCAGCCACAGATATGTCCTCTCCCCTCCTCCCCTACCGCCTTCCCCCCAGCCCACCCCCCATTCCCATCTCCTCCATGGCAAAGACTCCCCTGGGGATTGAGTTCACCTGGTAGATTCAGTTCAGGCAGGTCCAGTCCCCTCCTCCTAGGTTGAGCTAAGTATCCCTGCATAAGCCCCAGGTTCCAAACAGCCAGCTCATGCACTGAGGACAGGTTCCGGTCCCACTGCCTGGATGCCTCCCAAACAGTTCAAGCTAATCAACTGTCTCACTTATCCAGAGGGCCTGATCCAGTGGGGACCCCTCAGCCATTGGTTCATAGTTCATGTGTTTCCATTCATTTGGCTATTTGTCCCTGTGCTTTTTCCAATCTTGGTCTCAACAATTCTCGCTCATACAAACCCTCCTCATTCTCGCTAATTGGACTCCCAGAGATCCACCTGGGGCCTAGTCATGGATCTCTGCATCCAGATCCCTCAGTCGTTGGATGAGGTTTCTAGCACGACAATTAGGGTGTTTGGCCATCCTATCACCAGAGTAGGTCAGTTCGGGCTGTCTCTCGACCATTGCCAGCAGTCTGTTGTGGGGGCATCTTTGTGGATTTCTGTGGGCCTCTCTAGCACTTTGCTTCTTCCTATTCTCATGTGGTCTTCATTTATCATGGTCACTTATTTCTTGTTCTCCCTCTCTGTTCTTGATCCAGCTGGGATCTCCCGCTCCCCTAAGCTCTCTTTCCCTCGAACCTTGTCCTTCATTACTCCCACTCATGTCCAGGTTGTTCATGTAGATCTCATCATTTCTCTGTCATTGGGCGATCCCTGTGTCTTTCTTAGGGTCCTGTTTTCTAGGTAGCCTCCCTGGAGTTGTGCAACTCCTCCTCCTCCACCTCTCCTCCCCCTCTTTCTCCCTATCCTCCTCCTCCTCTTCCTCCTCCTCTTCTTCTTTGAACCTCTGGTTGTTCCAGAGTCTTATATCTTAGGTTAGTTTTACTATCCCCAGAATAAAGCTCTCTGCTTGTAGAATCAGAAGACTGCAGTGTTTCCTTCTTTTCCTTCAAAATGTGTCAGTTACCTTGTGTGCTTGTCCTCTCTTGGTGCTCCCACTTCCCCCTGGGCCCATACTCTGAAGTCTCTGACACTTTGTCCTTTCTCTTGCTCTCTCTGAATCCTTCTTCCTGAAGGGAAAAGACCCATGATACAGGACTCATTGGAGGCAGCAGAAGAAACTGTGGCCTCATCTGAAGTGCTATGGCTACTTGTGCCTTGGAGTGTGAGGGTCACTGGTTCAAGCGCACCAGAGTACAATGCTTTACCTTTCAACACCAGATCCTTAGATCTGGGACAAAGGAGAGAACTCCTGCCCCCTGCCACCCTGCGGCTTCAGCTAAGCAGTTCCTTCTCTGGTCCCTGGTCACTTTGTTCAGATGATCCAGAGTGATGAACTGGCTTGTTCCTGAAAGGCTCACTGTAATGTTCTTACTTCTCTGTTAATAATTTATAGACCAATATATGTCTGCTCCCTTTAACTTCTACCCAAAGGTGCTAGCCTGATTTCTAGACTCTGACAGAATAAGACTTGGGACCATGCTAGATGCCACCCTCCCCTTCACCCAATCGCATGTCTGCTCAAGAGCTAGAGGACTCATATCCCATTGTTTCCTACTAGGCAGTCATTTTCTCTCCACGGTTTTCCTAACCCTGGAGTCAGGAGGTTGATGAAGAGTGGGGTTCTAAACTTTCATCATTACTCACTTTCACTTGAGAAAGTTGACAAGACCTTGTATGTTTTAAATATCCATATAGGTATATAAAAGAGGTATATGAATCAAACATTTACTCATAATAAATAATACATATGCTTTAAAACAATTCTTTGGTATAAATCTAATTTTATAGTTTATCAAAGACGAAAGCACACTTGCAGCTACTGACATGGCTGTGCTTATTTGTTTTTGCAGGAGGAATTAGATCTTGCCTGTGTATTTGATGCTACAAGAGGTGGGGCACCTTCAGCATTTTTCAGAGTTGATTGACACTTGGATTTTATAATTATCAATGCTGAGAAATACCCTCTATCTAAATAGGCAGTACAAAATAGCAGAAGTGTGTTTAGGCTCAGTTCAGAAATTGTTGGAAATTGTCCTAATCCCAAGCTAAAATTTAATTTAGTGATTTTTATGAAACCCAAGTCAGCATCTCAATTGGCAGTTTTTAAAACTGAGCATTCTATTGCAATACAATCCATAGACACACTGTTTGATTGATGCTAACATGTTGACAGATGACGATAGAAAGATAATAAAAGTCTTTGTTTTCTATGATAAAGCCATTGTGTCTCTGTAAGAACATAAAACCGCGAGTACAGTGAAAACATTGATTCACAGCATGCTGTGATCTCAGACCTGAGCAGAGGAGGGAAGGCAGCTCTCAGGTGTTGGTGCCATATGTCCAGTACAGTGTCAGGCAGACAGCCTGTGTTCAGAGCCCAGGCTGCAGTGAACCTACCCGCTACAACACAGGTGGATGCTTCCAGAAACACTTCAGGTCCATTATGTGCTTGGTTTTGAATTAGTTTGAGGTCACTGTGTGTTCAGGAGCCTTTTACTGTTACCACCCTCTTCACAAGCTCTATGTTTGGCTAAATGGTCTTTTGCGGGTAGTGACTCAGAGATTAAGAAGTAGTGATATCATTTAGATGGTTTCTAGTGACAGGGCTGTTGGTTTCTTTAACTCTCTAATTTTACTGCCTTGTAATTGGACTCATTTACCCTTAACACAGCTAGAATATAGCAAGTATCAATTAGGGACCATGTGATCTTGCCATTTGTTTGTTGGTCTGTTTTTCTAGTAGTGAGAATTGAACATGGAGCCTTGTCCATGCTAGGCAAGTGACCTACCACTGAGCTATACCCCCAGCCCAGTGATTTGTGTGTGTGTGTGTGTGTGTGTGTGTGTGTGTGTGTGTGTGTGTGTGTGTACATATGCCAGAGCTGGTGTGTCTTTTCTCAGAAGGGTATCTAGCTGCTAGAACATGTACCAGGAGTAAAGGGTGGAGAAATATACCTATAAGCAGAAAAAGACTTCAGTGAATCAGCAGGTGTATTAGCCAGGGCTGTGCTTCAGGTCTATCATATGGCCCTCTATGGCTGCCTGAAGCAACATGTTGAGGCATCTTAGAGACCCTAGGCAAAAGAACTGTGAGGAACCAGTAGGCAGGTGTCTGAGGCAGGCTGGGCAGTGAGGGAGGCCTGAGATATGGAGAGATAAGTAACAGCTGCAGAGGCAGGGGATCAGCAGAGTTCACAAAGCCCTCAGCTCCGGGCTAACTGTTGTATGAGTATCACAAAAATGTATTTTACTGTGGATATAAACCGTTTTAGAGGTTCCTGTGCACCACTTTATATCAGCTCTCTATATAAAGTGCAGGGCTCTTAAACAAGCAAATAAACTTCTCTTACAGACATATATTTGCTGTGTCTTAAAAGCTCCCAAATAACTTTTAATGTTGGGAGAAAACAATTTCCATTGAACTCTTCAAGTGATAGATGGGCCTGGTGGGGCAAGAGAGTGAAATGTCAAGGGTTTTGTGTAGCTGCGTCCCGATACTTCATAAGGGGAACTCAGCCGGCTTCCCATAGTCGCTGGGCTTGAAGAGCCCAACTACCTGTGAAGAAATGAGCCCCACCCAATGGGTGGTTTCTCTGTGGACTGCACTGCAAAGATCTATCCGTGACAGTGTGTACAATCACCACACACACACACACACACACACACACACACACACACACACACTGATACTCTTCAGACAGAACACTCTTATCCTGAGGTAGAGATGCCTGTCTATGCTATTACTATATCACAGAGTGGTCCCCAACTCTACAGCAAACAAATGACAAGGACTAATACCTCCTACCATGAAAATCAGACTCAAGACAAGAATAGCCAGCGTAAGCTCCCATGAGACTGCTTCCTCAGCCATGAGCCTGTAGCTTCTTGTAAACCAATCTACTAGAGTGATCATGCTCACAGAGGTCTATCTAGCATGTATGCATGGATCCTAAGCTGTGATCTTTGTCTAGGTCCCTGTCCCAGAATCCTCCTCTTCTGGCAACAAGAGCCATTTGGCTTTCTATATGAGGTTGTAACATTCAGGTCAAGCTTAGGTTAGTGGGATTCAAAATGCATGAGGCCAGTTCTGAATGCTCTTGAGATTTTCTTTGCTTACAGTCAGGATTGAACTTGAAACTAACCTTTTAGCCTAATTGGCTCTTTCCTTCCCCTCAAAGTTGCAACTCTGTTTTGTTTTGTTTTGTTTTGACATTGTTTTAAAGAACTAGCACCTATGAAGACCTCCCCATTTTTCTGTTATTGACTTCCTTGGTTTTTTTCTTCATCTTATATTTTACTATCATCTGAGACTATGATCCTTGACATGGCTATAGAATACACATTCATTCAGGATTTTACTCACTTGGGGCTTTCTCCACTCCCCATGTGTAAGAAAGGATTTTAAAAATATATGCCACATTGTTTCTCGAAGAGTTACTCATACAGCTGGGGTTCCATGGCTAGCACACACAAGAGGCAAAGCAGTCTACCATATTTCATATTCAAGCACATCTCTGGGGAAAGAGAGGAAGTGCCCGTTAGAGGAGGAAGCTGCAGTGCTTGTGGACAGCACGAATTCTGGAAGACCTGAGGGTATTGCTGGACATAAGCCTAGGGTAGACAGACAGAAAGGGTGGGGACACTCAGCAGACAGAATAATAAAAACAGACCCAGACAATAAAGCAGGTGGGAAGCTCCAGGAGAATGGAGTCATCCTTCTCACCTGTGTCCTCTGTTCCAATGCTAAGCCTCACGTTTATACTCCATTCACATTTGCTGACTTGAATACCTTCTAGAAGTAGCTGGACTCCCTGTTGCAGAGGGCCTTGAGTGCCAGGGTGAGGAATTTGGACTTTGTCATCAAGTAGACAGGCATTAACCTTTCATTGTTAAAGAATGACATAGATCCAAGAGGCTGAGAGAGATTAAAGAAAGCAACAAGGGGGCTTAGAGCTCAGCTAGTCCCTGAATTCCTCCTCTGTCCATGCTGAGTCATAAGAAAGCCGGGCAGGTGTTAAGTGGGTTTTCATGGGAATCTACTGAAAACAACTATTGTTCTCCTCTCTTCTGAGATGTGGACAAGCCTATCTGCCTGAGTGACAAGTCAGTTTTGGACTTGGACCCCTCACTTAGGAGAGTGAATGTTCCAGATGCTTTTGTCTAGTATACGCTTAAAACATCCTACACATGCTGCCCCAAGTTAGACCATGGTGCCAGAGAGATTGCACAGTAACTATCAGTGTGTACCTATGTTGTCTGCAGATATGCTTAGGATTCGTTCATAAAAAGTAACTGAACTACAATGTAGTGTCTCAAGTAAATATAATATAGGCTTACTTTCATGGCAGAGAAATCACAGTGTCCATCCCATGTTCTGCGGGAAGGTGGGTCCTGCTTGAGAACAAAGTAAAGCAGGGTGAGAGTGGTTCTGCATTGGTGGTCACAGCCACTTAGAGTGCAAGGTGGAAAAGCAAGCCTGAAGGAGCCCTAGGACCTTCTCATCTATTTGTTAGTTTTAGAGCCAATGATCCCAACCCTTTGTCACTCCACTGGGTCCTTCATGAAAACCCTGATATCTGAGTTCATATGATAGCACTGTCTTCCAGCACTGGGGGTGGAGCTCAGTTGGTTGAGTGCCCACCTAGAACACGGAAGCCCAGGCTCCAGTCCCTCTAACTTCATGCACTGTGGGTGGCGGTGGTGCATGCCTGTGACCCAGGACTTAGGAGGGAAAAGCAGGAGGATTGGCTCTTTAAGGCCATCCTCAGCTACTTAGTTTGTTTAAAGCCAGATGACCTGAGACATTGTCTCAAAGGAAGAGAGAGAGAGGAGAAAAAGTCTCTCTTTATTTGGCCCAGCAGCCAGGTTTGGTGGCAGGTCTCACACTAGGAACATGGTGTCGGGGAAGCAGGAGGTATGGAATGACCTTGGGTGGACTTTATGAACATTTACTTCCTTTTAATTTGTATCACACAGACCCTTTGGAAACATATTTGGCTTTGGAGCTTTATTCTGTGAAGGAGTCAATTGTGCCCACCCCCTCCAGCTAACCTGTGTGTTTATTTTTAACCATCTAAAGAACAGAACATGAAATCTAGGAAGCATCAAGGAGATATGAAGAGAGTCCAGAAAGAAGATGGATGCCACTGAGGTCACCTGTTCTGCCCTTGCAGGACTAGAATGAACACAGCCTTGCCCTCCGCCACACACACACACACACACACACACACACACCACTGATGGAGGTTCTTGGGGTTCCAGTCCCTGTTCTGGAATTTACAAGCATTCCCATTCCCCCTCAACTAAAATACTGCAAAGTAGAAACTATTAACCCTCTTATATAGGCAGATGAAATTATAGACTGGAGAAATAATTCACTTATCTAAGAAAGATTAACTGTATAATTCATTGTCAGATCTATAGAAATGCATACATAGCATCTTAGCCATACTGTTTCCCAGTTTTCTCCAAAAAGAGCTGATTGAACCAATGGTCTTTGTTGGAATAGCTTTTCCTATGCTTTCCATTAAAAATCAAGGGGGAAAAATATGTGTGAAAGCTTTATTTTTTAACACTTTGAACCATACAGATATCAGATACCATTAATTATTCTGTTGAGGTTTTAGGATGGAGATATTTGCTGGCTTTTGTAGTTGGAGTCACTACTCTGAGCCTTGGGCCACCTCTTTCTTATACCCTTTACATATGCCAGCTTTGAAAACAAAGTTAGTTTTTCCTGGACCCATAAACAGCATTCTCCCATTCTAATGTTGTAGATGTAACCAACCGTCTCCCATTCTAATGTTGTAGATGTAATCAACCGTTTCTTATTAAATAAGAAACACAGAGCCAATGCAAAGAGTAAAGCCAAGAGATCAGAGTTAAGAGCCTTACCCGCCTGCTGCAGCTAGCCTCTTCAGCCAAGAGACCTCTCCGAAAGAGACCTACTTCCTGTCTGTCTTTATATACACTTTCTGTTCTGCCTTCTCATTGGTTGTAAAACCAACCACATGACTGCCTCGTCACTGCCTGTCTGTATAGACCTCCAGGTCTTCTATGGTTGGTATTAAGATTAAAGGCGTGTGTCTCCAATGCTGGCTGTATCCTTGAACACACAGAGATCTACCTAGCTCTGCCTACCAAGTTCTGGGATTAAAGGCGTGCACCACCAACGCCCAGCTTTTGCTATGGCTCTAATAGCTCTGATCCCTGGGCAACTTTATTTATTAACATACAATTAAAATCACATTTCAGTACAAATAAAATACCACCATATTTCCCCTTTTCTATTTTAATAAAAAGAAAAAAGGAAAAAGGTTATAACTAACATAAGAAAAACTATATACAAAACTACAATAACTATATACAATATATACAAGAAATAAATACCTAAACAATGTCTAGTCCATTTGTATTTGACAAATTCAGAGAAAATAATTCCATTATCTATCCTATTTTGGTTAAGTCCAAAATGTACCTAATTCACTTTCTATCCTAACAAATCTTCAACTATGACTAACTAATCTTCAACTCCCTCAGAGATCCAAGAAGGAAAATAATATTACCTAATAAAAAACAAAAACAGGAAGTACATGCAAGCAACTTCCAAAAAATTTATGAGTTGACAGAAACAGCCAGCTGCCTGGACAGTCACCTGAGGTTTCTCCACAGTGTTGGGGCATCATCTTTAGCCTATAGGCTTTGCGTATCTGACAGACTCATTTGTGAAGTAGGATGTACACAAGGTCAACAGTTCAACCTCACATTGGGTGAGAGCTGTCCATGTACCAGAAACACCTGAATTCCACTAGTGTCCTGTCATGATTCAGGATTTTAAATTCTGGAAATTGTTGATGTTTTTTTTAATTCAGCTGTCCATTCTTCTTGGCTGTGTATATGTGGCTTCATCTCAGCATCCCGTTCTTCTCCACATCCCTCTATTAAATGCCATTCTAGTATTGAGAGGCGTGAGCTTAGTTACTCTTCAAGAATAACTGTTTCAGCTGCTGTTCCACTGCACCTCAGAAGCCATTGGCCCACTGCCTGTTTGGCTGCCTTCGAAGAAAAGGGCACTGTACCTTTTCCGGATTGCGAAGGCCACTTCAGGGATGGTGCCATATTGTCTTGGCCTCAGAAGATGCCTTTTGATAAAGCCATAACCACACTTGTTTTGGCAAGATAATGTCAAAGAGAAAGACTCCCTAGAACAATGAAATAAAGTGAAACACAGGAGAGGGGCCCGTGAGGTTCATTGCTGGGAGTTGCTGGAGCTAAGTATAGAGGTGGCTGAGACAATTCACTGTGCCATTTTCAATCTTTATGCTGATGACAAGTATGTGATCTTGGGGCAGTAACATCAGAGCTGCCAGTGTGCCTTTGTTATTTACTAACTGAGGCTCAGGCGTCATTTGACTTCTCATTACTTCCTGTGGAACAGTAGATGTGTATTAAGTGTTCCTTTTATCCCTTTTATGTACAAGTTCTCCGATTTTATGAGCTTGTCTTACCCTAATTTTATGCTATTCAAGGAAGGTTCCATTGTGTGGTTTTATGAGTTCATGCATGCATCCGTTCACATATTTACACTATTTACACACACCCTACGGTACTGGCAACAGCATTTAGACTTAAGACTCTCAAGAAGTTCAGACCCTCTTACTGTTTTGCCAGGGTTGTCCAGGAAGTGGTGAGGTAGCAGATGAGGACTGCTCAGTGTGGCAAGTCAACAGAAGTAGCAAAAGGAGAAATGACATTGTTTGGCTCTCAAAAAACCGTAGGCATATGTTTTGGGGTTTTTTGTTTGTTTGTTTTTTCCATACACTTGACATTTTTTACATCAGAAATCAAATGGGTACTTAGTTACAGTCCAAGTGCAGAAACTCCCAGATACCAGGAAACAACAGACATGTCTCTAAAATCCCTACTGTGGCAGATAGTTGCTGTGTCCTGCTGTCTTGGTATGTTTCAGCATTTACTTTATGGCTGATTTGCTAGTCCCTGGCGTGAGCTATGACTCGGACATCATGCACTCACTGTATTTGGAGAAGGTAGGCACATGTAACTGGTGATACAGATAAATTAGGGTAAACATCAGGTTAAAACTAGGCATAAGGAACAGGGTATCTCCTATTGGAACCTAGAATGCGTAGTCAAACCTGGCAAACATGTCAGACTTTCATAGGATGGACAGTCCTTAAAATGTGTCTTCAGGGAGTGATTGCAAGATGGGCATGTCATTGCAGGAAAATAGAGAGCTGGGATTCATAGCATGAAAACAATGTGTAGGAACTAGAGGAAGTACACTACTAAAAAACAAAAACGTGCTTTGAGTAGAGCAGCAAGAAATGGCACTGGAGCCATACAGAGAAACAAACTTACCTGCTGCTCTGGGGGGTGAGGTTCATCTGTGGGCATGGGGATGGGTGGGCCATTGGAGAGGCTTAGATATAGGAGTGGCCTGGTCTGAAGTGAATGTGTGACGTTCCTCTCTGTCTGAAGTCAGAAAATGGTATTTCTGTGGAGGTTAAAGTATCCAAACCTGGAAAGAAAGAACACAAACCAGAAGTCTAGATTTTAAAGTAGTGTGGCAGAGACCTGGAGGGCGAGGCAATCAGCAAGGGGAGAATCGGGAAGATGGATCAAGTAATGTCTTGTTTATAAGCTTTTCTTTGCCTTGGTTTGTGCTTCATTTCATATAGTCTATGGTAGGAACAGGACTGGGTGAAGCCAGAAGCTGCTGAGCTGTGTGAATTATTTAATTCACCAGCTTTCAGCAGCCTCCATGTCCTCCCTGGGCCTCTGCTTTTACCAGAGCCTGGTTCCCCTGAAGTCCTAGGAAGCCCAAACTGGTTATTGTCTTATTTCATCCCCAGTGATCTCTAGTTCAAACTGAACGTTGCTTTTCACCTGGGCTCACTGGCACACAAGCCCTCGTGAGCTACAAATGGCATACAGATAAGTGGAATATCCCGTGCTCTGTGCCACTTTCAGGTCATTAAAATACAGAAGCTCAGAAGTCAGCCCGGCTGCCATGGGAGTCTGTAGCTGAAACACGCTAAAGGACTCTGTTCAGCTATCTGTATAAAGCAAATATAACTTGAGAATTAAGGAAAAAAATTAAACCAAAACCTAGAGCAGGAGACTGCTGAGCCACTGGTGAGAATTCCCTTCATTTTGCAAAGCCACGGGCCACATGCACCAGCTCACCACAAAGTCATTAAGCCTTTTTAAGCTCAGATGAAAAACATTAACAAATACCACAAAAGGCTTTAGTATAGCCCCCTTTGTTCATTCACATATGGCACTTTATAACTCCTGCGCCACTCCGCTCGTGTGTTTGTTTAAGCTGCCTCCATCAGGCTGGGCCTGAAAGAACAAAAGACATCTTGAGCAATCCTTAGCAGGAAACGGGCTAATCTAAACATGGTTTGTGACACTTTAAGTAGAATAGAAAGCAGAGGGATTGATTAGCCATTAATGTCCAATTGGCTCCATATGGATGTTGCAATAATAAAGCCTTTTTCAGGGCAGTAGCCGAGTTATTGAATTAGAGTCTATGTTTCCTCAGAGCTGACCTTAGGGAATTCCCTTTTGGTTCTTCTTGTTAATCTTTTAAAAAGAAGGGAGTTTCTAATAGAAAAACAGAGAAGCGCTGTCTACAGTAACGCTCTCATAACCCTGAAATCAGGGGATGCCTTCATTTAGCACCCTTCTAATCCCTGCTGTAATCTCAGTCCTCAGTGCTTTCTGCAAGTGTTCGTGCATCTTCGGGGCAGCATTTCAGAATGCCTTAATTAAGGGCATGAACTTCAAACCCTGCACTGGCTTCTTGGGTGTACTTAGCTATGCAAGGAAGAGCATCCTTACAGGGAGAAACTTACATTCCAGCTGGAGAGTGGTGGCTCTGAAATTCAGTTTTCTCAAATCTCCCCATGCTGATTTGGGAACTTTGCCCTAGAGGAGATGTGCTAGACTGAAAGCTGGCAGACCTGAGTTCTAGGTGTGGCTGCTTCTTATTAGTATGATGGATACTGATTACGACAGAGAATGGTCCCATAAAATCTGGGAGCCTTGGTCCAAATGCTGTCTACCTTCATACCCATACTTCAAAGTATTATGAGGAGGACTGAGGTTGTGTATTTCATGAAAGCACTGTGTAAATATTGTTTTGTGCACAATTACATAGCACACCTAGTATGCTCTCCTGGAAAGTGACTTCTTGCTTAGTCTATCAAAAAGCTAAATTGCTTCCTAAAGGACCATTTTGGAATGAGGACTGATTAACTATTTCTGTATTCAGGGAGGCTTTTGCTTCATTTGTATACTGCATGTGACTGTCTTTCCACCTTTATAGTTTATCTACTAAGTTTCTTGGTATAAACAAGTTCTATAGTTGAAGTAAATGTAGGGTATTTGTCATAATGGAGTTGTAGAATCCTGGGATGAAATGCATCTATGATCTTCCCTACATTGGCAAGTGAAGAATTAATGCCTTAGTCAAAGGACCACAGGCACCCCATCTTCCACTCCTGCACTGTTGGCTTTTAGTTTTTCACCAGTCTCTAGCTCAGAAGAACCAATCATCTATCAACTGTATATGTCTTCCTCAAGTTAGTTCTCCTACAGCAGGCCAGTGTCACTAATCTGCCCAGCAAGGGCCTGGCCTGTAGCTCAGCAGCGAGGCACTTACCTAGCATGTGCAAGGCACTGGGTTGGTCTCCAGCAAAATAAACAAACGAACACACCTAGCCGATGATCTCTAAGACAGAGGGACAAACCATGCCCTGCAGGCCTGGCAGTCTATTTCTCAAACGTGACGAGCAACTGCTTCCTTCATGATGAAGGCTTTCTCAGCCACAGAATGTTTCCTACTAAGTTAACCACTAGGATAGCCAACTCCTTTTCCCATTTTTACTTCCTTTCTTTTGTTTTAAACAAGAAGAAATGAAATTTTAATTTCGATAAGCATTCTTGTAATGAAAGTAAGTTACCATCCTGGCGGTAAGCAGGAACAGAAGTTAGCAAAGGGCTCTCCTGATTGGAGACAGACACTTGTCAACAATGTACTGTCAACATCTGCATCTCTACCACAGCCATTTGGATTTGGTGGGATAAGTGGGATAAGTGTGGTGAACAAACCAAATGTGATTTTTAACCCCTCTTCGCAATAGTCCATCTCCCCCCTCCCCCAGAATTTCTTTCTTATCCACATTACCCCTACTAACCATATAAGAGGCTATCACATGCATCAGATAACTCAAAAATCCCAGAGAGAGAAACCATCGTTTTGTTGACAATGAAGCAGTCTGAAATGCTGTGATTGTGCACTGTGCTATGGAGCCACCTAACGCTGGTCCCACTGCCATTTCCTCATAAGCGACCAATGATAGCTTTTTGACCCTTCCTAATGATGTTGTTTTGGTGAACAAGAATGTCTTTGAGTTAACCATGACCTGAAAAACATTTCTCAGGGCTCCTAGGAAAAATGTTCAGAAAAAAATCATTCTGTAAGTTGGTTGGCTTTCCATTTTACAATTTTATTGCTTTTATTTTTTATTAAACAGATTTTAAAACATTTTTCTTTGGGCAGTGTCCTATTGTATATATACTTTACTCATTTTCCAATTATTTCAAATTTTGTCTATTATTACTCGAACTTCTATGATATTTTTAGACAAATTTTTGTTTAGTTTGGAGAGGCGCTTGGGAGTGAAACTGCTGTATTAGTGGACAAACCGCCAGGAAATTATTTACTGTTCCACACCTCTGCTAGTTGTCCCTGTGCTTGCCGACATTTTGTTTCTAAGCCTTTGTAACCAATGTGGAGCGAGAGCTCATTGTGGTTTTAATTTGCATTTTCCTGATGATTAATTATACAGAACAGCTTTCCCTGCCTTCATTGGCTGTATCTTCTCTTATGAACTGTTGTCTTTTGCCCTTTTTAAGATGAGATGTTTGCATTTACCCATTTGTTTGTAAGGAATGGACAGTTGCTCTTGGCTCACAGTCGGAAGGTAGAGTGGATGGTGGGGAAGGCATGGCAGGGGCGTGAGGTGGCTGCTCACTGTCTGCAGTCAGGAAGCAGAGAGAGATGGCTGCTCTTACTGTGTTGTTTCTGTAGCTGTTGTGTATATATTCTAGATGGAAAGTCTTACCAGACAAATGCATTGAATAATTTTCCCCAGCCTGTTCTTTACATTTGGGTATTTATTTGTTTATTTTCTGTTTTCTGAGACAGGGTGTCTCTGTTGCCCAGACTGACATGGAATGCATTTTGTGGCCATTCAGGCCTGGCACTCCTGAGGACCCTCCTTCCTCAGCCAGTGGAGTAGTAGGATGACAGGCATTCACATTCAACGATGTGAATAGCTGGCCTCACATTCAACGATGACTCTTGACGAATGGAATTTTTTTTCCTTCTTTTTTATTAAGAGATTTTCTATTCATTTTACATACCAACCACAGATTCCCCTGTCCTCCTTCCTCTCACCCCCAGCCTTCCCCGACAACCCAGCCCCATTTCCCACCTCCTCCAAGGCAAGGTCTCCCATGGGGAGTCAGCAGAGCCTGGCACATTCAGTTGAGGCAGGTCCAAGACCCTCCTCCCTGCTGGAGAGATGGTTCAGCCATTAAAGGCTAGGCTCACAACCAAAAATATAGGAGCTTTTATTTTGATGCAGTTCAATAGGTTGCTTTTCTTACAAGCTTAGAGCTATATGTGCCATGGAAAGACTCCTTTAACTCACAGTCACTCTACAATATTGCTCTTTATTTTGTGTGGAGTGTTATAATTTTACTTTTGATTTTAAGTCATAACTCATCTCAAATGAATTGTTGAGTGTGAGGTGAGAGGTCAAAGGTCACTCTTTTCACTGTATTTATTCCCTGGCTTAGTGCTAGTTGTTGAAAGTCTGTCAGTTCTCGTTGTGGCTGCCATGGTCTCTCTACTAAGGTCTGCTAAGTCCTCCAGCTTTGCCGAAGCCTGCCTTGTTCCTCTCCTTGCTTTCCTGTTTGTGTGAGTTTTGAAATCACGTGTCAATATCCACAAGAAACTCTTTGAGGAATGAGTAGATTTGTCAAGTACTGATAACTTAATAATGTTGACTTTTCTGCTTCACGACTATAGTGCATTCTTGATTTATTTAGGCCTTCTGATAGTCCAAATGTTTTGTTTTCAGTATAGATGTCTTGAACACGTTTTGGTTGAATTTAGTATTTTACTGTCAGATATTATTATACATGTAAATTGTCTTTGAGACAGGGTCTCACTGTGTAGCCCTAGCTAGCCTGGAACTCACCGTGTAGACCAAGTTAGCCTCAAAATCACACATCCACCTTCCTTTGTCTCCTAATTTCTGGGATTACGATTGATTTCTGTGTTATTTGATGTCATAATACTGAAAAATTCACTTATTCTAGTAATTGCTTTATAGATGCCTTAGAATTTTCTTTGCAAACAATTATTTTGAACAGATTTTGGCGTGTACTCTTCTCTAAACTGTGTTTCTGTTGCCTGTTGACTAACGATGGTAAAGAGCAGCCATTCAGTGTGGTGTGAGCTGTAGGTTTCTTTTTTTTTTTTTGAGACAGCGTTTCTCTGTGTAGCTTTGCGCCTTTCCTGGATCTCACTCTGTAGACCAGGCTGGCCTCGAACTCACAAAGATCCGCCGGCCTCTGCCTCCCGAGTGCTGGGATTAAAGGCGTGCGCCACCACTGCCCGGCAAGCTGTAGGTTTCTTAAATGCATTGAACAGAATGAGACAGTTCTCTGCTCTTCTGCCTTCTTGAGTCCCTTTATCAGGAAAGAAGAGTGAGTTTTGTCAGTCCCCGTTTCTGAGTCTGTGTTAGTCATGCTCTCCTCCTTGTTATAAGAGAATAAAAGAAGTTTATTGTTAGAGTTTTAAGTTTTAAACTAATCTTACATTCCTGAGACTTAAAACTCAACTTAAGACGATCGCCCTGTGATGGACAAGTGTTCCTTCTTCCTCAAGTCTTATTTGTGATGATGGTTGGAAAATTCCTTGTGACTCCATGGCACTAGGAAAAAATAGGATTAGATTTTTCAGGGAGGTTTCTGGCTTATATTCAAATTTCTTCCTCAGCTCTCAGAGAATTCATGCTTTCTACTAACTGAGTAAATTTTAGTAACTGTGTCTTTCAAGCAATTTGTTCATTTCATCTAAGTTGTCAGATTTAGGAAAATTCAGTCATTGATAATATCTCTTTATTGTCTTTTTAATGTGGACCCACAGTGAAATTCCCTCTTTCAATGTAAATATTGATGTTTTGTTTTTTCTTTCTGTCTGTTGATTAGTCTGAAATAGGTATGCCAATTTTATTGATTTTTTTCAAATTACTAAGCCTTTGCTTTTTAAAAATTATTTTTATTGTGTCTCTCTTCTATTAAAATCTCTGAATTAAAATTGAGTTATTTAGTGCATTTTTATCTAACCTGACTTTGAATGTAATGGGCTTAGGTCGTATAATCTGCATTTTAAAAACATCCTCTCTGCTTCCATGTTGCTTCTTCATGCCTGCCTCCCTTGTGTTGAAAGCCTCCCTCTGCTCTCTGCTGATTGGTCAGCTGTATTTCTAATGATTTTCTGGTGGTGTGTCCAAATCCTCAGTTGTTCTTACAGTTTAATTTTTGCCACTTTAGTGACTTAGTTCCGTTTGCTGAACCACTGCACTATTGCTTACCCATATTTAATCTCCTTATCATTCATATGTTGAAAACCCGAGAGATGTGCCCTTTGCCTGTGGAATTCAGGGTGCAGAACTGGAAGCCCCAGTCTGCGTTCTGACACAACAAGCAGCATTGACAGGCTTTCTGTTTGCATCTAGCCACTCTGTGATGCATCCTGGGAAGCATCTTCACGTGGAAAATCTGCAAAAACAGGATTTTATTACATGAACTTCCCTTCCTTCTAGGATAAAGGCCTCTACAGTTTCTGCTTGATTTTGTTAGCTCTCTGGTGTCTTCAGCTTGCTGCCCAGATTTCAAGTGTTTATCTCTTTCAGGTTTGGTCTGATAAAAGCTATCTGCTACTACTAGATGCCAAGGTAGATTTTTTTTTTACTTCAGTCTTTTTCATTCATTCTGACAAAATGTAAGTTTTAAAAGCCTTTTAGAAAGTATTTAGGCACCTTCCTTCTCTCTTCCCTGTGTGAGTTCACAGTTAATCACTGAGACTGGTGGTATTCGCTCATTTAGCTTCTGCTTTGATCTGCTCTAGAATACATTTGTTCTCCTCAGCTTAAATACCTTAAAGGCTTCTGAGGTTGGCATTCAAGGTGCTTAGAAATCCAGCGCTGTTTATTTTTCTAATTTCATCTGTTAGTACTCCCCTCCCCTCACCACAAACCCTAGCCAATGCCAGCGTCTTACTGTGCTCCAGCTGCAAGTCTGTCTTTCTTCCTCCTGATTCCCTGGAGCACTGTGACACCGTGCTCACGGAGTCCTGCCCTTCTTTAAGGGTTCAAGCAGTGCTTTATCTCTGAAGTCTCCCTGTGATGCACCTCTGGCCACCCTAAGGATGCTCAAAACTGCTCTTCTCTTTTGCAGTGTTCGGAAATCACCCTTGTTAGCACTGCTGTATAACTTTCAACTAGGTGTGCTTCCCCATCCAAACAACCCCCTGAAAAATTCTGTGCTGTTTACCTCTGTGGAGACCTATCCTGGTGCTTCCAGTACACTGAAAATTTTTCGTGAGTTTGCTAAATTAATGTGTAAGGCTGAGTATCAAGCATACAAATATCCAGAATGTCTTCCTAGAGAAAACTTCGTATATACACAAACCCACACTGAACACTCCCTCACCCAGACAGCCCCTGGGATTTACCCAGGAAGGCCCCGTTGTAAGATTAGTTCAGGACCATTGCCATAGGCTGTGATGGGGAACTGGGCCTTCTTAACAACCCACCTGGAAAAACTCAGTTTTCTGTCTTCTCTAAATCACTCACTTCACAGCTTCCTAAGGAAATCTTTGTCTTGGCAGCTTCCATCCTCTCCCTGCAGATCTTTGTTTACCTGAAATTTTGTATTTACACAGCCTTCTCTGGAGATGAAGGATGAGTTAACCAACACAAGGCCCCCTGCCTCAGTGCAGGGACACTGTCCAGAGCAGGAGGTCCCAGCAAACAGGGTCTTCAGCCTCCTGGTGGGTGCTGCCGTCCTCCTGGCCTTCAGTAGCTGTCCTTGGGGCTGCTGATGCTGGTCAGTAAAGACTCAAAGGTCAGCAGGGAAGCTGTGGTCCTGGATGTGTTGTGGTTGTGGGTCTAAACTCCTTCCAGCCATTTCCTATGCCATCCTCTTGACTTCACAAATCTTTCCTCTGATGTTAAAAGTCCTTCATCCAACAGTGAGTGATCCCTATCAGAATCTGGTGCTGGATTCTGATGTAAGAATTGATTATTTAAGAAGAAAATACTTTTCCTTATGCACTTACTGATATTTTCAAAAATGAATAGGCCATGGCATACCTGATATATAGAATTTAAAAGTTACTTAAAACAGAGGTCAATTTGGGATTTCTAGTATATAGATTGATAGAATATCTTTTGAAAATAATGTATAGTGTCCTGTAAAACATTTTATATATTTTTAAAGAGATTTTTAAAATGTAATTTCCATTTTTAATCTCTGAATTTATACATGTATAGTGTATGTATTTATTTCTAGGGCTATAATAGTCCCCAACCCTCTTGTATCATAAAGGAGATTTTAGGAAAGTTTAGTAACACCCTCACCTCTCACATCTTTGTGAAATCCTTTCCCCACTTTTTTCAAATCTAGAGCCAAAGCTCAAGTGATAGATGAGTTGCCATCTTTCAATAAAAAAGAAAGTGATACCAAGAGATGTTTCCTATCAAAAGGTTTGGCCCAAGAAGTCTTTGTTAGAAAGCATCTTTCTGCATAGAGAACTCTAGATAGCTTCATAGAGCTGTGTTAGGTGCAGCCACTGTAAAACATGGAAATAGAAGATGCCCTCAGCACATCCCCGTGGAGCATCTGTAGTTTGGTACTGTGTTTCCTCTACCAACCTGAACACTAATCTGGGTATTGTAAGGTCCGGGGAAGGACTTCCCCTTTCTAGGATATTAGCAGTAGTGAGTCCTGAGGGAGGGGCTAGCTGTCATGTGCAATGTAAGCTGCTTGTCACTTGTCATTGATTGACTGTCTAGTTAAGAAGGAGAGTGACATCTCAGATATCATTTATATAGTCGTGAGCTACCTTAGATGTGAAAAACAGGAGAGAAAGGATATGAACATGAGGAGGGGAAGGAAAAGGAGGAGGAAGAGGAGGGAAGCCAGGCAAACACATATGTCCAGCTGTGGTTTGCAGCGGGGCCTGGGCACAGCAGATTTGTACCACATTCAAAGTCACACTGCAGTAACAGCTAGTCAGGTGTCACATTCAGTTCATGATTTTAAGCTTTGGTCTCCTTGGATAAATCTCTTCTTCCAAATCTTGTTTTTTCCTAGTAGTATTCCCAGTTTAAGATGTCCCCTCCATTTTTCAGCTCATTCCTTCTGGAAGAGAAAAGAGGTGACAAGAAAAAGAGGCGGGGTGGGGATAGGGAGGGGGACACAGTGTCCTCAAGTACTGACTGTCTCCCTCTTACTTTGTGTTGTGTAGTGGTGTGCACTGTGCTTGAGTTTTTCAGTCTGGATTCATCCTTGGAGCCCTCAAGCTGCTCTCTGGGACTGATGGTGTAGGTGGTGCACACTGGGGAGGACAAGGGAAGACTTGGGTGGAGGAAGAAGCTGATCTGTGTCTCTTGCAGGATGCAGAGTGTCACTGGAGCTCCTGAAGAGAGGAATAAACGAAGGCTGAGTAGCAGCCTTAAGCAGGGTGGGGTGGGGGGTAAAGGGGGTGGGGGGTGGACAGAGAGGAGAGAGAACTGGGCACAACTCTAGAAGAATCTATATCAGTATCAGTAGTGTGGTGTGGAATATATGGAAGGTCTCTGGACTAAATTCTAAAATCCCACCATGATTTCTTTCAGTCTGTGGGGAGGGTAAAGCATCCCATGTCACCATGAAATAACACTGCAAAGGAAGAAGTGAGACGCTGCCTATTGGGTTTGCTAGTAGAGAGGAAACTCCAGCAGTGAAGCAGGTCCTGAGTGTTATTCACCTGTGGCATAATAGTTAACTTAGAATAATACTGAAATGCTTCCGCATCTGACATTCTCCACAAACCTGTCTCCTTTTATGTGTACACATGCCAGTATATAAATTGCTGCATCCATGTCAGTTGTAAAGTAATGGCACCAAGGGTGTCATAAATTACCGCAGTGATCCTCAGGAGAAGACACTGTCGTATCTGAATGAGTGTTTCGCTTCCAGAGTAATGCATGCCTTCATCTGGCCCAGCAGTCAGCATATTGCCCCATGTTGATGGATATTGTCAGCTGGAAGCTACACTGCATTTCACTGCACAATAAACATGGCTGTCAAACCCACATAAAGTGAAATCAATTTATCCTGTATGGTCAGTGCATTTTAAATGAAATTAATGTACTGTGGGTATGGTGGCAAAAAGGTAGCATATTAGTTATGCATCTTGGGATCTGAGCCTTTCTGAGTAACGCATCATTCTGTCTAGTGGGCTTGAGGAAGGGTTGTTTATAAAATGTGTGCTATTTTTTCATAATCTTCAGAAAGTGGTCTCATTGCCCCCCTTCATGTTGAGGGAAAAATTCACAATATTACCCAAATTCTGTCCTTTTATCCTGTCTTTTGTCTGTAGTAAATGATGACCATATCTTCCAAATAATAGCACCCTTTAATGTCCTAATTTATTACTGGCTTTGACACAAACAAATTGCTCCTTAAGCAAGGTAGGACAGAAGGGCCAGAGATTGATGGGGCGTGTTGCTCCTGCAGAACTCCACTGCCTGCACTGAATGAATTTTTCTTTAAAAAAAAAAAAAATGGAGGTGGTGGTTTTAATACATACTGAATTTGGGGGCAGGATTTCTAGTTTGTGTAGTAGGAACACCGGCTGAGGCTACCAATTGTATATACTTCACATTTTACCATAGAACTTCTCAATCTACATAGAGATGCTCAGTAGTTAAGACAAGGCAAAGCATACATCAGTGTGTCACACTTGTGGGGTGTATGAAAATGGGAGAGCCTCATTCATTCATTCATTTAACACACTTTAGTAATTAGAATTATGTGTGCCAGATACATCACCAGATCCCAGGAATACTGCTGCAAGTAGGCCTCAGCCTCCACCCTGGCCTGGAGGAGTTATCCATCCTGTGTACTAATAAGCTAGGTCTTCAGAAAGTGTCATCGTTTCATAAACAATAAAGAAGTCCTTTTAATCAACAGAAACATATATCAGGAACCATGAAACAGTATTTCTTAGTCTACTATTTTTGCATAAGAATTGAAGACCAATTACTTTTTACTTAATGAATATTTACTATGTCGTTTGGGAGTTACTAATATACAAGTGTGAAAATAGGAGAGTTGCTAACTTTAGGGATTTCACATTCCAGGGATGGGGTGGAACTGTCAGAAGGAGACAGTCACATAAGCAGTAATTACTTCAGGCCATGAGCCTGGAGGCCAGAGGAGCCAGTGCATCCTAAATGGAGATCCTCATCATCATCTTGTAGCCTGAATACCCTTCCTGGTTTCCTTTCATCCTCTCTCCCACTTACCGGCTGATTCCAGTTCATCCTTCCAGAGTCAGCTGAGATGTCATGTCTCCCAGGATGCACTGGCTGACTGACCATCCTGCCTTGTGTTCTCTTGGTGTCCTGCTAATTCCAGTCTTGCAGAATTTTCCACATATCTGGTCGTGCCTCCCTGGACTGTGAGCTTCTTGAAGGCTTTATTCACCTTTCGCTGCCTAGTGCATAAAACTTCCCTTATAAGTGATTGCTCAGTGAATACATTTCATTGAATTAATTCATTCCTAAAACAGCAGCAATTGAATAGGACTTGAAAGACAGTGGTATTAGCATGGAGGAGTAGAGGCCTCTGGGACAGACATTTGGGGGCACACGTAGTTTGAAGCGGCAGATTTTGGGAAATGACTGGTAAGAGTTTGTTTTAGAAGGAAGGCATTACATCAGGAGAGTCCGCCAGCCCAAATCTTACTTTCTTACTACCTACAACTTACTGTAGTGTGTGGCGTAGAGACGGAACAACGTGCAAAATCATTTCGGCCTACTGTCTCTGACCCTGTGTCAAAGGCTTATGGAAGCATCATCTAAAACTGTCAGGGTCCGAAAGGTCTCTTAGAACAGAAGACGGGCCTGGGGGCAGCAGTGGAGTCAGGCAGAAAAGGGTGAAATGGCCTCGTAATCATGCTTTCCCCGTCTTGTTCTTCCTGCCCTAACATCATTACAGGAAGCAAAGCAGTGAATGGCTCTGCAGCTAAACTACAGCAGTATTATTGTTGGCCAACAGGAGGCGCCACTGTGGCTGAAGCACGCGTCTACAGGGATGCCCGCGGCCGCGCCAGCAGCGAGCCTCACATCAAGCGACCAATGAATGCGTTCATGGTTTGGGCGAAGGACGAAAGGAGGAAAATTCTTCAGGCTTTCCCTGACATGCATAACTCCAACATTAGCAAAATCTTAGGCGAGTGCTGCAGCCCAGGTGGCGCTGATCTCTTACCCTACAAGGAGCGTGGGGTGGGTGCAAGGGTGGGAAGCAGGGGCGGAAGTGACTCCCTAAGGGAAACCGATTGACAGGGGCAAATGAAATTCAAGCAAGTGCCCACAGCAGCCTTGGACATTTTCTGTCAGAGTACCACGACACCATAGTTCAGGTGAAGGGATGTTGTTGCATCTACTAAGACAAGGCCTGTAAACTTTCTTCTTGGACAGAATTATCAGGGTAAGCCTGGCTAAAAACTTTAATTTAGAGCTAAACTTCTTAGAGTAATGTGCTTACATTGTAAATGTAGCAACTATTGAGTGAGGTCACAGGACTCACAGGGCCAGGCAGCCCTATAAACACAGACCTTACAGCCCAGGTTCACATGGTCTACTGGGAGAATTCACCAAGTACTAGGGGTACACCCCAAATGGTGTGAAATTCATGGGGTGCTGAATAATGTCTCTAATGACAACTTGAAGACTTGTAAAATAAAGCTACATTTAATCTGACACTGTATGCCTAGTTCAAATTTCATAGCCGTGAGCTGAGCTGCAACCTCAGGGCAGAGCCTTGCCTTGCCAGCACCGTCCTCCGGGTTCCCAGGCTTAAACTCAAGCCATATTCCATCAGGGTAAGCTTGCCTAGCATAGATTACACAGTTTGGAACTGTTGTGCTCAACATATTGAACATATTTTATTCAACATGCAGCATTACAGTCAACATGTTTCCTCTTTTGAGAGAAGAAACACAGACGGCCCTGTTCTGTTTAAGCTGCCATTGTAGAACAGAACCCAAAGGAGCTACGTAAGATGCTGGAAAGCACCAGGCTTAAACTGTGGCTTTAATTCTTTAAATGTTTTCTTCAAGAGCAATAAATATTTAACCTGAGTAAATACCAGTGATCTGGGCACACACAAATACACGTGTTTTGTCACAAAATAAATGATTTAACTTGATTCTGAGACATTACGAGGCAGGAGTCTCTAAGAAAATTTAAAACATACTTTGGACCAAATAGAGGTAGAACATGGAAACACAGGCTTTTTGCTTTTTGTTTGTTACTTTTGAATTTTAAAGTAAATGCTAAATATCACTTCCATTTAGAGAAATTTCAATTTTAGGGTTTCAGAGATAGACAGAGGGATGATATTCTTTTTAATTTAAATACAAGCTAAAAATGTTCCTAATGGGCAGAATATATATATATATATATATATATATATGTATATATATATATATTCTAAATTCAAAGACATATAAAAGAAATCAGTGTTACTCCAGCCTCACAGCTGCTGATAACTTCATGTTTGTTTCTTGCCATTTCGGTAGCAGCATTTGTAAGCTTTCAGATGGGCACAGACGCCCTCTGTTTCCATCTTGGCAGCCTTGAAGAATCTCTATTATTGATATGCATCCTGTAAAAACATTATGAGGAACATAAAAAGTATATTCATTAAAATGTAAACTGTTATGCACGAGCATTTCCCATTTCAAGGGTGCCAGGAATCCTAACCTGGGGCCCCACACTGCTGGCAGCCAGGATAACAAGCTGATCGGCACAGCCGAGGGATCTGCACAATTTCATGCAACCACCAGGAAAGGACAGGGATGCTGGGAGAGCAAACCAGGGTATTGCCGGCTACTGAGACTATTTGTACAACTTTGCCATTTGTTTATGTGTGAAAAAATCGCCACTGAAGAACTGCTAGCATCCAGTCTGCACAGCTGTGACCACTTTATCCACCAGACACAAAAATGCAATTCAATACATGTGAAAAAAAACACATCCCTTCTCCGTCAAGTGTTTAGATAATTCTTCGTAAACAATATTAGAGAAGGGAATACTTCTCCTCCTTCCTGTATAAACCATACTTTTAAAGATGCTGTGCTTTTATTAGTTCATCTTTGAATGATCATTTATAGAATTTGAGAATGGTGCATATGACTTCAGCTGCATCTCCCCTTCCATAGCTACCACCTCTTAAGTAGAGGTATGTCATCCTAGAGGTGACAGTGTACAGGGCAGGTTTCTATATATGTAAGAATGCTAGCATCTGCCTAAAGATGCTTGGAGTGTGGGAGAGACTCCCAGTTCAGAGACCAAGAAAGACTCCTGCACCCTGAGAATCCTGCCCATCTCAGAAGCATGCCTTGAAGGTTTGTGTTGTTAACCCTTGGGGAGAAAGAGAGAAGAGGAAATGGAAGGAGAGAGAGGTGGAAGCTGACAGCTAAGTAGGAAAGCTCTTGGCTATGGCAGCAAAACCATTTTACAGTTGCACAGTGGGGCTGGCTCAGAAGGTGAAGATGTTTGACTCACAAGCCTGGCGAGGCGACATAAATTCAATCCTCAGAGTTGATATAAAAGTGGAAGGAGAGAATTTCCCAAAGACGTCCCCTGACACACCTGAACACTCATGTCTGCTCACAATAATGACGATAATTTAAAAAAACAACAACAACAAAAAACATAAGATCACCAGCCATAAAATATTGAGAGAAAAAATACAATAAATACATTGTAGTTTTTTTGTTATTGTTGTTGTTTGGCTCTGTGGTTTAAAGGACAAGTTGGGAGTCTCAGTGGTAACAGGATCTCCTGAGCAAAGGCAGTGAAGTAATGGGAGGTATGACCAGTCATTTAGATCTGGAACATGTCACCATCGCCATGACTTCTTCTATACTTAAGGCTACTTTCATGTTTAGGATCTCGCTGGAAATCCATGTCCAACCAGGAGAAGCAGCCTTACTATGAAGAACAGGCCCGGCTAAGCAAAATCCACCTAGAGAAGTACCCAAATTACAAGTACAAACCCCGGCCGAAGCGCACGTGCATCGTGGATGGCAAGAAGCTCCGGATTGGGGAGTACAAGCAACTGATGCGCTCCCGGAGGCAGGAGATGCGACAGTTCTTCACTGTGGGGTACGTGATCCCGAGTGGAGCCCCACCCTCCCCTTCCCAGGAAAGAACGCAGGATGCTCCTGGCATGTGTGTCTGGGAAAGAGATTAGTGAAGGGAAGGTTGTGGCACAGGGAGGGCATGGTAACGACGGGACTCCGCCTCGTCACAAGCCTACAGCTTGTCTCCTGTCCCCACTCTGCATGTCTCCTCTGCTCACCCGACATAGCCAGTGCCCACACACAGAGATTTTGGTAGTTTATTTAGACAGACACACAGGGAGAAAAAGTAAAAACTGACTCTTAGAAATCCCCACAGCTTCCCGGCTTCTCTGGTGGTGCTTCTGACTGTAGTCACAATGGTCTGCTTTTGTTGTGGGATCGACCACAAGATAATTGGCCTTGACAGTGGTTAGAAGACCTCATTTTTGGCATCATATCCAGAACTCCTGTTGCAGTAAATTATTCTGTGGTGGAAGCAGTAACAATGTGGATTTTCTTGCTTAAATCAGAAACTGGGCATGTTTTTGATATCTTCAAGTCTGATTTCATGTCATTTTGTTTAAAAATTAGGTAATAGATTTCTGGTATAAATTTCGACTTGGCTGACGGGCTGTCTGCATTCAAAAGCAGCCCCTCCTAACCACAGTAGTCAGGATAAGTGGGGCAGATGCCTGGAGATTCCAACACACAGACCTTAGTAGCCTATGGGGGCGGGGGTCCACTCTGGAGACAGAGGCTGCAGCTTCAGGCAGAGGGAGAATCCTCGGGGAGGGATGAAAGAGGCGTGGAGGAAGCAGAAAGGAAGCCACATTAGCTGGACTTGTGAAGGAGAAAGGGTAGCTGTGCCCTGGCCAAGTAAGAGAGTCCACTTAAAGGTGCAAAGAGAGAGGCCTTACAGGGAAGCGGGCACTCTTTGTGTTTAAGGATGCTCCAAGGGAAACTCCAGTGTGACATGCTGGTCTTAGAAGCATGTGTTTAAAAGGGTGAAATGAATTCAAATAACAAACAGAGCACAACTGGGAAGTCAGTAAAAGTGCTTTCTATGTGTGGTGCACCAGGGTCCTGGGGCTTTGGGGTTGATGACTGAGCAACAAGTGCTGACCCTGCCACCTACTTAGGCAGGGGCCTTCCCTTTACCCAGCTTCCATTTCCTCACATGGGGAATGGGAGGAATGATAGCAGGCATCCCGTAAAGCTATTGAGACAATTCAAGAAGGCAGAACTCTTAGAAGACAGTACTTAGGACAGTAGCTGCAAACCCAGTATCAGTGTTTGGACTGACTAGGTATCCACTATGCCAGCAAAACCGTATATCACCCTAGTTCACCTATGAGTTTCTCTAGACTCTGGCAAATGGATCCTTTAGGGATAAAGAGAATTGTCCCACCTTATTAATTGACGATTCCAACATGTTAATAAATGAAGATGTGACAAAATAGGCTTATCAAATACCTCTGTGCTGTGAGTGTTTGCACTTTTTAAAATAATGCTTTTAACACAGAAAGTACAATGCAATATAATTGGATCATTCACATGATAATGAGACAATTTATGAAAAATGCAGGTTCATAGTGCCCTTTCAGTAGGCTAGTCATTTTAACACAATATGGATTTAAGACTGCATGATAAACATCTTGTGTGTTTAACCTGGTACTGCATCCCTGCGACTGTGTTTATCTTTGAAAAAGTTTAAATTTGAGAGCTTTTGTGATTCCTGGCCTTCTTCTGCCCCTGTGTATTGAGTGATACTTGCTGGGTCTCTTTGACCACAATCTAAAGGGTTATCAGTACTGTTTGTTTCCTGATACTTACTTGAATAGATGAGTTGTACCCATGATATTTAACTTAGTCATTGCTACAGAGTACTTTAAAATGAGTCTGTATCCAAATGCCCCAACACATACTGGTGCAGACTGGTAGTTTCTTTGAAACATAATAAACTGATAATTCCTTGAAACTCAGATGACTTAGTGACATCTGCGGTTTATTGGGTGCCCACACTGCACTAGTTTTGTATCCCCAAGTCACACAATCTATAATCCTCTAAATGAGATACAGAAACTAAGGTTTCGAGAGTCCCCATGGATCCCAAAGGTGAAGAGGCATGAAAGTGCAATTCCAGGTCTTCACCTGTCATCGCAAACAGCAAAGAAACCCCACTTACTGTGTTTCCCCACAAGGTGCCTCACAAACTCTTCTGGAACAGACATGAGTATAGCTGTGCAGTTTGTGAAGGGCTCATGGACCCTAGAATCAGTGCAGTGTGCAACTGTGGGGTGTGCTGAGGGGAGCTGCAGGGGGCCGGGCTGCTACTGACAGTGCAGGAAGACCTGTTACAGGAAGGGTGGCTTCACTCTCTGGAGCAAACGATGCTGCCAAAGGGCAGGCAATGACTAGAACATCCATTCTGGTTTGGGGTGTTTTTTGTTTGTTTGTTTGTTTGTTTGTTTGTTTGTTTGTATTTGATTTGGTTTTGTTTTGCTTTGTGTGTTTTTGTTTGTTTATTTTGTTTTGTTTTTTTAAGATAGGGTTTCTCTGTGTAGCCTTGGCTGTCTGAGTGCTGGGACTAAAGGCATATGCCACCACCATCAGGCCTGTTCTTAATCCCCAGTGCTGACTGCTTCCCTCTGCCCAGTTCCAGGAATATCTGCTACATAAAGCTAGGTAGTATCCCTACTTATTAGAGATTTGTATTTTCTTTTAAATAGTTAGGTCTGATAGAGTGGTAGCTCCCCGAGGGTGATCTTTGGAAATTGATCTTCATTAGCTGCAAGGTTACAACCAGAGGAGCAGAAAGCAACACAAACAAAAACTCAAAGATTACTATTGACATCTTGATGGGGCAAGATCGATTTTTATAGCTGATTTTGAAGAGACATGCATCCCTTTCAGCCAGTCATACCACATACATTACTTGACATTTTTGTGCATTTCAATGACTATACAACTGTAGCTGATGAGTTAGAAAACTTAGCTATTACAAAAAAAAAAATCTGTCAATAATGTGTAATAGAGTTTCCTCTTACCTGAGATTTAACTCCTTCAAATGGCAGATTAAGTATCAAGATTTTGTGAGCAGTCTATAAATATAGAACTGATATTTGCTGAGGCCTATGTAGCTACAATGTTATATTTTTCCCATGAATCATTGCTAAATCTGCTTTTCATTTGGAACACATCTAGTATTTACCCCTGAAATTATAAAGATACTGCCGAGTATCCAAGTGGGATACTTTTTAAGCAGCAATGGTGGAAAAGTATTGAATACTCATAGTATGCAATATGCTGTGCTGAGTGAAGAATGTAGGTTATTGAAAATATATCAAATGTATTAGATAGACACTATCACTATTTGAGGATTGACAAGCACTGTGTTGGCAGACATGAAGTCACTTGTACAAAGCACATAGTCAGGTACATTGCTGAGATTCAAGTCAGGCTGATATGGGTATAATATATGTTTGCCTCAATGTTGTGTGCACCTCACAATTAGAGCCCATGTAGGACAGTAGTGAAGGCATTGACTCCAGAGCCAGCCTGTTCAGGCTCTGATGCCGGACTGTGTTTTTGTCACTGTGCTGGCATGTATGGATCTTTGTTCCTCAGAAGCCCCCACTTGCCCTTAAGATACTTCCTTAAGCTCTCTGCCCATCAGTTTTCTATGTGTAGAATAAGGATGACCATGGCATCAATAACATGAGTCCCTCAGAAGAAGGCTTAGCAAATGGAAAGTGCCAAGAACACTGTCTAACACGCAGTTAGAAAAATCTATGTGTCAGGCATTTATTTCCTACTATATTAGAAGTATTATTTTCCTAGATAATCATGCCCTAGGTGATCTGGGACCCTGCCATTTTGATGTTAAATCTAAAGGAGTCAAGTGAAGTCTGTAGGACACTGACTGTCCAGTAAGGAAGCAGCTTAGAACCACCAGTAGATAATGCAAGAAGATTGCTCATGCTCCACCCCTTCCTACAGCATCAGCCAGAGAGCCATGCAACTCACCTCACCCTGCTGCCTCCACTTACAGACCTTGATGGGGTCTAAGGGTGAGAAGCCATAGGGGTTCGCCGGTATGAACATGTAATCCTTTTATATTTGACAAAGTCAGACTGTTCCAGGACTACTCTTGTGATTTAAAAACCATGTCTTGGTGCTGATCTCTATCCAGCCCAGGTACTACTCTGTTCTTGGCCAACTCTGTTCCTGTCCCTGCATGCAAATACTTTCGAGACATCTTCAGCTTCTGTTTTGGTGCCCACATTCATTATTTGTAAAGCCCAAGGCCTGCCAGCTACTCCTGTCTGTGAAATCTGCAGTGTTTGAATTTTGACTTTGAAATTGATCTGTAAAGGAAGGAAAAGTGCTTTCTAGGAAAGTGATTCCTGATAGACAACCCTTGATGCTGCTGGCTGATTTTTTTTCAGTTTGTTTATTGACCAACCAGTCAATTGTTAAGAGCCTATTAGAAACCAGCAAGATGCCCAGTTCTGTACTAAATCACCAAAGCATGAAGCATAGTTCCTATAGACAAGAGTTTTCGGAGCATTCAGTAGTTAAATAAGACAGACACATACACGACTGGGTGTCTTAGTTATGGTTCCTATTGCTATAAAAGACACCATAACCATAGCAACACTTATAAGGAAAACATTTCATTGAGTGGGTTTGCTTATAGTTTCAGAGGTTTAGTCCATTATCATTATGGTGGGGAGCATGGCGGCGTGCAGGTAGACATGATACTGGAGAGGTAGCTGAGATACATCTTGCAGGCAACAGAAAGTCAACTGTGACACTGGACTATATCCTGAGCATAGGAATCCTCAAAGCCCACCCCCACACTTCCTCCAACAAGGCCATACCCACTCCAACAAAGCCACACCTCCTAATAGTACCACTCCCTGTGAGATTATGGGGGCCAATTGCATTCACACTACCACACTGGGTTAGCTGATAATGGTTTGTACACCAGCCACAGTACAGATGGTGTTCACAGTATGGCATGATGAAGTGCTTATCTAGACACATAGAAGCCCAGGAAGGAAGTTTGCTAAGCTGCAAGACCAGACCAGCCACAGGTACCCTGGAGGGAGGCACTTGAGGTTTGAGAAGGTCTGACTAGTAGAAAGTAGATTCCCAACTAAGAATAAAGGAGGGGGAGGATGTGTGAGGTTGAAAATGTCAGATGTTCAGTAATACAAAGGAGGTAGTGACGGAAGGATAAGATAGGCTGGCTGTAGCAACAGTGAGAGCCACGATGCTTCAGCTGAGACTGCTCACTTTAAGAACAAGACAGAACCAGAATGGTGTATAGCTGTGGACTTCATCCCCACAGTCTGGTGTAGCCTCCGAGGGCTCTTAGATCTTCTGTGCCTCCTGTCACCCGCCACCCTGGTGATCCTTAGCGCCTCCACTAAGACTCTGTGAGGACTGACTTGCCACCTCCCAAGGGAGCTGCTTCCTTTGGGAGGCGTCTCCAATACCAGAAGGTTATTACTCCTTCACTGCTCTCGAGTCTGCCTGTTGGTTTGCAAGCTGGTCCTGGTCCTCCAGCTTGTCTCCTGTTTATGAGGACAATCATTGAGCCTCTGAAGATTGTCACATCCTTATCTTTTCTTTGTCATTGTCCCTCCCAGATTTCTAATCTCATATCTTTTCTTGTCTGATATATCACTTATATTTTTCCATTTTTTTCCTCCCATTTTCTACTCTGTTCCCTCATCCACTAACTCAATGTAATCAACTGGTATTTACTGAGTGTGCTCTGTGGTCAGGCATTGGTGGTCAGGCATTGTCTGGACTCTGGAGCTATATTAGTGAAGAATCTTATCTTTGTAAAGCTTACATTCTAGTTGTGGAAGAAGTCAATCAATGAATAAACAAGTGTAAAATAGTTACAAACACCTTCAGAGAAAGTAAATAGGGAAGGGACAGTGGTGGAGTGTTTTGGAGGCTGCTCCAGTGGCTAGGGTAGCCCCAGTATTTTCCTGAGAGTATGAGAACTGAGTGGGTGCGGAAGCGAGCTGTTCAGGTGGCAGGCAGAGGAGACACTCCACCATGTCTGCAGACATAGCTATGCTGGCTCCTTGGAGAAGACAGAGGCCAGAGCAAGGGAATAGGTAGGAAGAATTAGAAATGTCAGAGAGATGACAGAGAGCCAAACTGTGAACGACCATATTCGCCATTGTGAAGTTGAGTTTGACTCGGCCCAGAGGAAAGGCTTTGAAGAATTGGAAACAAAGCCAGACAAAAGATGCTGGGCTTTGAGAGGATCACCTGAGTCACTATGTTGAAACTTGTCTGAGGAGGAACAGCCTGTTTGAAAGGCTCCTAGGATAAATCACACTTGAATTGATGGTGGTTGGACCAGGTGTAGAAGAGTGGGGAGCCAAGAAGTAGATAGATTCTAGAGATTTTCCTGATGGAGAACCAGCATGGTTTGCTTGTGGATTAACTGCAGTAATTGAAAGAACTCTTACAAAGGATTGGCTTGAGCAACTGGAAAGATTAGAAGTACTCACTAGCCAAGATCAGAAAGGCCACTAAAGACTGGAAATCCAGAGTGACTAGGAGTTTTGCACCTGTAAGACTGAGATAGTCTTTAGCATCCAAATAAAAGCACACACTAGTGTGAGTTTGGGGGGGGGGGGGCAGCGAGAGAGTTTAGGAGGAAGATACTTGTTAGAGATATAAACTTTGGTGTTTATAGTGCACATGGCTACTGTTTAAAGCCACAGTATTGGATGTGGACCAAGCTGACTTTGAATTTAGTATGTTGGAAATTATTGGTGATCTCCTCCTGAGTTGTTTCAGTACAGTATTAGGAGTAATCGAAATGAGTCTAAGGAAGAACTGAGAGGAAGAAATGGAGAGAGACAACCTTCCTGAGTTTTGTTTTAGAACATCAGAGAAGTAGAGCAGTAGCTAGAGAGGAGAGGAAAAGTAGTATGCCATGGAAAATAGGTTCTGTGGACAAGCAAGAAGCCTCTATGTCAGATTCCAAACTCATTAAACATACACAATGCAAGCAGAGGGTTGGGCTCAGAGACACAAGTGAGTCCGTGTGATGGTGGGCTTGCAGGAAGTCTCTTCTAGTTGTGTCTATTTGCCTCGTGAAATGAAAAGCCAGGCTGTCATCTTAGAGTGAGGAGTCAGATGTTTGATGAGTGTTGAAAGTACTACAGACTGTCTAGGAGAGAGAAAGAGTGGGCTGGGAGAATGTGCTGTATGGTGTCTAGACAGCACCAGAGACCAGTGCAAAGCTCACATTTTAAATGTAGGAGCAGAAGCAGGGCAGTGTACTTCCTCCACCCAAGTTCATCTGAGTGCCTGGCAGAGCAGGGAGGGAGTGACCCCACCTCCAGACCCACTAGTGAAGCAACTTTTAGGAAGGTGGTAGGTGGAGCTGAGGCCTGCAGGGGAGCTTAGCAGTGAACCATGGAAGAATCCCAGGAATGGGAAGAAAGTTAGCTTAGGAGAGGGCTCTACCAAACCAAGAGCTAGGCTTTGGACTCAACTTACATTTATTTAAGACATAAAAGTAACAGATATACATAAAATACAAATATTTTAATTACAATATTTCAAAAAGAAACCATCTGTTCTCATGAAAAACACATGTTTTCTGTATTGAAAGAAAATGTACCATTTGATAGTTTTGTTGGTCTGCGAAGTTTAGAATAACTGTCACGTTAGGAAATCTGTAAAATGGGTCAATGTTGCAGGAGAATGGTCTATCTATACTTGTAAATTAAGGCAAAAATAATTCTACTGTAATTATCCAAAATCAGTTATAGATGTAATGCAGTAACTCCTGAGAATGTTAGCATGAAATTAAATTTGTGCCAATTTACCCCAACTTTTAGAAGCATATGATTTTAGAATTTGAGAGGAGCAGGATTTCATGGGGTGTATCTACAGGTACAGTAGCTTCTCTTGTCACTTGCTTCCTTCAGGAGGTCAGATTCAACATAGGAGTCATCAGAACTGGATTAATATCAGATCCAGTGTCAGTACCAGCTCAGCTAGGTACTGTTGAGTCCTCAGCTTATGTCATCTCAAGACTAATAAGAATTAAGGGGTGGTTATGTTTGTTAATGCACTTATATGTCATTGTATGTATATATTTATATTTACATGTTATAATCACACAAATACGTGTTATGTGAGTAAACGGTTAAAGAATCAGGGGGACGTCCTGTGGTGGCTGAAGGTCCCTAAAGGCAGTGTAAGCACACATCTCCAGGCATCTTGGCCTTTCTCCTTCTAAAAACAAGGCTGGAGGCCTCTGTGAGGAAATGAGACCCTTCTGAGGTATCTCTGACCAGCCTGCAACAGAGCTGCTTCATAAATATGCATGTCTTTCCTGAGAATGAGGTGGGCAGAAAGTCTTACTGATGTAGAAGGCCAATAAGAATTACTCAAATGACAATTGACTTGAAGCCTTGATTACAACAGGTAGGAGGACCTTCCAGAACACCCTGACCCCATTTTTACAAACATATGAATACCAAGGCTCTGCAAGAGCCATCACAATGAAGCCTAAAGTGTATGTTGACTATAATCTGCTACCCATAACCACTGAGGACCACTCGATAAATATTACATAGTTGAAAATGTCACCTCAGACACAGTGTCTGAGCTGGTGGAGCTTTAATTCTTGTGTGCTGGGTGAAAGGAGACACACAGTGGTAGCCCTTCCTGCACAGAAGAGCTCGACCTTCACGGGATCTGCTGGTTTGTTTGAACTGGGGACACAGTATGAAGAAGTGATCTGGTGTGACTTGACTTGGCATCTTCTGGGATGTAGCAGGAGTAACAGGCCTGGTGTATCTTATTATTAGGGTGCAAAGCTCACTGCTTTTTATTACCGAGTGCTCCAGCCCCAGCTCCATCCTCAGCCTCAGGAGCAGTGACGTCTAAGATGACTATCCTGGAAGGATCCTAGCCTGGCAAGTCCAGCTACAGCAACAAGTACACATTAGAACAGAGGGGGGTGAAGCCTTTGCCAGATCTGACTATTTTCGACTCGCCAGGTCCTTTCCCATTTTCCTCTTTCATCCATAGTTCTCAAATTCTCAAACCAAGTTGAAGATGACACCAACCCACTTAAGAGTATCATTACAATATGCCCATGCCTCTTGACTAGTAAAAAATAAAAGCTGCTCTCTGGTCTCCTTTAAAATGGTCTCACATGAACCGTTGTGGTCTTCACTGCAGCATTTGTGCCCGACCCAATGCCAAGTGTGATCTGAGCTCAGTGATATTTGCCAAGTTGAAAGTTCTGCCTTTATGTTGTGAAACTGTCAGCAAATTGCTGCGTTGTATTATTTAACCACCAGCCACAGCATCAGGGACAGTCCAGGGATTCTTCCAAGGAACGTTCTTGTCACTTCTGGACACTTAACATGTTACAGAGGGCTTGGTTTGGAAAATGTGGGTTAGGAAGTCCTGGGTCTCATGTGAGAACCTATAGAGATCTCCCCTCTCTTTCATTTTGTTTCTGAACCTATACAGGCAACAGCCTCAGATTCCCATCACCACAGGAACAGGTGTTGTGTATCCTGGTGCTATTACTATGGCAACGACCACACCATCACCTCAGATGACATCTGACTGCTCTAGCACCTCTGCCAGCCCAGAGCCCAGCCTCCCTGTCATCCAGAGCACGTATGGTATGAAGATGGACGGCGCAAGCCTGGCTGGGAACGACATGATTAATGGAGAGGATGAAATGGAAGCCTATGACGACTACGAAGATGATCCCAAGTCAGACTATAGCAGCGAAAATGAGGCCCCAGAGCCTGTCAGTGCCAACTGAGGAGCTTTTGTTTGCTGAATTAAAACACTCTGACATTTCACTCCCTTTCCCCAACAACAACAACCAAGTTCTTAAAGAGCCCGCATGCATTTGTGGCTCCACCGTACATCAGCAGAGTGGTCTTAATCGCTTCGTAACGTGTGAGACAGAAAATTACGTTTTCCTGAGTTTTCATAAACTTGAGTTTTTGTCGTTACCGTTACTGTTGTTGTTTATTTAGGTGAAGACGTATTAAATATGAGACACCGGGACTTGGAAACTTATCTCCGCCCATCGCCGTCTTTCAAGTCTTACATTTCTGTCTTACTATTTTTCTTTGGGATGTTGACAAAGGGTTTAAGTTACTGTTTTAGATGGGGTTAAACATTCTCACTCAGGTATGCTGTGCCGGCTACAGGTTGTGAATGTGTTTTTATTCTGAATTACTTTAGAAAACAACTGAGGATTTCATATTGTGAAACCGGACAAGTCCACGGCGTGTGCGGCTGCGTATAGAACATGTTCAAAAGGCCTCGGAATTCCATTTTTTTTTCCATGTGTAGAATTCAACTTTGAATGTGCCAAACCTTTTTCATAACTTTTGAATCTTGACTATTTTGAAAGTCTTACAGGAGACACTGCAAAGTCTTAGACAATCTTTGGCATCTTAAAATAAAATAGCAAACCACATTTTTTTTTCCAGAAAATGGTGAAGTACTCAGGAATCTGGAGACAAGATATTGTAAGGAATGAGCAAGGCTGCCACAGTGCGTGACCCCAATTGTGTTTGCCTCTTGACGTGCCATCAGTGTGTGGCGTGGGATGACATGCACCAGAGTGATCACCACACCAGACACCGACACGGTGGTCTCCCCTGCCTGAGACCACCTTTCACTACATCCATTCTCCCCTTGCCTTTCACCCTGACATTCAATCTTAACACATTGTTCTCTTAAATAATTTATTCATTCCAGAATGTCAAGGGTCCACTTACTATTTATTTTAAAAATTATTGGTGGCATTAATTTAATAATTTTTCTTTTTGTCCTCCTTGCCCTTTCACCTACTTTTCCTGCTGGATATAAAAGATGTACATAACAATCTCATGTCCCCAGAGCCCTGGAAGCATTTCTGAAGTGATTCTAGTAAATATTGTTGTTCTTAAAGATGAGTGTATATCTGGCTGCAGGCTTATGCATCTGGGTCAAGGAGTCTTACATGGAAACATGTATGCCCCTGTGAGTCACTGTGACCTCAGTTTCTCCCTCACTCAGTTCTCAGCAAACAGTATAACCTGAGTTCCATTCAGCAGTGAAGGTCAGCAGTGGTCACTGCCAGTCAAGGAGCCTCTGGCAGCCACTCTGAAGCCCAAGGGTCATGGGCCACATGAGGGGTCTACAGTGGAGCTGGCATGCTGTCACCTTTACTGAGCAACCTGGTCCCGGCTAGCACATCCATGGAGATCTTTGCAAAATTTCCAGGATATTAGAAGCCTCAACCCAAAGACAAGGGTAAAAGGAAACCACAGGGAGGTGAAATATGAGGGTGCTGCTAGCCAGTTGGACACATGGCTTCTGGGGCAGCCCACCAGCTCCTCTGGCAGACTTCATTTTTCAGTGACTGCTTGTAAATGGGGTGATCTGCTCTTGTCACTCAAGGGGAGCTCTGGAGACATGCCGCTGGGCTGGATGTATTGAGGCTCCTTCTCCCATCTCCTAACCACAAGAAGTTCTACCATGTTGTAACTTTAACCTTCCCGAACCCAGGCCTGGTTGCTTACAGGGAGCCTTACCCAGAACCCCTCAGTGGGAGCAAATCAGTGAACAGGACAGCCAGAATCTGAGCGTCAGGGCAAAGAACAGCTCCATCAAATTTTTCGAGCCATTTTGTCACTTGAGAGAAAGTAGTAAAACTTCATATTTATTTCAAGAGTGCTCCAGGCCATGCCTAATAGCAATAAACAGGTCTAGCCAAGAGATGACCAGCTGTGTCATTACCTGTGAGCGCTCTCCAGAAGCTGTTTAAGGTACTGATAGAAATGTTTGTTCTTAATATTGATTTGGGGATTGGAACTTTGTTCTTGTACATTGATTTCATATGAGGAGGAGGTCACTTTTCAAAAACAAAATGAGTATTTATTATGTCTTACTGATTTCCTGGACTCTCTGTCTCCTCCTCCACTCCTCCTCATGTTTCTCCCTCCTCTTTGGCTTCTGCTCTCACTGGTATGTTCGTTTTCGTTTCGTTTTGTTTTTTTTAAATTGTGCTGCATAGGTAGAGTGTTATATGGCTAGTGTTGTATTGTATGTAAATTAATTTTGCACAAAGGCAAACATTTAGCATAGTAGTTAATTTTGTTTGTTTTTATGACCATGCCAAAATAATATTCTGGGCTGGTGGAGAACAAAGGACTGTTCTTTAAGATTGAAACTTGATTTGCTTGTAGTAAAAAAAAAAAAAAAAAGAAAGAAAGAAAGAAAGAAAAACAAACAAACAAAAAACCACACACACTCACAGATGCTGGTTTCGTAAGTGTTACAAGCACTGGATATAAATGATATTTTTATCACTGACTAATGTGAAACTGGTATGGAAACTACATGAACAAAAGTCATCTGTTTCGACTCGTGTGGGCTTGCCTCACAGTTGCCGGATCTGAGTCATTTTTATGTCTTGTTATTTCATTTATTTATGCAAAATACACGTGTGTAGGAACTTCTTGTTAGCTCCAGCTCTGCCTCGGCACTGGGTCCAGGAACTTCTAGCCATGTTCTCAAACACAAAGGCTGTCTGGGAATGATCAGTGTGAATGCTTCTCATTGGTTTCAGACAGTGATGCTGTATTCTAATCTAAATTTTGTGCATACACAGTTTATTCTATTTATTAGCCACATTTGGCTCTAAATATCCATGGGAATGGAGAATGACAATCACAGAGATCACTTACATCAGTGGGGCTTAAACAAAGTTTTTATGACTTCACCATCTCATTTTTAGAGTTTTCTAATTGTGTAAATATAACATAGAAATAGAATTTATTTTTGGTTCATGAATTCCTAGTGACATATAAGTTATGTGTCTTCTTTCTGTTCTCTATCCATATGTGTTGCTCCACACTAAAAGCTGACCAGTCACATTTAGTGTGGACAGAGAGTTATCAGCTCCAGTGAGGCAGTGTTCATCCTCAGCCAAGACAGCAGGACCCCTACCTGTTCTCATGTGGTCCAGAACCCACTGCTCCCCCAGCTCAGACTCCCCCCTCTTTCCTTATAGAAAGCTGAGGAGTTGCACACACTCAGTTTCCAGCAGAGCGAGGAGAAAGTCAGTTTGCTTGTGAATCCAGATCCATCTCCCCAGATAGTTCTATGGCCTGTAATGGCAAGAAGCGGGAGTTTTGTTTTAGAGGTAAAGATCTGCCGACAAGATTAGTATTAACCTCACAGTACCAGTTAAGGGGGTTCTGAAGTCATCTTCCTGCAACATTCCCTCTTTTACACTAGCTTTAAATCAAAACCCAAGTTTGTCTCCATGAAAGAACTCATAGGATCAGGCTTTTCTTTGTCAACTGGAAAAGTGCTATTGTCAGACAGTCCTTTTATTAATGAATGGGCTCTATGGAACAGGAAGGAAGGAAGAGAGGAAGGACTAAGGGGACAGAGAGAGAGAGAAGGTCCTTCCATGGACATGTGAAGCCTGGTTGGCAATTTCTCTTCCTCGCTGGCAAATTCCAGGCCATGTTGTTGTTTTCACAAACACTCTCTCAGCCTTTCGGGTTTGCCTCATTTGGTATTTGATACCTTCTAGCCTGTCCTGGGCCTGAATTCCTTCGCCAAGGCCTGACACAGACTCCCAGGCCATGTTCTAAAGTCAGGTGGGGCCCGCAGAGCTCTTCTGCTTGTCAAAGGCTGGCCTCCTCTGGCCATTAGCCCTATGGGAGCCGGGAGTGCTAAAGAAGGAGTGATCCCTCTAGAGCTGAAACCAGGCTTCAGTAAAGCCAGGCTGTATCTCTAGTATACAACCTCCTGAGCCTGGAGCTCAGCAATTAGGGATGCGCACCTTCCTCCGCTGAAACATGGCCTGGCCACACTGCCGCCACCCGGGAGGTTGCTGTTCTCTCATCGTTCATTTTCAGTAAGTTGACTTTACCAATTCCTTAGGGAAAGGAAACGAGAACTCCTTCATCGTTTTGAGCCATAGAAGTCCTGTACCAAGTGCCAACAACTGCAAAGAGACGTGTCTAGAGGAACAGACTGACATGATGGCGGGGTCTGCCTCTTACCTAAGAAAGCCTTGCCTGCTGTCCACATTTCCTCCAAGGACTGGGCTGGCACTTGAGCTCATTCTGAAAGTAGAATGACAGTGGTGACCTTACCGGTCTCACTTGCACTGCATTTTTTTTTTTTTTAGGTCCTCTACCCCTGACACGGCTTCTTCGTAAGCAGCTATTCCTCCTGCCAATCACATTGTTTCTGATGCCACATATTCTTGATCAGGGCTCTGCACATCAAAAATAGATTGAAAATCATGATATGTAAGCAAAGTTCTTTTTGTCCCCATCCCATCATTTCCAAGCGCTTATAACCTGGCACTGGGGATGCTCGAGGGCAGAGATGGAGTGACTGGGGAAGGGCTGAAAAAGTAAGGCTTCCTGCAGATTCCCTTCTATTGACAAAGGAGTTGGAGGCAGGCGGTAGGTGATGTTTCTTGCTGGTGTCTTAGTTCCACGGAAGTGCAGGCATAGAGCAGGGCTTCAGTGTGGGCACCCTTGGAGTCTGGGGAATGGGCAAATACCATCGTCATTGCTGCACATGGCAGGTCTGCTGGTGAGTACCCTCCACTGTCTTCCTTCCTTCGTCATATGTGCGCTCGCTCGCTCGCTCACTTACTTGCTAGCTAGCTCTCTAACGCGATCTTCATTGTGTCCTCCAGCTTGTAGACATCAGGATGTTTAGGGCTTGTTCTGGCTCATTCTTGTATTTGCCACATACAATTTTGAATTACCTTATACAAGCCTCTAAGCTGTTACTGCATAACTTACCTTACTGTAACTCTTTTCTTTGCCTACATTGTAATTTGTTTGTGATGTATATTGTGAGATTGTATTCTATGTTAATTTAATCAGCACAACTCACTGACATGCTGGACTGACATGCTGGCTGCTGTTTTGAAGTGTAAAGCTTGTGTAGGGCTGTCCGGACAACTCCAACTCTGTTGTCAAGGTACTGTGCATTGGTTCCCATAGCAACACTGTGGGTGTGACCCTTTAGACTCTGGGGATATTCAGCACACCCTCCAGCAAATTTTAAGTGCAGATTTTCTTTATTGAAATTCTATGAATACCACAGGTACCTACTTGGCCCATGGCTGGTAACTATTTTGGGCAATTAGAAAAACAAACAAGCATTAAAAAACTAGTGTCTATTGCTGCTTTGAATATGTTTGAAAGTCTGAAAATGTAAATAGTTTATCAAAAAAAAATCTTGTACAGTCCAGTGTAAAGTTTTTAAATGACCTGAAGGGTTACCATCACAGCTTTCGCACACTCTCCTCTGGATAGTGAAAAAAAAGAAGTTTGCTAAGGACTTAAAGAGATGGGAAATTGGAATCGAAAGGAGTGGATCACGGCCCTTAGCTTTGTCGCATACACAGACCTCTTGGGTCTTGTTGGACAGTATTGGCATGAGACAACCTCAGCATGGAACACCCTCCAGTGGAGCTGCTCCAGGGCTTCCCTGCTCTGCCTCACCGTTAAGGGAAAAGATGAGAGAAAAGGCGTGCCGTCTTTGTCTATCCTGGAGTATGTTGGCACCTGAGCTACTTTCCCCTCTTTGCACAAGGTGCTTTCCTGATATGTGTTAGACATGCCATCCTTGGGTGATAATGTATATGCCACGATGGGGCTCAGGCCCGCGGGGGAGTGTCTATAGGAACTGCCTATTTATGCTCATTTACCTCAAGACTGTCCTCTACCCTGAACTAGCTGTCATCACTCCATCTTTTGTACTGCTGTTGACACTTACCAATTAAAGATAAATTTTGTTTTATGACATCTGTGTTTGGCTTAGTCTATGCCCCCAAACCCTTCCTCCACAGAGCACAGCAAGACCCAAACTTACAGACACCTGCTGCCAGAGCCTGGAGGTCCCAAGCTTCCTATGGTGGTGTCTGCCTAAACCCACTGCAAGGTGGAGGGAGGCTGGCTTGAGAGTTTCCCAGCCCTTCACCCAGCAAGACAAGCCTGCTTCTCATGGCCACACATTGCTGTAGCAAGAAGTGTTTGTGGATTTTGAGAAGAGGCAGGAGCAGACGTGGATTCTTCAAAGATGAGAGGGAAGGTCACTACCTCTCCTGGCTTCTTTTTGAGAGTGAATGATCTGGAATAAATGTGAAGACCCTCAGTATCAGCCCCTCCCCCACCCAGCACCTCCTCCCCCCAGCCTCCTCACCTCTCTCCTCCTCCACCCAGCCTTTCCAAGCATAGCAGCTTATGGTGCATGGGAGTGCTGACCTGATGCCTCCCCATGACTTCTGGCTCCTGCAGGAAGCTCCCAGCTCCTTCTACAGTCCAGTCCCTGCAGAGGGAGCTTCCGCTCCCAGCAATGGTGGCTTTTAAGGTGTTTGCAGATCAATTCAATGGGGCTCAGAGTCTGAGGGGACAGAGTGGGTGGGGTCCCCTTAAAGTAGACTTGTCAAATCAAAGCTAGGCCAGGCCAGAGTGACGAGGGTGGGGTAACTTCTTTTCTTGGTATTCCCTATAGAATGTCCTCTTCAGGGAGAAGCCAAGAATTTGTGGGACTTTATCTGAAGCAAGTTGACACAAGCTGATTTCAATCTAGAACCTTGCATCACCAGGCCTCCCTCCAGCCCCAAAGGCTTTTGCTGTTTTGTTTGCTGCTTTTATGAGTTGTTGTTTGTCTCTTTGTTTGCTCTGTCTAGGGTCTCACTAGGCCAGAGTGACCTGGAACTTACTATGTAGCCAAGGCTAGCCTTGAGTCCCCGAGTGCTGGGATTGCACTGGTATACCACCACTCCCAGTTGTCCATAGGTTTTGAACATCTTAAACAAGCCAGGCATTAAAGAACGGACTTTAGAATCATGGGAGCCTAGCCCTGCCAGCTGAGTCAGTGTTCCCTTCTGTCAAATGGGATCTTCGCCTCTACTCCTCAGTATGGGCGAGCTGGTGGTGGGAGCGGCGTGGAGATAGATGGCAGGTGTAAGGTGCACGGCAGTGGGCCAGCAAAAAGAGCCTGACCAGGAGACTCCCGGCCGCCTCTGCCGGGTGAATGTCTGACTGGACCAGAGAGATTGTTGGAGCTGTCACCTGCTGAGCCAGGTAAAGGAAAAAGCCTATCTATCAGAGGCCTTCTCTCCCTCTTCCAAGCTGCACTCCCAGGCCATCCTCGGCCACTGGGCTTCACAGCGCCCTGGCCTGCCTTCCCATGCTTTCCTGTAGTCTTTGGCTGTTCATGATGAGCAGGTCAGACTCACTTCCTCCCTTGACAGCCAAGCCTCCACGTGCTCACAGCCTCACCTTGCCCAGGTCTAACGTACCCACAATTCCTTTCTACATCTCTCACACTCCTCTTGGGCCTTGCAGTTTCCCTTCTTCTGAGGGAAATCTCCCCCTTCTCTGGGAAATTCCCACTTGCCTTTGTCACCGGTTTCTGGGGGCTTCCCCAGGCCCCAGTTTCTGGACTCGCACACAACACTTGGAAGGGACATATGTGCCTCAGTTCCCATGTTGTGACCTTTGTTATTCCATATGTTTCTGAGGATGAGACTCAAATTTATAGAAGTCAAGTCCATTTGTAGGGTTTCTGGCCAATCAGAGTGTGACTCTTTCTTTGGACAGGCTACCTCTGACTCTTCCAGTACTTTCTAGTTCAGAGTTTCTTCACCTGTTTTGTTTTTTAATTACTCCTACCTTTTTAGACATTGTATTACTTCCCCCCACAGATGTGACTAATTCTTGACAAAAGTCTCTTAAGGGAGGAAGGCTTTATCTTGGTTCACAGTTTGAGGGTTCAAGGCCTCATGGTGGAGAAGGTGTCTGCAGGAGCTCGACAGCCATCCAGTCACGTCGAAACCATAGTCAGGAAGCAACAGAGAATGAATGCTGGTGTTCCGCTTTCTCCCTTTATTCAGTTTAGGACCCCTAGCCCATCAAATGGGGATACCTACATTTAAGGTGGGCCTTCCCTCCTGGTAAGCATCTCTGGAAACTCAACTCACCAGCAATGAGTCTTCTAGGTGGTTCTGAGTGCAGTCAAGTTAACAAGACCAGCTATCACAGACATTCCCTCCGGTTGCCCTCCTCCTGTGTTTGCTCCTGTCTAACTGCTCCCACACCCAGGCCAGAGTTGGCCGTATTTGCCTTACAACATGGTGGTGGTGTGTGTTAAGAGTGAGCAGCATGCGAGAGAAAAAGGGACAGGCCAAGTTGTGTCTTCTTTCACAACCCAAACTGCACGTCAGGACTCTCGCCCAGTTTGAGAGTAGAGGAAACCAACTCCACCTCTGGTGGGGGAGTTATGGTAGGGTCTGGATATTGCCGTGACACTCTGGCAAGCATAAGAGTGCTACCCTAGGCACCTGTTTCCTCTGACCCTGGTACCCCACACCCAACTACAGCTTATCTCCACAGGGCCTTGCATGGGGCCAATGTTGACACCAATGGCTGAAACTGACACCAATGTCTTAAACTGAGCTGTGGTTCAACCCTGCCAAAGCCAGTATGCATTTCCCAGGCCCCAAGGACCCCAGAAGAGTCCAGCCAGAAGCAAGTAGCTCTTGGAGCACCAAACACTCACAAACAAACGTTACAGGCATTACAGTTACAGCCTTGCTGAGAAGGGATTTGGGCTCCCTCTCAGGCCAGCTACTTAAAGAAATGTTCAAACCAGTCTATGCCAGTGTGCATATCAGGGTGAGTTCCCTGGAGGCTTTGCAATAGAATTTGACGAATATTCATTTCGATACAAGCCCATCAAAGAAAGTAATGTCACTCAGCAAAATACCAATGACCACACAGTGCCTGTATTGATGTTTCTGTCAGCACGACAACAAAAGATGCCTTAAACCAGCAATAATCAGCAGAGAAGCCACAGAGTCATAAAAAATAATTTAACAGTTTTCTGGCTCAGAAAATACTAGTGCTGTGTTCTAGCCGTCCTTAAAAGACCTGTATCATCAACTATACTTAAAAGGTTAGGTTGAGAAAAACTGTCAATCTTAACAAAATCTTCAGAGTTTCTGGTCTTGGATCGAGGCTAATCAACATTGTCATGCACACTCAAGCAAGATGGTTACTAGTGCATTCATCTCTTTGAATCTTATTTATAGTTCTTTTTAAAGTAACAGTATATGTTAATTTTTGTGACCCCTCAGTACTCCCTTTGTAAATGATGAGATAGGAAGATGTACATCGTATCATAGTATCATAGGAAATGGTGAGTTGAGATTCTTTCTATCCCAACTAGTGACGAATGCAGGTACTCTGGAAATTAAAGAAGTACTGATGTTGTTATTAATGGATTACACAGACAGGTGGAAAAATTAAGACAGAGAAACAACATCCAAAAAATTGTATGATCACCCAAGAACAGTCAGAATCCTGAGCCAAGAATAAGCCAGCTGTTCATCCATGATACACTGTCCTGCTGTCATGGCTCGCATTAATTAAATTAGAATGCATTTAATTGCAAAAAGTAGTCATATTCTATATTTGGATAAATACCCTCATAAAACCATGTGCAGTTATTGTCCATCTTACAGAAGTTAATTCGCTTGGGAAAGATACTTATTTGTGAATGTTGAAAAGAATAGCACCTGCTGAATGCCTGGACTTGGGCCACTGGAGAAGTAAGTAAATCCCCACACAGTCACTGTTCCCTATGCCTAGGCCCTAGCACCTCAGAGTCTCCACATGCAGAGGTAACCAGGACTGCGTATATAACCCAGGAAGACAAGTTGTAGCCGTGCTGGGGGCTATGGACCAAGCATGCCTGCCCTGGACAATGCTGTGGAAAACATAGTGGCTTTGGACCTTAAACTGTGTCAGATAAGACGCACCAAGGGGGATAAATCTGCGGCTATAAATACAGCCCAGAAACTGAATCGGCTTGCGGGCTGTTGAATTTCAAATGCCTGCCAAACTGAGTGTGATATCTGGGGCTCTCTATTTTTGCAACTCTGCTGCAAGGGGTGGCAAAAGTCCAGTTAATTTAAACAAGAAAATCTGGGGAAATGACGAATAGAAGAGGTAAACGGGTCCATCAAAACTTGGAGCTGAAATTAACTTCACAAATTTTAATAGGCTGCTTGGAGCTCAAATGGAACCCTGTGTGTGTCAGTTCAGCTCCTAAATGCTGACAGACTAAAGGGAGGACTTGCTAGACAAGGCTAAAGGTTGATTGATGACCGAATGATTGATTGAGTTCTGCAATATTAAGATCTGAACAATCAGACTTGTAAGTTGCAGTCAGTCCTCTGATTGGCCATCTGTGGAGTGCTTGGTTCAAAGTTAAAGCACCCGAGACCTCAGAAACAAAAGAACACAAACACCATAAAATATTGGTGAAGTCAAATATCACTTATATTTGGGTTGTCAGTTATTGACTACAAGTGACTGGAAACCAGCTTAAATGGTTTAAAGAGCAAAATAGAATCAGTGACTTATAACTGAAACAGACACACACAAACACAAACACACACACATACATGTATACACATACACATGCACACATACCTACACATAAACACACACATATGCATGCATATATACATACATGTATACATACACACAAATATATATATTTATACATACATGTACACATACAAGCATATATAAACATATATACATACAAGCATACATACACAGATATATGCACATATAACACACATATATACCACACATACATACACATACACACATACCTATATACACATACATACACACACATATACACATATACCACACATATACAGATATCCAGCAAAGCCAACTGGAGACGCTGTCTCCATCTCTCGCTGCCACTGAGGAGAGCATGTTCTCAGAATTCTCTTCCCATGGGCAGTGTTCCCTGGTTCCAGACTTCTATAAACTCAGCTTGAGCTCAACAACAGGAAAACCTTTTCTTTCTCCAGTATAGAATTTCTGGAATTTCATATTTTCTGCAATTTGGTCTCCTTGGACTGGCTTTCATCACAGGACTGTGGCAGAGCCAGTCACCATGGCCCAGGAAAGGAAGGGACAGAAGGAGTCCCTCTCATCATCATACGGACTGACTAGATGAAAGCTGGTGCCCAGAGGAAGGTACTAGATGTCCCTGGTCCCTTGCACAGGCAGGGCTTTGTGAACAGCAGGTGGAGTCTCCAGGATTCTTTTCAAGAGACCCAGAAATGGCCCTATGATCCTGTGTGAGCATGGATGTGTGAGCATGGCCGTGTGAGGATGGCCATGTGAGCATGGCCGTGTGAGCATGGACGTGTGAGCATGGACGTGTGAGCATGAACGTGTGAGCATGGACGTGTGAGCATGGACGTGTGAGCATGGACGTGTGAGCATGGACGTGTGAGCATGGCCGTGTGAGCATGGATGTGTGAGCATGGATCACCTGCATAGTTGGCAGCTTGATGCTGACGTCACCTGTGCAGTCTCCGGCAGCAGCTGGTCTTCAGTGTGGCTCATGATAGTTGTCACACAGCGCTAGCTGTCTCCCACATTCCTGTCTTCTCATGAGGGAGCAAACACAGATTTGAGAGCAAGCTCTTGCCCATCTCACTAAGGCAGCAGTAGAGGGCTTGGACACATGCCTGATTCTGAATAGTAATACAAGGATGATTCTAGAGCCTCTGCTGCTAAGTCTGAGACTAAAGTTCACAGAATTAGACCTTGATAGTTCTTACATAAAAATGATTCCTTTAGAGCTTGGGCTTGCTTCCACAGGCCCCATTCTGGAGGGAAGCTTAAAATCTGCATCTAGAGCATGTGTATGAGTTAGGTTGCTGTGAAAACCACCATGACCAACGCAACCTAGAGTGGAAATGGTTTATCGAGACTTAGAGATCCAGAGGGAGAAGAGTCCGTCATGGCAGCAAGTACTGATGCCGAAAAATCACTTTGAATTTCGGTCACAAACCTGAAAGAGATAACTAAGGATAGGTAGGACCAGGCCTTAAACTTTCAAAGCCCATCCGCAGTGACATCCTTCCCCCAGCAAGACCACACCTCTTAGACTTCCCCAAACAGCACCACCAACTGGGGACCAACTGCTCAACTGCCTCAGACAGCTGCTTCTTTCAAATATTTTGGCCACAGCAACCAAAAGGTACCTGACATATCTGTCTCAGAGCTGCAGGTACAGCACATCTCTAGCACTGTGGGTAATGGGCCAGCCCCTGGCTCCAATGTCTCCCCAGGATACACAAAATCCCTCTCCCTCTTGGTCTTCAAAGTATGGTAAGTGAATGGGTCTGAAGATTCTGAAATGGGCCAGGTCTGGGAGAAATCAGGCCACACACCCAAATACACAAGACGGGAAGGCACAATTCTGGGGAACGGTAGAAAGTCCCATGGCTCACTTGAACTAAGCTGGCTCCACCTCTAGAGAAGCCTCAGATGAACTGTTGTCAGCCAAGGCAGTGTTTGAGAATCACATAGGATGTTTAAATCCTTCCCTACCAAGCAGAGGTAACTGCCTGAAATCTCCAAAGGCTGGTAATGAGTTTGAGGATGACTAATTGAATCAGTTTTGGAAGTAGCTGATTAAGCTACTGTCCTCTGAATAAGTTGATGTCAACTCTCAGCCATCTGAACCTGAGGCTTGTACAGCCTAGCCTCCCTGGCCTTCCCCAACTCGCCTGCTTTCCTGATAGCGCTGCAGGATCTCCAGACTTCAAGAGTTCTTTCCTGAACATATGGTAGTACCTCTGCCTGGACTTTTGCGTCCGAGTGCAGCGCTCCATCTTTGCTGCTTTCAGTGGGAAGTGTCCCCCATACTCTTGGGTCTTTGAAGACTTGGTGCCCAGTTGCTGGTGCCGATTGAGGAGGTTTAGGTGGCTGGCCCTGCTGAAGCAAGTACATCACCGGGGGAGAGGGGGGAGGCAGGCTCTGAGATAAAAGCTTTGCTCTACTTCAAATTTGCTGTCTCTGCTCCCTGCTTGGGACTGATAATATGAGTCTCGGCTCCCGACTCCAGTAGCTGTGCCTGTTTCACTGCCATACCTTCCCACCTTGATGGACTCTTATCCCTTTGGGATGGTAAGCCCTGGTAGACACATTCTTCTTTTGTAAGTTTCCTTAATCATACTATTTTATCACAGTGACAGAGAAACAATAACACATGTCCTCTGGCTGATAACAATGACCTCTGGCTAAAATGGCCTTCCCCAAATGGTAACTGTAATCATGTCCTTGCTGAAGATCTCTGTGGGTTTGAGGCCACCTCCGCACACCAGGGTCTGACCTAAATCCCCAGCCATCATTCGCACACGGGGAAGTGCTCACTTCATCTCCAGGTCCCCAGCACTTAGCACAGGACCAGCCTCCTCTTTAGCGCAGTAAATGTTTACTGGACTTAAATAAACACAGCCCAAGCTCTCATGGGCTTACATTCCACCACGTAAGTGGACTGAAATCCGCCAGGATGCTACCCACATGTGGGTAATTCCAGGCCTCCAGACGCCCTTACTTTCTCATGGCTTTGAGTTTGCTAGGTGTGTTCTCGCCCCTTCCTTCTGGTCTTTCTCTACTAGCATTCTCCTGTTCTCTTTCTCAATCTACAGAGTAAAGCAAAACCTAATTTTTAAACTAAATTATTCAGGGGTGAAAGGCACATCACCCCCTCACACACACACACACACACACACACACACACACACACACACACACACCGACGATTTGGCCCAAACAGGACACCCAGGTCCCCAGCCTTCTTAGCTTTGGAGACACAGATCAGTTTTATGTTAAGAATCTTCAGTCTTTCAGAGTTTCCTATGCATTTAGCATTCCCTACAGCAGTAGTTGGTCTTTTGAGGGATGGGAGGGGGGGTGAAGCAAGTTTCTTTGGTTTTAGCATTACTTGTACAGTATTAGGTGTGAATTTCTAAGAAATGACGTGGTGGCGAGGTTATGACTTTCACACGATGACTGGAAGGAACATGAAAATATCGCCTAGTGCAGCTCCACGTGGACATATGAAATTTCATTCCACCTTGTTCATGTAATGAAGTGGCCCACATAATGAAGCACTGTGTGTAGAAAGAGGCAGAGGTCTTTGTGGGTAAAAGACAGACAGACAGGGAACATGACGGGCAGTTTAAAGGCATAGTCCTCAAACAAGGGCAGCTACAAACGACTTACCCAAGCCCTCTACCCCTAGCCCTTTATAAAGCCATTTTTTCGGGTTGTCAATAAAACAAAGGCATAGAATCAGATCTAGTTTAGCTTTCTGTTGTTATGATAAAACACTAATCAAAACCGAAGTGAGGAGAAAAGGGTTTATTCAATCTCCCAGGTTACACTCCATTGCTGAGGGAAGTCAGGGCAGAAACTCAAGACAGGAACTTGGAGGCAGGAACTGAAGCGGAGGCCAAATCAGCTTCACTACAGTACCCAGCCCTTTCGGCCACATCCTGCTCTTCAGTCAAGCACATCTCTTCCTCATTTCTGGAGCTCCCTTCTTGGCTGGGACTACCAGAGGAATCCCCAGTAATCACTCAGAAGGTTGAACGGTTTTCTCAAGCCCTGTTGCTCATCTTCCAGTGAGTGCTGAGCCCAAGGGGCCTGTAATAAGCTTCCACGATCTGCCTACACCTTGGACATCAGCTTCCCAGGGCACAGCCCTCATCTCTTCCTTGAAACACCTGGCAGAGGGTCTGACACAGTGCAGATGTTCATCAAATCCAAAGACAGGTTTGCTTCTTCTCCAAGCAGATGCAGAAGGCCAATGCCCCACCCAGCACTAAGCAGGGCAGAGGCTGCTAGCCCCACAGTGCCCTGGAGACAGCCAGCTTCATGTTCACACAGTGAATCAGAGATGATCCAGACAGAGCAACACTGTCTAGCAAGACTTTCTAAAAGAAGAAAAAACCTGCACTGGCCCAGAGGTGCCTCTGGCCACACGTGCTGATGCACATGTGGCCAGAAATACTGAGAACTGAATTTTTTGTTTCATTTAATTTGACTTTTTGGAGGAGCAGTGTCTCATGCAGCCCAAACTGGCCTCAAACTCACCATGTAGCATAGAATGACTTTGAATTCCTGATCCTCCTGCCTCTAGCTCCCAACTGCTAAGAGTCTAGGCATAAACCAGCAGGAGACCAACAGTACCACATTGGCCATCACGGACCCCATGGACTATCTTGAACTGTAGGGGCCATTTAGGAAGAAGCAGTAAACACAAAAGCATGCTTGGGAAACCTCAAACAGGTCTTGCTACAACCTCCACAGCCTTAAGGGGGTTCTGCTCAGGGATCTACCTCACATCCATGAAACAGTCTGAATTAAAGCTGAGAGAGAAAAGTACAGGCCAGCACTGATGGAAAACTGGATCCCAATAGTTAATCCCAGAGATCCCCAGTGGGGCTGTATGAACACAGAGGGACTCTTCCAGCAGGTGTTCATATTTTCAATGTCTCCCTTGAGAACCTGTTCTGTCCCATGAGAATTCAGTTGGGTCCATAGACTACAAATGTCCTAAAACATTATTCTGGGTAGTGTTCTTTGTTTTTAATTTAATTCTATTTTTTATTGGCTGTGTGGGAACCTGGGGACCTACAGAGGCATATAGTTCAGGAAGTGCCTGTGTGCGGTGAAGGTCCTTAGGTATGAATGTGACATGGAGCTCCTTCGAGTTGTTGGACAAGAAGCTATCCAGTCTGAGTCTCTTTGCTGGGATGCCAGAGAACATGTGACACAGAGAGCAAGGAGGGGACATTTGGAAGAGCCGTTCCCATCAAGGCCTCCAGCTATCCACACACGCAGAGGCCCATGCTGCAATGGTCCTGCTCCTTTGGGATGGCCATCCTCTGGAGCATGGGGTCTCCAGAAGGGACTCACCTTCTGAATGCAAAGGAATGAACCCAGCGGAAGTGAACTTGGAAGGCAAAACCAGAACAATCAGGTACAGAAAGGGGACTGGAGAGACACAGCTGGAGGTTAGGGGACTTGGGGGCTGAGTGTCCAGCAGGCCCAAGCCAGGAGCTGACAGCGGGCTTGTTCAGGGAGAGATGCAGTGGTGGTGGGAGTCCCGCGTTAGCAAGGAGAACAAACATCAGTTTTAACAGACCACTTGCTGAAATGGTGACTTGGGGTGGGGGTGGATAATAAAAAAGTAGAACCTGATCGCAACGAATAACTGTAAGTGCTTGGCGACATCGGAAGTGTGGAAGTGTGAAGTGTAGCTTACAATGTGAGTTACACTTGTTTGGAAAGCTACTCTGAGCAGGTGTGTCTGGACCACACAGGGGAGGGGCCTGACCCATTAGACCTGGGGAGGGTCTGCAATTCCAGTCCCCTGCCCAGTATGAGAGGACAGGGTTGCAGCACAGCCATGTTCGCCTAAAAACATGTCATTTGCAGTCGGCTTTTATGACTGGCTGTTGGGTAGATGACAGGGCAGGCTGACTCTGGGGAAGTTACTGACTGATGGACCCGGAGGAGGTGGGGTAGGGAGCAGGTTGGGAGGGAGCAGAGTTACTGTTTGCAAATGTGGTTGTCATCTTAGGAAGGTGGACCCAAGTGCTTGAAAGTCTCTTTTAGCTCAAAGTATGCAGAAGGCGGAAACAGTAAAAAGTAGAAATCAATGAACTAGAAAACAGAAAGCAATGGGAAAATCAAAGAAACCATCAGCCGCTTCCTTTAGAAGGTCAATACAATGGATAAACCTCTATGGACAGTGAGCTAGAGGAAAAGAAGGAGTACAAACCCCATGGACAACAGAAATGAGAAGGCAGCAGATAACAGGAGACCCTGTGAAAATTTCCTTGTGCTTTGGCCAATAAATTTGAAGGGCAATTTAAAAATTAGCAAGGAGATTCAAAAGCAGTACAAAAGATGAATAATTTCCTAGTTTTTAAAGTAAGTTGAGGTTTTGTGGTCAAAATTCTTCCCACAAAGAAAATTCCAGGTTTGGAGGTGTTTTTGGTAAACTCAAATATTTAAGGAAACAAACAATGCCAGGCTCAGCTAGTGCCTTCTCTGATGTTTCAGTATTGCTCTGATGTTAGAACCAGACAGATACTTCACAAGGAAGGGTGGTGGGGAGGGAGGGAGGGAGGGAGGGAGGAGGGAGGGAGGGAGGAAGGAAGGAAGGAGATGGATAGGAAAGATAGGTGGATGGGAGGGAGGAATGGGAAGGGTGGATGGATGGGAGGGGTGGATGGATGGGATGGATGGATGGGAGGGATGGGTGGGAGGAAGGGGTGGATGGATGAATGGGAGGGGTGGATGGAAGGATGGATTGGAGGGGTGAATGGATGGGTGGAAGGGGTGGGAGGGAGGAGTGGATGGATGGGAGGGAGGAATGGAGGGATGAATGGATGGGAGGGAGGGGTGGAGGGATGTGTAGGAGGGAGGGGTGGATGGGTGGGAGGGATGGATGGAAGGAAGGGGCAGAGGGATGATTAGGTAGGAGGGAGAAGTGGAGGGATGAATGGGTGGGAAGGAGGGGTGGAGGGATGAATGGGTAGGAGGGAGAAGTGGAGGGATGAATGGGTGGGAAGGAGGGGTGGAGGGATGAATGGGTAGGAGGGAGAAGTGGAGGGATGAATGGGTGGGAGGGAGGGGTAGAGGGATGGACAGACAAAGGAAAGAATGAAAACCTGAGCAGCATATTTGGTGCACAGATGTATGTTGTAGAATACTATTTTAAGGTGTGTTACCTTTTTTTTTTTTTAAATGTTGCACTTGTTTAACTCTGTGAAGCTGTATTACTTTGCCTGTCTAAAACACCTAATGGCCTGATAAAGAACTGAATGGCCAATAGTGAGGCAAGAGAGAGAAATAGGTGGGGCTGGCAGGCAGAGAGGATAAATAGAAGGAGGAAAAAAGAAGAAATAGCCAGAGAAGGAAGAGGACTCCAGGGTCCAGCCACCCAGCTACACAGCAAACAATGGAGTAAGAGCAAAAGTAAGATATATAGAAGTAAAAAAGGGAAAAGCCCAGAGGCAAAAGACAGACAGGCTAATTTAAAGTTAAGGAAAGATGGCTAGAAACATACCAAGCCAGGCATTCATAATTAAGAATAAGCCTCTGTGTGTGATTTATTTGGGAGATAGGTGGTGGGTCCCTCAAAAGAGTAAAAAACAAACAACAGATGTAAGAATTTTGACATTAGCAAGTGAAATTACATAATATATCAAAAGAAAAATCATGACCAAGGGAGGTTTATTTTAGGAATTCAAGGTTGGTTTAATATACTATCTTTTCATTTCTTCAGTAATTTCATTCCTTTTCATATGTATTGTGTGTGCTTGCGTAAGTTCAAGTGTACCATGTGAATGCAACAGCCCATGAAAGTCAAAAGAGGGTGTTGGCTCCCTTGGAACTAGAGTTTCAGGTTGTGAGCAGCCACATGGGTGCTGGGAATCAAATCTGGGTCCTCTGCAAGGGGCAGCCGATGCCATTAACCACTGAGCCTCCTCCAGGCTCCTGGTTTACTATTTGAGAAGCAATAAATATAATTCACATGTGAAAGAACAAATGAGAAAATCAATGTATTACCTCAATGATGCAGATAAACACTTGAGCCCCATTGCATCCCATTTCTCTCAGTAAACTTTTAGTGAATTGGGAATAGAAACAAATTCTCTCTCTCTCTCTCTCTCTCTCTCTCTCTCTCTCTCTCTCTCTCTCTCTCTCTCTCTCTCTGGGGGGGGGCTGGCTGACCTCGAACTCAGAACTCATGATCTTCCTGTAGCATCCTCTTCATCATTTGCCTACCTTAGGTACCACTATCAGTGTTTGCCATGACTGGTGGAAGCAAACTTCACTCTTAACTGGTGAAGTACATTATTATAAAGCTTGCACCAGAAATATTCCCTTTAGACTCATGTGTGTAAGCACTTGGTCCCCAGCTGGTGGCACTGGGGTTATTGGTGGTTATGGAAACACTGGGACAAGAGGTCTATCTGTCAGATGTAGGCCACTAGCAGAGGGCATTGAGGACTGCAGCCCTGCCTGCTTCTGATCCAGTTCGTGCTTCCTCATTTGCTAACATGGGAACAAAACTGCATGGTAAGCTCCAGCCAGAAGGCTTCACGCTTTCCCGCCATGATGGACTGTGTCCTTAGAAACTGTGAGCCCAAACAAACCCCTCAAAAGCCGCCTCCCGGTTTGGAGGATTTGTTTGTCATCAGAGAGATGAGGAATTGTAGCTAGAGTTTTCCTGCCTGGCCTACAGTCAGGACAAATCTCTCTCACCTGCCAGTCCCACAGACGCTCAGACCCGATCAAGTAAACACAGAGACTTATATTGGTTACAAACTGTATGGCCGTGGCAGGCTTCTTGCTAACTGTTCTTAAAGCTTAAATTAATCCATTTCCATTAATCTATACCTTGCCACATGGCTCATGGCTTACCGGCATCTTCACATGCTGTTTGTCATCATGGCGGCTGACAGTGTCTCTCTGACTCAGCCTTCCACTTCCCAGCTTTATTCTCCTCCTTGTCCCGCCTATACTTCCTGCCTAGCCAATGGCCAATCAGTGTTTTATTTATTTATTTTTTTCAGTGTTTTATTTATTGACCAATCAGCAACACATTTGCCATACAGAACATCCCACAGCACTTTCCCTCTTTTTTTTTTTCAAAAAGGATGGTTTTTAACCTTAACAAAGTAAAATTATATATAATTTGGGAATTTGAGTGTAGCTTCTCTTACTACTTCCTGCTGGAGGGGGGGCGCTGTATCTTATGGGGACACAAAGAAAATTTTAGAATTATGGAATAGTCCATGAGACCTATTGTCTAATTGTCTGAGCCAGTTGCCTTCAAACCATTCTGGATGTTGGATCATCTGGGCCATGGTGTCATCGGAGACCTTTCAGGGGGTCTTGGCTGGTCAAACCTGATGTATCTTAATCTGGAACAAATCCATAGCCTTTGGCTTTCTGTGGGAACAAAAGCAGAGTCTCCTTTCCAAAGTAACATATCCTTACATCCAAATTTTGAAGTCAAGGTATCTTTAAAATATACATATTGGTTTAACTCAACATCTTTTACGATCAAATGTTTTTCTGCAGTTAAAAATCCCAAAGACAACACAATCCAGATTCTCTGTGTAATATTCATCTTCACGTGGCTTATTTTTTATATTAATTTTACTGTCTCTTTAAAGACTTTATTTTTTAAAACTATGTATTTGTTTCTATAACTGTATATATCACCTTTTTTGTCTCTTTCAAGCCTACGTATATTTTACACACATTGTAAACTATTACATCTGAATCTGTCTTATTGTGAATCTATTGCTTTAAACTGCAGCAGCTGTAGCTGCTGGCTCTGCCCACCTCAGCTTCCCAACATGGCGGTGGTATGGTTTCTACCAGCTCTGGGAGCTACTGTGGGTCTATGCTTTTATCCAAGCAGCATGTAGCCCAGAAACCTCTTTTTTTTTTTTTTTTTGTTTTGTACTAGCAAATTCTAAATCCACCATGCAGCTTAATGTGCCACTTGCAGAGACCTCATTCTGCCATACTGCAGGTCGAGCGCACACGCTAGGAACCCACCAGTAGCTCAAACCCGCAGCTGCCGCTCATTTGAGAGAGACAATTAAGAACTGTTTTTAGCTCCGTTTTAGAATCTTTTTTTCTCAGTTTTTAGGTGGAAACTCTTGCCACCACGTTGGACGCCATTTGTAGCTAAAGTTTTCCTGCCTGGCCCACAGTCAGGACAAATCTCTCTCACCTGCCAGTCCCACAGACGCTCAGACCCGACCAAGTAAACACAGAGACTTATATTGGTTACAAACTGTATGGCCGTGGCAGGCTTCTTGCTAACTGTTCTTAAAGCTTAAATTAATCCATTTCCATTAATCTGTACCTTGCCACATGGCTCATGGCTTACCGGCATCTTCACATGCTGTTTGTCATCATGGCGGCTGACAGTGTCTCTCTGACTCAGCCTTCCACTTCTCAGCTTTATTCTCCTCCTTGTCCCGCCTATACTTCCTGCCTGGCCACTGGCCAATCAGTGTTTTATTTATTGACCAATCAGCAACACATTTGTCATACAGAACATCCCACAGCAAGGAATATTACCACTGTAGCATCTGTGCAAAAGTATAGCTGGAATCATGCCTAATGGCAAACTACAGGACTAAGATGGTAAGGGAGGGCCAGCAGGTACAACTCAATTGGTCGGCAGTCTGACTAGCATGCACAAAGTGCATGTGTAAGGTAGAGGCAGGAAGTCAGAAGTTCAAGGTCATCTGCAGCTACATAGCTACTCCAAGGTTAGCTTACCCTCCTGCCCCACAACAAAAGAACAATAATAAAGGAAGAGCATTTGGAGGACATACAAACAACAGGGCAAAGCCGTGCAGACATTGCTCGCATTCCACTAGACATTTGCACCCCGGTGGCAGATGGTGAGGGCATGCAGGAACTCATCACTCATGGGTCAGATCTGTTACAGGACCCAGGGACAGCCTGGTGGGGAGGGAGGAAATGGCAAGTGCCTCTTGCTTCCTGAGCTCTGGGGAAGGCTCCTGCATTGTTACCCTGGTCCTGAGTTCAGAGTCCCTGTGGGAAAATATTAAGGCCTCTCATTTCCTACAGTCTACATATTATGGAGTGCCACCACCTCCATGATTTGCTTGACAGGACAAATTATTGTCCATGTATTATAGCTGAGGAAAAGAGGTGACAGGCCTTGCCTTGTTCAAGGTCACATGCCTCACAATTCAACACTAATCCTGGTTTGTCCAAATGAACTCCCTGCTGCAGCCAGTCAGCCATGCTGCCTCTCATCCTCTGGCCTCCTTGGGGGCTGGAATTTCCATCCCAATGATACTGGTCCCCAGCTCTCCCAGTCTCCATATGCCCGTGTCTTGGATAGCAGCCCCCCTTGCTCACCTAACCCAGTACCAGGAGTAAACATTATATTTAAATGTTCTAGAATTGTATGCAATGTCCTGTTTCCTGTTATCTCCGAATTGCAAACCCTGCCCACTGAGGCAAGGAGTCCTGCCGCAAGAGAGGTGCTGCATTGGCTGGCTGAGGCCATGGGCTGACAGGTCCCTCCATTCTGGCTGCAGCACACATATTGCAGCACATGCTCCGTGTGCCTTGTCTCCATGGCCAGAGATCTTGGGATGGTCTGACTATTGTCCTGTGAGGTTAAGGGAAGGGGTCACAATATCCTACCTAAACTTGCTTCCCTCACAACAGGGCCAGCTTCTCCTCATTATGGGTAGTTTGAATGCAAAAATACTATATGTGGTCAACCCAAGAACTTCACTGATTATTTTCTGGAATGTGGTGTGGTGGCAACAGTCTCATCATCAAGAACAAGGAAGCCTCAATTCAGGTTCTCTTGACTCCGGGAATCTCCCCGTCATTCCTTTAACATCAGGCCCTCTGGGCTGCCCAGAGTATGCACCATATGCCTTCCCTCTCCAGGTTGGAGGGACAGGACACCCCACTTCAACATACAAGCTCAACACCCTGCAGGCTTTTGACCCTTTCAGTCCCTGCCCCGATTCATCTAAAGAGCAAAGCTCCTGTCCATAGCACAGCCTCTGCAGCTTTCTCCAAGCTTGTGTCAGATGGCCTAGAGACAGTCACACCCCCTCAGCAGACCCATGGCTGTACATGCTGTTCCGTCTTCACACAGATCCTTTGCCAGCAATAGCTCCCTCCTTGCCGGGCGGTGGTGGCGCACGCCTTTAATCCCAGCACTCGGGAGGCAGAGCCAGGCGGATCTCTGTGAGTTCGAGGCCAGCCTGGACTACCAAGTGAGTCCCAGGAAAGGCGCAAAGCTACACAGAGAAACCCTGTCTCGAAAAACCAAAAAAAAAAAAAAAAAAAAAAAATAGCTCCCTCCTTACCTAACTTGCAGATAGCTGTAGCCATCAAGTCTCCCAGAAGCCTCCTGACACCCGCTAAAGCCTGCCTAGCACACAGATCCGGCCCCTGCAGCACCAGGCCCTGATTTTATTCTACATTTGTTTTTGTGATTCATTGATTCCTATCTGTCAACTCTAATCAACATAAACTCTCTGGGGCCTTCCATGGTTTTCCTTAGTTAAGGAACGGGCAAATGAATCTTGGCTAGTCCTCAATGGTGGCCACACCCGATGGTTAGGGCCAGATGAGCAGGCCTGACCACTCCCTGGATCAAGTCTGCCCAAGGAGGGGAGGGGTTGTGTGTGTGTGTGGGGGGGGAGGGGGTAGCAGGCATGGGAGGTGGCCGAAGCAGGCAGCAGCAGGTGAAAGGAAAAGTTGGGTCTAGCTGATTCTGGAACAAGGACCAGGGGGACTGCCACCTGGCTGGCTTGGAAGGAAATGAGGACTTAATGTCTTTTTGTTTGTTTGTTTGTTTTGCTGTTGTGGAACTGGGGGTAGAATCCATGGCCTTGTGCTCTACCATTGAGCTACACTCCCCAGTTTTTCATTTTCTTCTTTGAAACAAGAGCTTAAGTTGTCCAAGCTGGCCTTGAACTTGGAATCATTCTACACCTGTCTCCTGGAAAGTTGAGGTAGGCTTTGTCTTTAGCAAGTTGAAAATGGACTTCTTTAGAAGTTTGAAGAGTAGGGTATTGCACTTGGGGTGGGAGTTAAGTCAACGTCACTGCCCAGCAATCGGAGGGCATGACGGTTAGTGTTCTCATCTTAACAGAAAATAGAATCACCTGGAAGACAGGACTCTGGGCAGGCCTGTGGGAAATTATTTTGCTTGTGTTCACTGAGATGCACATACTTACCCACTGCGGCCAGAGCTATTCCCTGTGTGAGGCTCGGAGATTGTAGAAAATGGAGATAGGTGAGCATTCCATCACTGCTCTTTGCTTCTTGATTGTGGACACCGAGTGACCAGATCCCTCAAGCTTCTGGTGCCATGACTACTCTGTCATGATGGAGCCTGGAACTGTGAGTCAAAAGAAACTCTTTCGGCTCCCTTTGCTTTTACTGCCCGCACTAGGAGAAGCTCTGGTGTCCACCCCATGGCCTTGCTTTTGAGGGTTCTGTGTGTAAGTGCCCTAGAGTAGCTGAGGAGTCAGGTTACTTTGTGTGGGTGTCCTGACCCCTGACCCCACGTCGCCTTTCTAGTTAATTCTAGCGATGTCTTAGCACTCCTTAAAGATTGGGGCCCGGCATGATGGCCTGAATACTAGGTAGTTTATGAAACATGACCCTTGAGTCCTGAATTACATTGCACTGCCCAGGGCAGGTGAGCTCACCCAACCCACCCCTGGGCTCCATACTTTCAGCTGGCCTGGCCTTGTGCCTCAGCATAAGGAGGCCTCTGGTTTCCCAAACAGGAGACCCTGAGCCCCCTGGGGGCGACAGGGATCCTGCCTCCTGCCCAAAGGTGACTGGTTTGGCTGCTGAGTTCCCTTGCAAATTGGTTCCGCATGTTACCGACATCAGGCCCGAACGTTTGCTCAGCACACAGCAGTGAGGGCCCTCCGGGAGGCTGAAACCCCACACCACCCGCCTTCCGCCCCCAGCTCTAGGCTGCCAAGCCGCTGCCCGCAGCCAGCTCCCTGGCCCAGGGGTGGGCGAGCCAGGACTGCAGTGCTGGGGCCCCAGGGCCCATAGGACCCCAGAAGGCAGCCCTGGCGCCATCTTGTGGCTATTTTGGGAACTGCGCAAGCATGGCAGTCCGCTCTTGTCCAGGGCCCTGAGACCAAGGATGGCTTACTGGAGAGGCGAGCTAGAGGACTAAATCCGCCAAAGACACTTCTTCTTCTATTCCAAGAACTCCCAGGGCAGGAAAATGTGGTTCCCAAGCCTGAGCTATTTTTAAACGACACCATGCACCATGCAGATGCACTGTTTATGGCTGATGTTCTGAGCTACGGAGAAGAGCTGTGCCCTTAACCAAAGGCAGATGCCCAGAGAGGGTGATTTGGGTGGGCTTGGCCTGTCAATACCCAGGCCTGAATGGCAGGGCAGGCAGAACCTTGCGGCTAGTCTGAGGCTGGGGTTTCCCCTAGGAAAGATGACTAGGCAGGCTGGTCTCCCTGAGACTCTCTCTGTCTAAGCCTTTCTGGTGGGACTCAAGGCTGAGCCTAGGAGGGGAGACCTCTTACGGGCTGGCTCCCTCTTCCACGTAAAAGTAATTGCAAAGCTCATCACCAAGGTAGTGAGGTATTCAGGGTTTTGAGATTTTCTGCCAGGCCTGACCTCTGATCAGATGGCTCACACTTCCCATGGCTCCCAGGCACCCTGGGACAAAGCCCTTAGCACCAGCTCATCTGCCAGAGGCTGAGGCGGTGACAGTAGGCCCCTCCCACTACTCTTTGTGTGTAATGCCTGTGTGTGTGGTGTGTGTGTGTGTATGCTCATGCATAGGTGGGAAGGTGTGGATGCCCATGTGCATGTGTGTGGGGCTCAGAGGTTGATGTGGGTGAGCGCATCACTTCCCCACCTTCTATTTTGAGGCAAGATCTGTCATTTGAACCCAGCGCTCCCACATTTGGCTGCTGTGGATGATTGATAAGTAAAACTCTGATTGGCCAGTAGCCAGGCAGGAAGGATAGGGTAGGCGGGACAAGGAGGAGAAGAATCCTGGGAGGTGGAAGGCTGAGTCAGGGAGACGCTGCCAGCCACTGCCATGAGAAGATGTGATGATACCGGTGAGCCATGAGTCACGTGGCAATTTATAGATTAATAGAAATGGGTTAATTTAAGATATAAGAACTAGATAACAAAATGCCTGCCACGGCCATATAGTTTGTAACCAATATAAGTCTCTGTGTGTTTACTTGGTTGGGTCTGAGTGGCTACGGGACTAGTGGGTGAGAGAGATTTGTCCTGACCATGGGCCAGGAAGGACCAGGAAAACTCTAGCTATGTTTGGCTACTCTAGCTACCTAGCTTGCTTTGAGTATTCCCTGTCTCTGCCTGCCCCAAGTCCAGATTACAGACAGGCCGCCACACCCTTCTGACATTTATCTGGATGCTAGGGATCTGAGCTCTGGTCCTGAACACTTGTGCAGCGCATGCTTTCCTTCTGAGCCATCTCTCCAGCCGGCTGACTTACCAAGCTCTGGTTAGCCTGTGCCCCGCCCCCAGTTATATGTGAGGCTGGGCTTGTCACCCACCCCACCCCCCAACTCATACCACCCACTCCAGTGCTTGTATCCTCAGCCAAGCCAGGTTGGACCTAGGTCAGCTGCATCTCCTTGCTCTACCTGGACCTCACTTCTTCCCTAGCCCTCTACTGTTCCCACTTGCTTTGTCCCTGAGTGTAGATGCCGGAACTTAAGAGTTTGATCAGTGAGCTGGAGTGCGCACATTTTGTTGTAGTTGATTGCACTATCCACAGGGGCTCCTGTTGGTGCACTGTCGGTTCCTGTTGGTACATTGTTGGTTTCTGTTGGTGCGCTGTTGGTTCCTGTTGGTACATTGTTGGTTTCTGTTGGTGCACAGTTGGTTCCTGTTGGTACATTGTTGGTTCCTGTTGGTACATTGTTGGTTCCTGTTGGTACATTGTTGGTTCCTGTTGGTGCACTGTTGGTTTCTGTTGGTGCATTATTGGTTCCTGTTGGTGCACTGTCGGTTCCTGTTGGTACACTGTTGGTTCCTGTTGGTGCATTGTTGGTTCCTGTTGGGGAAGCTGCGGCTGGAGGCTGATGCCTCAATTGTGAATGGATGGGAAAGAGAAGAGCTCCTGAGTAGAAGGATGGGCAGGTTTGAGGACCAGAGCCTACAACAGTTAATTGTAATAGATAGAAGACCAGGCCTGGGTCCTTCACTGTGCAGATGTCCTAGGACAGAAAGGAGGGGACGCAGTTCTTTGTGTGCACAGCACATGTCCACAGGATACTATACCTAAAAGTTGGCAAAAATGTTCAAGATGGTTTGGTGGTAAAGGTATGACCCAGAAGTAATTCATTCTTTAATTAATTAATTTAGGGTGTTTTTGTTTACTGTTTGTTTTTAGACATTTTCTTATGTAGCCTTGGGAGACCAGGGACTCACTCCACAGACCAGGCTGGCTTCAGACTCATAGAGATCCACCTCCATGAGTGCTTGGTTTAAAAACATACAGCACTACACCCAGCTTAATTAGGTTCTCATGTAGCTCAGGCTAGCCCTGAATTCACAATGTACCCAAGAATGATGTACTCCTGGCCCTCATTCATTCCTGTATAACCTGGGGCAGGTCACTTTGAGCCCAAGCATTTTTGCCTTCCAATGGAAGAAATACTCCCTCCCAGAATCCTGGAAATAGGATTTAATAGAGAAATGACTGGTCAAGTGTCCAGGGCAGCATATAGCATCTGACAGGGCCTCCCAGGTAGCTTGGAAATATTTTGAGCTTGTGGAGGAGTCAGGGAATGTATAAAGAGGTAATAGCTAAATGGATGAACCAGCATGTGGGAGTCCAGAGAGGGCCATGAGGCAGTCAGTTTGTTACCTAGCCCTGGAGTCCCTTTGCTAGTTCCTGGCTAGACAAGCCCTCGTGGTGGCCGTCAGCAGGCCCCTGGATCTGTTTCTTGTGGTGGAGACACTCTACCTCTGCCAGGCAAAGCTTGGAATTTTTGATCTGTTAGGCCTGAGGTCTGTCTGGGACAGGCCTGTGGAGACAGACTTTTGGGTAGCCAGCAACTGCTCTCCATCCTCCCTTTCAGAACAGCCTGTGACATGGTTACCCAGATGATAAGTGAAGTCCAAACTGTGAGTGAGTGGTGTGTGAGCATGGAATCTGTAGGTCCAGGAGACACAGGAAGTCATTGGCCCAGGACACAAGTGGCACCCCGGGGGCCTTGCAATCCATCCTGTTGAAACCTGCGGAGAGGGCATCCTTTAGGGCTTGTCCAAAAAACGTGTGGTGCAAGGTCTGAACTCACACTTGTGTATATGCCACAGGGCAGGGGGAGCAGCAGGGGCTGCAGAGGCCTATCCAAGAAAAAAAAAGGCACAAATGGTTCATTTGCTTTTCGTCCTTTTTTGTTGTTTTTACAGCCCACTCGGCTGCCCGTGCCAGCCGGGGCCCAGCAACAACGCAGAGTTATGGAGCAGTGCTAAGTGCTTGTTTGTAGGGAACTGCCAAAATGTTAGTACAAAGTGGAAGGTGTTTGTGCTGCGGAGAATAACGGATGGGCTCCCGGGCAGAGGCGGACGCCTGCTTATGAAGGCAGCGCTCTTCTCAGGAGCCCACCGCCGCCGCCGCCGCCGCCGCCGCCGCTGCCGCCCCAGACCCTAGGCAGGATTTTTCTGAGCACACAGGGCCCTGAGCTGGCAGCTAAAGGGCACGCCTGTGCCTCATGAATCAGCCCCAAGAGGGGTGGAGGCCCGGCTGCTGCCGTTTATCTGATTCTTGGGGTTTGACTTTGCTGGCCAGAAAAGCCCATTCCTCAGGACGTTCCAGAAGCCTCGGTGTGTGGTGGAAGCAAATAGAAGTTTGTTTGGGATGCCAAGTGACAGGGTGTCCTGCTTTGGGGAACCCGAAGAAGCTGTCTTCTAAAGAGGCTTGTGGCCTCAGGGAAGGCAGTTGGGGGAGGGGAGGGTGGTTTAGAAGCTGCTGGAAGAAACTCTTCATCGCCTTGTGTGGGCAGCTGGAAGGGAGTGAGTCTAGGCAGGGAAACTGATGACCTGGGGCTATGCCATGTCTCCGTTTCTCAAGGAGGACATAAGCCAACCCACAGCAATATGGGGATTTTTTTGTCATTATTTTATTTTTAGATCAAAGCAGGACCCCACTATGTAGTTCAGATTCACCTCCAATTTCAGATCCTCCTGCCTCAGCTTTCTGAGTGCTGGGATTGCAGACATGTACCACCCTATCTGGCTTAGTCTGAAAGTCCTAAAGACCTAAACATTCTCACCTCCTACATCGTGTGTGTATGTATATGTGTATGTGCGTGCGTGTGTGCACATGTGCTCACCTAGGCACAAATTTTCTTTAACCCATATATGAAGGCATTTGTATAATCTGTTAGAAGTCCATTCATTCATTTGTATTACATCTACTAGCATTTGTTTAATCTATTAGACTTTGGCTCATTTTGTCATACAGTTTGAGGAGATCATCTACCATGAAGGGAAGGGCATGGGTGTGAGGAGGCTGGTTGCACTGTACCTTCAAACTGGAAGGAGAGAACAGAAAGGAAGTGAAGCAAGGCCATAAAACCTCAAGGCCCACCCATGATCCCTCACACCCTATCCCCCTACCCCTTACCCATCACACCATACCTATCCCCCACCAACCACACCCTACCTCTATCCTCCCTAACCCCAAGTGAACAACTTCCTTTGGTAAGGCTTCTTCTATGGAGGTTTCTAGTCCCAAGATAGGTAGAGACCAACCACCATTGTCTATCTGATGGGTAGAGAGATCCATTTATTAAGTGTTACTGGTGCCCCTGACTGGAGAGATGGCTGAGCAGTTAACAACCCACAGGGTAACAGCTCAGTAAAGCTGTTATGCTCACTGAATGCTTTTACAGAGGGCAGCTCTGTTGTGGAATAGTACTTTAGCTGTGTGAAGATGTACTACATTTGTTCATGCTGCATTTAACTATGTAAAGCTGTATTGCTGTTTTACCTTGCTGCCTAAGGGACCTGACTGGTCTAATAAAAAGCCAAATGGCCAATACCTAGGCAGAGGAGGGATAGGCAAGATTGGCAGGTAGAGAGAATAAGTAGGAAGAAGAATCTAGGCTCAAGAGAAGAGAAGAAGAGAACAAGAGAGAAAGAGAGGGAGATGCCTGAGGCCAGCTGGGCAGGCAGCCGCCGGCCAGCCAGCCATGGAGGAAGCAGGAAAGTAGGACTAACAGAATGAAAGAAAGGTCAAAAGCCCCGAGGCAAACATGTACATAAAGAGAAACAGGTTAAATTAAGTTATAAGAGCTAGTGGGACAAACATAAGATAAGGCTAAATAAACATTCATAATTATTAAGAAGTCTCCATGTCTTTCTTTGGGAGCTGGTTGGTGGCACAAAAGAAAGCCTGCTACATAGCTCAAAAGCACCTGTGACTCCAGCTCCAGAGGATGCAGCACCTTCTTCTCTCCTCTGCAGGCACCCCCACCATATAAATGTAAATAAAAATATTTTTTACTTTATGTGTATAGGTATTTTGCCTGCATGTTGTCTATGCACCAAGTGTGTGCATAGTAGGACAGAAGAGGGCAATGGATCCCCTCGTACTGAAGTTATAGACTAATGTGAGACCCTGTGTAGGTGCTAGGAATCAAACTTGGGTCCTCTGCAAAGGCTCTTAAGCTTACCCCACCCAATAAAACACAGAAAACAAAAAGTTACTAGTATGCACACTTTGTTGTTATTACCTGGACATTAAAGGTACAGAAGTTAGCCAGAAACAATAAAAAATTCTATCCTAATTAAGCCTACATTCTCAAGAACAGACAAATAATAAAAAATTAATACATCAGGGGATGAAATATGCTAAGAAGGGTAAAGGAACAATGAAGATAGACCTGTCATTTGATTTGAATGTGAACACCCCATCCCCCATTTCATTTGTTTGAACCCCTCTATAGGTGGAGTTTTTTATTGAGACTACCAGTCAGCTCTGTCTTGCCAGCCAGCTCCCAAATAACCACACAGAGACATATTATTAATTATCAATGCTCAGCTGATAGCTTAGACTTGGTACTAACTAGCTCTAACAGTTTAAATTAACCCATATTTCTTATCTATGCTCTGTCATGTGACAGTACCTTCTTTCAGCCTAGCACGTTCATCTTGCTTCTCTCTGAGTCTCCTCACAACTCCCCTGATTCCGCCCTTCTGCTTCCCAGCATCCTCCTAGTCTGGCTCTCCCACCCAATCTCTTCCTGCCCAGCTATAGGCCAGTCAGCTCTTTATTAATCAATGAGAGTAATACATATTTACAATGTACAAAGACTATTCCACAGCATTTCCTCCTTTTTGTTAAAGCTAAAAAGGGAAAGTTTTTAGCTTTAACATAGTAAAATTATGTACAACAAAAAGAGTTATCAAGTAAGAATTATAGTTACAATAGCTAGTCCATTTGTATTTGGCAAATTTAGAGAAGATATTTTATTATTTATTTTATCTTTGTGAGTCTAAGGTTTTACACCTAACTTATCTTTTATTGTAATCAAAAGCTTTAAATTTAATTAGTCTTTAACTTCATCAAAGACTCCAGAAGGGTATAATGTTACCTTAGCAACAGGGACATCTGGTTGCCTGGACAGTCACCCAAGGTTCTTCTGAACATTGAGGCATCTATCTTTGGCCTACGGACCTAGTATATCTGATAGAATTTTCTTAGAAGCAGGGAATTTTGAAAGATTGTCCTATCTTATCTTGGTAAAGTTTGGCAGTCTCTTTTTTGCATCCTACTGGTCTAATTTGGACAATATACTGTCAGCAATTGAGGCAAGAGCAGTTTCTTTGCACATGTGGCTACCTTTTGCCATAAAGAAAGCAAACTCCATACGGAGTATCTTTGATGCCCATAATCCTCTTTTGAAGCAAATTGGTGCTGTCAGGAGTAGACATGTCTCACTGTCATGAAAAGCCTTAGACTATTAAACATATTAAATGCTATATTCTATGGGTCTTTGAAGTGTTTGAGGACCATCTATCTATCTAAATATATCTGTTTAACCTTGAAAACATATCCAATATGACTACAAGTTTGATTATTATAGATGACTAACTACTAACCTGTATTTTTTAATTATACATTACATTTTTAAATAAGCTGCATAAACGCAATACCTCAAACAAGAATAGAAACATACATATAGTATAGCAAAAATAACTTTAAATTTGTATCAATAAACCAAAATTAATACCAACAAAATATTTTGAGATTAATGGTTTTTTTATTAAAACAGATTCAATAATCTACCCTTTTCCCCTATCATTCCTATATCATATCCCCCTTTTTTTCTTTAGAAAGAGATCTTTGAATTTAACTCCTTTGTTTAGCTTTTTTCCTGACTATTACCAATAACCGCTTATAACCAACCTCCCTTAAATAACAACAAATAGCCATAACACATCTTTTGGGAATGTGGGCATTCTTTTTTTCTAGACTGCTTCCTGTTGTCTTGGGGTGCTGGCATCTTTGGGAAAAACTTGAGAAAATCATGTTAACTGTTAACCTCTGCCTGGAGTAGTCTGTGAGGCTGGGCCATTTCAGCCAGCAGCCTTGAAGCTGTTTGGGATGCAAAACTCTGAGGAAACTGCAAAAGAGGCATTTTTGAGATGCTGGATCACCTGGGCCATTCATCTTTATTGGTATATGGTCCCCTTGCTCTGAAAATACATAAACTTTTAAAGGTAACATACATATCTAGATTAATATAAGTATAAACTATGTGTTGATTGCAAGTTAGCCAAAGATGATTTATGTTTTATGTTTGAGCAGGTAAAATATACATTATTTTGTAGTTTTTCTCGGTTTATTTCTTTATGTCTGTAGCCAGGATTTTCAGAGGGTCTTCCCTGATCAAACCTGATCCATATCAACTTGGAATAAATTCATAGCCTCTCATTTCCTGTGGAAATAAGAGCATAATATCTTCCCCAAAGCAACACACCTTTTGACTTCCATTTTGAAGTCAAGATGTTTTTAAGATATATAGGTTGATTTAATCTAGCAGCTTTCATAATCCAATGTCTCTTAGCAGCTATTGCTCCTTCATCAGTCAAAAAAAAATTCAAAGACAACACAATAACATACAGGATCCAGAGTCTCTGTGTATTTCCCACTTTACATAGCTTATTATATTTTTTATTACTTTAGTTACTTTTAAAGGACCATATTATTTTTAAACTATTTTTTTATCTATGACTGTATATACTCTTTCACTTTTCTCTCCTAGCCTATGTATATTTTTAAACACATTGTAACCCATTTAGAGGTTTCTTTCATCTGGATCTGTCTTTACTGAGTATCTGTATTGTTCTCTGATTACATGAGATGAATCATAAATTGCTATGTCAGCTGCTGGTACTGCTTAGCTTAGTGTATGACAGTAGTGCATAGTGTTTGGTGGTTGGCTCCATCCCACAGACGCCTCTCCATACCATGGCCCAAGTGAGAGACTGTGGGAACCTGCCATGCTTTTTAGCTCATGACATGTTGGTGGGGCTCTCACTGGTGGCTCAAGCCCACAGGCAGCAGCTGGGAGATATGTCTCTGTACCACAGCCAGCATGAGAGACACAAGACTAGGAAGTTGCATTTGGCTCCATTTTTTGTTTAGAACCTTTTTTTTTTAAGCTTTCTTGGGTTTTATGTGGATGTAGGTGCTGGATGTTTGGGCATTTGTAGGCAGAGTTTTCCAACTCCCACATAACCACACAGAGACTTATTATTAATTATAAGTGCTCCGATAATAGCTTAGGCTTGTTACTAACTAGCTCTTATATCTTAAAGTAACCCATATTTCTTATCTAAGTTCTACTATGTAGCTGATGTCTGGTTACTTCATTTTCTACATGTCCTGCTTTCTCTACAATGGCAGGCAACTCCTCAGACTCTGCCCTTCTTCTTCCCTAGTTATACGATCTCTTTAACTTTCACCTTCCTCATTCCCCACAGAGTTTTCAGTGAAGAATAAATAATTTATCTCTATTAAAATATATACACGAAGTCCATATCATGATGCCTGGCACAAACATGTGGTGATATTGTGTTCCCCAATATATCTATCGTGCACCCTAATAAATTTATCCGGGGTCAGAGAACAGAACAGCCACTAGACAGACATAGAGGCCAGAAAATGATGGCACTCACACCTTTAATCCTAGCCTCCTGGATGCAGAGATCCATCTGGATCTCCATGAGTTCAAAGCCACACTGGAAACAGCCAGGCATGGTGATTCATGCCTTTAATCCCAGGAAGTGATGGCAGAAAGCAGAAAGGTATATAAGGCGTGAAAACCAGGAACTAGAACTAGTTAAGCTTTTAGGCTTTTGAACAGCAGTTCAGCTGAGATCTATTTGGATGAGGACTCAGAGGCTTCCAGTCCAAGGAAACATGAATTGGCTGAGAAGTTCGTGAGGTGAGGTGGCTGTGGCTTATTCTGCTTCTCTGATCTTCCAGCATTCACCCCAATACCTGGCTCTGGGTTTGTTTTATTAATAAGACTTTTTAAGATTCAGGCTACACAAACAGGCCTCTATAAACTGCTGAATTAACACTGGTATTCTGATTTTCTTCTATGTTCCAGGGCTGTGCTCCAGGGGAATGTGGTCATCAGCTTTCCTGCCCTGTGCACAAGGTTCTGTTAACCCTTGTCATTGGGTTGAGTCTACATTCAGGCTCCACAACTCAGTGAGGGACACCTGAGCTTCCAGCTACATCTGCCTGGTTACCTACCTTGCCAGTCTTGATGGCCTCAAACTGGTGCCTGCTGCTGACAGTGAGGGTACAGCCTTTCAGCTGAAGGCAAGGTGTTCCCTGAGCTTTAGCTCCAAGCTTTGAGCTCTGCTCCCAACCCCTGCTTTCTGCAGATGACAAGCTCATGGTGTTGGATGCATGGACTCTCTGGATACTCATGTCACTCATTTCTGCCCTGAGGATATGAAGTGTGGTGACCAGGGTCCAGGCATTCCATGGGCTAGAGGGAGGCCTATTGTGTGAACACTACTCTGGTTATTAGGAAGCCTCTTCTGGAACATTCTAATATTGTGTTTCAGCAACTGTGGCAGAATCCTCCCTTGAGAGTAGGGAGGTTAAGGAGCTGTATTAAGATTCTTTAGAGAAACAGAGTCAATGGAATGACTGCATATATTACAAAAGGGTTGTATTGGATTGGTTTACTTCATTTGGACTGGGTAGCACAATGGCTGGCCTCACACCAGAAAGTCTGAGAACCAAGTAGCATCGGCCCAGGCAGGATGCTCCTGGAGGGTTCCCAGAGAGCCTCTAGGATCCGTCCACCACTAGAAAGCTGAAGCAGCTGGGTTCTGATGGCACTGAAGGATGGCTGATGATGGTAGCAATAGCTGCAGGGTGGATGGATCTAGCAACAGGAAGCAAAGACAGGTAATCAAGCAGCACCCTCTTCCAGGGGACCCTTTTATATCTGGGCCGCCTTGACGGTGCTACCCGTTCTGAAGAGCGTCTCCTCCTAAGTTCATGTCTCTTGGAAAAGCCCCCTCAGACTGGCCCAGACCATCCTAGCTGATTCCAGATCCAAACAGCTGGCAATCAAGGTTAACCATCACAGGGGCTTCCCTTATTGTACTCCTGCATTGATCTGGATGGAGTGGTGCTAATTTGCTGAGATTTCTGACTTACTGACTGCTGAATAAGAACTCAATAAATCACAGCTAATGGAAAATGTTTGTCAACCCCCAAACTGTTAGATTGTTCATTTTCAACCCTAGAAATTCTTTGTTTTCCCTTCATGTGGATGGAAAAGGCCAAGTTTTGCCCCTTTGGCGTCTTTGCCTCCTTTTTATTAGTAAAAAACAGAACTGGCTAGAGCATAGCCAACAGCTGTATAACCCAGCTTCCAGGGCAGGGAGATGGCCACATGACTGAATTCCATCCAATGGGATCTTGTGGACGGCTCAGGAAGGCAGCTCTCATTCCTTCCACCTGCTTCCTGAAACAGAAACAGGCTGAGCAGCATTTAGACCATATGGTAAGAGGGGCAGCGCAGTGGCAGCTGCGAGAATCCTACACCATAGCCATCCTGGAGTCAAGCATCCACCCCGGGCTGCCTATGCTGTGAGAGGGAAACAGCTCTACCTTACTTGGGCCACTGCCACTTTGAGTTTGGAGACAACAGTTGGACCACTTAGACACATATGGGATCTGTGGGTCTTCTGAGCATCCCCTGAAGAACTGCCACTCACAACAGACTAGGTCACAATAGCCAGACTGACAAAGAATAGCAATGCTGTCAGAAACATGGCTTTCCCTCTTGCCAACACATCCCTCCAAAGCTAGCCACTCCCGCTCCCAGAAGCCTCAATGTGTGCATTATAGATGAGGCTCTGCAGGTCACATGGTACATGACAGGGCCAAAACCAGAACTCTGAGTGTGTGAATGTTAATCCATCCTTCTTTCCTTTGCAGAGCTTCCTGTCCATCTGTAAGTATGTGGGGTGTGGGGGGAACACTAATCCCATCCCAATCCTCAAGTGGAGACATCAAAGAAGTTGGCAGGGGGCCCCTTCCAGGGACAGCTGGAGGAATCCGGCTTGCTAAACCCAGCCTGCTGCCCTTTGCCCTCTGGCATGGAAGCTTTGCCTTCTGGGGCTTCTCAGAACCAAACTGCCCCAGGGCCCTGGAGATGCTTTCTGGAACGGGAAGTCTTTTGACAGAGATGTGTGGTGCGGTTTTACAGTGAACATGTTTAGGGGCCCATCAGTGGCTGCTCTGTGTGTGTGGATGTGGGCACTTTAACCCAAGAGGCCAGTTGGGGCTTTTTTATCTGTACAGTGGTGATAACCTCGCCTGCTTCACTGAGTTTTCCCAAAATTTAGATCCTGCATGTTAGGTGTTCTGTGAAATGTCCAGGGCCATCCTGACACTTGAAATGAGTAAGAGGAGAAGTTTAAAAGTGATCTTTTAGTGACTAGTCAGGAACATGGTCAGAAGTGTTTGTAAACTATTTGGTGGCCCAGTGTGTGATCCATTGTTTTTAGGCTTATCAATTGATTGATTGATTGATAGTTTTTCTTGCTTTCAAAAATATGACCCAACCTTATAAATTTCCCATCTATGTGGAGGACATGTCAAGCAACGACAGGTTATGGAGTATTAATTCAGGGAGTTGGTTCTGTTGTTAAATTTGTTTTTCTTGCAAAATTAGAGAACTGTGTTGAGTTTTCCTTAACTATGGAGTTAAGTTTTTTTTTCTTTTTCAATTATGTCTCTATTTCTAACAATCTTTAAAGCTATTTTATTAGTTTAATGCAAACTAATAGGCTCTACAACTTTCTGGAGAGTGGGGCAGTTATTGTAACATGTTGACACTCATGTTTTTTAAAGTGTATGTTTAAAACAATACAGCCAACCTGGATTTACTTAAGTAAACTTAGCTGGCTATATTTCTTCCATGATTTTACTTCTAACCTTTTCATACCCTTATGTTTTAGACCTTTCTCTTTTTAGCAGTGTATAATTTTAAAAAGAATGAAGTCGGGGCTGGAGAGATGGCTCAGCAGTTAAGGGCACTTGCTGCACTTACAGCAGACCTGAGTTCAGCTTACAGCACCCACATCAGTTTGCTCACAACTGCCTGTGATTCCAGCTCCAGGGGATCTGGTGCCTCTTTTGATCTCCAAGGGCACTGCACACACATGCGCGCACACGCACGTGGCAAATTTAAAATGTTAAAAAAGTCCAGTCAAATAAGCTCTGCATATCAATTTGTGGCTTTAGTCCTTTTCGTTTTCTGTGTCCTCATGGTTGACACATTTGTGTCTATTTCTTGCACATCCCTCTATTCTTTCTCTTTGCTTTTCCCTTTCTGTACTGTTTCTTCCTTGTGGGTTTTTGCTCATTGGTTTAACGTTTTTTTTTTTTCCACTTCTACAATTTCGTAAGTTACAAATTTAGTCTCCATTATTTTAGTTACTGTGTTGGATCTTCGTCTTGCACACTTGACACTGTAAATAATGTCTAAATGTCTCTTCTTAACACAAGAAGGAACACGAGAGTGTTCCAGGCCTTCAGTTAGTCCCTTCAACTGCAGTCGCTTTCTCCTCTGTGACACTGGCATTGAGTGTTTGGGGTCAGTTTGCTTTAACGCATTACATAGTCTATGTCATGATCATGAGTTATAGCAGAGGCCTGGGTTGTGTTTATCTATATGTTTCCCAACTTCTTTGTTTTTGACTGTGATACTTGTGAGATCAACTTTTTGCTTCTGAAGTTGATTATTTAGAAATTGCCTGTTCGCAAACTTGGCTTTTGTTTATGTCACGTGACTTTATCTTCTCCTCACGTGGTTTGTTGTTGTTGTCACCATTGCTTGTTTTCTGTTGAACCCAGGGCCTTGTGCACGCTAGGCAAGCACCGAGCCGCGTCCCCAGCCAGCCACCCTGTCGCATCTGTGGCTTTCTGGAGTTCTGGAGTTAGCGCTTTCCTCAGCAGACTGGTAGCTTTGTTCTACCAAGGCTGGCCTCCACTGCTCTCCTGCACCGAGCTGTGGTTCTGGCCGCTGCTCCTTGTTAATGAGCTGCTTTTGTTCTCTGGCTGCTTTTATGGGTTGTTGTCATGACCTTTTTTTTTGTGTTGATTTCATTATAAGTCTGGATTTATTTGTTTGTTCAGTCTCCTTGCTTGGCACATTTGTGTTTCTGTATTTGTAGATTCGTATCTTTGGTTCTGAAAAAAAAAATCTCTACCATTACTTCTTTTTAACAGTTTTTATTACATTTTAAAATCCCTAACTGTATGTGTGTGCATATATACATGCCAAGCCATGTATGTGGAGGTCAGAGGACAGCTTTTGAAACTGGTTCTCTTTTTCCTCCCTGGGGGTTCTGGGAATCAAACTCAGGTTATTAGGCTTGGTAGCAGGTGCCTTAACCTAGTAAGCAATCCTGTTGGCCTTTAGGCCCTCAAACATTACTTCTTTTAATATTGTCCCTTCTCTTTCCTCTCCCCGCCCCCGCCTTCCCTCCTCCTTTCCCCTTGAAGGCATCTACTTGTGTAGTCCAGGCTACCTCAGCCTCCCCAGTGTGTTTGACCAAACCCAGGTCCACTGGCTGTGTTTCTGCCCATTGGTCACTGCTCATCTTTTCCTCTTCACGTTGCTCCGCCCCGTGTGTGTTTTCCATCTCCCTGTCTGACTGACAGTCTTAAGCATTTATTCAGCTCTGTCTTCTGAATCACTGACCCTCCATTCAATTGTGTCTGATCTGCTGTTTTAGCATATTCACCCAAAGTCAATGTCTAAAAAATGTCATTTCATTTCTTAAAAAATTCATCTTATTTATCTTCACATCTACTTGGTCAATTTTGGTAGTTTTCTGTTCCTTGAATACTTTTTAGCTCCATGTTTTAGGCATCTCTTGTTTAGCATAGGATTCTATTTGTAGTCTACATATTAAAATTTCAATGTGCCAAGATCTGGAAGGTTAAATGTTTGCCAACCTTCTGACCCTCACTCATTCCAGATGAGTCTGGTCATGTCTGTTGTGGGCTCTTTCTGAGTTAGCTTCATCTGTGGGGAATATGGTCTGTCTTAAGATCGTGTCTAGTTACTAGAATTCCGATTGCTATAGTCAGTGTGGTGTCCAGTGGTGGGACTTTGAGTGGTTATTGAAGCTGATTATCCAGGCAGAGAAGCAGAGAACTGATTCCATGCTCTGATTGGGCCTCTACCATGGGCTCTGAGCAGGATGAAGCTGCCAGGACATTAAGAGTCCTAGGCACTGGGCCGGGCAAGGTAACATCCTGAAGTCTTCTTGCATGATCTTATCTGAATGCACAGAGGAACAGTCTTGGTGTAATCAGTACTGAGGGGAAGGACAGATGGTGTTGGGAAAGAAGGGAGCAGCATGTTACAGGTGGTTAGTATGCCTCAAATGGATGAGACGGGGTTCTGAAATAATGGACTCTTCTTCAGGCTCGGCGTCCTACACAGTGCTTGACGTTGCCCTGGATCTCACTGCTCTTGACTATATCATATCTCATGGAGCTGTTGCACTAGAATTATTTAACCCTTTCCTTGTTTTTCAATTTTAGGTTCTATGTTACTTCTATGTACACAACATCTCATTAATATACAAAGCACTGTGGTGAACATCTTTGGAAAGACACTTTCAGCTTTCGAAGTAGCAAAAGGAGATTTCCTGGGCTAGAGGGTAAATTAAAATTGTTGTTTTTATTAGATCTTAGGTGGAAAGACCAAAAAAGAAATTGTCCAATGCTACTTAACAAAATGTGTGTGGGGGAGGGGGGAGTAAGAGAAAGGGAGAGGAACTAGGGAAGACAAGGAGGGAGATGAGCAAAGAGAAACCAGAGTAACATAATACCATCTCACATTCTGCTTCACCCCAAATTACTTCATCCGAATCTATGAAAAAATAAGATGATGATAAAGACATACTTAGAATATTGATAACAAGTCTTTGAGGACATTCTGACCATGTCCCTGAGGAAACACAACAGAACTCTAGTGTTCCTCAGTGGCACTCTTCCTGGCAGTCAAGGGCTGCATACGAAAACGGAATCAAACCTGTCTCTAATTATTCCCAGAAGGAAAACTCACCAAGGAACCCCTGTGCCGGTTGTAGAGATGCTTTGTCCTTCTCCAACCTTGGCCTCACACCTGTGGGTTGGTTGATGAATGAAGGGTCCCAGATCCCAAGATACTTGAGTGATTTGTGGTTGGCTAGGTGTCCAGAGGTAGCTGCAGAACATCTGCTTTCCTAGCCATGTCATGGGCTTCAGGCATTGGCTCTCTTCTTGTTTTCTCTGACTGGACATGAGCAGAAACAGTTCAACTAAGTGTAAAATGATAGAAAATTCTAGAAACCACAGTGGTACCATTGTGGCTCTCCAGTGAGTTAGAGGAGGCTCTCCACTGTCTTGCTACAGGGACCACAAAACTGTTTTTACACTGAAGTAACTTGAACCTAGGCTGAGCAATAGGCTCTTCCCCAACACAGTCATTTAATGATTACATGGGATGCTTAGCAATGTGACCCAAGCTGGCAACTGATGAGGGTAGGTCTTACTCTCAGAGGCCAATGTGTGGCTGGGAGTGAGGCTGATGGTCCCTCTGCCTGCCCCCTATGCCTGCAAAGCCCCGCTGCTGCATGGAGTTGCTGAAAGCAGGTTGCCCTTCACTAACTGGGGCACATACTTGGTGCTCAGCTGAATGTGTTTAAGTAGGACTTTCTTCCCCCGGGGTTAACTGAGGTGCAAAGACTGTCTGCCTGTGACAGGGGTTTCCAGTGCAGAGGGCTAGGAAACAAAAGAGACAGTGAAGTTTTCACTGTAAACTCTAGAAAAGGAAGTGCTTTCCAGATAAGTTCTATAGGCATTCAGTTCCTTTATAATGCTTATGTCTGGGGAACCACTCACTATGTTTGGCCAATAACCTGAAGGTAGAGGCGGCAATTATAGTTAGTTACCCATCATTTGTCCCCCTTTATCAATGAATTTACCCATCTTTCCATGAACCTATCTCTCTGCTTACCTACCTACCTACCATCCCATGCACGTACACATCCATTCATTGATCTATCATTATATATCCATTTATCCATTTATTTGCCCATCCATCCATTCATCCATTCTGTATCTGTCCATGTATCACCCATCCTATTCATACATCTTTCACCCCTCTATCATATGCTTATCTATTTACCTACCTCTCATGCATGTATGCATCCACCCACCGATCTATCATTCATCCATCCTTCAATTACCTACCCATCCATCCATTTATCATCCATCTCTATTCATTCATCCATTCATCAATCCATCTCTTAATCATGTGTCCATCCATCTATCCATCCAACTATTCATCCATTCTTCAATCCATCTCTTAATCATGTATCCATCCATCCATCCATCCATCCATCCATTCATCCATCCATCCATCCATCCATCCATCCATCCATCCGTCTATTCATCTACTCATCATCTGTATCCTCCCATTTTCCAGGGCCGGTGATCTTTCTTCCCTTTGGTATTAGTTCTGAGCCTCACTCTGCCTAACTGGAGGAAGTCTCGGCTCCACCTGAAGTTTTCTGAGGGTTTTTGGGCAGTGTCTACCTGCACTAGCTATGGCACAGTAGACCCTCACTGAGCTGCACGTTGGCTTCTCTGCTCTTGCTCCTCTGGACTCTTTTCTTTTGCTATGGCAACCATGTTCAATCACAGATACAACAGCCTTCTTCAGTCTCACGAGCCCCTTGAACATAAAGTTGTCATGAGTCCCAGGTAGTCCTGAGGCTATCCTAACAGAATGGCAACAGAGACAAGGAATAGTTCAACCTCATACACTAAGGCCTGTCATGCATGGTCCAGCATGAGGAACTCTTTCATGATACTTTCTCTTCAGCCTGCTACAGGAGCTAAGGAGGGCTGTTGCTATGTCCACTCAGCCCAGGGGCTTCTCTTGCTTCTTTTCTCTGTCTGGACTCAGAGCCACGAATGCTCTGTCTCACCAGGAGTAACAAAACAGCCCAGTGGAAATCTACCTTTCTTAACATTAAAAAAAATGTAAAAGTACAGCTACCTGCTCTTGTACACAGAAAAGACTCAGAAAGAATTATTTCTCTTTAAAAAGTAATTAGCCCTGCTTCTTCCTATACTACAGCCCAGACTTTACAAAGTACACAGGAGATCAGTTACAATGCTATCTTCCCCCAAGAGAAAGCTCCAAGTCTCTCTAGATGACAAAATGCCTGGAGCCATCTTGCTTTATTCAGGTACCAGTCCCTCACCCACTTCCCCACAATCTGGCAAGCTCTTCCTTCTTAACTTATATGGAGGATATTTATTGTGCACCCTCTGAGAGAGAGCCCAGCCAAACTAGTTACTGAGGCTAGAGCTGTCAATAAAACAGACATGGCCCATGAATTTCTAAAGCTGCCAAGAGGATAAGAGAGGAGATGCCAAACAAACGCCTGAGATGGGTTCCAAGTGCTAGACCAGGAAAGTGCATCCAAGTAGCTTTCCGTCCATCGATCCATCCAGCCGCTGGCTTACTCATTTGTCTGCTTTTGTATATTGCCCTTCCCTCTGATCAGGCACAAATACTGTAATTGGCCACTAATCCAGGCACTGAGGACTCAAATATGTAGACCATCTTGACCTTGTCCTCAGAGTTTGCAGGGGCTGGTACATGGGAGAAATAGATATTTCTCTGACATTGGAAAAGGGATACAGAGTGAAGCCAGGGGACAAAATAACCACTGTGCTTGGGAGGCCTCGAGAAGGTACAATTTGATCAGGACTTGGAGACAGGGTAGCAGTTTGCCAAGTGAGAAGAAGGCTTGGATACGACAGGCAGACATGAGTAGACAGTAGGGTTTGGGGCTCAAGGGACTGGTGTGGAACTGGAGGTGGACAGAGAGTGTGTCCAGGCAGGAGAGGTACCAGGTGAAGTTGTAGCAATGCAGGCTCCCAGGAAACTACCCTGGAGAAGAGCCTGTCAGCCATGGCTGCTAAAGAAACTCTGAGAATGGACAAGAGCTACAAGAGATGTGGGCATGAGTGGAATGGTTATTTGGGAGGTAAAAATGCACATTTTGAGGTACCCCATCTCTGCACTTGTTACCTGCTGGGGTGTGTTTAGCCTCCACTGGGGAAGCCTGTTGCTGCAGGGTAAATTCTCCCCAGTTGCCTACACTTGCCTCCTAGTGTGCTAATGAGCACAGAGCTTCAGGAGATGCTCAGCCTGTCATTTAGTGTTTGTGGAGTGGAGCAACAAGGCTGCCTGGAGGCCCTGCCAGGGCTAACACCTGACCTTGCTAGACTGGCCCTGGGTATGAGGGAAGGAGTTCCTTTTTGAGAGTAAGGAGGTGCTCAGGAGGATACAGTCTCACCAGGACAAGATTGGTTCCTGGGATGCTTGGAAATATCAGGACAGAAGCTCAGGTCGTGGGTGGAAATGTGAGGCGATAACATCTGCATTTTGATCTCTGTGCCTTCCCTCATCTGGATTGACAGACATGAAAGAATGCCTGCGGGATATGTGGAATTTCCCCCCACCTATCTGAGAAGAGATTAAAGCAAAGCAAAACCAGAAACTTACCCTGTGCTTGAAAAGAAAAATCTGGAACATGAACTAAAGTCTGGGCTGCTGAAATAAGGTGTGTTCAAGGGGGCTAGAGAGACGATGGCTTAGGGAGTTCAACAGCCTGCTGTGCAAGCATGAGTTTACCTATGTAAAAAGCCTAGCATGGCCATGGATACCTACAACACCAGCACTGTTAGGAACAGAGATGGGAAAATGGCTGGGGCTAGTTGGCTGCCAGCCTAGAGCTCCAAGTTAAGTGAGAGACCTTGTCTCAGAGGAATAGGGTAGAGAGTAATAGTGTAAGACATATGGCATCCCTTTCCTGGCCTTGGTGTTCAACATGGACAATACATTGGACATACATGAAACATGTATCATACACATGCAATGGGTTATAAATGTCACAAATATGGAGGAAAATACTTTGTTCTCATGCAGTGAGCCTCAGGTAAGGGTAGGCCACAGTGGCAGTCATGCACCACGAGGACTATTAGGGATTTAGATACCTCCACCTGTTCCACTGTCAGCTTCAGGATCAAGCATGGGTTCCAGACACACTCACATCCACCTGGTAGAAAAGGAAGAATGCACTGGTAAAGACAATGCTCAGCAAATCTGTTTCTTTGGACCCAGTTTTACTTGGTAAGTCAACTTTCCTGCCTTACTACCACAGCAAAGCTGTAAGAAGTAACATGAGTATGTGGTGCTCCTGACAGCTTCTGACCTGGGCTATGTGTGGGGTTTGCATGAGGTAGCTGTCACCTGTAGAGCTTGGTGCAAGACTGAAGCATGTGGAACTGACCTGGATTCTACACTGGCCTGGAACAGATCAGCTGGTTTGAAACCTACATCATGTGAGCAAGAAACTTAGACTTATTTGCATCTGAATTTGGAAGTCATCTTATACATCAGAGAAAGCTGACAGATGCAGCACACAAGTTGAGGGCAAGCAATCTTTTAAGCAATTAAATAAAAATGAAAGGTGGACACTTAATTTAAAAAAAAAAGTGTGTCCACATAACTGCAAGAGAGGCTGGAAAGAATACTTTCTAGTTAAATAATTAAATTCCTCCATTTAAAAGAAGGAGAATGGATGGCAGATAAGCATATTAATGTAAACTCACTAGTCACTGAAGAAAGATAAATTAAGCCAATGAGACCCTTTTAAACTACCACTAGAGTGGCTAAAATTAAAAAGGCTGATCATACAACACATTGGCAAGAATGTGAAACTAGAATTCTCATACAATATTTGTGTTACCACTTTAAAAAATCAGCTCAGCTGGGTGGTGGTGATGCATACCTTTAATCCCAGCACTTGGGGGGCAGAGGCAGGCAGATCTTTGAGTTTGAGGTCAGTCTAGTTTCAGGACAGCCAAGAAAGAAGATACAAAGAAACCCTGTCTCTAAAGCAAAACAAAACAAAAAGTCAGCTCAGCTTGTGGCTGAATAGATGGCTCAGTGAATAAGAACACTTCCTGCTTTTCCACAGGATTTTCCAAATTCATGTCTGTAACTCAAGTTCCAGTTGATATGTTGCCCTCTTCTGGGCTCTGTAGGCACTGCACTCATGTGTGCATACACACACACACACACACACACACACACACACACACACACACACACACATTCTCATAAACAAAAATAAAAATTGTCATTAAACCCAGCTCACTCAGCCTGTTTCTTAAAAGAGTAAACATATCTTTCACACAACATAGACAATCTACTTCTACAGATTCTGCAAGAGAATGAAAACATGTAGACTTGTACACAACTATAACAACTTTTTGGTAACCATCCTGCTGTGGATATTGCTCTGTATAAATAAACACTGATTGGCCAGTAGCCAGACAGGAAGTATAGGCCGGACTAACAGAGAGGAGAATTGAGGGAACAGGAAGGCAGAGAGGGAGACTGTTGGAGCCGCCGCCAGGACAAGAAAGATGTAAAGTACCAATAAGCCATGAGCCACGTGGCAAAGTATAGATTAATAGAAATGGGCTAAATATAAGAGTAAGAGCTAGACAATGATAGGCCTGAGCTAATGGCCAAGCAGTTTAAATAATATAAGCATCTGTATGTTTATTTTATAAGTGGGCTAAGGGACTGCCGGGGCTTGGCAGGAGAAAACTCAAGCTACACCACCCTGTCTTAGTCCATTCTACCTGCTACAACAAACTTCACTAGACTGAGCATTGTATGAACAATACTTCTAGTTCTAGAGATCGGGAACCTTAAGACCAACATACAAGCAGATTCAGTGTTTGGTAAAGGTTTCCTGCTTCAGAGATGATCCCTCTTGCTGAGCTTTCCCAGGGCAAAAGGAGTTGAACACTGTCTTCCTGTGGTGGAAGGTCAAAAGGGCTAAGCATACTCATTCAAGCCCTTTGTTGGTAGAGCAGATAGTAGACTTTGACACACTGGCAGTCTAACACAAAAGGGAGAGGACAAGGGTATCTCTGACCAATGGTCTAGAGCTCTCTCTAGCTTTTTCCATTTTATGCAGGTATGATGAGCTGGGAGTAGAGGGAGCACACACCCCCCACCACCCCCGGCCTCCAACCTGGGAAGTCCGGAGAGCTGGAAACTAGCTGTCCCTTGTTTGACTGGAGGAAAATACAGGGCTTCGTGGAAGGAGAGACTAGAGGGGCTGTGACAGCCTTTCTCATCTTCAGTGTGGCTAGGAGATAAACAGATTATAAAAGGAGCTTATTCAAGTCCTCCAAGAAGCAGGTGTCCAGCAAGAGACATTGGGTTGACTGTGCACGTAGAATTCTCATTTCACTGAGCCCCAAGTTTATAGCTTGCAGCTTTCAAGTTTGAAATGGGTACTCAGGGGTAGGTACGTTAGGAAGAGAAGGTCCACCTTGGTCTCACACATTTGTGAAGACTGCCATCATTAACTTGTGCATATCTTCCTGTGAAGTAGAAGAAGCTCTTGTGGGCTCCCTCTTAACTCTTAACTCTTCCCATTGTGGACCAAGCCCTTAACTTGGGTCAGCTTGCTTTGGCCATTAGGATTTGTTGCCCACAGATCTTCATGCACCAGGCATTGCTCTCTGGTCATTCATACTACTTCCTTCTGGTCACTTATTCTTTTTCTTTGCTTCATGAGAACATGGGTTTCTTGTCTGGTAGAAAATCAGCATGCTGAGGCATTATGAGATACAGTAGAGAAGAAAATTGTGACCCTAGTTGAAGTCACACTAGATCAGCCCATCCCCAACTCACTCAGTACCAACTGACTGCGAAGAAACTGAACTCAACCTACGTCATGCCAGAGTGTCAGGACTGTCTAGACAACCCAGGAGCCTCTTGAAAAACAGCAACAGCTATTATTACAAAGAATTGATGTTTTAGGTGACTACATTTGGGTGATGTACACAGAGCTAATTGACCCTATGATGTACACATAGCGTCCAAACCTCTGAGTCCCACTAGTCTCACTATGTCCACTCAGCTGTGAACACTTACTTGGGCCAACATGGTTTCCTGTCTCGGTTCATAACCACACTTGTGTAGTCGGGGACAGAGAAGGCCTGACCCCTGTGTATCCTGCTTATTCCTCCTGGGTAGGTGGAGGGCCAGCTGGCTCAACATAACCCACTCCAGAGGAAGGCAGAGCTTGAAGGAAGCAGGGAGGTGGGGAAGACGTGAATTTCACTCATGGAAATATACAACTTAATTACTACTCAACATTTGCCATACCCAGGTATTCTAATTAAGAGAAAAGGTCAATAGGTTAAATAAGTAACTTAATCAGAAAATTATGCAAAGTGCCACAAATCAAACATATTACATAGCCCTTGAGATCGATATGGTATGCAAATCGATTACCAGACATCAGGACAACTGAGCAACTGGAAGACACAGTCAATCAAGAAAGTCAAAGGAATGTGGCAGAGGTGGGAACAGCAGGGTGTATGTGTGAGCGCACTGTGGTGCTCCCAGCAGTATGACCATGAAGGAAACACCTTCTATTCTTGGGCCCTGAAGATGCTGAGGGTTGTCAGTGGTCAGTGTGGAATGGTTGCATGTCAACCTGGCATTATACATGGGTTAAAGGGCAGGGCTACAGGCCTGACTTCAGTCCCAGCCCTGCTTCTGCTTAGCTGTGTGGCCTAGGAAGAGCCACCTGACCCTCAGGCACTTCATTAACAATGCAAATGTTGTACCAGCCTCACACATCAAGGGCATTGGATTAATCTGCTCTGGACCCAGTGTGTCTACTGGGAAATAGAAGAGTAGTGGAGGAATGAAGACACAAACCAGCTGATTTCCTTCCCCTCTCCTCCTTCCTGCCTTCTCGCTAAGCCTTGCAGCCAGCGCACATGGCCTGTGGCCAGCAAAAATGTCCCGCCACCCATTTAGGACAGTGGTTCTCCACTGGGGCTGCTAGCTGGCAGGCCTGGAGATATTTTGGGCTGGTACAATTGTCAGGGTGGGGGTGTGCTACTGACATCTAGTGGGTAGAAACCAGGGATGCTTGTGAGCATTCTAAAGTGGTCAGAGCCAGGTCCCCTGGTCCCCACCTCAACAACTAACTAGTCCCGATAGCAATGTGGAATAGCCGAGAAGTCCTGAGTTTAAGAGGATTGAGTAGCTTCTAGTCTCTAGCCTTTTGGACTCCAGAAACCAGAGGGAGAGAGGGCTGGCCAGAGCCTAGAAGGCTCCAGGAGCCCTGGGGGGGGGGGGGGGGGGCAATTGGAGCACCTTGTGACCTGCCCCACTACGGCTGCAAGAGCCCCAGACAAGTCCTGGCCTCCCAGTGCTGTGATGGAGGGTAGAGTTGGTTCCCATCCACCCTGTCCCTGGGCTGCAGAGAGGACCACTGTAGGACAGCTCTTCCCAGAGTGGGTTCTGCAAGCCTGGCCTGGCCTTGCCATGGGGCTGGCAGCAATGGGAGCCTGCCCTGGCCTGGCATTCCCTTCAGACTACAGGAATGTTTCAGAAATGGACCCTTATTTGGGCTTGTTTTTGTCCCAGAAGCTATAAGGCTGTTTGGATTTTCCCAGGCTTTCCTGCTACTCCAGGGAGGGAAGTGGGACCTTGGGGACCATGCCAGCCTGGTGTGGAGGGAAGGGTACCCATCCCCCTCCTGGGCACAGAAGGGAAGGCCTGGGGAAGCTTGTCCCTTCTCAGGGGCCTATACTGCTGATGGGGGAAGAAAGGGTGTAGTGTTTGTTGTGTCTGTGGTCTCCTTTTAACACCAAGGCCCTGGGCGGTCTTCTACCTGGGGCCAGGGACAGAGCTAGGAGTCTTCAGTAAGTGCTGGAGGGGACAGAGGACTAGAACTTAGAATTCCCTGAGACAGAAAGTGGATCCACACTGAGCAGGGTACATGTTGGGCATGGGGCAGGAAGACAGCACCAAGAAATCCCTGTGTTTAGAGTCTTCGTCTACAGGCTCTGGAGACCTCCCAGCCCTCTGAGATCACAGAGTCACTGAAGGCTGAGGCCAAGCCTTGTGTCATGGGGGTCAGGTCTGGAGAGAAGAGCAGAAGAGATAGTTTATCTCCTTTCTCATGACCTTAGCTGTCACCTCCGGCAGCTAGCCTCCCTCTCCCAGTCTTGGGACACATACAAGACATAGCAGACACCCGCCCACCCCCACAGCAGAACACGGGCGCAAACAGAGGAGGCTGTATAGTCAGGAGCTTGCCCAAGACCACAGAGTGGAACAGTGACAGGAATGATGCCTGGATCTTCTCACTGGTCACCATAATGTGGCGTTCCCATGGCAACCCCCACTTCCTCGGCTTGGACCTTTTCATGAAATGCTCCCTTCCAGAAAGTGTCCTGCATCTGCTATGATCTGCACCAGGATAAGTTACCTTGTCTCAGCATTTACTCTCGTCATTCTTGAGTTCAGAAAATAGGCCTGGTAGGGTGTCCCTGGCGGTGGCCCGGGGTCCCCGCGTGCTTGTCAAGCAGGTCTCCTTGAAGGAAAGCTCACCATGTGGCTTGTGGCAGCTGTCACAGGGCCAGGACCAGAGAGTGAACTCATGAGTCTGACTGGGCACGACAGAAGTCGCATCTCTAGACCCTCTTGTCATACTTCATGTGTGCAAGTCAGTTTCTGGGCCCAGCTGGCTCCAAGAGAAGGAATCACAGCCTAAGTCTTAGAAGTCAGTCACCCAAGGCCCCTAGAGTATGTCACACCAGCGAGACAGCAGGGCCAGCAGCCATGTGCACCATGTGTCATCATTTCTACCCTCATTGGGTAATTGTTGATTTTGAAACTTTTAAGGGACAGCCCCCAAATAGGACAACTTAAATGGAGCTGGAATGGACTCTCTCCCTCTCTAGCTCCAACTCAAAAGCAGAGGCTTCCCTGAAGTCCAAGTTTCTTCCCAGTTCTAGACCTCAGATTTTAAACTCCTCAAATGAAGATAAAGGCGTTGGCTGTGGGTCAGCAAAGTCAGGCCCTTGTCCCAGTTTTAGGGACTACAGGCAAGTCTCCTCATTCACAAATTTTCTCATGCACAAGGAAGGACCCAGGCCCGGGGTTCTGCTCAGGAAGGGCAAACTCTCATCCCTGCCTTTCTGCCCTCATGGAATCATCTTACACCTGGAATGTATCTATGTATCAGGGAGAGTGGTGCATTCTGGGAGAGAGCTGAGGAGAAAAGGGGTGGGAGTGGGGGGCTGGGCAGTGGTCATCTACCAGCCATGGTCCTGGCCTTTCTATGGAGGAGGCTCCTTGTCAATCATGAGGCTACCTCAGTTAAAAGTAGAAAGGCCCTAAGGAAGGCTGGGCCTCCGGCCCTGACAGGAGACCCTACAGAGCTGTGATGGTTCACACAAGGGACTCTGTCAAAAGGGACCTGTCCTCCAGAACCCATTTCCTGGAAGTACTTCTTTCAGTCTCTCTTCCCGTACTAGCACTTCCTGGCTCAGATCAGTTGACACACTCTACCCATGGTATACCCACGGTTCATCCCCCCACACCAGCCTCATGGGTTGTAGCCATTGTGTCCATAGTCTCTGGATGGATGCCACTGGTGCTGAGAGTTATGGCTTCATAGGGCAGGAAGGTGCTGTTGGCCAGGGTAGGGAGGCGGTGGTGAGGGCCGCCCTGTATATCTCAAATTCATTTCTAATTCACTTTCCTTCCAAAGTGGTTTTGTGGCTCTGCTAATGCAGGTACCATAAATAGTGTGTCCACAGGCCATAATGGAGGGAGGGAGGGAGGGAGAGAGAGCGAAAGATGTATTAAGCGCGCACTGTGGGCTGGGGGGGGGGGATCCTTTTGATCTCTTCCCACTGCACAATGCCCTATTACCTTGTTGGCTTGCATCAGCCAGAGAGAGGATGTTTCTCATTGTGATTGCTACAAATTGGCACCTGTTTCCCAGAGAGTAGCTTTCCCCTGAATTAAGTGGAGCATCCGGCTCCATCCCAGGTGCTAAGGACCTTCTATTAGTAGGTAATGTCAGCACCAAGCTGCCTCTAGCTGGGAGGATGGCCAGCCACACTGAGTTCAGCTTCCCCTCCCAGAGAGTCAGTATAGCTGGGGGCTCCTCTTCAGCACCTTGTCTTTTCTACCCAGCAGGGTGTTCCGTCCGAGGGTACATCTGATGGTGTGAGGGAATACTTAGCAGTTTGGAAGAGGTGGTACCAAGTTTTGAACTCATGGTTTTCGCTCTCAAACTGGAGCTTCTGATTCTCTTTTATTTAATTGCTAAGCATCTAACAAGCAGTTACTGAGCATGTGCTGTGTCCCCAGAATTCTGATGGATGCCGGGGACACAGCAGTGGACGATAGAAGGTCCCTGTCCTCATGGGGCTTGCAAAGTATACACCTGTCTGTCTTCCCCATCCCAATGTTGCGCAGGAGTCTCTCCTGTTGCTGGAGAACAGCATCCTATTGATCCCCACCCCCCACCATGACCCTCTTTCGAGTTCTCTCTTTCTCATTATGACCTATCTAGTTCTTTATCACCTCATTGGTCCACACCCCAGGACCTCTCAGTCTCTGAGTTAGCTTCTGTTTACCTCTATAAAGATGTAGTGGCTTAAGCCAACATCATTTTTTCTATCTTGTAATTCTATAGTTCTCAAGTTGGTAATAGTCTCACAAGACGAAACAGTGTCAGTAGGGTTTCATTAGTTCCTGGGCGCGCTATCAGGAAGTTAGTTCCTTGCCTCTTTTGGGTTCTAGAAGCCTCTGTATTCCTTCTCAAAGCCTAGTCCTGCACTGCATCACTCTGACTACCCATTCCTGCCACCCTTCCCCCACTCATTTCTTGTATGTGTGTGTTGTGCATGTGGTATAGGTGTGTGTGCATGTATGTTTGCATTCATATAGGGGCCTGAGGTCAAGCACAGTGTCTTCTTCAATGGCTTTCCACCTTGATGTTTTGAGCAGGGTCTCTTCATTGAATCTGGAGGTGGCAGATTGGACTAGACTGGCTGGCCAGTGAGCCATAGGGGCCTGCTCATCTCTGCCCCCACAGCACTGAGCTGTAGACGTGTGCCGCCATGCCTGGATTGTGAGTGCTGGAGAACTGAATTCAGTCCTCATGCTTGTGCAGCAAGCACTTTAGGCACTGAGCATCTCCCCAGCCCTCCTTAAGGTCTTTATGATCGCCTTGGATTCTTCGCATACAGTCAGGGTGGTCTTCTGGTCTTTAGGATACTTGCTTAGCAACCTTAATTCCGTCTCATATCTCCTTGCCACATTCAAGGGTTCTGAACCAGAATGTGGACATCTTGGAGGTGGGTATCACTTTGCAGATAGCATCTCTGTCCTTCCTAAAACCCTTCAGTCCAGACCCAAGTTCGTCACCTCCATCCACACTGGGGCCGCTCTGTGCTGATGGCCTTTCCTCTGACACGTTTTGGCCTCAGCTGAAGTGTTTTCCTCCAAGAGAAGAGTTTCTTCACCCACTGGCTGCCAGCAGGTTCTCCTTCTCACACAGGGGCTTTCACAGCCTGTAGTGAAAGGATGACTCAACACTGTCTGTCCCTGGACTGTGGAAGCTGGGATGGCAAGAGGCTGACCTCCCTGACTATTATGGGGTCCCAGCAAATATTTATTGGCTGTTTGGATGATATACTTAAAGAGCAAACATGGGTACAGCTCTTATGTAAGAGAGCTGTCCTGACCTCTATGTGTGTGTGTGCGTGTGCGCACGAGCGCACACACACACACACACACACACACACACACACACACACACACACACACACACAAATAGCAAGCTGAGGAGGGATCAGGTGTGTTGAAGTGCTATCTCGGGGAAGGGGAGTGGGCAAGAGCGAAAGAAAGGTGACATATCTTTTGTGGTGTCTGGACTCTGGCTGCTAAAATTCCATTTGTTATAAGCACCCATAACTTTTTAAACAGGTAAAATAAAAACTAAACAAAATACTTTTGTTATTAAATATGATCAAATGCCACAGAAAGTAGACAACACATTGTTTTAAAGCTATCTGACTGAAAACCTCCCAGATGTGGTCCCTCTGTTGTTGTTGGTCCACAGCCTCCAATGGCACCGTGCTTGTCCTGAGGCTGCTCGTGAGCAGGCCCCACTGGGACTGGTTAGGAAAGAGGCCTCACGTGTCAGGTCTGATGCCTCCGCTCCCTCAGGTGTGCCCACCATGGGACTCACAGAGCTAAGTTTATGTGTGTGTGGGGGCATGCACATGCACTTGTGTGTGTGCTCATGTGTGTAGTGGACTAGGTGTATTTAATTGTATGTATGGAGTATATGCTCCTTTAGTGTGTGTTTGTGTAGTATGTCATGAGTAAGGCATAATATATATGTTTGTATTGCCTGTGATTTGTGTGGTGTGTATGATGTATGTAGATATGATATGGTGGTGTATGTGGTATGTATGGCATCTATATGTACTGTTTGGATGCAATGAGTGGTATATGTGTTTGTGTGGTATGCACATGTGTGGCACATGTAGCAAAGGTGGTAATGTTATGTGTCATGTGCTATGTGAGCACATGGTGTATACATATATGAATTGTGGTATGTGTGGTGCATGTGGCATATGTGTTTGTGTGGTATGTGGTGAGCAGTACATGTGCATGGTGTGTGGGGTATACAGTGTATGAAATGTATATATATTTATACATTACGTATAATATGTGTCATGTTGCGATGCATGTACATATGTGCAGTGTGTGGTATTTGCACGTGTGATGCATGTTGGTTGTGATGTATCTGGTATGTATGTGTATATAATGTATTTTGATATGTAGCATGTGCAATGTGTATATAATACGTTCATGTTGTGTGTATGTGTGTCATGTGATAATAATGTGTATGATATGTTCATGTATGGAATGTGTGGCTGGTATATGTTTGGTAGGCAACATATGTGGTATAGTATGTGTGGTGTGGCATGTGGGGGCGTGGTGTGTGGTTTATGTAGTATATGTGATGTGATGTGTGGTATATGTATTGTGTGTGTTGTGGTATATGTTCATATGGTATGTTGGGGATAGTGTATATGTGGGATGTTCATGTTTTTATGTATTTGTTTTCTGTTGTATGAGCATTATGCTATGGCGTATGTGTTGTATGGGATGTGTGTAGAACATCTGTCTATTGTCTACTGTGTGTATGTGTATATGCATTGTGTGTATCTGTGTGGCTATGTAGGTCAGGTCAGCAGGGTGGCAAAGACTGGACAGACTCTAGGCTGATCCCTCTTGCCCTGCTTGGCACACCTCCCCCACAGGATGACTCATCTGAAACTCCCTGCACAGAGCCTAGGGCTTATTGGGACTCAGTCAGGGATGTGTTCACGGCCAGGTGTCCTGAAGGGGCCGGGGAAACCATGTGAGCTGGACTTTAGGGACAACGAGATGACTCTGGCTGATAGTATGCCACTGAGCCTGGGCCTAGCACAGTAGGAGTCCTGAAAACAGGGCACTGGGTGGACTTCAGCAGAGAGGAAGTGCCCGGTAGCCCTGAGAGCAGCGCCAAGGCATCAGGCCAGTCCTCTGCCTTTAAGCTGCTTCTGTCCAAGCTGCCTGGGTTTGGCGAGAACACACACCAGCCCCCAAAGAGGGGGCTGTGGGTTTCCCTTTGAGTTCTCAGATGTCTTAAAATTGGTCCGAGTAACTTTTTCCTTCAAGTCATTCAAAATGTTCTTTCTGGCCCCAGCTTGGGTTTCGCTTTGCCTCATGGAAAGGTCCTGGGAGCTCAGTGAGCCAGGGCATCCTATCCAGCTCACTCAGTCTATACCTCTGCAAGGCCTGCCTGGACTGAGGGAAGGGAGTGATGGCTGGGTGTTAATGGGACAGGTTCAGAGGACACTGACTAGTGGCCACTGGGTTAGCTGAACTGCTGGCCTAGCATAGGTCTCAGGTGCTGCCGAGAGCTTGGCCAGCTAAAGCCAGATACCTGGCTTCTGGTTCCAGGGCACGGCGTAGGACACAGACCCAGATGGAGCTGTGGCTCTGGCTGTGTTATCCGGAAGAGCAAGTGTGAAGAGCTGCCACTGGCGTTTTGGGCCTCCAGTGATGGGGCCATGCCATCTCCGAGTGGAGAGCTGCTCCACTAGTCCTTCCGGCACTGGCCTTGAAGGGAGGCTCACAGGCAGACACTCAGTAGTGAAGTCATCAAAAGGGGCACAAGAGGAGGGTGTATCTAGACCAAGGGAAGTAGAGAAGGTGTGGACTATGACATCTTGCACAGCCCTGAGAGTGCGTGCTTCAGTGGGAAGCTGTGAGGGCCGGAATGCTGGGTGAGGCAAACAATGTCCCACTCTGCCAACCCATGCTCACCAGAGGCTCACCCCCAAATACATCTCTCTGCTGCCAGTGAAGGTGTTAATCTCATGGGGTACAGGGTGAGGGCATCATTTTGGGTATGAAGCAAGGCTGTATTGATTGCACTGAGTGGTTCAGACACATGGTTCTGGGAAAGAGGACTTTAACTCACCCCTAGGCCTATACACTTAAGATCTGTGACAGACACAAACATAACTCTGGAGTGAGTTTGTTTCTTCTTGTGCTGGGCTAGGAACAGGCCAGGGCTGGGTGGAGGGTCTCAGGGTGTGGGTGGAGGTGGGTAGGGGTGAGGCTTCTCCATTGAGATAGTGCTTAGTTCTCTGTGGACAACAGGTCCTGGGGAGGGTGGGCTAGGAGCAGCTACTGTCTCTTCTTCACCTTTATACTTTCCATAGTGGTTTTCCCCCCCTGGTTCTCACAGGTTTCTGATGCAGGCCTGGCTTTCTCTCACAAGCATAGCAACTAATTCTGGCTAATGTGGGCCAAAAGCTTTATTAAAATGTGTACGGAACCTGTTGGTATCTCTGAAGAGATGTCCAAAACCACTTCCTAAAACTGGTTAGTCCAAGGAGAGTGCCTCAGCTGTCACCGTGGGGCCTGACATTGTAGTCAGTTGCCCTGGTGGTTAGATGGTATAGAAACTCAGCTCTGGGTCTCCTGGAATCAAGTGTGGTGGTTGTAGCTGCCTTCACTGGACCTGGAGTTAGCAGGGAGTCTCTGAGTGAGGGGAGCCCCTGGGTGAGGGGAGCCTCTAGGTAAGGGGAACTTCTGGGTGAGAGGAACCTCTGGGTGAGTGGAGCCCCTGGGTGAGGAGCAACCCTGGGCGAGGGCATAGGCTGGGCCTGAGTTTTCACCATAAGAGAATGTGGACGGTTAAGTTCTGGCCTCTGTAAAAAAAAAAAAAAGAAAGAAAGAAAAAAGAAAAAAGGTGGGTTGCCGCCGTCCATAGGTGACAAAGGACTAGCAGAGAGGTGTACAGAATCTACAAATTCAGGTTTAGGCAGGTGGGCAGCCCACAAATTTAGTTTAGCTTGGTTTTGATTTCCTAAGAGTAAGGACAAATGAGCTGGGGTGCCCAGAGGTCCCTCTTGTCTCAACTTTCCCCTGGTGTTCTCACAATGTCCTCTGTAGAGACCGGCAATTGTGCCTATCTCCTGTCCCTTGGAAGCCATCTTTCCAGGAGAAGAGAGGTGCCATCTTTCACTATAGTTCTCTTGGAATACTTTTTCTGGTTTTCTTCAATTTGAGATCATGGACTGTGGCCAGCTTTGAAGAGGTGCAGCCTGCAGCTGCTGAAACTTGAAGGGGATGGAGTCTGCCCCCTGAGCAGTGGAGAGGTGGCACTTTCAGAGTCTTCCACATTGCAGCTGGTTCTGTCTCCTGTCCACAGGACAGTAGTACACTGGTCTCAGGGGAATATCCATCTTTCCCAAAGATGATGGTCTGGTGATCCAGGGCACAGCTCTCAGACTGGTGGCTGGACTTGGATTCTGTTGACTTGGGAGTGCTCTAGAACCAGGCTGGGTCCTTTCCTGGGCCAAGCTTACCTCAGAAATGCTGGTGTTTGGGGAGGGGAGGGGTCATGGGGAGGGGTGGCCTTTGGACACCAAGTTGATCGATTCTATCTTCATATTCTCCCAATCCTTTAAATGTTAACATTTTTCCTGTAATTTATCTTAGTACTCCAAAATAAGGTGTTTTTTTTTTAACTAAATAATGTAATTTTAGAATATAAATGTTGTTTTTATTATAAAATAATATAGGCTTTATAAAAATTCAGGCAGTATATACATCTTATATGGAACCCCACTTAGACACAGTGCTACTTCTTAATCTACATGTATATGTGTACTTGCATATATAAAGATGAAATTAATCCATTTGGAGAAAGATAGCCACCCTATCGTGTTGACTCTAAGAAGCCAGTTTCCACTCATGAATGCTCCCACTGGATTTTAACTGAAGTGGGAAGGGCTATCTAACAAAACTGTGCCCAACTGTGAAATGAGCCACCTGGTGGGTAGTAGGCTCTGTGCAAAGAGGGGTGCTGGCCTAGGCTGACCAGTCCGACACACACCTGTAAACTGGAGCTAAACAGTTAGCCGAGGTCACCCCTTCGGAATAGAGTATAGAAGAGGAGAGAGAAGGCAGGCCTGCTCTGCCAGGTCTGGCCCTGGGTCCCCTGGCACTCCTCTTCCCTCACACTAAGTGGCCTGGTGATGATGGAAGGCCTCCCAGAGCTGTGGTCCCCATGGCAGTGAGGGTTCTAGAGGGCTTCACAAGACCCTGGTAGCTCTGCAGCTGGCTTTTACCCAGACATACTGAACAAACATTTACAAAATGGTCAGCTGACTGAACAATGCCAAGTCACCTTGGTGACATGATCTGTGTGTGCTGGAACAGGACTTCTGAGTCTCAGGGACGCAGAGAGTCTCAGGGGAATGGGGCCTCACTGGGCTACCAGTCTCACTCTCGCCCCTACAGGCCTCTTCTCCACAATGGTGGCAGTGACAATATCAAGTCTGTGAGTAGGGACATTTTAATCTTTGTGTGTTGATTTATTTATCGACAGAGTCTCACTGTGCAGCCTGAACTGGTCTTCTATCTCATCCTCTCCAGCACTGGGAGCACAGGCCGGGAGCTCCCATCCCTGAGTGTGGACCGGGGGCATTTCTAGATGAAAGCTCCCCACACACAGAACATGATCGTCCTTAGTCCCTCTTCCCTGGAATAGTTCACCCAGACCCACCCCCATGTCTCTCCCTCTCCTTGCAGTTCCCAGAAGTAGGACCCAGGCCGCCAGCTGCAGCCTGTCCAGGTTCTCCATCGGATTATGAAGCTTAACATTTTTGTGAAGAAGAAAGCCTTCCCTCTGGGAAGCGATAAGAACATTCCATCCTCCTCTGGCTCCAGGGAGCCTGGGAAACAATCACCAAAGGGGGAGAGTCCCCAGGGATAGATGTCCTAGGCCCTGGCACAGGCAGGACTGCCCTCTGCTGGCCCTTACCTCCCTCATGCCCCACCCCTTCCCCCCATGGCTCTCTGATGTGGCCTCTGGGCCTGAGGAGGAAGGCAGGTCAAGGTGCGGGTGCAGCTCCTTCTTAGTGCTGAGCTTTCTCTGCCTCGGGCTGCTGGGGTCACGGGAAACTTTGGAGACTAGTTCTGGCTGTGAGTTGTAGTCTGGGTGGTGGTCAGTTCCCAAGGGGAGTCCTTAGAAGACAGGGCTGTCATGGACATGAATGAGCAGTGGGATTGAGCCTTGACCTGGATTAAGGAGTGAAATATCCAAGGCAGAGCCTGAGACTGCATCAGTCAGGGTTTGAGGGTGGCTCCATTGGCTAGTGGGGTGCTCATAGTGTTGCCCCAGGAACACCCCACTTGCCCCTACAGCGTCCCTGCCCTTTCTTCCTGCCCTCCCTCCTCTTGCCCTTTGTCTAGAGTCTCTGAAGCCCACTTGGCACCTGTGAGAGGTCAGGCCAGGCTGGGCCTTCTCTCCAGTCCTTTGTCAAGGAGGACGAACTCCAGAGCCTTTGTGGGTGCCCCTTGTTTACTTCCTGTCACTTCCTATCACATTCTCAGCGAGGCCTTCTCGGATTCTCTTCTCCTTTAGCATGGACAGATGCTGTTCCACTTAGCAAGCCTCCAGATCCACAGAAACTCATTGCAAAGAGAACATATCAGAAGTCCTGCATGCAGACCACGCTCTGGACCAACTAAGATTGCAGCTTAGCCCCGCCCTCTGCAGCTTCAGCTGTCTTGGGTCCTGAGCATGGGGCTGGTTTAGAACTGTGGCTTATTGCCTATTCAGCTTTGGACTAGCTTGGGAGGTGGTCAAAATTCAAAAGCCAAAGTATAGTTTCTGCTGGCTGTATCATGCTTAAGAACAAACTTTTAGGGGTTGGAGATTTAGCTCAGTGGTAGAGTACTTGCCTAGCAAGCACAAGGCCCTAGGTTCGATCCTCAGCTCTGGAAAAAAAAGAACAAACTTTTATTTGAGACATGGCTCCACTGTGTAATGCTATGTAGTCTAGAACTTGCTGTGTAGACCAGACTGACCTCAAACTCATAGAGATCCACCTGCCTCTGCCTTCAAAGTGACTATTAAAGTCATGTGTTACCATGCCTAGATTTTTTTTAAATTAAGATAGGATTTCATGCAGCCTAGTCTGGCCTTGACCTCTGACCATCTGCCCCCTCTTTCCAAGTGCTGGGATTATTGGCTTGGTTTCCTGTATCTGGCTTCATGCACCACTTTAAAGTAGAAAACCAATCAATCAAAATATCCTAAGTCAAAGAAGTCTGTACTACTCCTTAATATGTGATTATTTTCTAAAAACTTACAACACTTCTGGTAGGTCCCCTTTCTACTAAAAGGTAAGATTCCCAAGGGCAGGGTATAGTAGGATTTCTTTTGGGCCACCAACCAGCTCCCAATCATGAAATGGAGACTTATTATTAGTTATGAATGCTCAACCTTATCTTATGCTTGTCCCACTAGCTCTGATAACTTAATTTAACCTGTTTCTCTTCATCTATGTTTTGCCTTGGGGCTTTTTGCCTTTCTTTCATTCTGTACGTCCTACTCTGCTGTGTCTGTCTGTCTGACAGCTGCCTAGTTGGCTGTCCCTGGGTGTCTCCTTTTCTTTCTCCCTCATTTTCTCTCCATTCTCCTAAGCCTAGAGTTCTCCTTCTACTTATTCTCTTTGTCCACCAGCCCCACCATCCATCTACTGCCTAGCTATTGGCCTTTCAGCTTTTTATTAGCTCAAGCAGGTACATTGGGCAGACAAAGCAACACATCCTTACACATCGTTAAACAAATTCAGCATAATGTAACATATCTATGCATAGTTAAGGTAGTATTCCACAACATTTCACCCTTTTTGTCTAAATAAAAAGGAAGAGTTTTAACTTTAGTAAAATTATATACAATAAGAACAGTTATCAAGTAAGAATTACATTATAATATCTAGCCCATTTGTATTTGACCAATTCAGAGAAAATATTTCATTATTTATTTATCTTATTTTAGTGAGTCTAAAGTTTTGTACCTAATTTACCTTCTATCATAACAAAGGAAAACTATAACTATCTAGTTTTCAACTCCATCAAAGACCCCAGGAGGATATACTATTACCTGAGTAAACAGAAAGTGCAGAGCAAGCAACTTTCAAAACCCAAGTTTCCTCTGCAATACTGGGGCATCCATCTTTGGCCTATAGGCCTAGAATATTTGGCAGATTTTTCTATGAAGCAGGAATTTTGAAGGACTTTCCTGCCTTGTCTTGGCAAAGTTCAGTGTAGGTGTTTTCCTGTCTTGACCACCTGCTCCCAAATAACTAACACAGAGGCTTAATATTACTTATAAATGCTTGATCAATAGGTCAGGCTTGTTACTAGATAACTCTTACATTAAAATTAATGCATATTTTTATCTATGCTTTACCACGTGGCTCATGACTTGTTACCTCATTTTCTACATGTCCTGCTCCCTTGGTGGCTGGCTAATGACTCTCTGACTCCACCCTCCTTGATCCCAGCATCTTCAGTTTGATTATCCCACCTAACTTTATCCTGCCTTGCTATCAGCCAATCAGCTTCTTTATTAACCAATGAGAGTAATACATATTCACATTGTACAGAAGAATTATTCCACAGCATTTTCCCCTTTTTGTCTAATTAAAAAGGAAGTTTTTAACCTTAACATAGTAAAACTATATATAACAAAACAGTTATTAAGTAAGAATTACAGTTACACTGGGCGGTGGTGGCGCATGCCTTTAATTCCAGTACTTGAGAGGCAGAGGCAGGCAGATCTCTGTGAGTTCGAGGCCAGCCTGGTCTACAAAGCAAGTTCCAGGAGCAAAGTTACACAGAGAAACTCTGTCTCAAACAAAACAAAACAAAAAAACAAACAAACAAACAAAGGATTACAGTTACAATATCTAGTTCATTTGTATTTGGCAAAATTAATGAAAATACTCTACCATTTATCTTATCTTTGTGAGTCTAAAGTTTTGTATCTAATTTACCTTTTATCATAGCCAAGGAAAACTATACCTATAATTATCTAGTCTTCAGCTCCACCAAAGACCTCAGAAAGGTGAAATATTACCTAAAGATAGGGACATCTGGCTGCCTGGACAGTCACTCAAAGTTTTTCTGTAGCATTGGAGTATCCAACTCTTGCCTACAGGCCTAGCATATCTGACAGACTTTCCTATGAAGCAGGGAATTTTGAAGGACTATCTTACCTTGTCTTGGCAAAGTTTGGTAGTTGCCTTTTTGCATCCTGCTGGTCCAGTTTGGACAGTAACTGTCAGCAATTGAGGCAAGGGCAGTTTCTTTTCCCATATGACTAGCTTTTACCATGAAGAGAACAAACTCCATATGAAGTTTCTTCAATGCCTGTCATCGTCTTTGAAGTAGATCAGTGTTGCCAGGAGCAGATGTGTCTCACTGTCATGAAAAGCCTTAAGTTATTAAAACATTTAAAAATGTTGTATTCTGTATGTCTTTGAAGAGTGTGAAGACCATCTATCTATCTAAATATATCTCTGTATACCTAGAAAACCTAATTAACGTGACTATAAGTTTGATAGTTATGGGTGACTATTAGCCTCTTCATTATCCTAAATAGCATTTAAGGACTAAAATTTCACATTGTATAATTAAATAAGCTGTATAGCTATGAGCTGTATAGGTAATACCTTAAGCAAAAAATAGAAACAAATGTACAGTATAAGGACAATAACCTCCAATTTCTAACAATACAAAAATATCTTAAACAGAAGTAGAAACACATATACAATGTAACAAAAATAACCTTAAATTTGTATCAATACACAAAAATATCTTAAACAAGAGTAGAAACATATTTACAATATAACAGAAAAACAATCTCAAATTTGTATCAATATACAAAAATCCATACCAATGTAAAATATTGAAGACCAGTAGCTGTTTTTTGTTTAAAAGTAGATTTAATAATCTACCCTTCTATCATTTCTATATCCCCCTTTTCTTTTTAGAATGAGATCCCTAAATCTAATCTCTTTTACATAGCTTTTTTCTGATCATTACCAATAACAACTGTAACCAACCCCCTTTAAATGATAACAAATATCCATAACAAATATTTTGAGAATATGAATGTTGTTTTCTCTAGACTGCTTCCTGTTGTCTGAGGGTGCTGGAAATCTTTGAGGGAACCTTGAGAAAATCAGGATAATTATTTGGTCTTGAATAGAGAATTTTGTGAGGCTGGATCATCTCTGTCAGCAACCTTGAAGCTGTTCTGGATGCTGGATCACCTGAGCCATCCATTCCCATCGGTATCTGGTCCCCTTGCTCTGAAAATACATAAACTTTTAAATGTAACATACATATCTGTATTAATACAAATATAATCTGTACATTGTACACAAGTCAGCCAAAGATGATTTTTTTTGTTATGTGTTTGAGTAGGTAAAATATGCACCATGTGTCTTGTAGTTCTTTTAGGTTTATTTTTTTATGTCTGTAGTCAGGATTTCAGGTGGTCTTCCTCGATTAAATCTGATTTTCTTTAACCTAAAATAAATCCATAGCCTTTTATTTCTTGTAGAAACAAAAGCATAACCTCTTCTCCAAAGTAACATATCTTTTGTCTTAAATTCTAAAGTCAAAACTTTTTTAAAAAATATATAGGTTGGCTTAATCTAACAGCATTTATAATCCAGTATGTCTTATCAGCTATCATTCCTTCTTCAACAGTCAAAAGATTCAAAGACAATACAATAACATACAGCATCCAGACTTTCTGTGTATTTTCCATCATTATGTGGCTTATTCTATTTTTTATTACTCCATTTTTAAGGACTTAATTTTATTTTAAAATTGTATTTTAATCTAATATATTCTTTTACCAACCCCCCTAAATGATGACAAATATCCATAACCCATTGAGTGACCAAAAACCACCCAACCCACCTCTTGGAAATGTGCGTATCATCTTCTTAAAATTACTTCCTGTTGTTTGGGGGCAACATCTCTTTAGGGGACCCTAAGAAAATTGTGATAATGGTCAAGTCCTGAGAAAACTAGCTGTAACATTTGTTGCTCAGTCTCTGTATAATGGGAAAATGCAGGACTTATTTCAAGTCCTGGATAGAGTAGTTTGTAAGGCTGGACCCTCTCAGCTAGCAGCTTTGAAGTTGTCCTGAGCAGTTTGTAGTCTGAAAATGATCTTGGGTGTTATTTGTCAGCTTAATGACATTACTGCAATCTAGGTGGAAATGTCTTTGTGGGGCCCCCATTATCTTTTTAGAGACTTCAAAGATCACTGTTAGGAATGACTATGGTTCATTGCAGAAAACTTATTGTCAATGTCATATGCAGCAGATCTCAGAGAGGTTAAAGGACCACAATCTATTAAGTGTATCCAGGGTACTCAAACCTAATTCCTCATTACCTGCTTCAAAATCAAATTCAAAATTATATACAAGAAGCTAGATGAAGCCCATTTCTAGAATTAATTAGAATGACCATTAATATCATGAAGGGAAGTTTAATTATATATATATATATATATCTTATAATTTTAGAACTAATATTTATAACTTAGAGATCAGTGACAATAGAATAGTCCCTAATTTTGGTTTTCTTCTGTCCTATACCATGTGACTCTTCTGACATGAGACAGAGATTTTGGGTTTTCCTTTGACAAGTTTGCTTGGGTTTAGAGAGGGAAAGAGCCACAATCCAACTCCAATGTCAGCTTTGATTTTTAATTGAATTGGGACCACAAAAAGACCATTTGCCTTTTATGTTTGTAAAGAGCAACAGAAACAACTATTTGGGAAAACTTATGAAATTTTATCCTATAGGAAATGTGCAATAACATTAGGTCAGTTTTACTCTTTTTCTTCAGACATTTTTCTTGAGATAATTTGTCCTTCTTATTCATATGTCTTATTTGTCCAGTGGTCTTCAGATTCTTTAATTGGATGCTTTCATTCTCCTGGAATGATGACAAAAATAAATCCCTGCCCCAACCCTAACTTTGGGGAGTTCTTTTTCTGTCAGATTGTATCTTTGTCAAGACAAAATATTTTGTGGCAACAGAAAAAGCATTATCTTTAACTAATAAAAATTACTACTTTTTTCATACCTGTTCAAATGAAAGGCATTTGTTAGTCTTATAAATTAGTTTAGATTGAATGACCAAGCTGTTTGATGAACTATGGCCTCTCCTCATCAGGAAGGCTCTCCTGTTCAAAACTAATCTTTATCAATCTTGATGGTATCCATAGCTTTTCTTTTCCTGTAGAAAGAAAATCAAAACCTCTTCCCTAATGTAACACATATCCTGATTTCCATTCTGAGATTAATATATCTTTAAAATATATAGGCTGATTTAATTTAGCAGTTTTTTCTATTATCCAGTGTCTCTCTGCAGCTGTTGTTCCTTTTTTATTAGCATTAGAATATTTAAAGTCAATAAATCATTGCATGATCTACCTCTGGGGGTCTTTATTACCCCTTTCTGCTTATTAAGCATATCTTTTAAAGTATAATTAGATCTTTCTATAACTGCTTGTCCTGCAGAATTGTCTGGTATAACTGTAATATGTTTTACATTGTAATATGCAAAAAACTGTTTCATTTTACCAGAGACATATGCTGGAGCATTATCAGTCTTAATTTGTACAAGTATCTCTATAATGTCTATGACTTCTAATAAATGCATAATTACAGAATCAGACTTTTCAGAACTTAAAACAGTGTTTTATTGAAATTATGAATATGTATTCTTGTTTGGTGCACATATTTCAATTTTCCAAACTCTACAAAATGAAACACATCCATTTGACAAATTTCATTTTCTTGAGTACCTTTTGGTTTACTTCCTGCAGGTAGTAGAGTTTGGTTATACAAAGAAAAAGTAGGACATTTTCTTATAATTTACTTGGCTTGTTGCCAAGTGTAGAAAAACCTTTCTTAAAACCTTTGCTGTTAACATGGTGTTTTTTATGAGGCTTCTAGCACCTTTCCTACCAATAGCTGATCAACTTCATCATTACCTTGTACTAGAGGGCCTGGTAGACCCATATAGGATCTGATATGTGTTGTATATAAGGGGTGATTTCTATTTCTGATTATTTGTTGTAGTTGAATAAATATCAAAGTTAATTCTGAATCATCAAGAGTAAGTTCAGCAGTTTCAATATTTAAAACAACTCTTTCTGTGTATTGAAAGTATGTAACTATATTAAAAGCTTCTGAAAAATCTAATATCATGAGAATAGCATATAGTTCTGATTTCTGAAATGAACCATAAGGGCTTTGAGCCACTTTACTTATTTTTCCTGACTTATAACTTCCTTTCTTGATCTATTTGCATCAGTGTAGAATATAGGGGCTCCAGAAATTGGTACCTTTTCTTTTTTTTTTTTTGGTTTTTCGAGACAGGGTTTCTCTGTGCAGCTTTGCGCCTTTCCTGGAACTCACTTGGTAGCCCAGACTGGCCTCGAACTCACAGAGATCCGCCTGGCTTTGCCTCCCAAGTGCTGGGATTAAAGGCGTGCGCCACCACCGCCCGGCCGGTACCTTTTCTTATATGAGGGAGAATCCAATTAGTTCTTTTTATAAAATAAAGTCTCTTGCTTTTGGTATATTTGTTACTAATCTCCCCCTAAAAATTACTGCAAGCTCTTGGCCAATGTTCATTTTCTGCCCATAATGAGGCAATTTCAGTGTTAAAGAGACCATAATTTCTGCTGGGTCTATTCCTGTTAATTGACAAATTTTCCTTTCAGAATCAATTCAGAAACCTTTTCTACATAGGTCTTTGATTTTTTACTCTGTTTTTGTGGTAAAAATATCCATTCTAAGATGTTATCTTCTCTCTGCATAAGAATCCCCGTGAGAGAATGAGTAGAAGGTAAAATAACCAGAATATAATCAAGCTTTGGACTCAAGTGATTCATATGTACATTCTGTAATTTCTTTTCTACTAGAGCCAATTCTCTGTCTCAGCTGATAATTTTCTTGGACTATTTAAGTTCTTATCACCTAGTAAGTTTTGAAATAAAATACTTAGTTCTTGAGTTATTAATCCAATTATAGAAAATAGCCAGTTAACATTTCCCAGTAATTTTTGAAAATTATGAAAAGTTCATAATTGATCTCTCCTGATTTGTACTTTATGTGGTTGAATTTTCTGTAAATCTATCTTATATCCTAAATGATCAATAGAATCTCCTCTTTATGTTTTTTTCAGGAGCAATTTGTAATCCCTAACAAGGCAAAATTCTCTTTACTCCATCAAACATTTTTTCTTAAGTATCCATGTCTGAATCATCCAGTAAGATATCATCCATGTAATGGTAAATTATAGATTGAAGAAACTGTTTATGAATTAGTTCTAATGGCTGTTGTACAAAATAGTGACATGAAGTGGGGCTGTTTAACATTACTTGTGAAAGAAGCTTGCAATGGTGTCTTTTAACATGCTAGGAATTATTGTAAGTAGGCACTGTGAAGGCAAATTTTTCTCTATCCTGTTCTTGTAAAGGTATAGTAATAAAGCAGTCTTTTAAATCAATCACTATAATATACTATCACTTAGGTAATAAAAAAGGCAAAAGAATTCCAGGCTATAAAGGGCCCACTGGCCAAATTACCTTATTTATGGCTCTTAAATCTGTTAACATTCTCCTTTTTCCAAATTTCTTTTTAATGACAAATATAGGAGAATTCCAAGGACTTCTCCAATATGTTGAGCATTTAACTGCTCCTGTCCCAAGTGTTCTAGTGCCTACAATTTTTTCTGATGTCAAAGGCCATTGTTCCACCCATATAGGTTTGTCAGTAGGGCTGTTGGTACCTTTAAAAGACCAACAGCTATTGTGCCCTGCTTATGTACAACTTGAATGGTCTGCATCCATCCTTGATAATACCTTCTAATATTTCTCTCAGAAGCATTCCTTATTTTATAGTTTGTTTCTGAGACTGGGGGAATGTTAATCTGTATTTTCCATTACTGCAACAAATCACATCCCCATAAATTCATTGCTATGTTAGTCACACATGGTTTTAATTTTCCTGTCTATCCTTCTGGCCCTATACACTTGACCCATCCTGCACTTTGTTTTATCTAAGATAAAGTTCCAATCCCTAGAAGATGAACATTTACCTCCTGAAGAGGCCAATCTGGATGCCACAATTTTGTTGAAATTAATGTTACATCTGCACCTGTGTCTACTGAACCCTCAATTTCTATGCCATTTATTTATATTTTTAGTTTTGGTCTTTGATCATTTATAGAAGTTTGCCAAAATATTTGCTTTATAGTTTCTCCTGAAAATCTTGTTTTATCTACTGATGATGTGCTGTCATCCAGAGCAGTGTGGTTTTTAACAGCAGGCATTAAATCTTTTAATTGCTCTGTGGAGAGGTTTCCCCAATTCTGTGATGGAATGATTGAATCAAATTTGATATTGAGGCCTATGGAAGGCACCTCAGGGCATTTCCCAATGGCAAAGGGTTACCTTGTCTGTCCCTTGTTAATCTGCATTCATTAGTCCAACATCAGCCTTTGCCATACCTCCCACATTCTCCAGAAGGCTGGGGCCTGCTGTTTGGATTATTTATAGAATAAACATTGTTTCTAGGAGCATTTATCTTACAATCCCTTTTCAGATGACTTTATCTACCAAAATTAGAATATCTAACATTTTTATTTTTCTTAATATTTTCAGAAAGCAGTGTTCCTATACAAGTATCATTAGAAGTGTGGGGTCCATGCCAAGGTGGTGGTGACACACACCTTTAATCCCAGCACTGGGAGGCAGAGGCAGGTCGATCTCTGTGAGTTCAAGGCCAGCCTGGGCTACAGAGTGACTTCCAGGACAGGCTCCAAAGCTACACAGAGAAATCCTGTCTCGAAAAACCAAAAAAAAAAAAAAAAAAGAAAATAAGAAGTGTGGGTCCATTATCAACTGTTTTTCAGATCCATTTTTCTATGAGTGCTGTTCTTGCCTTTAAAGGCCTAATGACCATTTTGCACTCTGAATTAGCATTTTCAAAAGTCAAAGATTCAATTAATATTTGTCTAACATCTGGATCTGATATTCTATTTACAACTGATGTCAATCTTTGTAAAAGGGTTATGGTTAGGGTTAGGGTTAGTCAGTGAAGACTTCTTTGGGGCCTTATATAATTTCAATAAATGGCTCTGTCCTCTTTTCTGAGTCTTCAACCCTGTCCCAAGCATTCAAAGCTGCTACATGGCATAGAACCAAGGTATGATCACCAAATATAGCCTGTCTTTGCAAATCAGTATACTGACCCTCACTGAGAACTTGGTCTTAGGAAATCTAATGACCTCTAGCCCTACCTTATTGTTCCATGGCCCTAGCTTTCTCTTGTAGCTAGAGTTTTCCTGCCTGGCCCACAGTCAGGACAAATCTCTCTCACCCGCCAGTCCCACAGCCGCTCAGACCCAACCAAGTAAACACAGAGACTTATATTGCTTACAAACTATATGGCCATACCAGGCTTCTTGCTAACTGTTCTTACAGCTTAAATTAATCCATTTCTATAAATGTATACCTTGCCACGTGGCTCATGGCTTACCAGCATCTTCACATGCTGTTTGTCATTGTGGTGGCTGGCAGTGTCTCTTTCTGCCTTCCTGTTCTTTCTTTTCTCCTCTCTGTTAGTCCTGCCTATACTTCCTGCCCAGCCACTGGCCAATCAGTGTTTTATTTATTGACCAATCATTTGCCATACAGAACACCCCACAGCATTCTCTCTCTACTACGTTTTCCATTGTAACTGAGGACTAGCTTCCAATACTGTTGTAACTAAATCCCTTCACTCTTGTGGAATAGTTCTGTTCCTAGTTGCCCATGAATTTCACATCTGTTTACAAAGGGTGAATTCATACCATATGAAATGACTGCTTCCTTAAATCTTCTCAAAGCTAACATTTCTATGTTAGCTCACGTGGAGAGGCCCAGATAGCAACGGCAGCAGACCAGGCTGGCATGATCTCTGTCTTTGTGGTCATGCCCCATGTTGGGCACCAAATGTAACAGGCTTCCTTTTGGGCCACCAACCAGCTCCCAAATCATGACATGGAGACTTATTATTAGTCATGAATGCTCAGCCTTATCTTATGCTCTTCCCACTAGCTCTTATAACTTAACCAGTTTCTCTTCATTTATGTTTTGCTTTGGGGCTTTTTACCTTTCTTTTATTCTGTATGTCCTACTCCATCTGTCTGTCTGGCCGCTACCTAGCTAGCTGGCCCCAGGTGTCTCCCTCTTTTTCTCTCTCATTCTATCTCCATTCTCCTGAGCCTAGAGTCCTTCTCCTATTTACTCTCTCTGCCCACCAGCCCTACCTATCCCTCTACTGCTTAGCTATTGGCCATTCAACTTTTTATTAGATCAACTAGGTGCCTTAGGCAGGCAAAGCAACACATTTTCACATTGTTAAACAAATTCAACATAAGCAAATGTAACACATCTTTACATCATTGTACAAATGCAGCATAAACAGATGTAACACATCTTTGACTAGTTAAAGTAATGTTCCATAACAGTAGAAATTTCCTTGCTCCCTTCCATACCTACAAGAGTGGCCAGGCCCAGTGGGCTAAGGTGAGAACCAAGGGATGCATGGCCCCAACCACAAGATGAGGGAAGGGTGGGAAGGGGGTGTGTTTAGAGAGGAGATGGCTTTAGGGTTTATACACTCTGTGAATGGGGAGGGAAACCTTCCAGGGCTGGCAATAGAGAGGGTTCCCCTAGTGGGTAGACAGAGCTGGACTGCAGTCAAGGTTCATCAGATGGAGCAGCAGGGCAGAGCCTATTTTTCTTACACCCTGGCCTCTTAGGCACCTGTTTACTGAGACCCCTGAAGGGCACCTTCCTGGTGAAGGGTTGGCAAAATCCTGGAGGCCCAGATGGGAAAGAGCTACATACAACAAATATCTATGCAATGGATGGATGAATGACTCAAAATAGCTGACATATTATTAAAGGTATTCATTTGTCCATTCATTTGTGTGTCTATCCCCATAGTTGTCATTCATTTGTTTGTTCATAGCATGAGTATTGAGCGCTAAGTAGGTGTTGGATGATTCCATGATGGGGTAAGATTGTCTCAGCCCCTTGTTCCCCTCAAACTCTGCCCCAGGAAATAGACACCAAGGAGAGATTTCAAGACTCAGAGCTGCTAGACCAGGACGTTCCTGGCCAGTTGCGCTTGGTACTATGGGGGGGGGGGGGGGGAACCTGTGGAACTCACCTATGTAGAGCATATCAATTTAAGGGAGGGAGAGACTAGCAAGATGTAAGACAAATTGCTAAATGGTCTTATTAATTAAAAAAAATCCAGAACCAGATATTGGGGTGAAAGCTGAAAGATCAGAGAAACAGAAAGAAGTCAACCACATTCTTACCACTAGGAAATGCTCAGCCCAAAAAAGAGAGTTACTTCCTGTATACTCATGCCTTACATGACTTTCTGTGCCCTGCCATCTTACTTCCTTTCTCCACCCAGCTTCATCACTTCCTCTTTCTGCCCAGCTTTATCACCTCCTGTCTGTCTGTCTGTCCAGACTTCCAGACCTCTATGGTTAACTAGCACTGGGATTAAAGGCATGTGCCACCACACCTGGCCTGTTCCCAGTGTGGCCTTGAACTCACAGAGATTGGATGAATCTCTGCCTCCTGAATGCTAGGATTAAAGGCATGTGCTACCACTGCCTAACCTTTGTGTTTAATATAGTGGCTGGTTTTGTCCTCAGATCCCCAGGCAAGCTTTATTTGTTAGAGCACAAATAAAATATCACCACAGCAAGAAATCCTTGGGTTCCATGGGACCTATCAAGTCAAGCCTGATTGGGTGGCAGTGCTAGGAGTAACATGACACCATCTATCACTTGTTTTTCTAACCAGGGATTTGAGGCTTGTGGAAGAGGAAGTCAGGTCTTGGTGATCAGAGAGACATAAACACAGCCTTTGGGATGGGCTCTTTGATCCTGTAGCCACTTAACAGTGATACATATGTGCCAAGGCTCTAGCACTGAACTTAAATCTGCCCAGGCAGCCCTGCAGTTCTGAATATCAAGTAATTCCTGCCATAGGACCATTTCACCTGCCCCATGGGAAATAAGTCCCTCCTCTCCCAATGTAGCTTCAGAAGTTGCATTTGTTCACATGACCAAGGTTCCAGGTCAAATGACAACCCTGGAGGTCTCCTCTATATTATTTTCTATATTTCCCTTGGGAATGATAACCCTACCTGAGCATATACTTCCACAGGAAGGAAGTGGTCTCTTCTGCTCAATGCTGTGACCCAGTTGCCTAGAATAGTGTCTGGCATACTGGGTGTGCTGAATCCACAGTCCAGAAGGGAACTGGTCCTGTTATTAATGTACACTGGGCCTTTGATCCATCCACATTTTCAACCCAGGGAATTCCTCTGCCCCTTTCAGTTGGAACTCAAAGGTTATGTCTTTTAAAAGACCTCTACTAAGTCATGCTGCTCATTTCTTCCCTCCCACGGCCCCCTGGACTTCTATGACCACACTTCATACTCTTTCAATGCCTCTGCCCCGACAGGAGAGGTCCTCTGTAAGGAGTGTTTGGGACTGTACTTCTGTTTACTGCTGTGTTCTTGCTGCTTGGCACCATACCTGGAACACAGTATAAATGCCCCATAATTATGTGCTGATTCCTGTGAGAGACAACTGGGTCTCATTCAGCCATCAGAGTGAGTGAGGGTGTACATCTCCCTAGCTGCTTCCACTCTGAAAGCCCTGGAATTTTGCCAATCAGTTTCTCATATATGATGGCAACTTCCCAATACAACCAGTGGTCAGCTGACTGATCTCCCTCTAGCATAGAGAAGTGGAGAGTAACACAAATTAGGACCCAAACTCAGCCCACCATATTTAGATGCACTTTCTTCCTAGGGTCCCTTGGACTGGAATATGACTCTTGTGTGCTGGTAGAGCAAGGTGAAGGATGGGTGATCCCAGATAGGTGAAAGACAGCATTCCTGTTCCCAGTGAAGAGTTCCTTTCCCTTACAGCCTGTACTGCTGAATAACAAAGGAGCCCCAGACTCAGTGGTTTGAAATGACACATGTCTTATGTCATGGTTTCTGTAGGTAAGAGGCTCTTATGCAGTTTGATTGGATAAGTCCTCAGCTTCAGGTCACATACAGGCTGTTGTTGGGTCCCAACTGGTGGCATTGTCGTGTCCAAACTCAACGGGATAATGGTCAGATCCATGCTCACAAACTCACACGGTATCTGACAGGATTACCTAGTGTGGCAGCCTGCTTCATCAAAGCCAACAAGCTGAGAGGGCGAGAGAGTGCCAGGAGACAGACGCTGAGGCTTAAGCATGCTGCATGGAATTGCCTCCCTTTGCATTTATTTGTTTATTGATTTGGCTTTTTCGAGGCAGGGTTTCTTTGTTGCCTCCTTTTGTTTTTATTTGTTTGTTTGTTTGTTTTGAGGCAGGGTTTCTTTGTTGCCTCCCTTTGCTTTTGCTACATTCTGTTCCCTAGGTCTGGAGTATACTCCGAGGAGGTGCTGACACCAGGGAGTAGTGAGCAGGGCAAGGAGCCACCCCACCTCACAGCCTGATCTTGTGTGGACACTATCAGCTCACTGACCCATGCTAACATTGCTGTGTTTACTGAATATAAGGATGGGTTGCACATTGCACATGTTCATTCGTGTGCAGACTAATTGACATTTATCAACTAACATTCACTGGGTCTCAACGGTTGAAGCTGGAAAACTGAGAAAGCTCATTTCTACCTTGCAAGAGACATGTCTCTGGAAAGATGTGAGACATAAGAGTGCCTTCTCATGGCACATTCAGGAAGCAATAGTGTTAACACCCATCAGATGTTAGTATTCGGCAGCTTTCCACACACCACTGCTCCCGATCCTCACCATCACCTCCAGTAGACTGGAGCACTATCACTCCACTTACAGAGGAACAAACTGGGACACAAAAAGCTTAACTACTGTCACATAACTTTAGTGTCCATGTGCCTGGTTTTTGCCCTTGTCCCTGAGACAGTGTTTCATGAATCCCAGGCTGGCTTCAAACTCTTCATGTTTGAACTCCTTATCCTCCTGTCTCCACCTCCTGAGTGCTAGTACTATAGGTATGTGCCACCACGCTCAGGCTCACACGTGATTTTGAGATACAGTCTCACCATGTCTCTGATTTGGGCTTCTAACTCATCCAGGGTAGCCTCAAACTCACTTCAATTCTCCTGTCTCAGCCTTCTGGGTGCTAAAATTACAGGCCTGTGCCAGCAAGCCTGGCTAGCCTCCCTTACTCTTGAAAGACAGGTTCTGTGAGAGTCTCCTTAGCAGAATGGCAATACTTAGAAGCTCTCCTCCAGCTGTTCGGGGCAACAGTTACTTCAGGGGTCCCAGGTGAAGCTGCCCACTGGATTATCTGAGGTGGGAAAAGTGGCAGGGAAAGCCACTCAGCAAGCAGGGGAAGAGAGTTGTTTTGGTTGAAAAGATTGACATTTTAATAAACTGCTCTTAATTAGCAGCACTTTGAAATTCCAAGTGGCGTGCTCTCCATCTGAGCGCACACGGGCGGGTGGCTTCTTGGAGACGCGATGCTTGTGGGTGATCTCCTTTTTTGAAACAAACCCAGACCCTCCAGTCACAATTTATTTTTCATTCCAAAAATGATCTTTACTGCAAATGTTGCTTTGGTTCGAGCGAATTAGGAATCCTTATTACACAGGCAGGCACTTCAAACAGCGCCGGCTTGCCTCGCCGGCTGCCGCATCAAAGCCTGTGCTAGAATCTCTGATTACCACCCACTTGGGAGCCAACAGTGGCTGAGGCTTGGGCATTTGGCTCTGGGATCCAATGGGCTCAGGGGCCCAGAAACCAGGTGGCTTCCATGCCAGCTGTGGTGCCATCCTGATTTGCAGGGCTTAGAGGGACAGCTACGGGTAGAAGAAAACGAGAAAGGCGTAGCTGGACCTCGTCTGGCTTGCACTGTGCACTTCCACATGCGATACTGTGATGTTATATGTCAGTCTGGCAACAGGCACCTACCTTTGTGTGTGAGGATGCAAAAGAACTTGATAAACACTACTGTCTGCTCCCATATTCTGCATCAACTGGGAAGTTAGACAAAAGGTCAAGGCAAGAAAAAGATTAACAGCATCCTGGTGACCGACACCAAGGCCAATCCTGGACAAGGTGGCTAGAGTCAGCAGGCTGATCTGCTTGGTTACTTATCACAGTAACTTTCTCCTCAGCCCCCTGCGAATGGTACAGGACAGGCTACCTGATGAGGAGCATCAATTGCTAAAGCTTTAGAAACAGAAAGCTGTGATATATATACATACATATATATATATATATATGTATGTATGTATATATATATGATGCATGTGTGTGTGTGTGTGTGTGTGTGTGTGTGTGTGTGTGTGTACGTATGAAGGATGGGCCAGAGCACAGAGAGATATGACATAGCCTACCATTCCACTGTTACAGGATAACTGTCATGAGGTCCTTTCAACAAGAAAGTTTTGCTAGGAAAAATAAATGTTATCAGAGCCCAACTGTATGCATGGCTGCACAGTTTCTACTCTGGTACAAGTTCTTTGCTTGTCATAGGCCAGGACTAAGTAGCCCACAGCCCGACTGAGACACTGTCAGCAGCACGGCTGTAGCCTGCCTGTCGGGTGAAGAGAGGAGACTAGGAGTCTGTGATGATTACTTTTCATTTGTCAATTGACTAGCTTCAGACTTTACCTTGGAGATGGTATTTAAGGAGGGAAGACTCACTCTGAATATGGGAGGCATCATCTCACAGGCTAGAGTCCCAGACTGAATATAAAGCAGAAATTGGGCGGAGTAGAGGAATTCATCTTTCTCTGCTTTCTGGCTGGACAAAACAGCCTCAAACTCCTCTGCCATTCTTTTCTGCCAAAATGGACTCTACCCTTCTTAAACCATGAGCCTCCTCTCCTCAAGTTGCTTCTTGTTGGGTATTTGATCACAGGAATATGAAAAGTAGTGAATACGCAGGGCAACATTGATGCTCTACCAACCTCCTCACACCAAGTAGCCCTGGGGCCTGCAGGGGAGCCATGGGGGTTAGGATTCCACAAGGTGACTCAGCAACTCAGGCACCAGCCCCTCACCAGCAGGTGAGGATGGCTTTCTCTGTGAGGGAGACTGAGGAGAAAGCTAGTTCAAGTTGACTCTTTTCCCCACAGAAAGTCTCCTTGCTTGGGTTCTGGAGGGTTAGTGGTGTCTCTGGGGAGTGTGATCCTCACTTATTTCTGAGTTCCTTAGCTCTTGATTCATGAAACAGCAGAGCCCCCCACCACACACACACACACACACACACACACACACACACACACACACACACACACACACCCCAAGGCACCCACACCCTTCCCTAAAACTGAGCTGTGGACTTCTGCATATCTGCCTGCAAACTGGGGACTGGTGGGAGGCTGAGAAGGCTAAGGAAGCAGGCTAAGACCAGGTGTTTGGCTGGTCAACATCTTGCTCTTGATTGTCAAGATGCCCTAGAGGCATGAGGAATGCCGCCTCCCCTGGTTGGATCTAGCCTTTGCTGCATAGACAGTCAAAGGGAAGAGGAGAAGGCAAGAGAGTGGAAGGGACTGTGGGAAATCTGAGAGGCAGCTGAGAGTTTGGTAGGAGCCTCTGGTCTATATGAACCCATGTGATGAAATTCTCTAAGTTCTGAGGACCATGGAGGCTGGGGTGGGAGTGCTGAGGGCCTTGGCTGGAATCCTTTGGGATTGGGCAGGAGGACCATGAAACCAAACTTCTGAGGAGATGGGAAGGGGAGGTGGGAGATGTCAGGGCCTGTGTTTCATTGAACCTTCAATTGCTTCATAGAACTGGTTTGGAAAGGGTCCCAGAGAGGGCCAAAATGACCAACCTGATGAAGGAGGCCAAGTTCTCAGGGAAGTTCTAGGAGGAACCTTAGGGGTTCAACTAAAGGATATCAAGTACAGCAGTCAGTTCCTAGGGGCTGTTTCTCTGCAGGCCCTACGAGAGTCATATACCCTAGTCTAGCACACCCTGCCTCTGGGAATACCAAGGACAGCATATACACCATGTTTCAGCCGCTTGGGGGGATGTGCCTGCGTGTGTACCCCTCTTTCTGAAAGCCTGGTGTGCGTTACCTGCTCGCCCCTTCCAGCCCTTTCTAGAAGTCAGCACTTCCTTATCCTTTTTTACCCTTCCAAGCTGTGGAGCTTGGGAGTTTGGGCCACCTGAGGTAACCACCTATGCTGGTGGCCCAGAGAATTGAACTCTACAGTCAGGCTCTCAGATCAGTGGTTTGACCTTGGTTGCTGTGAGCATCATCTGTAGAGCTTTTGAAAACCCCTGTGTCCTGATGACACTGTCCATCAATTAGCTAAAAATCTCTAGAGGGGAAGGTGAGGTCAAGCATCTCTGGAAACTGAAACCAAAACTGTGTTCAGCCTGGGTGGAGACTCTTGTCTTTAGAGCCTATGGGGTTAATACATTGCATCTCTGGACAGCATCTGTGTGTCTTGAAGGCCCTGAGCACTTCCTTGTCTCCACAGGGTGGAGTCAAGCATAGTAGTATCAGCCTGCTCTCCCACAGAGCTCTCTGACCCAGGGTGGACCATGATGGTGTCGTAAGACAGGAACCAGGCTCCAGATTGGGACTTTGGAGAAGGAGAAAACCCTTAGGGGTGAGGGTGGAAATGGGAGAGGCTGCGGAACTCAGCAGGAGCCCCTGGGCTCTGTGTGCTTATGTCGTCTTGGTTCCTTAGGTCCTGGGGATCGATGGGAGGTTATGAGCACTAATACAAAGCTGTCCCCTTGCTAAAACCAGTGTAGGACATTTTACTCACCCCCAGGGCATGCTTGGGGTGGGAGTTTTGTTTTTTTTTTTTTTTTTTTTTTTTTTTTACTGAGGAGTCCAGGAAGAAAATAAGTCTATAAGACATTAGGAGGTAAACACATCTTATTGTTGGTTAAAAACACACTGCTCATGGCTGGCCGTCACCTGCGGCGGCCATGCCGGCAGAGGAGAGTGCTGGTCGGAAGAATTACAAGCCATAGTTACTTTTTTAGAGCTTTATTGGGAGAGAGGGGGGAGAGAGGGAGAGAAGGAGAGAGGGAGAGAGGGAGAGAGGGGAGAGAGAGAGAGAGAGAGAGAGAGAGAGAGAGAGAGAGAGAGAGAGAAGGAGGTCCAGATGGAAGGAAAGAGCGGAAAGGAAAGAGAGACTCACAAAGGGTTCACCCGCTTTTTAGGCTGGGACGCCATCGCAGGCTGACGACGTAATTAAGGACAGAATCTTTATGCTTATTTTTCCCTATTCACACTTACAAGCCAGTCCATTACACCATACCACTTTACTGGCCTTTGTTCTCACAGTGCAGTCTGCCAGAAAGCTCTTCCCTTCTCATCGGTAGTGTGAAGAACCTTACAGGATCAATTTCATCCTTTTCTCTTTCATGCATGCCATGCTCGAGTTATACTTGGAGTTACTGGAATGTTACTTAACTCCGTAGCTGGAACAGTTAAGGTACAGCTAGCACACAGTAGGTGCTTTAAAATTTAGCCATTGTCAGAATGACTTTCCCTCCAGTGTCTGTCAAGGGTCCTAGAGAAGAAGAAGCTTCGCCCTCTTCCTGCCTTCAAAGACACCGTCAGTTATCTTTGCCACTGGGGACCTGTCAGAGGTCTATGAAGGCCTCTTTTGAAAGGCAGAAGGGTGACTTAGTGTCAGTAAGTTACAGGCAGCCTTTAGAAGTAAACCAGCCCAATTTGTCACTAGTCATACAGGGGAATTCAGTACCAAGCTGCACAGACCTGGTGGATCTAGGTGTGGGTGCCAGAGTGAGGCAGACAGAGGGCAGTGAGAAGCCCACTGCTGTTGTTTGTCGGGGTGAGAGGCATAGTCCATGGGCCACATGGCCTGAGGACAGCACAGTGTCTAAGAGGAGAGAGAGGGACAGCACAGGTGCACAGGGAGCCCTGAGACCCCTTCTCAGGGAGATGAGTGTCTCAGGGACCTGCTGGGCACTGGATCCTGGGATATGTGTCAGTGGGCACATGGGTGAATTCAAGTCATGGATCCCCATGACTGCAGGCAAACCCAGGCTCCCAGGCCAGCCAAGAGGAGGATTACTTTCTGGTTTGGTCGATTAAATGCTGAGGTTTCTGTGAGTTAAACCCAAATCGGCTTTGGAATGTGTTCGCTCTCTCTGCTGAGAGAATGGGATCCTTGTCATATGCTAACTCCGGATAATATACCAAGCCCTGGGCTGCTGAGCAGATTAGGACGTGATCCTGACCATCAAAGCCCTGGCTGCTGGTGCCCGGGACATAGGGAGGCCCCCAAATGCTGGCTTGTAAGTAAACTGAGGCTAGGCTGAGGGTTGGGCAGAAGTCAGTGGAAGAGGAGAGCTTCTTAAGCGGTGGCTCCCTCCTTAGTCTTTAGTGTCTTTTGGTCTTTGGGGGGCTCCAGGTTTGGGCCGCTCGTGTACAGCCTATCTGCAGTAACTGGAATAGAGCCAGCTCCTTAATCTCTCCTGCTCCAGTGACTTAACTGTAACTGGACCCACCCAATACAGTCGCTGATGATTTTACCCACCCATCTGCCCCTTCCTCAAGCCCAGCTTCTCTCTCTCTCTCTCTCTCTCTCTCTCTCTTTCTCTCTCTCTCTCTCTCTCTCTCTCTCACACACACACACACACACACACACACACACACATCATAAATCATTTGCTCCTTGGTACCCCATTGTTCTCACCTTTGCTGGACCCTTGATTATATATTGCTGACCAGGCTCCTGCCTCAGGACCTTTGTCCCCACTGTTCTTTCTAGAATGCTTTCCCCACAAAAACTACACAGGAAACCCCTATACTTACCTCTGCTCAGCTGCCCCTCCTTAGGGTGGACCATCCTGACTTCCCTCTCAAGTATCCAGCCCCTCTCTATTTGCATATCTTATGCATTTTTCTTTGCGATGCGGTGGGCAGTAAGGGACTATCTTATATGTTTGCATCCTGCTGCTATCCTGGTTGAAATGTAAGATCCAGGACACTGGGGAATTTGGCCCAGTAGGCCTATAATTGAATAATTATCTGACAAAGAAACATAGGCGTCAATGCCTGCCACTCAGGAACACTCAGAATTATTAGCAATTCAACTGGATGACCTTAAATCTGTAGCCTGAAGTGGTAGTATTGCCCCGTGTATCCTTACTGTGCAACCTCAGACAATTCACAAACCCTCTCTGGGCCCTTGGCAGAACAAAAGGAGAGCCTGGTTCCTGACTTGGTGAGTGACAATCAGGGTCAAGCAGAGGTCAGCTGATAGGGAAACAATTTGCCTAGGACAGAGGACAGGGGAATACAAAGAGAGGCCTGTTTCCCTAGGAATGCCAGTGTGTCTAATTTCTCACCATACCCAGCTGAGCTGTGTCAGGTGGTCCTGTGTATGGGAGAGAGGGGACACTCCTTTGACTAAACTAGTGAGAGATTTTATGGAGGCCACTTGGTTTTGCTCTCAAATAATTTCTTCAGGGCTCCCAAGTGCCTTGGTGCTGGTACTCATTAGCAGGCTACAGAACTTAAAGAGAAAGTCTAATTAAGGAGACCGTTCCCATCACTTACTGGGAGGGGTGAGGAGGGAGTGCCCTAAGGCCTGCTGGGGCCCTTCTGCCTGCATATGAAGGCCCCTGAGCTTCAGGCCTCAGAATTGAGTTCAGGAGCAAAAGCCAAAGCCACAGGTCAGGAGGAAGCTTCCATTTGGGGCAAGCCATCATTATCATATTTTCTTAAATATAAATTCTGGAAAAGTACACAGGACTGGGGCATCTGGGGTGCCTGGGGATGGGTCTGACTCTTGCTTGTCAAAGAAGTGCAATTATTGACTCTGCTGTTAATGAGGAGCGTGGAGTGTGTGGGCTCAGGGCATAAGGAGAACAGTGGGGACAGCCTGGATTGGCAGAGAAGATTCCAGAGGCTGCTCTGATGTGCCGTCTAAATGCTGGCAAGCCCATTTCTGGTCCCCTTGGAAAACAGTGAAAGTGGAAAAAAACAAAAACATTTACATGCTCATAGGAGTGTTAGCTTAGTCCTTGATGGCAGTGGAGGGAGGGAGCCTTGAGGGCTCTTCTAGGTTGTCTCAGTATAGGGAGACCCTGCTGAGTGAAGGCAGAGCCAGACCTTCCTACCTCCGCATAGGTCATACCCAGTGAAATCAGTGTGATCCCCATAGCTGAATGAAGAGGGAGCTAGGCTGCAGACCCTGGGAACTTTCTGCTCCTGACAAGCAGGAAGGGCTACAAAGATGCCCGGAAGCACTCCGTGCAGCACTCAGGCGTGGCTGAGGCTGGGTCCTTGTCCATGAAGGCCACAGCTTCCTGTTGTTCTGGATCTGGCAGAGGGTACTACATGGGATGTTTCCGTGGGGTACTTGTTCTGGGACAGAAGGCAGGGTTGTGCTCAGTGGGATCCTACAGCTTCCCATGGTTCCTTCCCACTGTGCTGACCCGAATATAGGCAATGGGGCCTCTAATGCTGTGTGCATGATGAAGGCACAGAGGTCCTGGGGCTGCCAGTTCTAGCTAGGAGCAGAGATTGTGTTCAGGCTTTTCTGTTTGTCTGGTGGTCCCCTCTGTACCATTGGCCTGATGTGCGTGGCTTGTTTTACTGATGCCCTCAGGATCCCACTGCAGATGTATTGTCAGGGGCAGGGGGACAACACTGAATTCTGGGTATAACGTTTTGAGATGGTTCCTATCCATCTCTTTCCTGACCAGTGGCTGGGGTGGAAGAAGAGGCTGGTCTCCTCTGGAATGGGAAGTCAGCTCTGAGAGAACTGGGAAGCAGGACAGTGACTCCCTCCCACCTGTCATCAAACTCAATGCGCAGTATGGAGAGAAATCACAGGCTGAGCTGGTCGTGGTAGCAAAGGCATAATCATGCTGGTCTCTGTTCTTTCTTGTGGCTTTTGCTGGCCCCTCAGTTATCACCAGGAGGCATTTAGGACTGGCTTCCAACTCGGAGTCTTCCACACTTGAGAGTTCTCAAGAACGCACGGGAATGGTTGAAGCCTGGAGGCCAGAAGGGGAGCAGTGAACTTGTATTTCTGACATTCTGTAGAGGCTGACACCTATCCAGGGCCACCCTCTGAGTGATATGGCTTTCTACTCCCAAGTGTGGCTGGTGCATTGTTCAGACATTTACGAGGACCCTAAGCATTTCTACTTTTCAGACACTCTGTCTCCCATCTTGTGTGAGGACCCTAAGCGTTTCTACTTTTCAGACACTCTGTCTCCCATCTTGTGCGAGGACCCTAAGCGTTTCTACTTTTCAGACACTCTGTCTCCCATCTTGTGCCCTTGGTTGACTCAGGTGTGATTGCCATCCTGGCCTGGCTTAGCTTCCTCCCTGCTGGAGACCCCAGCTGGTATCTTGATATTAAGGACAGATTCAAACCTGAAAGGGGCTTTGTTTCCAGGCCAGCTTGGTAGCTCTGCCTGCCTGAGCCAGCTCCCCAAGACAGGGGGCCATGCAAACCACTCCGGGGCCCTCAGGTTCTGGGCTCCATCCAGTCCCAATCAGCAACCATCATCCACAGGCAGCTTCTTCCCTCCCCTCTTTGCCCAGCCCAGGCTGTATAGTTGTAGGTTACAGAGCTGAGTGCTGGCAGCCTGCCCTGGGGTTTCCTGAGACTGCATGAAGGGGCTGGGCTAGAGGCATCGGGGAGTTCCTACCCTGGGGGCCTCCTCTTGCTCAAACTTCTCAGCCAAAGCTGAGGGTTGGAATCAGAAGTGTCTTTTGATGGTATATTCCCTTCTTTGTGACTAGTGAAGATTCCAGAAACTTCCCTCCAATTTTGAACCAGGATAAACCCCTTTCTTATCCCAGAACACAGACTTCACCTGAGACTTTAAAACAAAAGAAAACAAAACAAAAGAAAACAAAACAAACAAAACAAAAAGCAGATAGGCTTAAATATAAAACCACCACAGGATGAAACACAAGACGGAACATTTGAGAAAGTCCCATCCAGAAGCTTCAGATGGAAGTGTTTCTTGTCTTTTCACCCCACTGTCTTTCTCTTCTTCAGCTGGTGGCATCTGCTCACAAATCCTAAAGTCCAAATAGAACCCTTTGAGCAGTCAGACCCAGTGGAAGAACAATGAGGTCTTGGCTGACAAAGTGCCAGTGTTTGCCAAGTCCGTTTATCCTTTATTTATTATTTTCATTGCGGCTTAGAACACAAAGGCCTCGGAGCTCGGCCTGTAAAGAGGCATGTGTGGTAGGAGGCCTGCCTCTGCTCTGAGGCCACAAAGGAGCTCAGAGACTTTCCCCTTCTCCTCCCTGGCCAGTGACTGGGACCTGACACAGCATGTTTTGAATTTACAGAGAGATCTACAGCTTTGGGCTTGGTTTTAGTACTTTTAAAAAGCAATCAATAATGGCCAGTTTGTAATAAGAAAAATTTATGAACTGACAGTCAAAATGTAATTACAGAGGGGATCCCTTGCAAGAAAAAAGAGGTGATGTGAGCAGACATCTCGACAATCTGTTTGCACTCATTTTCATTCATATAAGTGATGGAGTGCTTCTGGGTTGGGCTGCTGCTCTCCAGAGGCTTGTCTGGAGCCTGGAAAAGTCGCTGCCAAAGTTTGTGCTAAGGAAAGGGTAATGGCTCCTGCATTAACTTCTCATTGTTACCCACCAAATGGAGTTTTCACAGTGTTACTTTTATGGCTGAGGCTGTTACCAGGCAGTAGCTTCCACACCTCATCTTCTGGGTCCCTCGGGAGATGGAGATACACTGCATGCTGTAACTTCCTGGAAATCAGGGCAGTGCTGCAGCCCACCTCCAGCCACTTGTAGTTCCTGCCTTCACTCTCCCTCTACTGCCGCTCAGTACTTTGAGGGTACTGCTGAGGACAGATGACACTCTGACTGTCCAGGAACTGCCCTAGGTTGCTTTCTGCTTCTATGATAAACAACGTGATCAAAAACAACCTGGAGAGGAAAGTGAAACTTCCAGGTCACAGTCCATTGCTAAGCGAAGTCAGGGCAGGAACTCAAGGAAAGAACCTGGAGGCAGGAACTGAAGCAGAGACCATGGGGAATATTGTTTACTGCCTTGCTCCTTGTACCTTACTCAGCCTGTTTTATTATACACCCAGAACTACCACTTGCCTAGGGTTGATGCTGCTCACAGTGGGCTGGACCCTCCCACACCAACATTTATCATTAATCAAAAAAAAAAAAAAATGCTCCTCAGACCAATCTGATGAGGCACTTACTCTATTGCCTCTTCCCAGACGACTCTAGTTTGTGCCTAGTAGTCAAAAACCTAATAGTATAGCATCTTTGGAAATTTCTGTCCCACATCCAATTTCAAGACACAGGGCATTGAGCCTATCCTTTTACCCACACAAAGGTTCAGATAAGACTTTGAGAAAACAGGAGGATAATTGTAACATGCTTTTTTGGACTGCCAGCCCCCAAATCGTGACATGGAGACTTATTATTAATTATGGATGCTCGGCCTTAGCTTAGGCTTGTTTCTAGCTAGCTTTTTTTTTTTTAACTTAAATTAACCCATTTCTGTTAATCTAGGTGTTTCCCTGAGGCTTGTTTAACTCATCATCTACATACTGTCCATCCTGCTTTCCTGCTTTCTCTGTGCCTGGCTGGCTGCCAACTGGCTGGCTGGCTGGCTCCCCTTTTCTCTCTGCCTGCCAGCTCTGCTTGTTCCTCCTCTCCTAGCTATTGGCTGTTCAGCTTTTTATTAGACCAGTCAGGTGCCTTAGGCAGGCAAAGTAAAACAGCAACACATCTCTTCATAGTTAAACAAATGCAGCATAAACACAAGCAACACATCTTTACTTAGTCAAACAAATATTGTATTCCACAGCAGAGAATGACACTTGTCTATCACATTTGTTTCAGTTTACCAGGTGCCTTAATGTTGGATGGCTGAACCTTTTGGCATCACCAGCCATCTGAGAAGGATTTTTTTTTTTTTTTTTTTTTTTGGTTTTTTGAGACAGGGTTTCTCTGTGTAGCTTTGCGCCTCTCCTGGAACTCACTTGGTAGCCCAGGCTGGCCTCGAACTCACAGAGATCCGCCTGGCTCTGCCTCCCGAGTGCTGGGATTAAAGGCGTGCGCCACCACCGCCCGGCCTGAGAAGGATTTTATTCTAAGAAGTTTAACCTTTCCTGGTTAAATTGTATTTATCTAAACTATTTCTTAGAGTACTGAGATTTGAACCCAGGCCTTTGTACAATACCAAGTTCCAACCTAGCAACCTCCCCCCACATCTATTTGTATCTATTGTTCACTCCATTTATGTTAATTAGTTTTACAAATAACATTAAGGACGTGGGGGCGAGGGGGGCAAGTGTGGTGGCTCACACCTTTATCCCAGTGATTGGGAGGCTGAGGCAGGAGGATTAACAAGAGTTTCAGCTAACCTGGGCTATATCTAGAGACATTGTCTCAAAGTAATAAATAAAGGTGGCAAAAGACTTCATAGTAAACATTTACTAATAACTCCCCATTTAAGGGGAAGCTGTGAGCACTCTGCTGGAGCTTCCAGAATTGCTTCTCTGCAGGCACGATCTCCTGTGAGCCCAGTCCAGTTTGTTGCCCTTCCCCATCTCTCTGCCCACTGTGTATTCTCTGCCACTGGCCAGGCTGTTTGTAAGTGGGGAAGACAAAATTCGGGGTGCAATATCCATGGGCCTGAATGCTGCTCTTTTCCTCAACAAATGGGAATAGCTGGCCCTCCTATTCTCTGGGCCTAAAGACAAGAGAGATACAGCTTACTGAGAATCATGAGTAACCCTCAGCCAAGTGCCCTCAGAACTGAACCCAGGGCCCTGAGAGTCCCGGGAACACTTGAACTTCCTAAAACAGCTAAGGAGGGAGTGGCTGGGTTTCTCAGATCACCCCAAAGAGAACACAGGGAACTTTGCTCAATATTTCAGAAAAACCTGAAACTAGGGAACTATGGGTCAGGTAGGGGAAAGCAAAACCAAGACCACTCTTTGGTTAACTAGTAGGAGGCTGGAATTTCCCATTTACCTATAATCTTTGTGCTCCCCTTCCCTGGACATGTCTGTTTATGGGGGTTGACTTGTTTTTCTCAGGGGTTCTAAGAAAGACATCCCAGAATTTGCTGGATATTTGGTTTCAAGGACAGAAAAACATTCCAAAGGCCTGTGTCTTTTAGATACAACAGGCCCAGCCAGGTCTCTGTGTCTTTTTCTAAATGGAGTTGTCTCCACTTGCACAAAACTTGCCTTGTGCTAGGGTTGGGACATGTGGCTGGGCAGGGGCTCCAGTCCCACGGAGAAAGCTTTCTAAGCCATTATCTCCTCAGGAACCAAAGTAGGTGTCATTAGAGGCTTGTAAAGGGGTGGACTGCCTTCTCCAGGGTGAGCTGGCTGGACAAAGGATGAAGGGTAAAATGTTATTTTTTTTTTAAAGGCAAAGAAGGAGGCGAGGAAAAGAGGAAAAAGTGAGTTGGGACCAGAGGACTATTCCTCAAACAAGAAGCTCAAGTCAGTTTCTGGTCTCCCTCTGCGTCTGTGGAGGCAAAGATAAAAGGAAAAGGCTTTCAGAATACCATTAAGATATGAATCTTCAAACCATGACTGCTTCTAAACCTTGCAGAGCCTGACGGAGAAAGAAAGGGATTCCCCTGGACTTCGAAGCCAAGCTCTCTTCATATATCCTGCACACTTTTATCTCCCTACGTTTAAGGAAAATGTAACTTTCTTATCCTTTGAAATCAGCCAACTTAAGGAGAGTCGCTAATGGTGTTGCCTCTCCTGGCTTAGTCACATGTGACATTTGTGATACGAACTTGTCTTAACAATTACTTCAAACAGGCAAGCGGGACAGAGCAGCCTAAGGGCTGTGCCAACAGGTGAAGTTAGGTACCATTATTAGTAGCCTATTAACTGGACATAGTAGTACACATTTGTAACCCCAACACTCTCACAGAGGCAGAGATGGGACGATGAAAGAGTTGACGGCTAACCTGGGCTATGTGAGGAAGACCCTGTTCCCAAAAGAATATCAAAGTTTAAAGGAACTTGTATTTAAACGTCAACTTGGCCACTTAAGATCTGTGAGACGGAGGGTGCATCCTTCTCTTCCAAGACACTCCATTTTCCCCTCTGCAAAATGGGACAAGCAGAAGACAGGGGAGCAGGAGGAAAGGGCACCTTGTCTCAGCATCTTGGCCTGCCTTCAGGAGCTCCACTGTGCTCCTACTGGTGAAGCTCATTGCTGATGGTGCTAAGAGTGTCCTCTGTAAGGTAGGAGCATGGCCACATGCTCAGCTTTAGCCTCCCAATAAGATGTCACACTTCAGGGAACTTGACAGGGCCAGCTGTCAGACAGGGTGGATTGATTAACCACCATGTCTTGGAGCAGTCACCCACCTCCAAGCACCCAGTGAATGTGACCATCCACACACTCACTGATTAGTGATTCTGTGATGGGTGTCTGTCTTTGAGATGTCTCACGGATTGGCTAGACAGTTGATTTCTTGGCATCTATTATTTCTCAATGTAGGTCACTTTATTTCTTGAAAAATCTAAAATACTAACAGACACGTTAGGGTCATTTACTAAACAAGGAAATGGATATCTACATAACAAGATTCATTCAGAGATAAACTCTAGGGATTCAAGTTGTGTTTGCAGCCCACTGGGGAAATTTTGTCTCTTTTTCCTAAGAGGTGTGCAGATACACAAAAGATACAACTTTCCCCTCATCTTGGATGCAGATCATGAACTTCCCTGGGGACTTGAGATCGATGCTGGCTCTGCCTGAGGTCAGCTTCTCTTCCATCACCGAGAGACACCTGTGATGCCTTCAAGCCTGACTGATTGCTGGTTGCGGCGGTTATATGGTAGCCTCCCACAAGACTACACCTGTCAGAACTCCCTCTCTTGCTAGAGTTGTACAGCAAGTCATCTGCGAATATGACTTTATTTAGAAAGGGGTGTTTGCAGGTGTCACCAAGTTAAAATCACTAAGATGAGACACTTCTCGATTTCCTGGGTGGACCCTAACTCCAATGACAGATGTCCCGTGGGAGACAGGGGAGACAGAATCTGGGTAATGCAGCCACAGAATGCCCATGGCTATCAGGACCAGAAAGGCAGGAAGTCCTTTTTGGTGGGACCAGGAGAAGGTGGTCCTGTACCTCTTTACCTCTGGCCTCCTGGTGTATATTGTAGAGAAAGAAATTAAAGCACACTGTTTAAAGCCACTTGGTTCAAAAAGCACTTGTTAAATAGCAACAGGAAGTCAGCAGAGGGACCTGGGCTGCTTCCCACAGGCCCTGATTTTCCCCATCCTCTCCGCTGCTTGCTTTCAATATTCCTGCTTCACTCAGAAAGGTGTTCTTCTCCCTGTTCGGTTCTGTGTTCTCACCCAGTCTTCCAAGTCGTTTGCTCGTTTGCTGGTTTGTTTTTGAGGCAGATCTCATGGAGCCACTTCTTAGCACACCCTTCTCCACCATGGACGGTGGTGCCCACCTGTAGTTCTAGTGCTGGGAAAGCAGAGACAGGCTGACCCCTGGAGCTCAGGGAAACAGCATAATTTCCTGAGTTCTAGGCCAATGAGAAAATCTGTCTCAAAAACCAAAATGGACAATGTCCTGAGGAACAATACCCATGGTTGACCTGTGGCTTCTACATGCAGGTACACATCCTACATACATGTACACGTATGTATACATACATACATGTGCATACATACAAACAAGAGTCTAGCACAATAGTTCTCAACCTTCCTAATGCTGTGACCCTTTAATACAGTTCCACATGTTATGGTGACTCCAACCATAAAATTATTTTTCATTGATACTTCATAACTGTAATTTTGCTACTTTTAAGAATTGTAATATAAATATCTGTGTTTTCTGATGGTCTTAGGTGACCCCTGTGAAAGGGTTGCTTGACACCCCCCCCACACACACACAGTGGGTCATGAACCACCGAAACAGGCACTCCCTAGGGTGCCTAGGAATGACAGCTGTGCTTGGCCCCAACATCACCAACCTTGCTTCTTTCTGACTCTCCCTTCAGCCAAGGTCACGCAGAGTCCTTCCTTTATGACCTCCTAAGCATCACTGTGTCCTTGTTGTGCCTTGGCTAGTTGTAACCCTCACCTCCAGTCTAGGCCTCTCATCCTTTCTTGTCCCCCAGAACCTCGTATTTGGATTCTGCATCATTAGATCTCTTTTGCAAAGGGGTGCCACCCCCAAGGTCTTGTGTTCCTCAAACCCAAAGGGAGACCCTTTGATCTAGTGGGTGTCTCTTTCTTTCCCTTCAATGGGAGAAAGAGGGCAAGCTCTGAGAAAGCTTGTGTATGGACACAGGAAGGACCACCTCCATTCAATCCAATTTAACCATAAGAATGATAGTGCTGAAAAACAATCTTTAGCAATAAATGGTATGGTGAATTATGTAGCAAATCATAAGCATTGCTTCCAATATTATGCCTGCAGAAAATGGCCTTATGTAGCTAATTGTTAACCAGGAAACTTTCATTAATTCAAACAGGCCAATGTTTTGAAATGATACTGTCATATAAATGCGATGTGAAGGTTTACGTGTAGATTACTCGGAGGTATCTCTTTTCTTTTCCTTTCTTTCTTTTTTTTTGGCAAAGCAGACTAATGCTGCATTATGTTTTATTGTGCAATAAAATTATGTGCTAAAATTATGCTCATAAATGTACGCAAATGTAAACCAAGCTATTAGTTATGTTTTCACAGATAAAAGTCATTAGCATAGCTATCAAACTCTTCTCCCATTTGAATAACAGAATTATGTCTAGAGTCTCGGGCTGGCTGGCTGGGGCTCAGTCTCCCCGAAACAAGTGTAAATCTTGTTACCCATGGGAGCAAGTTCCCTGACCTGACTTCAACACCCAATGCAGAGCCACGGCCTGCATGAAGCCCTCTGGGGTCCCCAGCTGAGAAGGGGACCACTCAGGGACTCTCAGCATCTCACATCTCTGGGAAGTCATTCTTAACACCTCCCCACCTACTTCCTGCTAATTAGACTTATCGAAAAACAATTGTGGATCTTTGGAGATTTCAGGAGGCTGACAGCATCTTTTAGCAACAGTCACAGGGAAACAGAGTTTCATGTATAATTCATGAGGTACGTGGTCATCCTGGTGGGAAATTATTTCCTCTGACAGACTCGGGTGGTGGCAGTGTCCTGTCAGAATGGCCTGCAGTGTATAATTAAAACCTGAGCAGAACAAATTAATGCTGATTACTTTACAAACCGTCTGAAAGCTTGGATTCTGTTCCCTGTCTTACAAGAAGAAAACAGATATTCAGAAATGTGGAGAAATGCCTCCCCCTCCCTGCACTAATGATCCCACTAATAAAGAGTCCTTGAAGAGATGTTACACTTAACATTCTTTGTCCTCCAATTTGCTTCTGGGATATTCGACAACACAGGGATCAAACCAAAAATATGACGGACACTAAATCTCTGTGCTGGGTGGGTCTCTGTCTTGCCCTCTCCTGAGATGGGGTTTTTGTCTATCTAGGCTGATGGATCAAAGCTAAAGCATGCAGGGAATATAAGCGCTCAAAGGTCCACCCAGTCAGTTAGTTGTTCTGATTTTACTGATAGGGCCAGTGAAAACGATTGTTCAAACTCAGCCAGAGCCACAGTGAGGTCATGAAATTGCCAATGTAGGGCTCCTTCCAAGGTTTTGCATTTGAAATAACAATGGCAATATACTGTTGAATACTATTTTTCTTTAGCCTTTAAATTGCATTTACTTATTTTGTGTATGTATATTTGTGTGTGTGTGTGTATGTATGTGTATAAATATTCAAGTGTTGTTGTGTGCCTGCAGAGGTCAGTGGACAACTTGTAGGAGTCTGTTCTCTTTCTTCTACCATGTAGGTTCTGGGGAGCAAACTCAGGTTCATCAGCCTCGATGGCAGGTGCTCTTACCTGCTGAGTCATCTCATCAACCCTGAAGACTATTTTTTTTTTTGAGTCCTGAGTATGTACTGAGCTTTGCGCCAGTATCTCATTTGACCCTCAAAGCTCTATATGAAATTCATGCTCTAGTTATCCCCATATTACAGGTGGAAAGACTTCCCAAGGCATGAGCCTTGGCCAGCTGTCACTCAACTGAGTATGTGAATGTTCAGTGAGTGGGTTAATTTCCTTCCTCTCCACCCTTCCAGACAGGAGCCTGGCTCTCTGCTGCTTTGGCTAGGACTGGATCTTCTGACCAGTCTGTCATTGCCTCTACTTTTAATGTCTTCAGATTAACTCCCCACTCTTCCACCCAGGCTAGGTTTTAAAAACAGCCTGAAATAACCAATGGGTTTTAATACATCTTGATTTAGTCTCTACCACCTAACATGGGTAGGGTATGTACTGGTGAATGAAAGGCATGGCACTCACCTTCCTAAGCATGCTCCTAGGGAGGGAGGAAAAGAGGCAATTCCCATGACATGTCGTCCCCATGTCAAAGATCATATTCTTAAGCTTAGATTCAAAACATTCTGCTCTCATTACTTTCTCCCTCTTCACCTCCAGCAACTCTTCCAGCATCAGGCCAGTGTAGGGGAAAAAAAGAGATGCTCTTGTGGGTAAGTCATGTCTCTATACAGGGATATGACAAGGTTTGATTAAAAGGAATATGAAACATAGCTTGATATGGCTTCAAATTATACATGGACCTATTACTTTGTCTCTATGAATATTATTTTTCCATATATGTGTAAGAAGGCCTCATCATACCTTCCTTTTGTGACAGAGTTGCTTAAAGTTTGGCATGCTTTGGAATCTCTCTGGCTCTAAAACAGACTTCTAGACTCTTCCTTTGGCATTTAGAAGGTCAGTGACGGAGTCCTGAAATTTGTATTTCCTCATTGGTGAAATCTGGAAACCATAAAAGAATCCTTGTTGTATAGCACTTGTGAGTTTTTCTCTTTTGTTCTTTGAGGTTTAACAGAGTGTCTCTTTAGTGTGTATAAATCCATGATGAATCCATGTATATACACACATGTAAGCACCACTCAGCCCAGCACTTCAGAAGGCTCCCTTGTGCCCATTTGCCAAGACAACAGTAATGGTTTCTAGTGTTCCATCACTGTGGGCTTGCTTGTCCTTGAATGTCTATGATTAGAAAGGTGTAGTATGTGTTGTGTGCCTGATTCCTCTTGCTCATTACTAAGGCTGTGAGATTCTCCCATGTTGTATGTAACAGTCCATTCTTCCTCATTGATGTGCTGTATCCTGTTGCTTATATATCCTGTTCCATCCCATTTTAGAAGTTTAGATATTTCCCCTTGTGCTTATTATTAAGGGGCATTTGCAGTCTATGACTAATAAAGTCTTTTGGAAGGCATGAGGACTCATTTCTCTTAGGTAAAACTCAAGTATATAATTTCTGGGTCACAGGGAGTAGATTTGGTTATCTTTGGTCAATTCTTCTGATATTCCAAAGTGTTTGTACCAACTCATCATCATTCTCAGCAACGCCTGGGTGTTCCAGTTGCTCTGCATCCTCAGCAACATCTACCACTGATGTCTTATTTTAGTAATTTTTATGAGCAAACTTATGGGTTGGGTTTTTGTTTTTTGATTTTTAAATGTGACTTCTTATAGATTATTGAAATTTTTTCTTTTGCTTCTGTTTTCTTCCTGATAAATATCTGAAAGGAGAATATTTTCAAGTCTAAACAAGTTATCATGGGTGGTAATATAGTGAATGTTGGCATAGGACTTGATAAAGTAGAGGGGAAACAATGAAGAAGTAGCATGTACGTGTACAGAGAGGAGCCTAAGGCCAGAAGTAGCGTGAAGCTTGTGCTGGGACTGGGGTAGCTTTGACTGGTCTGGCTCCAGGAATAACACCCACAGCTATGTCAGGGTGAATATGGGTGGCTTGGGCTGATTTATTATTATTCTGGATATGCCTTGTGGGACTCCAAGGTGTGCCATTATTACCCTCTCATTGTAGATTGGTTTTGTGTGTGTGTGTGTGTGTGTGTGTGTGTGTGTGTGTGTGTGTGTGTATGTGTTTCTGTGTACACACATGTGTGAATGTGCATTTGTGTGGAGTCCAGAGGTGTCTTATGCAGTTGCTGTGCACCCTATTTGTATGTGTATGCACATGCACATGTATGTGTGTGCATATATGTGTACATGGAGATCAGAGGTCAAACTCAAGTGTCTACTTCAATTGCACTCCATTTTATTTTCTAAAACATGATTTCTCACTGGCCTGAGCTCACAAATTCAACTAGACTGACTGGCCAGTGAATCCCTAGACTCTGCCTGTCTCACCCCATTGCTGGGATCACAGAAGGTACCACTATACTCTGAGGCCCGAGGAACGAACTCAAGTCTTTATACAGCAAGCACTTTACTGTTTCCACCATCTTTCCAGCCCTATTTACTGTGCTTTCCCGTCATGTATAGCTAACAAGCTAGCTAGTTAGCTGTCTTGGTGAAAGTGGCCTCTCTCTATCTGAATCAGAGTCCTAGAGGCTGCTGCTGGGACTGCTTTTGACATTTCCTCCCACCTCCAGCTAGGGAATCCATTCTGTACTCCAGTTCTGAGTCTGATGGGTGAACACTCTTCCCCCAAAGGCAATGCCTGACTTTGATCCACCAGGCCTCTATGTCCCTGGCCAATGACTGTCTCCATAGAGGCCAAACAGCCCAAGTTAAATTCCCAGCTGTAAGATCTCAAAACCTTGCCTTCTCCCAGCACAGTGTGGGGATGAATGTCAGCTGCTAGCTCACTTCTCAGCTTCCCCAGGAAAAGGATTTTTCACACTGAATCTTCTAGACATACGGAGAGAGACAGGCACTCCTCTCCTTGGAGTCTGGACTCCCTCCTGGATCCTGTGTCTGTTTCCATGGAAAAATCCCTGACCATTTTAACCGGAAATGATTCTGTGGACAGTTCACCTCACTTCTCTGGGACTTGGTTTCATACTGATGGTGGCAGTGCAGCGTGTGATCCTTAGCCATCCACTGTTTGAAATGACAGCCATGTGCCTGGTTCTTTCATCCCTCCAAGCTTTAACTCTTTGTCCTGTGGCACATGTCAAAAGCCCCTGGCCTGGCCTCAGTCGTCTGACTTTGAAGTCTCTCCATGCCGGCTGTTGTCCCTGTTAGCCTCTAACTTCCTCTTCGAGGCCTGGAGAGAGTCAGGGCTCGGTTAGGTTCACATTCTCCTTAAGTGCATCTTCTGGTCATTTTAATTCTTGCTGTAAATTCTTACATCCCTTGACACTGAATCCTTCCTGGCACTTGAAGTGAAATGCTCAGGTTACTTTAGTCTGTTTTCTCTCTTTTAGAGTGTAAGGTATTTGCCATTGTAGCGATTTGAGGAGTCCCACTGTGCAGTTACAGAGAAAGACAGCATTCATGTGCTTGACTAGAGTCAGGGATGGAAGGGCTGGGAGGAGCTGGAGGGGATCTGTTCTTTATCTTAGCAAAGAGGAAACAGAGATACACACATCCGCTCAGCCTGAAACTCAGGTAACAGATTAGACACCAGGGCAAATATACAGAGGGAGGAATGCAGACTTGTAAAGTCTGTCTGCAGAATGCCTTCTCTGAATGCCAGCTCTGCACGAGGAACTATTCTCTATGTTCAGGGCTGAGACTACTAAGTCCAGAGACAAACAAGCCTCGGAGCATGCCCCGCCCCAATCCTCATAGAATTCAGTATCCATAAGGCCAAATGAAGCGGGTGCATAATTACCATGTAAGTGACTCTGTAGTTTAAAAAAAAAAGTCTTTTAAAGCAAGGCACGGATTTTTTAAAGACATAGATAATGTATGTAGTTGAGGAAATTAAAAAGTTTGAAGTTGATGATCAAAGTTAATGATAACTAAAGTTTGGTAGACAATATCTGGCTAGACAATAAAGCATTTGTCTCATTGTCTGCAATGAGATTTAGCTGTATCTTTTTGCTTCAGGTCTCCTGGGAGGCTGCAGGCTAGGGCAGTGATAGTCTCAAGGTGCACTGGAGAAGGCCCCTTTCCAAACTCTGTCACTTGTGGACCACAGGATTCCACTGCTATCAAGGTGTCTTAGTGTTCCATTGCTGTGAAGCGACACCATGACCATGGCAACTCTTATAAAGGAAAAACATTTAATTAAGGTGGCAGCTTATAGTTTCAGAGGTTTAGTCCATTATCATCATGCATTGCAGCTAGGAGTATGGCGGCGTGCAGGCAGACATGGTGCTGGATAATTCTATATCTTGATCCAAAGGCAATAGGAAGTGAACTGAGACACTGGGCGTGGCTTGAGCATATATGAGACCTCAAAGCCTGCCTCCACAGTGATACCCTTCCTCCAACAAGGCCATACCCACTTCAACAAAGCCACACCTCCTAATAGCACCATTTCCTTTGAGGGCTATTTTCTTTTAAACCACCACACAGGGGTTTGGACTGAGACCTTTAGTTCTTTGCTGGTTGCTTCCTAGGAGCCACATTTGGTTCTTGGCCTTGTGAGCTTCTCTAGAGGACAGATCAGAAGGCAGCAGTGGCAGAGTATTTGTGTAGCATGTGCAAGGCCCTAGTTCTCATCTCCGGTTTTAACACTCTAAAAACAGTAGCAAACAGTGGCACTTTGCCTTATCCAGTTGAAGATGAGACAGAGAGACAGTGTTGAAGCCCATCCCTTATAAACTAACCTTGGAAGTACAAACTGCCATCCCTCATTTATCTGTCCCTTAGAAGCAAGCCACTAGGTTGAGCTCATCTACAAGGGGAAAGGATTACACACAAGGGCATGACTACCAAGAAGTCAAATAATGGGGCTATCATTGCAGTTCACCTACAATGAGGTAAAACAGACCAGCCATTAAAAACAGTGATTCCTTAAACTCATGAGACGATTCTCAGCTTCTGTGGTAGTGAAGAAAATGGAAATTAAGAGGAGAAACTATGCTTTCACCATGATACTAAGAGCAGTTGAGTACTGTTGACCTCTAATTTTGATAAGCACATTAGGACCCAGGTACTGTCTTACAAGATGGTAGAAGAGCACATTGATGCATATTGATTTAAATGCTTGGTCCCTAGGTGGTAACACTATTGGGGAACTCTGAAAACCTAGGAAGTAGGACTGAGAGGGAGAAAGTTGGTCACTGGGGACAGGCCTGTGGGTCTCTGATTCCCGACTGCTTTCTGGTTGGTCATGCAATGAGCAGCTCTCCTCCGTTATTTGTTCCTCCTGTCACAACATCCAGCCCATGATTGTGGTAGCTAGTGAACACACACTTTGCCCTCTGAAACCAGGAGCCAAGATAAATTCCTCTCCCTTTCAATTGTTATGTCGGGATTTTTGACTCAGTGCAGCAAAACACAAGACACACACTGAGCGTAAAGATGCATGAGCTGTATACACAGCAAGTGACCTAAGAATTTACTATAGAATAATATAGATACACAATGAAGAATGTTCCAGAAGAATCCTTGAGACACGTTTCTGTGAGAGTGAAAAGCATATTATAAATGGCAGTAGTTTTAATACAAAGTTTTCAGCTCTTATGTAAACAATGATTTAGTTTCAGGAAGTAAAGACTTGATATCTTCCTATTATCATTCCATAGCATAAAATAGCAAATTAGTCGTTGGATTGGATTAGAATGTTTGATTTTTAAAAACTGCTATTTGACATGCTGACTTGATTTTATTTACAAAAAAAAAAAAACAAAAAACAAAGCAAAACAACAACAAAACCCAAAAGATCCTGTTAAATGAATTATGGCTTGAGATTAAGACTTTCCAGAGTTTTTTGAAATGGCCCCCAACACAATTTCTGTCACAGTGCACTACATATTTATGTAAAGCAGTGTTCTCAACACTGACTATTTTAAAATCAGAATACTGATCAACTCTGAAAAGTGTTGAAGATGTTCCATGTCCTACAGTATCAAATATTCACCAGAGTGATTCTTTGTGCAAAAATAAACAAGCACACCCATCTAATTAGTATGTATTTACTTTCATCTTTAATAAATGGTAACATTATGTCTGTGCTGGTTGTCCTTGTCATTGTTGTAAAAAAAACAAAAAAACAAAGCCCTGACAGAAGCGGCCTATGGAAGGGAGGGCTTCCTCCCGTTAATGGTTTGAGGCTGTAGTTCATCACGGTGGAGAAGTCACGGCGTCAGGAGTAAGAACCAGCTGCTCCCATTGCACCACACAGCAGCAGAGAGTGATGAATGGGTACTGGGCTCACCTTCTCCTAGTCAGCCTGGGACCCCAGCCTATGGAACGGTGTCACCTGTATTCATATAAGTCTTTTCAGCTCACTGAACCTAATCTAGAAAATTCCTTGCAAACCCCAGAGGCTTGTCTTTTTAGTGATTCTGGGGGGTTTTCAAGTTGATAATCAATATTAACTATCACAATACCTGTGCCATAAAGCGTATCAAAATAAACTGATGACTTATCAGTAAACATTTGACTTGTATACCTGTTTTATAGATCTATATGCCCAGGGTCATGTATAATTTTCTTAGATGGAAAGGGGTGGCAGATAGAACAGGTTAAGGAGCTGCACTTTACAAGTTACTCGAGATGTTTGGCCCAGGTACACAGTGAGGGGGATGAAAACTGTCTAGAATGTTAGGGAAGTTATAAAAGATGAGTTCATGCCAATGTCTCTTTCTTCTTCCTTTCTGATGTTGGTCCTGATGGCAATAGGAAGAATAGAATGGGAGGGAGCTTAGAGACCTTGTTGAAATATTGGAGGCTGTGGAGAATCTTAGAATTCTTTGGGAGAGGCTTGGGCATGCCTTATGATAGATTATAAGCTAGTAGCAACACATCCGAAGAAGATACCTTTTAAGAAAATAAATTCATTAATTGTGTTTAAGTTGTGTCTATACGTGTGTGTGTGGGGGTGTGTGTGGGGGGGGGTATGTTGAGGTCAATTCAGGTGCTTGTGGAGATCAGAAGAGAACATCAGGTCCCCTGGGGCTGGAGTTATAGGAGGTTGTAAGCAGGCTCATGTGAGTGCTGGCAATTAGTCTAGGCTGGGAAGAGTTCCTAGAGGAGGGGCCTAAGCTGACTTGCCTCAAAAAGACAAATAGGTATTCATTAGCCAAAGGGAAGAGAGCAGGCAAGGAGGAAAGCGACAGGAAAAAACAGTCTTGCAAGAGAGATGTAGCAGGCTTGGAGCGGTGTGCACTGTGGAGTAGGGATGCTGGGAATAGAGGCAGGAGACAGGTGCAAGTGGGGGATGTTAGTGATGTAACGAATGCAGAGGGAGGGTCAGGATTACACCTGGATGGCTGTCAGTTAGGGTTCCCTGCTTTCACCTTTTCTCAATCTCGACTGTTCCCTTTAAAATCCAAGTCTGCCTTGTACCTCTTCACCCCCACCCCTGCCTTGTTTCTTGCACAAAAGCATGTCAGGTCGAGAACTGCAGCAGCAAGGGTGTGAAGTGTTTCTGCAGAGCTGGGTTGTGGCTTTAGAATGCCCCACATGGGATCACCGGCCTGTGGTCCTTGACACTCCTTAGGGAACAGAATTTGCCTGAATCGGAGAAATAACTTCAGCCTGAGGGCTTCTCTGTCTGGAAAAGTCTTAGAAAAATGCACTGCATGAAGATTCAGAAGAATCATGGGGGCTAGAGTCCTGGGGGCTACCCTGTCATGCTGCCTTCGGAGTTCAGTCTTCCAGCCCCCAACTCACTCCTCTGCAGGGACAGTGCTCAGGCAGGTTCTCATAAAGCTCGGGGGCTGGGATCTGTCACTTTCCAGCTGCATTCAGTGGGCAAAGATTCTGAGTGATTTTGTGTCTCTTGGTTGTTTAACAGTTATGGATCCCAGAACTGTTGTTTAAATACCCAAACCTAAGATTCCTGTCTATTAATGAGAGAAATGATATCCGTGGAAGGAAGGACCCCTCTGTATCTCTGCACACAGATCATCAGTTTCCCTCCCTCCGTTCCCCCCAGCAACCAGGTAGGGTATCTGTTCTTTGGCTCTTGGACAAGCCTTTGATGTTCTTTTGAGTTATGTAAAGACAATGCCCAGCTATTTTTCTTTCTTTCTTTCTTTCTTTCTTTTTTTTTCTTTTTGGTTTTTCAAGATAGGGTTTCTCTGTGTAACAGCCCTTGCTTTCCTGGAACTTGCTCTGTAGACCAGGCTGGCCATGAACTCACAGAGATCCGCCTGCCTCTGCCTCCCAAGTGCTGGGATTAAAGGTGTGTGCCACCACCACCTGGTCCAGCACCTAGTTTTAAAAAGCAGAGGTCAAGGTGACAGAAAGGTACCCTGCTCTGCCTGGGAAATGGGTGACCGTCCTGGTTAGGTTTCTATTGCTGTGATAAAACTCCATGACCAAAAGCCACTCAGGGAGTACTGTCCATTTACAGATCTCAGGTTACACTCCAGCACTGAGGGAAGGCATGGGGAAGGGAAGGCATGTGTCTTCCTAACACCTCAGTGGTACAAGCGATTGGTTCTTCCTCCTTGAATTGAGATGAAGGAGTCTCCTGAAAGGAGGGAGGGCATAGTATTTCTATGAGTTACTAGAGTCAGATGTGAGTGCAGACACAAGCCTGTCTGGGATTGATGTGTGTCTCTGCAACACAACAACTCTAGTATCCTGAGAAGATTATCTAACCTCTCTGGGACTCAGTACACCAATCTCTGAAATGGAGATGTGATATTAATACCATGCTTTTTTTTTTCTTCTTGAGATGAGGAGGAACCACGTTATTCAAGCTAGACTTGAACCTGATATGTGGCCAAGCATGGCCTTGAATTTCTGATCCTCCTGCCTCTATTTCTCTGGTGCTAGCCTTCCATGCAGAAGCCATTGAGCCCAGTTTATATGTTGATGAGGACTTCGCCCTGGGCTTCCTGCATGCTGGACGAGCATTCTGCCAGTGAGCTACATCCCCAAACCCTTGGCTACAGTTTTGATTTGGCTGAATGCCCCGGCTGCAAAAATTAGGAAGCTAACTGGTGTCGTTAGCTTTGCACCCCTTGGGTGGATGTTCAGGTGTTCAGCCCACCTTCAGCAAGCACACACCCCGCAGCCAGGTGATGAGGGCTGAACCTACTGCTTTATCTTTGGGGTGAAAATCTTCACTAGATGTTCTAACAGTGAACAGAAGTAGTCAGTGGGTGGAAGAGCCACTCCGGGCACAGCCAACTTTTCAGAGAGAATGAGAAATTTGAAAGAAATGCCTAGCCAGAGATGCCTGGGAATATATTCTCCAGCTGAGTGGGGTTTCTTGTTTGTTTATTTGTTTTTTGTTTTGTTTTGTTTTTTGTTTTTTGAGACAGGGTTTCTCTGTGTAGTTTTGGTGCCTGTCCTGGATCTCGCGCTGTAGACCAGGCTGGCCTCGAACTCACAGAGATCCACCTGGTCTGCCTCCCAAGTGCTGGGATTAAAGCCATGTGCCACTGCCGCCCGGCCAGTTGAATATTTTAAGCTGTTCATGTCACACATGGGACTCCATCTCTTCAACAATACTAGTGCCTGTAGCTCTAGCAATCCCCAGCCCCACCTTGATGTCTGGTGAGGGAGAGAGAGTTCCTTTTTGCCTGCAATATGGCTCCATTAGGAAACAGCAGCCCCAGGAGGAAACTCTGAGTCCAGAGCCCTTGGCTACAGAAGTCTGGGCGCTGGTGTCTCTCTCTTACTGAATGCAAGCTGAGGCTAAAGGCCAAGGTGATTTTTCTCTCTTTTACAACATCATAAAAAAGCATCTCATTCTTCAGATGACACCTCTTGTTGGCTCAGGTCCAAACCATGATTAGCAGGTAATCTCATAGTCTATGATCCTTCAAGGCCTTCAGCCTGCCTGCCAAGACCCATTGCAGGAGGAGAGACTGGTCTGACCTAAGGATGCTCAGTTCCCATGGCCTCGGAATGAAACTGGCTTTCTTAGGTCTCTCCTTGCCCATCTGGAGTTAATGCCCTCCGCCTTCTGGCCTCTCTCTGGCTTGGCTCCAGCTGTTTGCCTTCTCAAAGAAAATGCTATCCCCAACCACCCAGGCTGCACAAGGGCAAGAAAACCTCTTTCCTCCACGAAATCATGGAAACACTGAACTTGCACCTCCAGAAACTCCCAGCTTTAGTTTGCCAATGGGGAAAATGAGTCTCAGAATCATCATGTGGCTTCCCTGGGGTCACACCACAAGGATGAGTGGCAGGAGAGGAGTGGAATCTCTATTCCCCAGTGTATACCCAGTGCACAGAGCATCCTCTACACTGAGATACCCATTCTTGGTGTTCACTGTGTCATGGATACCTACCAAACACTGACTGAGGTAGGTCCTAGGTTCCCTGGAAACTGGCCCTGGGCCTACCTTGGGAAATCATCAGAGCTTCCCTTCTGTGAGTCCAGCTCAACCCAGACATCCAAGAAGAGGGAAGACAGTGATGTGAAGCAGCTCCTAGTGGGAGCCTGACTCTCAATGACCCTCCCTGATTCTCCCTGACCCTCCCTGACTCTCCTTGACCTTCTCTGACTTTTTCTGACCCTCCCTGGCCCTCCCTGACCCTCCCTGACCCTCCCTGACTCTTCCTGACCCTCCCTGACTCTCCTTGACCTTCTCTGACTCTTTCTGACTCTCCCTGACTCTCCCTGACTCTCCCTGACCCTCCCTGACTCTCCCTGGCCCTCCCTGACTCTCCCTGACTCTCCCTGGCCCTCCCTGACCCTCCCTGACTCTTCCTGAACCTCCCTGACTCTCCTTGACCTTCTCTGACTCTTTCTGACTCTCCCTGACTCTCCCTGACTCTCCCTGACCCTCCCTGACTCTCCCTGGCCCTCCCTGACTCTCCCTGACTCTCCCTGGCCCTCCCTGACCCTCCCTGACTCTCCCTGACTCTCCCTGACACTTTCTGACTCTTCCTGACTCTCCCTGACCCTCCCTGACTCTCCCTGACCCTCCCTGACCCTCCCTGGCCCTCCCTGACTCTCCCTGACTCTTCCTGACTCTCCTTGACCCTCCCTGACTCTTACTGACCCCCCCCCCCACCAAGCCTCCCCGACCCTTCCTGACTCTCCCTGACTCCCCCTAGCCCTCCCTGACTCACCCTGGCCCTCCCTGACCTTCCCTTACTCCTTCCTACTTCCTATCCTCCTTGACCCTACTTTACCCTTCCTGACACCCCCACCTCCCCAACCCCTTCCCACCCCCCACCCCCTGCTCCTTGACCCTCCATGGCCTCTGAACACCTGAAGTTCTTTGGTCCTGCTGCCACAGTATCACAAGGTAGCCAGCACAGGCCATTCTACTTCTAGCCTAGGGAAAGCAGAGTAGAAGAAACAGCAGAGGACTGGATGTGAGGCAGCCTGATCTCCAGCCCTGACATTCCCCGTCCAGACTGTTCAGCATTTGTGATACAAGCTCATCTGTCTGGACTGGGCTTTAAAAATAAGTAAGAATTGCTGATATTTAAATCTAGGAGCAGGAAGAGGAATTAGTTCTCCATAGATCTATCTACCTAGCTCGGGGCCCAGCTCACGGCAGCTAATTATGCAGTTGTCACTCTTATTTCCAGGAAATCAGGCAGAGCTCATCCTGCCCGAGTCTCAGGATTGTCCTCTATGCCATGGACATGATTCTCATCCCATGAGCTTAACCAGGAATTTGTAGGAAAGTGTCTGGCGGGGTTCTCAGGTCAATATTGGTTTCCTTCCTCCTGGGTAGCCAGCCCAAACACAGAGTTTTGGAGGGGGTCACAAAAGGCCCAAATTCAGTTACTTGCACCCAAGCTTCACATGTGCTTTGCCGTGTGATTCCTCCTGTGAGTCCTCTCCACGTCCCTTCTCCCCTCTCCTCTTTCCCTTTCTTTAAAACCGAACCACTTCATTATATTCGAGGAAAATGTGCTCCTTAAAAGTAATTAATAAAACAGAAAAAGTTGAAAGATGGACACAGTGACATGAGAAACAGCCCTTACTGAGAACAAGCACTCATGGTACTAGGATTTTTGCATATACGTAGACAGAAAGATATAGACCCCTAGAAACACTTTAATAAAATGCGCTCATAATTCTAAATGCTATTTTAAAACATGAAAGCACCACTTTCAATTTCATTGGAATTTAACAGAAGAGAATACACTCAAATAAGACTACAGAAGTTATTGAGGAAATGCGTTTTTACAGTGGAATAGTATTTCTCGAAAACACGTCTAAGGTTAATACAAAGAGGCTGTCGTCATTTACTTTAAAAGGCGACGACAATTCAGTTGTTCACAGGCCAGTATTACCTTCTCCCAGAGGATGTCCCTCCAACACCAGAATCTCTGAAGAAGAACTTCTTCTCAGGCCACCAAATGCCATCTGAAAATTCTGGAAACTGTCCAATAGTAACATCCATCTTTCTGATTGGTAAAATGATGGTCAGAGTCGTCAAATGACCTCAATAGGCTTGCAAGCACAGGGTGGAAAGAAGGAGAGGGAAAACCAGATCTGTCGTTACCTGGGGGGCAGGGCCATGCCCACATCCAGGTGTGTGGCAGTCCTGTTTGGTCTGTAAAGGATGAGTTCATGAGTGCTCTGTGACCTCTTCCTGCTCCCTTCCCCAGACAGCTGGAGTTCCATTGGCTATCATTAGTCACCTGGCTAGTTTTCCATTGCTCAGACCAACAGCTCTATGAGTAGCATAGTTCTATTTATACAACTATCCCATCCCTGGCCCACTTACTCTTAGTGGGCAAGAGAGGTGTGTTGGTTACTTGATAAAACAATCTCTGTGACCAAATTCCTGACAAAAAGTGACTTAAGGAAGGAAGAGTTTCAGGGGTCATGTCCGCCATGACAGGAAGTTGCAGCATCAGGAGTGCAGGGTGGCTGGTCACAGTGCATCTGCAGTCAGGAGTGCAGGGTGGCTGGTCACAGTGCATCTGCAGTCAGGAAGAAGAGGGAGACAGTGCTGGTCCTATCTTGCTCTCATCTTCTTATTCAGTCTGGGACTCTAGCCTAGGGGATGGTGCTGCCACATTCAGGGTGGGTCTCCCCCCTTTTGTAAATTCTCTCTGAAAACCCTCTTCTAGACACAGCCAGAGACATGGTCCTTGGGTGACTCCAAATCCAGTGAAGTCGACAATGAAGACTAAGCAGCATAGCTGGGGGGGTGGGGGGTGGGAAGGAGGATAACAAACAACATCAAGGAAGACAGCCAGCCACACGTTATCTCATGAGTGGAGTAAAGGAGGTAAGGATGCTGCTGGTGGAGTTCTGCCAAGTGCAGGAGACAGAGGAACTTCATTGAGAGCTGTTGCTTAGTGTTAGTGTAAGTACCAGGTGGATGGATTGCCTCCATTAGTGCTTCCTCATAGGGTTTTATTCCTAAATTATTCTCTTCTTTTTTCTTTCTCAGTTGACTGACCACCACTGTCACAGAGTTTTGTTTAAGGAGGGCTTGTGGGTATTGTATCACCGGGTTTATTACATTTGAGAAACTGGTGTTTTTACATAACATTATTGTATGCTACCCTATGCCCTGTTCATTTTCTTTCTTTAAACACATTGTGAATATTGTTTTTTGCCTTCAAGTGCTGCCTGGAGAGTGCTGAAATGAGCCAGGATGTAACCCCTTTGATGCCTACTCTCCATGCTGTCTGAATGTCTGAAGTATCATCACTTAACCAGCTTGTATCTTGAGTGGATTTGAGTTTTCCCAGAATATGACATGTCTTTTAGTTTCCATATTCAATTTTTAAAATTTGGATAATTAAAAAATTTTACTTTTGGATTTGGAGTCCTCTCTTTTTATAATTAAGTGCTTTAAAATAAACTAGTTTCTCTAGACCATCTTTTATGTCTTTATTTTAATCTGCATTTTCTCTGTCTCAAACTTACATCCACATAAATAATTTAGATTCAGAGGCTCGACCTGTTTCTTCTCTCTCTAACTTTGGTGCTGGTTCAGTAATGAGGTGGCTTGGGTCCTTGGTTTGCTCTCTTAGATCCTCCATCTCTGTTTTTTGTTTTTAAACTCATTATCTTGTTGTTCAGGCCTATGTTCCTGGATTTATGTTCTTATTAAGATGGTGTACAACACGAAAGAGTGGTGACAAATTCCTGTCTCTTCTTTGCCGAGTTTTCTCTAAGGTTGGTTCTTGTTTTTCCTCTTTGTTTCTTCCTCCACTTTCTCTCTCTCTCTCTTTTAAAAAAGAAATGTTTGCATAGGTCTTCTCTGAATAAAGAACAGATGTTTGTGGCTGCCTTATCTCACCCATCTCCCCTTTCCTGATGCTCAGTATAAGTTTTGATTCTTTCTTGCCTGGAAAGTAATGTTCTCATCCAGGATGCATCTTCACCTAAGATGCTAGGGGAGCCTGAAGAACCATCCTTCTATCCATGTCTCCTTCCATCCAGTATAGGGGAGTAAGGCAGAGGACATTAGGGCATCTGAAGGCTGGTGGGAGCATAAGCACAGACCAGCAGAGACAAGTATAACCCTTTACTGCCAGAGCCTAGAGAAACCAATTTGAGAAGACAGGAAATCACACTTACTGTCCATGTAAAACTTAGAGTCACTTTCCACAAGTCCAAACACTCTGGAGACAAATACATTGATATTTGGTCCAGATACTGTAATGTTCTGGTTTTAAAATCTTGGACCTCTATTTCCTCTTCTGCAAAAAAGGAATCATAACTAAATCATTTCTTGTAGAATGATGATGATGGTTTGATGAGTCAATAAAAGCAGTCTTTATCTCAGGACTGGCAGCTTTAACAAAGGCTAGCTCTTCCTCTCGTAATTAGCAGTGTGCATAGTACTTGTAGGCACTGAGCAGGGGAACTGATCAGAAGGGATGTTAAACAGCAGAAGTATGTATTAGGGGCTGAGGATGTGGCTCAGTTGAGAGAGTGCCTGTCTATATGCAGGAAGTTCTGGGTTTATCTCCAGGACCCCATAAAACAGACACGGTACAGCATGCTTGCGAGGTAAAGCTGAGATTTCAAGGGCATGCCCAGTTGTGGAGAGGGTATAGAACATTCTAGCATAGCCTGGGATACATGAGTCCCGGTTTTTGAAAGTGACCCAAAGTTAATTGGGTACCAGTTACAGTTTTTAGGTTGTTAACTATTCGTTAAAGGAACCTAGACTCAAGCTTGAAAGACCATAAAACCAACCTCACTCCTCCGTGATATGATGAGAGGTAAAGGAAAAGGGGTGGGGGAGCTCATGACACGCAGAGAGTGTTGCTTTAGTCTAGTAGCTTTAAAGATGTCCCCAGAGCATGGCCACCAATTGTCTGTGGACTAGTTAGAAATCCAAGTTCTCTGGCTCCATTTGGGCCCATTGAGTTAGAAACACAGAATCTAAAACTCAGATTGGGGCTTTCACAAATCCTTTAGGTGTTTTAGATGATGCAGGGTTGGAGAACCATTCTTTTCTTCTCCAACAGAGCTGGTGTTCAGGAACTCTGTCAGGGTGGGAACAGAGCAACCCTGGGGTGCCTTGCTGGTATCTCAGAGCAGGAAGTGGGCTGTGATTTTGTGGGGAGCAGAAGAGAGAGAGTTGAAAGAGTCAGTGAACATTTTCATAGGCGTTCAGTCAACCTGTGTATTTATTCTTCTAAATATATATCTTCCTCCACATCATCATCTGGATAGATGGGGAATGCTGCTGTGCTGAGCTATTTTTTAGTGAACTGTAATTTTGATTATAAAAAGATAAAATATAGAAAAAAAACTTAGCTCATTTTTAGTTATGGTAAAAGCCTGGGGCTCACTGTGGAAGCCTGTGTCATCTGCCATCTGGTGGCAAGCATACCTCACTGGCAGGTGTCAGCAGTAGTGCATGTAAAGGATTCTGTAGAGACAAGAATCAGCAGGAAATCAGAGGGTTGGGGAAACTGGAGAAGGTATCCTATCATGCCAGGCTGTAGGGTTCCCTCTTGTGAAGGGAGATGGGGCAAGGGTAGAGAAAGGACTGTAGAGTCAAACATAAGGGTGTACCAACCTAATATCTCTGAGGCTCAGTACCAATGTTTCCATCCTCAGATGATTGTGGGGGTCACACAAGGGTAGGAAACAGCTGGATGTGTTTGGAAAACTGTGACTAGCTGCCCAGATGTGAACTGTTTATTATTTATGCTTTAACCTTGGTCTTTACTTGTGGAATGTAACATTTTCTGTTGGAGGAATTTCAGCTATTAACACGCAGGTGGAGGAGGTATGTGCTGTTTGGTTTTGTCTTCATTTTTTTTTTTTATTTTAAGAATGTAGGGGAGAGAGAAAAAACTGAGCTCTGAGATCACCCTAACTATGAGTACTGAGTGAAAGAGGAATTTCCACCTCCACGGTCCCATAAGATGATGGGCAGGGGGATCAAGAAACCCAGTCATTAGTCTCAAGATGTTCCTTGTTCCTGTGTTGTCTTGATGTGAGGAAAGGCAAGTTAGAGAGAAAGAAAACAGACTAAGGATGGAGAAAAGAGGGAGAAAGGGGAAGGAGGGAGGGAGGGAGGGAAGGAGAGGGGGGGAGGGAGAGAGAGAACACTGGGGGAAAGGAAATTGTAACTAAGAGAATCAGAGAGAGTGAAGACTAGAAATAAACTCATTGAGAAGAGGGCAAAGGAATGAAGACACGACCTGGTGCCACCTCCCTGGCCATTCTAGATCTTTCCACCTGGCAACCCTCTCTCTCTGTAGCTGGGTTTTTGTGACTAAGAAGGGTCTTTCCTCAGAGACCTTGGGCTTCCTCCATGTGAAGTGTTTGGATCCCATGAGCTAGTGAAAGAGAAGAGCGGGCATGCTGGAAAAAGAGAACAGATGTCTTTGAAATCATCTAAATTGTCTCTATTTTTAAAGAAGTTACTCTTTCCATTGCTGCCAGATCTGAAAGTCCAATTTGCCAGGATAATATATCCGGTATGGATAAAGATTTCCAAGCTTGAAGTGTTTGTTGCTTAGCAACCTGGAGGCATGAAAGGCTTACTGGAGCTTGATCATTCGACCTTTCGGGGGACAAGTCTTCCTCAGTGGGCACTGTGAGCTGAGAAATCACATGGGCTCACCTAGACCCCAGCTCTTCTGTGGTGCCTTCTCTCCATCACCTTCTGAGGTGCTGGGGAAAGGAAGCCAGAAAACAGAACTCCAGAGGTTGCCTGAGGAGGAGAGTCTCAGAAACAGAGGTAACAGAGAGGAGGTTTAAAGAGAGAGAGAGAGAGAGAGAGAGAGAGAGAGAGAGAGAGAGAGAGAGAGAGAGAGAGAGAGAAACAGCTGTGCCCGTGAAGGGCTCTCTGGCCATCAGCACAGATCTGAATCACTACTTCTTGAGTGGTTTGGCCAGAACAATGGCATTTCTGTTCTTTAGAAAAGACTATTTTTAATGCATGTTTCACTCTGTACCTTGTCATTATTGCCGTCCCTGTTGCTGTTTAGGAAAACACTTTAAGTCACTATGTGGTGGGCTGAACACGCCTCTCCCTTGCTGACCCAGAATCTATCCATACTTGAAGGCCTCAAGCTGCAGTGGACTCGTGTTCTGCTGCGGAACTGAATAAACAAGAGTGGGTATTGTGGCTGCCCCCCTCACCAATGTCCCCTTCTGTTAGGAATGACCCAACTTTGGCCTAGTTTGTGCTCTTCTATCTCTTCCCAGTTCTGGCCCCGTGTGGCTGTTCGAATGAGAAATGCCCCCAAATGTCCCCAATGTCCCTCAAGTATTTTATCACTTAGTCCTCAAGTTGGTGACGCTCAAGTTTGGGGAGGTAGTGCAGCCTTGCTGGAGGAAGTCCATCACTGGGGGTGGGCTGTGGGGGTTTATAGCCTTGTTCCACTTCCCGTTCAGCTCTCTGCCTCGTGTTTGAGGCTGAAGATGTGATCTCCCAGCTCTCTGCCCTGGCTGCCACGCCTGCTCTTTCACTGGCTTCTGTGCCTTCCTACCACTATAGCCTCTTGTCCCCTGGAGCAGCAGCAGAAAAGTACCGACTACACACAGCATGAGGGTGGTTTTAGTTTTAACTGTGAGGTTTGTGGATCACCTAGTTAGGATGTGCAATCTCATCTCCTTTCCTGGCCCTCATTGCTGCGACTACGCTGGTTTGGATTGAGTTTTCTGCTACTAAGAATCAGACATTCCTTCTTGATACAGCAACACTCATGAGTCACCTATTACAGGCTTTGCACTCCATGAAATGCTTCCATGTGTTTTATGCTCACAGACCTTACGGGAGGTTGGAAGGGGTAGCCTGGCATCCCCATGTCTTCATCTGGTATAGAGCTGTGGCGTCAGTCCAGGGCCATGTGACTACAGAATGTCAGCTGATAGTAGAGCAGAAGCAGGCAGCAAAGATGGTGTGGTGATTTGAATAAGAAATGTTTCCATAATCTCACACATCTGAACACTTGGTACCCATTTGCTGGCATTATTTTGGCAGGTTATAGAACCTTTAGGAGGTAGAGCCTTGCTAGAGGAAGTACAGCACCAAAGGCAGAGTTTGAGGGTTTATAACCACACTCTACTTCCTGTTCTTTCTCTCTGTTTCCTGTGTGTGGATGAAAATGTAAGCTGCCAGCTTCTGGCTCCTACTGTGTCTTTCCTCCATGATGGATGCTCTCTCTGGAACTATACGCCAAAACAACCCTTTGATCCTTAAGTTGCTTTAGTTCATGGATTTTTATCACAGCAACAGAACAGTCATACTGAGTGAATATCTGAGCCCCAGGCTGATCTGACAGACAAAAGCCAAGGCCAGGATGCCAAGTAGAATCTACAATAGATTCTAATGAACTGATTTGCTCAGAATCCTCACATGATACCATGTGGCCCTGCTACGGCCATATATAGCCTTCATTAAAGACCTAGCATTGTGAATCTCAGAAGGAGAAGGAACAAGTCACAGTAACTTCTCATTCCTAGAAACTTTTACTTCAACTGATGCTTCTTGATTTCAAACCTCCCACAAATTTTCTTCGCCTGATATAAGATAAATCAGAAAACTCTCAGAATGACAAGATCATTAGGATGTGATAAGGCTAATTGACATTGGTTAAATATATTTTGTTTATATTGTCATTTGTGTGTTAGAATTATGTGAAAGTCCTAAGGCAAAGGTGGGCCCTGAGCGTCAGAGATATAGAATAGCTGCCCCAATGTCATATAACTAGAACTGTGTTCTTAACTGTCATTTTACTTGGCTTTCTAGTGGACAGAATGAACCAAACTGCCAGCCAAGGACCTTGCAAAACAGAGCACAACTGCTCTAGTGGTAGATGGCACATTGGAGACCAACTCTGAAAACCAGGAGAGTCCCACAGGACGTGGGACTGAACAGTGAGCGTCCTCTGTCCCGGGTGAAAGACTGCTACATTTAAGGTCATCTGCCACCTTACATCCCACCCCCAGAATCCAGAAACAGAAAGAACTATGTGACGCAGCAATGATTCTGTGGGAAAAAGTAGACATAGTTCAGTGGAAAATAATAGAAGCTCGTCAGTACATTTAATCATAAGAGAAGTAGTATTTTCTATGTGGAGGGCAGGGAACCATATAATTTGAATTCTTTCCATATACTATATACTGCACTACATTGTGGACACATTAAAAATTAAAAACAAATTGTGCCAGAACATATCTAATGATAATTGTGAAGAGATTTGCCTAAATATTACATCAATTGCAGAAGTCATAAAAATGATAGATTTCATTTATAAAATGTAAAAGTGTTTATAAGGCAAAAGTGCCATGGAATGTATGAAAAGCAAAGAACCTTGAGTCTTAATATGTAAAGAATTCTTACAAATCACTAAGATTTAAATAAAGAAACATAACAACATCAAAACCTCAAAATGTTGGGATACCTCTATAAACTGTTATATCAATTTGTACATAATAAGACACAATGTGGTAAAATCCATCAAATAACCTTAAACATGTGACTCAGCGATTCTTCTTCTAGAAATGTACCTTCCACATAAGACGATCAACACCATGTTAAACCACAATAATTTGAAAATTGAAATTTCTCTAAATTTCTGAACAGAGATGAGGTAGAATCAATAATAGTATCTATCCCTCCAAAGATTGTACAGCAAGGATTGATAAGGTGTGTTAGACGTGCATTTAGTTGTGAAATAGGATATTTGCTCTGTCATAGAGCAAAGAAAGAATTGTACACATGCTCATATCTGCATATAGATAAAATTGTCTCCTCCATATATGAAGACACTTGGCAAGACATTCATCTATACACTGAACATATCCACATATACCTGTAACCTGAATATATCATTCTTCATGTTTTTCTAAAATAAGTATACATTTCTGTGTGATAAATACGTTAGCACATTATTTTGTATGTTATAAATATTATAGAATTTGAAAGCAGATGTGTCTATAAACTATTGTTTTCCCTTTGCTGATAGGAGTGGTTAATTGGCATGCTATTGAAGTCTGTTATTTGAATATAGAGTTGTACAGTTGCAGACTTACAACTCTCTGAGCGTCAGGATTCTCTGCTACATGAGAAGGGATTTCCCTGCACAGTCATTTGTAGACAAAATTAAAATGATAAGCTCCTCCTCAGTGACTATACAAAGAAAGTCCAGACAATGTTGGAATAAGGAACCATTTCCCAAATAGAGTAACTTTGGAGATAGATACTCACTAGATCTGTTCATTATGGTGCCCATGTTGGTAGCACAGCATGAAAGTCCTTGTGTCCACAGATCTCCAGAGAAACCATGAAGGTTAAGCACACAGAATTGTCTTACCAATGGAAAAGATGTAAAGAAAACAACCTGTTCTTCCATCTAGAGGCTGGGAATTGGAAGTGAATAACAGCCTGATGACCTGTGTTAACTGTTGGGTATCAAGCTCCTACAACCAGAGCTGGAGGTGGCTAATAATCTAAATGACCCTTAAAGCCAGGGGCTCCCCAGGTTCCCACAACCAGGGCCAGAGGTGGGTAATAGCCCAAATGACCTCTACACTATCTGCATGACTGAGGCCAGGCCAGACTCTTTTTTAGGCCCTTAAGCTAGTACAGGTAGCCTATCTCTATAACACATCTTCTTGGAAGAAATAATATACCCTGAGTTTAGTTTTGATGTAATTATGCTTCCTTGTGCACTGGGGAATGTATTACATAGGGAAACTTCCCCCCACCAAATTATCTGTGTTTAAATTTGTTGGGAATAAACCGTCCGAGGTCAGACTCCCTGAGGCCTTGATCCAGGTTGACAAAGTCAATCCGAACCGAGTTTCCATTCTTACCTCTTTGTAGTTCACTTCCCTGCCTGTCATGACCACCTACACAGGGACACCCTCACCCCTATCTGTTTATATGTATACACACATATACATATACTATATACATATATGCATATAACATATATGTGATACACATGCATATGTATATAACACATGTACATACATGTATACAATATTTATGCCTATATGCATATATTTATAGAGTATATACATGCATACATAACACACATATATCTATATAATTAATATATACATAGATGCATATGTATATATAACCACCTGAACATTATTTGGGAGTTCTATTTCATAAACATAGGACTATGTTATGGCAACAACAGTAGAGATGTTTCTTGAGCCCTTATGCTGATGTCACCCATTCCTTTGTGAGACAAACGAGGAAAGAGATGAGTAGGGAATAGAGGTCACTTCCTTCCTTCCAGTATCTAGAAGTAGCAGAACCAGGATTTGAACCAAGGTTTTTCTTACTGATTCTGGGTCCTCTGCTCTCAAGCATAACTATTTACAGAACGGCATCTTAAGTCTTTCCTTGAGAGGAATGATGGCGTTCCCTGGCAGCTGGACCAATGGGTTTCAACGGGTCTCTAGAGAAGAATAGAGTGGGTGAATGTGGGAATGAGGACTTGCTGTGGTGTCAACAGGAGGTGCAAAGAATAATGGAGTAGAGGAAGGAGAAGACAGAGGGAAACAAAAGGAGCGTTGGACAGAGCAAACAATCCTTCCACTGACCACCTAGGTATGCTATTTTGGCATATTACCTACCCAGGTCTGCCTTTTTGACTGACTACATAGGCCTGCCATTTTTCCTACCTACCTACCTACCTAGGTCTGTCATTTTAACACACCATCAGACTCCACCATTTTTACTGACCTGAACCCGCCCTTTGGGGATCAGCATATCTGTTCTCCAGGAACACTGTGGATCAGGTGATATAATCAGGGAAGGGGTGAAAACTGCATTCCTGTGCTCTTATCAGAAGACCTGGAGTCCAGGATGATCCCTGATTTGTGAATAGATTTAAGTGTACAGCTTTATTGGTATGAGAACTAGACTTTTTTTTTTCTTTTTTTACAGTTTTAAAACATCAACCTATTTTGGAATGAAAACATTGACTTGTCACCAAATTTAAAATTTTGACTGTCCAGAAAACTCTTAGCATGAGAAAGAGGTCTCCTACCTCCCTTCTCCACCAACCCTAACCTCTGGCAGCCTGCTCCAGGACCCTTTTTGGTGTTCTATTTCTGCTAATCCTTGCTAAGAAGAAACCAGTGAGCCAGAGGTTAGCTGATGGGGCCTCAAGGTGTCACCTTTCCCAGGAAAATTTGCATGTTAATAGGGGATCCAGGGAACTCAGGATAGCTTCCAGGTCTCAAATGAAAGAAGTCCTGAAGGTGGACAGGAGAGCAAGCTGGGCCCCAAGGGGCCCTGCTGTGTGGGCCACCATGATTCTGCCCCTGTGGATGGCACTGGTCTGGGCTTCTCTCCAGCTCTTATAAAGAAGTGGTTTAGCTCAGAGCAGCAGAACAAAGCAATTGTGTTTATCCCCAGGCAAGGACTGTACTGCCAGGGCCCTGCGAGCAATGCCCAGTTTCGAATGGGGGCCCAATAGACCTTGTTTATTCCCCATTTGTGAGATGAATGAAAAAAATCCCTAGAATGGCCATGCCTTTAGCTCTAACACTCAGGAGTCTTTTAATTCCAGAGCTCAGACACAACTTATGAATGTTTCTGCCATTTACTTATTATTATTTTTCTTTCTCATAACCAAGGAACTTCAAAATGTGCACCGAGTTGCAGGGCATTTCATGCTTATTCTTGAACTCTGGTTAAATCAACCTCCTGCCTAACTTGGCCAGACAGGGGAAAGTAAAAACCTAACTCGGACACACTACTTCTATACAGTGGACCACGAGGGGAGCCATGAGGACAAGACTACTTTTCTATTTGGCTGAATTCATCAAAAATGTCCAAACCCCACACTGAACATTCATCACTAATTAAATCCTAGCACCATAATTCAGAGAAAACAATTACGGCATTTAGAATTTTTAAGGGAACTATTACTGCTGCCTTGGCCCTTTTAAAAATTATGTTCCCCAAAGGACACAATGTAATCCATTAATATGTATGTATTATTACTTTTTTTTTTTTGGTAACGGGAAGAATGCTGATGCCTGTGAACGTGGAAGCGTTTATCGGTCGCCGACAACCTGCTTCATTGACTTGCAGTTTTTAGTGCAGTATTTTCTAGAATCTAAAAGGCTATAACATTAATTACCTTTTTGCCTTCTAAAGCCTGCTAGTTTCTTCCCTGAATTCCTCTTCTCCCCTCCCCAGTTCCCACTCCCCAGTCACATTGGTGACTGGCTAGCCACCAAAGGACTTGGACAGACTTAGGAGGAACCGAAAGATTATTGGGAAGATCACTAGTGATTCATTCCATTTTGGGCAATTTTTCCCATTTACTTTTGGTGCTTAGGAACACAGCCCCACAACTGTGTGGGCCCCTTGTATGTGCTGTGTCTTGTGGCAGTCCTTGTGCATAGGACATCTTGAATTTGCAAGCCCGATCTGTCATTTTTCCATGTCAAATGCCTCCAGCTGAAGTGGGGTCTGAGTGTTTTTTCCCTCTTTCACTTGATTCTCTTGATCCACAGGGCTTCTTCACCTTCATACTCTAATAGGGTAATTGAGGGGTTAGTTACCTGAGTCTGGCAGCAGAGACTTACTCTATGAAGAGTTATTGTGTGCTTGACCTATGTGTATGTATGCACATGGGTGTGCAGAAGTGTGAACATGCATGGCCCATGTGCACACACATAGGTGTGCGGGTCTATGTGTATATATATAAACACGATGCAGAACTTTCCATCCTGCTCTCTGATCAGACTATTGTCACATGCATTTGGCATTCATTATCTAGGAGCCCCCGGCGCCTCTGGTCCTGTGCCCTGGCTAGCAGCGATGTGGTTTATAGAGATCATATGGCAGGGAACAGACCTTGAAAGACATAGCTCTAAGAAGCACAGTTGACGAATTTCCTATGATTTGAGTCTGGGTTTATTCTTCCCTGTGGCGGGGCAGACACCCCAGAGCACACACAGTTCTGACGCCTGGAAGCCCAGGAGGAGTGGAGGCTATGACAATAAGCACACTGTTTTTCTTTCTCTCTCTCTCTCTTTTTTTCTTTACACGTCTCGGATTGCATTTCCTATCTGCGGGGGGAAAAAAAAAGAGAAGAAAAGGGAGCCTTGTAAAGTGTCCAGAATCTGGGCAGGAAACCACACAGAGTGAAGGTTGCCATTGTCATTGGCAATTAATGTAACCACCAGGGCTAGGAGAAAGCCCTGCCAAGGCTGTAGAGGGCAGGGAGTGGGGGCCTGCTCACCCCTACTTGCCAGCCATGGTTAGTTGGTTGGTTAGTTGGGGAGGGGTGAGCAGGACACTTTGCCCAGGTGCCCCTAAGAGACAGGTTCCAATGCTAACATTTAAAAAATTGTATTTTCAAGTGAGGTGTATAGGACTTGGTAAGTTATGTCTCTGCCACCCCCTTTTATTCTCTATGGCTCCTAATCCCATTCCTTAGTTCCCCTAGGAGCTGATTCTTTTCCTCTTAAGTGAGTCTGTTGAGATAACTCTTCTTAAACAGGCTTTATTGAGTACCCTCTGTATGCCAAGTTCTTGGGGTGCTGGGCACAAGGCAGAGGCTAATCTGTAACAGATGTTGAGAACCAGGCATAAGACTGATTTCCCTACCTCATTTGGCCCCATTAGAATGCCAAGAGCTGAGTTTTCTCCTTACCCCATTTTACAGGTGGCATTTTTGACACCCAGAGAGGACAATGAGCTATGCTGTAGGTTACTCAATTAATAACTCCTCTCACTAGGTCTATGCTCCTAACCCTGACTTAATCCCTCAAGAAGCCCATAACCCAGAGTGGATTTTGACTTCTGACAACTTAACTCACAGCTAAATGGCAAAGTGGTGTGGACTTTAGCGAGGGTTGTTTGGCAGTCTAAAGAAGAGACGATCTAGGCAAGGGGAGCATTCGCAGACAGCGTCCTGGAGGAAGCAAGTCACATTTCTCCTTTCCTTATCATGTACATGAGCTTGTTTTGGCCAAACTAAGCAGTCTGGAAGAGAACACAACCTTCATGAGTCTGGCTCACTCTGTGTGTGTGTGTGTGTGTGTGTGTGTGTGTGTGTGTGAGAGAGAGAGAGAGAGAGAGAGAGAGAGAGAGAGAGAGAGAGAGAGCTGCAGACCCCTCCAGTCACTGAAGCTCTTAAGTCTTGCTCCCTGAAGCCCCCGCAGGGATGTCAGGAGCTGAGGCTGCCAACATTTCTTCCACATTTTGGGTGCACTCAAATCCTCCTATTTTTCCTCCACCCTCCACCCTGCTGGGTCTCTCCTCTTCTTTACTTCCCCCTTCCCCACCCACCCACCAACCTTTTTCTTTTTGGTAGTTTAAAAAATGCCACTTTTCATTAATGTGACCAAAATGTCATCAAGTCATTTAATGCTCTTTAATGTCCTTGTATCGTTTACGTTTTGCGAACAGCATGGAAATGAATCCCATCTGTGAGTTCAGGGACATCAAAAAAGTTGGACAGGCTATTTAGACTTGCTACTTCACATCACATTAGTGTGTACAATGTCAGGGGGCTGAGCCAAGTACAGCCCAGGCGGCTGCCTCTGCCCCCTTCCCGGGGGGCCCAGGACTGACAGATCACTTACTTTGGGAACTCAGAGTCAATCACGAATACAGGGCTGGAAGAGTGCCCAGAGGCCTCAGGAAAAGTGTGAAGTCTAAATAAAAAATGAGAAATGAGAAATGATTCAGGAAAAAAAAAGCTCCATGTCCCACAAGGGTTTTTTGTTTTGTTTTGTTTCTTTCCCCTTTATCAGTGGGCAAGAAGCTTGGTTCTGCCACTCTCTTCAACAGGAACTGACTTGTCTGTGTCCTGCAGGCTGATCTCCAGCTTCTTCCTTCCCCATGGAAGGGAGCTCTGGTGGTAAGATTGAGGATATGTATGGAAACTTACAAAGCTCATTTCACTTGAGAACATCAAGTTTAGTGGGGCAGAGCACGTAAAGAAGGATTATTGGGGACCCCAAAGGCTCTCCAAACCTAGTGCAATTTGGTGACTTAAGTAGGATCCTGCTGCTGGGGCTGAGGCCACCCCATGTAAGCTCCCCTTAGGACTCCCCTCCTTTCCTGAATATGGAACCCAGTGCTTCATTCTCCGTGTGTATTTCAAATGGGGGTGTTGCTAATTACATCAGGCAAAGTAAATGACCTGTTAGATGAGAGGGTTGTGGACTAGCATCTGACCACGCTGAGTATCCATGAGTGCACCCGTGTTAAAATTTCCATGTCACTCTGCCACCTGGTCTCCTCACACCTTGTCCCTAGTGCTAGTAGGTATAGAGGCCCCTGACCTGTTTAGCAGCTTGCTGGCAAAGGTCAGCTGGGGCACTTCCTGGCAAGGACAGAGGCTGCAGTATGAGAAGGAGAGGGCCTTGAGTCCAAACTATCTTCTCCTTTCTCCCAGTCTGGAGACCTTACTTCCCATTCTAACACGTTCTCTGGGGTCTCTGGAAAGAGAGATGTGACTTTTTGCTTCAGTAAAGAAAGAGAACCAAAGAGCCCCAGAAGTGAGGGAACAGCAAGAGTAGCATTCTCACTGCTAGTTAGTGTGCTGACTGGCCAATCACCTGCTCCGAGGGCCCCCAACCCCTCGCCCTCCCACTTTGCATATATGTTCATGAGTGTGTGAAAACTCTTTGACTGCAAATATAAACAAAAGCAAGTAACCTTCCATGGTTCCTTCATGGTTCTCAAGATCAAGAGCACCCTGCCTGAACTAAGTTGGACAACACTCCCTCAGTGAGACTACTGCTTTCTCATTCCTTGCAAGGTGAGATGAATGTCTAAAAGGCATTTGTGCAAAGCAACAGAACAACACTAGCCGGAAGTTGGATCTGGACCTCTGGAGATCTTCGAGTCTGTCCCTGCCCTAAATCTCCACCATTCACAGTTGGGAAGGACACCGTGTTTTAAGACTGGCGGATCCAGTGCTGTGATCTGACTGGGTTAAAGGCTTAGAGCCTTCCTTTACCCCTCTACCTCCATTAGAACTCTGGCAGCACTCACTGCTGTTTACTAGGGGAACAGTTAATGACAGTGAAGAATATAGAGCTGGGAGCCAGATGACAGGGCTTTGAATCTGGGCTCTGTTGTTTGCTTGCTCTGTAAGTCACCCGAAGCTCATACCCCTACCAATATCAAACGGTTATGACAAGGATGAACTGAGTTGATATGTGTCAGGCAGTCAGTCTGGGGTCTGACATACAGCAAGTACCCTGTGTAAATTGATTAGTTGCTATCATTCCTTCGATTATTTGCTATCTCATTCATACTGTATTGAGAGTTCTCTGAGGACAAGTGCCAGGTCCATTTCTACTGCCACAGTTAACTTTGGAGTGGTACCTGGCACCTGAGAGACCCTCCTTATTTGTTGAATTGTACCGAAGTAAAATCGGGATCTTCAATCATGTTGTAAGGTACGACGCATTATGGTTTTTTTCCCGGCTTTAGCAGGAGTTTATTGGCTACGAAACCCCTGGGGTTTTTGTGTTCTCTAGGCCTGGTTCTTTCCTGGTTTATGCTGAGCAATAGGTTCTGCTCCACACATATCTACTGAGTGTGCCCTAATGAGTGACTCCAGGCAGGGAAAGGATGTGACAGGAAGCAGAATCAGAGTCCTCTACCATGTGCAGCCTCATGCTGTATGGAGGCAGATATATATATCCAAGCCTGACCACTCACACATCACATCTCTGGCCATCACAATAATAGAACACCTGACACAGCCTGGTTATTGGGGTTATTTAGAAAGTGACCGAGGCACAGGCTTTCTCTTTCCTTTAGAGTTGGTGACTGCACACCCTGACACCTCTGAAGCCATGCCTACTTTCCCATCTGCCTGGAGGGACCTCATAAGACAGAGCAGACATAAAGGGAGGTGGAAAGGCTGGGGAGACCCGGGCTCTTATGGCAACTTGCCCATCTCAAACAAGATAAACTCAATCTTCCCTAGAGTTCTTTATGATGGCATATAAAATCAGCTGAAGTCTTCTCCCTTTGAAAACCTCAGGAAATATGGGATCCCAAGGCTATAGGTCCTGTGGGAATCTTAAGCAGGACTCTTTGTATCTGTCTTGTTGACATCCTGGTCCCTAATGAGGTCATCTGCACATCTGTAGGATATCTGCCCAAAGCCAGTTAACTGGAAATGAAATTAGTCACTGTCAGCGGAGTATGTCTTCTCCCTTTCCCTGGAGTCTGTGATTTGGGGGCCACTCCTACATTGCTCAGAGGTCCTTGGGCTCTCGACATCAAAGGAAGTGATAGAATGCCCAGCAACCCTCTGGCCTGGAAGTCAATATTTTAGCTTCTGACTCCCAAACTTTCAGTATAGAAGATCCCTTGTATTAATCTCTTCTTGTAAGTTACAAATGATCAAGTCTTAAAACATAAAGCACCATTTATGTTACAATTTTCTCTCCACTTCTAATCAACTTTAACATATGATATTGAGTCAATAATGTTAATAACATGGAGCAGATATAATTTGAAACCAGACATTTTAGTTAGTCTGGGTGGGCTTAATAAGTCCGGTACAAGAAGGCTTCCCATTGGATTTTGTTGTTGTTTTGTTTTTTTCTTTCAGAAGTTAACAATTTTTATTAGAAAATTTTAATGAATGAACGAGACTGGGACACCATTGACTTTGCTCACACTGAACTCTGAACTCTGTAGATGCCTCATACTCTACTGTTATGCTCACTTGTTTTTTCAGGTCTCTAGACACAGAAGTCTGGGCTAGAAGACAGTTGAACACTCATTGTCTGTCTAGCCTGTAACAGCTTTGTAGACCCACAGGCTGTGATTCATTCCCAAGCCCTCAGTAGACACACAGGAGTGACTCAGAACATCTGAGCTTGAGATTTTTAGAGTGGCTTCTAGCTATTGGAGAAGTGTTGAAGGATGCCAATACCTCCCCCAGATCATATCGACCTCAGGAAGATCCTTGTGCCCACCCTGACCAGGCTTGGTGTCTATGAAGAGCCCCAGGGTACAGCTATTTTCAAAGCAAATGCCTAGTTTCTCTTCCATGTGTGTACATATATGTGCATGTACATGTGTTGATGTGACTGTGCACGTGTGTCTAAGTGTGTGCCTATGTGTTTGTTTATATCCAGGCGTTGTTCTATGTTTTCACCATTTCCAGCAGCAGGGAAATTCAGGAGACCACATTGTGACTTCCCAGAAATTTATACTGGACAGACCATAAAATAAGTCACCATCCTTCCAGAAATGAGGACACTGCTGGATAGGAACTCTGACTTGCTGGAAGCTGCATACCAAGGTGGCAGGGAGACATTTTCAGGACATCAGGTCCCAAAGCCTGTGTTTTTACAACTTCATAGAATGGCAGAAGAAACTGGGACCTCATAGGCTGTTGACCCCTAGTTCCTCAGTGTGCAAGTGGGGAAACTGAGCCCCTGAAAGCACACGTTCTCACTCAGAATTACAATGAACAGGCAAAAGAACCAGACTAAGAAGTCAGGTCTGCCAATTCTGATTCTAATGTAAAAGAGTTGAGTGAGCATCAGAGCTTACGGATTCATTCATTCACTCGCTCATTCAACCAATCGCAATTCCTCATTGGAAACGATTCTTCCCAAGACCCAAATACCATCTCCACAATCACCACCTTATTTAAAACAGACCGCCTGCTTCTCAGCTTTGTTTTCATCATGTATTTAGATTACTTTGGCCTGACATTGTATGTTTATTATATAATACATTTTGTGCTAGTTTCCTGTCATCTCAACCAGAATTAAGACTCGTGGAGGCAAAGAGTTGAGTTTTCGTTTTTAAAAAAACTATCCTTAGTGTCTAGATGTTCACTGAAATATGCACTAGATGAAACTTGTTAAACGAATGAATTAATGGCTTAGACTGCTGAGGTATATGCCAAGGGGAGATCCAGTCTTTTGAAGAGTACCATGCCTTAGTGACTATGGCAAATTCCAGAAACAGGAGGGAGAATGGCCACAGGGTAGACGACCAGCAGTGTGTGCTGCTGCCTCAAGGCTGTCCTGTGACTATGATAACAGTCACTGGGAGCTTTGAGAAAAGTTCAGATGCCCCGCTGTTTCGTTTCCATAAAGCAGCCAACAGGAGCGTTTGCTGAGGTCCAAGGTGTCTCCTTTCTAGACACCTCTCAGAGTGAGGCCAAGGAATGAATCGAGACTTCCTGAGGCAGCAGGAACTCAAGGGCTGAGTTCCATTCGTTATCTTCCCCAATGACAGGCTAGTCTCCAGTGATGTCATCTGAGCCTCTGCAGACCTTTCTGCCAGGAGTCCGCTAACTGGAAATGACATCAGCCTCCAGCAAAGTGACTTGGGCGCTCAGCAGACACATCCCGCTGATCCCTGTCTGGCGCTCATCTCCCCGCCTACCTGGAAGTCTTCTGCCTGGCACTTTGGCAAACAAAGAGGCATTTGAGAGGGAATTAAACTGACTTTAACAGATAGCCTCAAAGTGTTTCCCAACACATCGATGCTCGTGTTGAATTATAGGTGCTAATAAAGCTGTCAGGGCCTTGGCATAGGAGCCAAACCCAAGCAGAAAGGTCCCTGGGAAATGATGAAAATTCAGCAGGGCCTGGATAGTGCTCGTTGGCCCAGCAGGAGACTCAAACACATAGTACCAGGCCAGGGAAGAGCTGGAGTCACTCATCCCAGCCCCACTCAATGCTGATGGGCCCCAGGGTTCTTATGGGCTTCCAGCAGGAGGCGGCTTTGCTGGTTCCACTCCCAAATGGTCTCTCCCATCAACAAGGAACTGTTTCTCCTATTATGATAACTCTGTATTTCCATCTCCTAAGGATTTCGTTATCACCGCATTCTGGCAGGGAAGGCTCCCTTGGTCTCTGATGGCTTAGAGCTCACCCCGAAACCACTCTCCCTCATAGTCTCATCATAGCCACAGTCTCGTCAGCAGTGGCTAATGTCCACTCATCTGGATCATTGAGCAGGATTCTTAGAGATGTGAGTGGCAGGTGCTCAGAGTTGCTCTGGCTTAAGTATGAAATAAATGAGAACATTGCTTCCCTAGGTCAAGTGCAGAAGAGACACACAATATTTACAAAATACTGAATAGTGAAACCAATAAGCACCCAGGAGTGTAGGTGTGGCTAGAACAAGGTACCCTACATGAGGTTGACAATTGTCCCTGCTTTATCTCCCAGAGTGACCTTTGTTTGGGATGTCTGCCTTCTCAGGGTAATTCAGTTCCACTCACACCAACAGCCCTTGACCTGTCAGCCCAGAAAGGCCAGTAGAAAGAGTTTTTCTTCTGTAGTCTTCCAGAGAAGGCTCATTTATGAGGTACACTGGGTCATCTCCAAGCATACGTCTATCCCTAAGTCAGTCACCCTGACAAAGGGGTGAAGCACGTGTTTCCCCTGGAGTTAGGTAGCGTGAGATTAATCTAATTCAAGCCACATAGATTAAGAGTTTGGCAGCAGGAACTCCCCAGGCAATGCGAATGTTGCTACCTGCAGTGATTTGAATATGAAACATCTTCAATGGTGGAAAGTGTGGAACCTTAGGAGACCAGGCCCTGCTGAAAGAAGTGGGTCACCAGGAGAGGGCTGGGGGTTTCATATCCCAGCCTTACTTCCTGTCCATGTTCCGCTTCCTGACTACAGATATAACCCCTCCTGCCGTGCTTTCCTCTTCAGAATGGACTCCATCCCTTCTTCAACCATGAGTCAGATCCTTCCTTAAGTTGCTTTCTTGTCCCCATGAAAGGAGAGGTAATGGACATGTTACCCAAAGAAGAGCAGTTGACGGTGAGCTGCGAAAAGCCAGTCCTTGTCTGCTTGTCTTGCAAACTGTCATACGTTTCAGTATTTCTGCTTTAACCTGCCTGGGCCCTTCCAGCTCAAACTCTTCCCCATGACATTGCACCTGGGGAAATCACCTCCCAGGGCCAGACTTGGTTTCTCCTTCCAGGACCCCTTCCTTGATCTTAAGCACGGGTCTCAGCCAGATACCACTACCACTTTTCCTAAGGTCAGGACTCTGCATTTAGTCATGAAGGCTGATTTCTCCCCAGCTCTCCTGACCTGCTGTGGTCTTGGGAGGGACAAGGAAATCTGTAGAGATGAACTAGACACACACGAAATATGTCATAGCTACAAAAATCCAAGTCTCCCATAGAGCTATGAGAAGTATTCCACAGCTGGCCACCATAGAGCATCCCCTCTATCTGTTTGCTGACCCTGGCAGGTGTTGCCCACTTCACAGAGTTGCTTCAAGCTTGCAGAGGTTTCTGGGAGGAGAAGCTGATTTAGAAGCCAGGCTAGACCAGACCCAAGTGTCCTAACACCCCCCCCCCCCCCGCCGCCCAGTTTTCCTACTATGGTAGCGGGTAGAAGAGGGCATTTCACCACCCCCTCAACCATCTTACAAAGATATCACTATTCCTTATTTGATGATGTGGAGCTGGAGGCACAGAAAACCTAAGTGGCTTGTTTTACTCTGGACTTTACCTGATTTTTATATTCTCTTTATCTGGTCTTTCAAAAACTGTGCACATCTTTTATTTAAATTTTATTTCCTTCCATGATGTTAGAAATGCTTAAGGGAAGCTACCTGGAGGCTTTAGAAAGAGGATAGAAGATGAAGTAATGAGGATATCTATCTATCTATCTATCCATCTATCTATCTCTATCTACTATCTATTATATATATATATATATATATATATATATATATATATATATATATATATATAGAGAGAGAGAGAGAGAGAGAGAGAGAGAGAGAGAGATGTGGCCCAGGGCACACAAACCTGAGCTCACATCCTGGCTACTTTGTGGCCCCTGCTCCATTGAATTCCAGCTGGTAGATGTCTTTACACATTGAGGCTGAGTGTGGAGATCCTCAGAGGAAGGGGGATAGCATTGCCCCTGAAGCCAGAAACAATGTGATCCACTCACCCCCTTGCCTTCACATGCTTTTAGCTTTCCCCACTAGACATGAGCTCATGGAACTCTGCCTCATGCCCCCTTCCATAGATTTTCCTTTTCCTGTCGTCAGGTTAAATGGAACCATCACAGAGATGCATTCATCAAGAGCCGCCATCGGGTAGTAATAGAGTAATTGTGCCGGCCCTGGTACCACAGAGATGATCCCCAGCGTCGCCTGAAGAATGTACAGAGGCCACATTTACGTTTCAGGGCAGCCTTTGAAAACCTTGGCATAGGTCCCCAGCTCTGTTTGCCTTCCCGCAGCGTGATGTGAGAACACTGGTACAGTGTGTGCCTTGTTTAAGCACAAGCCAGGCACTGTGTGGCCTGGGAGGTGGATTACGGGCCAGATGAAGGGCGGAAATCCTCGGCAGGGATGGCTTCAACTCCTACAGTTCTTGTATGTGTGTGACTGTGAGGTCTGCTGCCCACAAACCCCATGGCTATCCCCTCAGTGTGAAGAGAGCAGCTGAGCCTGGAGGGATATGCCAGCATGTCCGTTGTTCCTGTTCTTGGTTATAGCAACAAAGTGTTCTGTAGTTTGGTTCTGCCTTGTTCTCTAGGCTTATTTTCTGCTTTAGGTTTTGACTCTTTGATCAAATCTTTACATATATGTACATGTATATAACCAAATATAAGCATACACAAATATGAGAGAGATATAGATAGATGTGCACATATATACACATTGGCATTTGTGTATTTTACATATATTATAGAAACATAGATACGCTTACTTATATCATTGGCACATATATGTATGTATGTATTAGACACAGGTATGCTCACATTTATACCATTGGTGTATGTGTATAAATATGTGTGTATATTTTAGATGCAGATATGCTTACATGTATACCATTGGAGTATGTGTGTAAGGGAACTTGAATTCCATCCTCTGTCCTGTGGCTGCCTAGAACACGGGCTGAGGAGAATGCTGAATCCACATACTGACTCAGCAGCATAAAACTGTGATTGACTAGTAAGATTGGCCATGGACAAATGTCTGGAGGTATCAGCACACACATCTTCCACCTCTAATCTCTGCTTGGTTTCTTAGCTTTATTTCTGGGCTACATGCTGTAGCCTCCAGCCCTTCTCCATATTCCTCCAATCAGTTAGGAATTCTATCCTCATGGATATCGGTTAATTGTTTTCATGATCAAAGGACCATGCCAACCGACAGGTCTTGCAGAAGGCTACATTGGTTTTCCTTAGACAAGAGTATCCTTTTTCTTCACTGGTATGTGGCTTTGGAACTTTCCTTCTGTAGTAGTGCGCTACACTGCTTGACGCAGAGTCCCACACGTGTACACTGCAGCATGCTGGAAGAACTGGGAACACCTGGGTGATAAAAATCAAGTGTTCTTGTGTAACACGAATTGCTAAATGGTCTTATTAATAAAAATACCCCAGAGCCAGATATTGGGGTAAAAGCTAACGATCAGAGAGGCAGAGCAGCAAGCCACTAGTTCTTATCCCTACAAAATCCTCTGCCGAAAGAGAGCAAGATTCCCCCTCCACCCCGCCTTATCACTTCCTCTCTCCACCCAGCTCTATCACTTCCTGTCTGTCTGTTCAGACCTCCAGACCTCTATGGTTAACTAGCGGCTAGCTCCTCTGTCTGATTTTCAGGCAAGCTTAATTGGTTAGAACACAAATAAAATATCACCACATTCTTGTCTTCATATCCCCATTGCCACTGGCTCTATTCCCACAGTGAGTTTTAGCTCTTTAGGTGAAATTGTCACATTTTACAGTTGGAAAAACTGTGGCTTAGGATAGGGCTAGAGAGTTAGTTGCGAAAATCATATCAAAGTCAGGAATCCTGGCTAGGACTCTCAAGTGAGGCCCTTGCTGTCAGGGATAGAAGGCCTCAGAGGTGATTTAGCTCTGTGCCTGGGTGGCTCTGAGGGCAAGCACATCCCTCCTTAGCTTGCTGCTTCCTGTTCTGGGGCTGTGATGTTCTGTTTTCATTGTGTTTGCTTTACTGTGAATCATGAAGAATCATTTTTAAAAATAAGCCAGGAGTGAGTGAATAAACATAGACTGGCCACCTTATTCGTCTGAGGAAAATTGTCATCATTCTTCTACATCCTATGGATAGAGAAGGGCACAAAATAGGCAGGAAGGACCCCATGCTCTTTCAGAGTTTAAACTTGAAGTGTGTGTATTTTTCTCTTTCCACCTATTTTAATTCATTAACACACACACACACACACACACACACACACACACACACACACACACACCCCATGCTGCAGTTGGTGTTATTACACCTATTTTCCAGATAAAGATATTGAGGGCCAGAGACATTAAATAATTTGTCCAATGTTGTGTAGAAGGTAGTAGACATATGGCTTGAGATCAAGGGTCAGGGAGATGGCTCAGTGGACAAACTTGCTACCAAGCCCAGGTTTGATCCCTTGGACCCATATCGTGGGAGGAAAAGCTAACTCCTGTAAGTTGTCTTCTAACTTCCATGTTGTGATATGCCCATCCCCCACCACACACACATGTACACCACAAGTAAATAAATGTGAAAAATAACTTTAAAAACAGAGATTTGAAGACATGACGTTTGATTTCAGCCTCTGGACCGATGCGCCCACATGTTCAAGACGAAAAAAGTAAACTCTGAGGAGTTAGTCCAGTGAGCCAAGGCCACACAGCTGGTTTAGAAGCAGAGCTGAGGTGCCTGACTCTTTCACACGAGGCTTCTTCTCAGTCTGTCTTTCCTTCTCAGACTGTGGGCGGGAGCGGGGCAGACACATCAGTGGGTACTGCGGCTTACAGGATCTGAGAAGCTGGAATTCTCTAGTATGATACGCACAAGCTGTCCGAGTTTCACACTGGTGAGGAGGTGGGAGGGTAGGACAGAATACCAACACACCAAATTTTACCCTAATTGGCTCAAAGGCTGTGATTGTATCGAGTTCTAGAAATAATGAGTGAACCAGACAGTTAGCCCACCGCAGCTGGCCAGCAAATGTTTGGCTCCAGTGTTATAATTATTAAATGCAGGGGAGAGGCAGGGTGAGGGGACAGAGAGAAGAGCACGCACAAGTTACTCTTGACACTTAGTTGGGAATAATTTATCCAAAAATTATGCAACCCAAGAAGGCCAGCACTTGCTGAAATTTAGATTTGGATAAGACTCCTGTCACACACACAAGTGACTACTGTTTCCTGGACACCACTCAGCACACACAATCAACCCCTCAACGCTGCCAGCCTGATGGAACAAAAGGGATTTTGATTCTGAGATTCTGATTATTTTTAAACTTTAATGACAAATCCTTTCCTTCTCCACATTAAAAAATAAAGGCTATGCATCTTGCCATTAAGGGACTGCTTGCTGCTGCTTGGTTCTCCCAGGCACTTACGTTGTTTAAATTTTAATTTCCGGGTTGAAATTTTTATTGAAAACATCCCTATCTTTCTAAATAACAACAAAAAAGTTTTCATCTCTTGTCACTGTCGTCATGTGTCCTTTTCCCTACTGTCATGCTGCCTCAGCGAGGGGCGTCTGGCTCCTCCACTGACTCTGTGGCTTGAAATTACTAGGCTGGCCCCAGACAAGTGGTTATTATTGTTTTAAACTTATTCTCTGTGTGTATGTGTGTTTGTGTGCGTATGTGTGTTTGTGTGCGTATATGTGTGTGAGAGCGCGTGCGCTCGTGCACATGCGTGCACACATGTGTGCCGCCACAGTGCTGATGAAGACAGAGGACAGCCTGTGGGAGTCGTTTCTCTCCTTCCACCCTGTGAGTCCCAGGCTTGAACTCAGGTCCTCAGACTTGGAGGCAAGTATCTCTACTAGTTGAACCATCCTGCTGGCCTCGATTATTGCTATTGGTGGTGTTGTTTTACAATCTAGAGTTTGTCTTGAGGGCAAGTTGAGGATTTAAGGCTTTTATCCTTGGCCACTAGGGAGCAAAGCCCCTCTGTAGTGATGATGTGAAGATAGGGTAGTGATAAATCAGTCCCCATGTGTTTGCCACCACTAGGCTGGCTCCAAGCAGTTTCCATTCATGCTTTCCCTACAGTCTTCGGCTTGAGATGAGGAAGCTGCCATGACTCCCACCTTGGAGGAGACAGTTTGTGACAGAAGTTCCTGCATCACAGGGCCAGAGATGCAGTTATTTATCACTCCGGATGGGATGCTGACGGTCACAGATACCACTGGGAAATCCTAGTGTGAAGGACTGAGAGACATCCAAAGAGAAACGTTTCTAGTTTGGTACTGGCCAAATCCAGGACGTCTTCCTTACAAAGAGAACATTTGAGTTAAGTGTGGAAAGCAGGCAGAGTTCTGACATGCATGGGGGATTAAGGCCAGACAGCATTCTTAACAGAGAGCAGAAGAGTGGAGGCATGCTCGTGAAGGACCAGTTCAGCTATTGGATGAGGAGGAAGCAGGAAGGCCATGCTTGGTTCCTTGAAAGCCCTGGACTCCTACCAAAGGCCATTTGACTTCCCTGCTCACAGTGGAGCCATTCAAATGCGTCAGTTGGAGAGGGAACACACTGCTTAGAAAGATCAGCCTTAGCAAATGGTGATGGGAAAGGGAGGTAAGGGAGGAGTGGCAGGAGGAAGCCAGGTGGCTCAAGAGGTTCTTCATAGCTCTATGGCGTGTCTAGCTTGCTTTGTTTGGTTTTAGGGCTTGGGTCCTGGCTGTCCACTTTGGACCCCCAGGTGGCCCCGTGGGGCCTAGCTTGACCCTTAGATAGCTCTCTGCTGCCCCCATCTGGCCAAGCAGCCCATGTCACAGTTCATTTGCTAGACCTGACCCAGAACACCCAGAACATTACTGCCAGGAATACAACTACTCCGGTTACTGCCCAAGATTCAGAACACATGTTCTGTGCTGGGCAGGTTTGTGTCTTTAAGTGCTCACCAGTGACCTTACAGAAGAATCCTGTAGTGACCACTACTATTGGTGTTTCAAATGTGAGGGCCTGAGGCAGAGAAATGCTGTATCTTTAAGATGTGAGCTGTGAGTGTTGGTCAAGTACTTACTCCTTCTCTATTAAGATCTGGGACTCCTGCCTTTGATCCACTTTTGTCTAGATCCCACAGGAAGTCAGAACTTGAGATGGGGGGAGGAGACTGCTAAGGGGTATAGTGAGGGTATGGCTCACCTCAAGAAGTGAGCCTGGTTAGAGGCATGTGAAGAATGGGAGGGGTAGCCATGCTAAGGACTGTATCCCTGTGGACTGAGGCCAAAGGGAGAGGCAGAGCTTTGCATGGGAAATGGGAGGCAGAGGATCTTAGAGCCAGAAGCACAAAAGGCCACAAAGGAGCAAGGGGCACAAGCTTGGGGCTTGGGGCTTGGTGCGCAAAGTGATGACTGGCATGGTGGCTTAGGACTGCCTGGATGTGCCTCTTAGGCTCCTTAAATGGATAGTGTTCTTTCTGCCCAAAGACATCATTCCAACTTGACGGCATTTGGGGGTTAAGTCTCCGACTCTTAGGAAAGTCCTATTAAGGAAAACCCACTGGCATCTGTCAAGCCAAGAGCGAGGTCCTGTGGAGTGGCAGTCAGACAGGGTGGTTTCTAATGGAGGCACAGTGGGGTGGGAAAAGCTAGGTCAGGGGTGCAGCTGGCAGCTGCAGTGGGAAGAGTCGGAGAGAGGTTGGGGAAAGCCAAATGCAAGCTTCTCCCACTTCCCACTTTCGCCTAAGGCCAGCCGTGGGCACAATGATAGCATTTTCACAGAACAATTCTCAGGAAGGCTGGTGGGGGACAGAGCAGAGCTGTACCTTTGCACAATTAAGTGTATCTGAATAACCTGGCTGGGTCAGCAGAAGTTCTGAGTGGGTTTGGAGCACCAAGTGCCAGATCAGGGACCAAGGCAAGGGCTGGGAGTATGTGAGCACATGTGTTCTCAGTCTCGCAACTTCCATAAATCTTATAAGACATCTCAGTGCCCCAAATGTTTTCTGTCTATTTACACAGCCATAACTGAACTCTCTCCAGGGAGACCAGTGTGAAGGTGTGAATCAAAGTGGTAAGGGAGCCTTTTGGGGAAGCATCACTCGGATCATGTGGCAAGCGGCAGAGGCAATCTTAAGGCCAGAGAGATTCACTATAAGAATGGGTGAGAACCAGATCTGAAAGCCACTTGTACTTTCAGCCAAGTTGGCCCTATGGACCCATTGCCCTTCTGCTCTCTTTTGCCTGAGCTGTGAAGTCCTCAGTTCAGAGTATTTCTGTTTCCACGGGCTCCAATCAGATCCTGAGTCTGAAGGTGTAACTGGAAAATGTCCCCTTTTGACAGCCTCATGTGGGACTTTCAGACAAGTGAGTTTGACAATGGCAGTCTCATTGCCTATCACTTGGCATTAAGAACACCTTGTGGCTACTCCCCTTAGCAGCTATATCATGAAGTCGGTTCAGGAGCAGGGGTTGTGTAGAAATTGGCACCATTAAAGATACGTCTAGAGCAGAACACTGTGGTGTACAGTCTTAGCCCTCAGAAAGCTGAATCAGAAGGGTCTTGAGACTAGCCTTGGGTATACAGTAAAACCATGTATTTAAAAAAAAGCCCAGTGTGGGTCTGCATTTAATTTTGGTCTTCATGAAAGTCATGTTAAAAGTAGGAACAGGAATGAAGAAATAAGAAACTGAGGGATATATGTGGAAATGAAAAAATTATTTTCTGGAACTCTGAGTCAGTGTCAAAGCTTACATAATGGAAAATGATTTGTCCCCCACCCCCACCCCGTGTGTGTGGGGGATGGGGGCGTGAGGTACATGTGTATCTGTGTGCATGCCTATCACAGCCAAAGGTCAGCTTTGGGTATTGTTGCTCAGGCACCATCCACCTCGTTTTTCAAGACAGGATCTCTCGCTATCCTGGAACATTTGGCTAGGCTGGGTAGCCAGTGAGCCACAAGTGTCCTCCTGTTCTGAGAGAGCCTGGATTGTAAGGCTTTGAACACCTTTTACATAGGTGCTCAGGGGATCAAACTCAGGTCCCCATGCTAATAAAGCAATCATGTTATTAAGTGTAACATCTCTCGAGCTTGATATACAATTTTTGAAAAAAATAGTACAGGACTGGGTATTCAGAAACTTTTCCCAAGGAAAAACAATTGAGGATTGAAAGCTATCCACAAAATATCTATCTCAGTGAGTCACTGGGGAAGTCTGAGGTACCCTTGGCAGAGTGCTTAACTAACCTGTTCCTGGCATCTTTTGAGTATTCCTAGAAACTAGTAGAAATGGTACCATCAAACATTATCAGGTGCTGAGGCAAACATGTGCACATCATGAACAAAGCCTCAAACAAAAAGCGCAGAGCAGAAATGCCAGCAGCAGGGATGCTGAGAGGGTGCTGCAGGTGCTTTAGAGGCTGCTCCTGCTTCTGTTTGGAGTTTTGTTTTATTGCTTTCATTTTTTTAATGTAAATGTACATTTTTTTCTTATAAAATAAATGAAATAGATCAGAAAAAAGTGAGTACTGGAGTGTGGAAATTAATTTGAACTTGGACCCTGCCCCCCCCCCCAATCAAAGGAACTGCAAGTAATGGATGAATCTAAAGTGGTTAGTTAGCCTTGTGACTGGACCCCTGCTCCATCTTCCCTTTCTGTGTGCTCTCAGACTTGCAAGTCGAGCAGGACTGAACCTAGAGGTGAGTGCTAATTGGTGGAAATCAGTCTGAGTCTCTTCCCACTATAGCAATTTGCTTTTGGCAATGCAGGCTTAAGACAAAGAGACCAAGGTTATTCTCCTGGGGCCCCAAAAGACTGATGTGGAGCTCTTCATATTAGTGCTCATGGGGTTTCTTCTGTCCCTTCTCGGTGTGGACAGGAAACATGTGTTCCAGACTGAGGCTCGGCATCATTCTGAAACCTTGAGAGAAGTCGGTCTGTAAGTAAAGTCACTCCAAGAGGATGCTAGCACCTACTAAACTGTGGCTTTAAATTATATGAGTAGAAAAGGCATTAAATTGTTTTGAGTTGTGCTTAGAAATGTTACTTATAGCTGAAGAATCCCTGCTATGAACTAGGCCTGTAATCTAAGCTACTCAGGATGCTGAAACAGAAGGATCACAAGTTCAAGGGCAGTAAGCACTACAGACTGAGGTTCAAGGCCAACCTGGGAAACTTAATGAGATCCTGTCTCAAAATAAGATGTTAACCTTATGGCTTGGGATAGGGCTAAGTGGTATAGCACTTGCCTTATATGCATGGGACCCTAGGTTCAATCTCTAATTCTGGCTGTGCAGGGTTGGGAATGCCTGATACAGGGATACCCAAAATTGCATCCTGAGATTTGCACCAGAAATAGAATAAGTGAAATGATAATAGAAATAGAGAAGATGACATGAGGTTATAAAGGGAATGATTGGGCCAGAAGGGTTTGAAAAGCACGGAAGCTTATTGAGAGACCTTTGAAGACTCCAGGCAGCAGCAGTAAGAGCCATCTGATCCCTGCCTCAATCATTAGAAGCCCATTTCTAAGTGTTAGCCACGAATGGCAAGTTTCCTGCCTCCAAAGCCTAGCTCTATCATTCAGCTAGTAATGTGTGACCAACAAAGCTTGTTTTTGCATACATGAACTAGTAATAGGAGCCAATTCAGAGACTCTTGAGTAGACTAAGTGCAGGAATTATATACAGTGGGTAACACAAATACATTTAACACATAGTACTTCCTGTCTTTCCTCTTCATGCTAGGAAGTGACAAATTGGTGCCTACAGACCAGCTGTAAGACCTGCCACATACTGACGGTTTTGAAGATTGCCATTAGCCTTTTGACCCTCTACTGTTTTTTCAACCTATTGATCTGCTAAACCAATTGATTTCAGAATGTTTCTTTACTGCTGCAGGTATATTAGCCATCGTTTGCTACAGCAATGAATTGATCCCAGACCACCAGCTGCTCAATGACATAGATGTCTATTTTTCATTTATTTTACAATATCACCATCAGTCATCATGGGGACTTGACTTCATGAAGTCACTCAGGGGCCCAAGTTGTCAAACACCCCAAGATCTTTTAACTCTAGTTCGGAATGCAAAGTCTTCATTCAGCCTGCAGAAATGGGAGAGACAGAGTGAGATACGTAGGGTTTTAAGTGCTTTGATTTGAAGGTGGCACAGCCACGCCACTTTCACTCACACTTGCTTGTTCTGAACTACAACATGGCCCCAGTCCAATTACAAGATTGGCCGGAAGCAAAGCGAGGGCATGGAATACCTGGTGAGAACTAATTACCCTGTTCTAGGAGCCACCTCCATGTAAAATAAGGAAAACCTTGTTATAATTTCAAATTATGCTTGACAAATTAGTGCATCATCTTTCTTCAGTTTGCAGCATGGCCTTTTGCTCCAGAGTAACTCATGTTAGAAAGAGTTCCCATGCTCTGCCACAGATGTCTGCTCCACTAGCCAGGGGAATCTCAGAAAGAGCTTCCAGGTCAAACTTTGCTTGGAAATTCAACGTCCCAGATGGATCAGTGACCCACTGAAGCACATTTTGTTTGGCAAGAAAGACTTGAAGGGTGTTGGATAGGGGAAGCTCTAAACACAGTGATGTGTATAGAGACTCTTGTCTTCTCTATGCAAACTCTAGGGTAAGCTGGGATGCTTGTGTTTCTAAATCATTACCTCTCCAGTTTGGGTTCCAACACATGCACCAGAATCATGTATGATACATATTTAAAACAATCAGATTCAAGTTCTTCCTTGGGTATAGGGAACAGGGGACAAGAGGTCTTGCTCTGAGATTAAGCCTAGATTAAACTGATCCACTTGGATGTGATGGTTCGTTCATGGATACAGCATCCCCGGGGCTAGAAGGGATGAAGGTGAAAAGGGCTATGTGTGATTGCAGATGGGGCTCCAGCAGCCACCACCTATAAGAGTCTTTGAGTATGGGCCAAGAATGGCCTAAGGGAGTGGAATCACCCAGGGGTAACCCTCCCTCAGAGGATCATATTGGCCTGAGCCAGAGATAGAGACAAATGAGACATTATTCTGAATGTGCCTCAGTGCCAACACCAGGGAAGTGGGCCAGAGTTCTGCAATGGCACCACATGACCATGTGTCAGGAGGAAGCAATGCTGGCAGGGATGGGGACTAGGGAGCAGATGCAGATGACAGAGCTCCTGCTCAGAAGGGGATGCCCTGTGGATCCCTTCTCACTGGAGAGTCCTTAAGGGTTGATGGACAAGTGGAATCATGCTGGGAGGACTGTTTGAAAATGAGTTTGGAGAAATAAAAGACATCATTCCACAAGACCCAAGCACCTAAAATTGTAAAGTCATTTCTACTGACATGCCCAGATGGAGAGAGAAGGCTTCTCCTGAGCTAAAACATTTAAAAGAGGCATGACACTCATAACCAGCCTAACTGGGTGCTCCTTCTGGGGAATCAAGCTGCTTGCTGCAAGTCATCAAGGACCAGACAGTGCAGAGTGTAACTCTCCTTCCTTTTTTCCTCCTGCATTGCCTTCCTCTTGCTTTTCTTCCTGCCTTTCTCTGCTGCTTCTGTTGTATCTGACTCTCACAGGCTACTCCAGATCTGGACAGAAGAGAGGTTCCCTGGGACTTTAAAGAAGCCTGAAGGGCTAGAACGAGGGCATCAATCTTGAACTCACTTGATATATGGATTGTCCTTGGTCAAGGCTAGCCCCATAGAGTTCTGTAAGTCACTACGGTTAGTTATTGGTTTAATGGCTACTGTGTTTACATAGTTCATGCTTCTTCTCCTCAGACATGGGGAGTCTATGGCATGGGGTTAGACAGACAGGGATGCAGTGGAAATGCTTAAGGTCTTGTAGCCTAATTACATTCCCTAGCAAACCGATATACCCATAACGGTCTCACTGGAGTAATAAAAACAGAGTCATATGTCTCTTACAAGGCCTGACATATAGTGAGTATTTAAATAGCCCTTGCTTATTCTGTTTTAGGATCACCCCTAAAGGGGAATCAGGAGCCAGAAGCCTTGGTACTCTTGCCTGTCTGTCTCTCTTACAAATTTTTTTGAATGTGTCTGTGGTATTTTTGTGGCTGGCTGTGTGTACATGTTTATTTATGTGTGGTCAGAGTATGCGCGCAGGTGGAGGCTGAAAGTTGGCATTCTCAGGGACTCTCATTTATTGTGCATGTTCTCCTGTTGAACCTGGAGTTGCTGACTTGTCCCAGGGATCTCTTCTCTGTCTCTGATATGCTGAGATTACAGGCAGACCAAGACACCTGCTTGGCTTTTTCACTTGGGTTCTGAGGATCCGAACTCTGATCCTCACCCTTGTGGGGCAAGTGCTTTATCCACCGAAGTGCCTCCTCAGCCCTGTTGCTGCTCTCTTGACAGCCCACCTGGGTGCTTGGCAGATGCTTGAAAAGGCTCACTCTGAAAGTCAGGTACCACAATAAGGAAAGGTGCCAGAAAAATCCATCGACCTACTTCCTGGAGAATGGAAAGTACTCTGCCAAAACAAAGATGTTTCCAGAGGGAGGGTGGGGTTTGATAAATAATTAACTTGGGTGGATTACATTGTGTCTGGAGGAGTCATTTCAACAACATGTTCACACCCCCGAAGTCTTGTTTCACATTTTCCAGGATAAAAATCTCCTTTGAAAAAAAAAAAAAAAAAGAAAGAAAAAGAAGAAAGGAAGGAAGAAAAGAAAACTGTGTTTAGAAACTTGGCTATAAAATAGTGTTTCCATCTAATGAATGCCATGAAAACTTACTGTTTATGGGCAACATCTTTAATTGGATCCAAAGACACTCTATTGTTTCCAGTTGGCCTCAGTTAAACCCAGGTAGGTGAAATTGGATTGCCTTGGGAAACAGTTCAGGGCCACCAAAGTAGAACAACCTTCCTATTGTCCTCTGCAGAGTATGTACTCAGCAGCTCTGGAGCATCCTGGCCCTTGCCAAGCAAATGTTTCTCTGTGCCAGGGGCTGTGGGTTGGGGTGTGGCTACACTGGGAGCCACAATTGAGGAGATAAAAGATTATGACTGACACAGGGGAAGCATGCTCGACACCAGAACCTGAGTCCATTGGAGGTTCATCCCCTACCACGATCTAGGCAACCATTTCAAGGGGGTTTTGTTTGTTTGTTTTGAGACAGAGTCTTAACTGTAGCCAAGGTTGAATGCAAGCTGCCCCTAGTGATCTCCTGCCTCAGCCTCCCAACTGTTAGGACTACAGTCATTTTGCCTCTGCTAACACAATCAAATGGCTAAAACTCCCCTCTTTGTGAATCAGTTGGGTTGGGTGGCAAATAGATTGGTGCTGTTAGGTGAAGTTTGGTAGTAGAACCTGCTTAATTGAACAGCATTTTGAGGTTGTGCTCATAATTGATAGGCAAGAGTATTAGGAAAGAGCAAGAGTGATTAAATTATGTGAAAAGGTCAGTGGCTGGGATGGGAAGGAGGAGGGGAGAAGAAGAGCAGAAGGCACCAGAAGATGTTATGGCAGACAGTGCCATGTTCTACCAAGTCTGCATTTTCGTTCCAGAATTTTGACTCAGCACTGCACCTGAGTGGGATTTTACAAAGAGAATAAGCATATTACATTTAGTTGTGTGTGTGTGTGTGTGTGTGTGTGTGTGTGTGTGTGTGTGTGTGTGTGTGAAAGAGAGAGAGAGAGAGAGAGAGAGAGAGAGAGAGAGAGAGAGAGAGGAGAGAGAGAGAGAGAAAGGGGGCGGGCACGGGTATGGAGCTGCCTATGATGACTATGTAGAAGCCAGAAGACAGGTTTCAGGATTCAGTTTCTTCTTCTACAATGTGGATCCCAGGGATCGAACTTAGGTCTTCAGGATTGGCTGCAAGTACTTTTACCCACTGAGCCATTCCATTAGCCCAAGAATGAATTTAATATCTGGATCCATATAGAAAAGAGACAGTATCCCAGAGCAGGGGCACCTGAATAAATACTCCCCAGGCCCTTTGGAATTTACAGTAGACACATATAAGACATGAAATGAAACTTGGACTCCTTATTATCATTATTGTTTTTGTCTAGACAGCGAGGAGGCTAGGAGACCCAAGCTAATGTCAGAATTACTAGGACTGAAAGTCACAAAGCAAGCTAGCAACCTAGGAAGCATTGAAATATGGGCCTCCCTCAGGGCCTGGCCAAGTCTTACTTGGCTCCCATTATGCCACCTTTCTCTCTGCCTTTCTCTCTTTTTCATGACCACCCAGACCACAAGAATGCTGTGCTCCAGGGAGTCTTGTCTATCCGGAACTCCACAGCTCCTCCATCTTGGAATGATGGGGTTACAGTTCAGCATCAGATTTTGGATAAATGAAATAAGATGGCTCTTTGTGGAGGACAGCCTAGCCCTCATCTTTAGGGATGGAGCTGCTTAAATATGGTTGAGATCTGTGAAATTCCTGGGATGCATGCTTGTCTGTTTGCTTAACCAGCATTAAGATAAAAGGTTGGTTGGCTGTGATTAGCCACCAACAAATTCATGCCAGTGGATGGAGGGGTGGTTGCTGCTGCATCTAGTTTCACCAGGGCTCTCAAAGAATACATATTTTTAGCAGTGAAGTTCAGATTCCAAGTATTCACCCTCCCCTGCAATGTCTGTTGGGAGGTTTGCCAGATAGATGTGTTAACGTTCCAAGCCAGTGGCTGAAATCCGAACCATTGTTTTCCTTTGATTGTTTGACAGACTCTTAAAGTCTCAGGGCTGGGATTCCAGCAGGACGCTCCGAACTGTTCACAGTTGTGTGCTCTCAGATCCAGGTGATTTAGTGACAGATTAGAACTCATTCCTTTCCTGTCACTCCAAGCACCCTCTAGGCAGCTCCCCAACACCAAGGGCCACAATAAGCCTCCAAAATCCAGGTTAGCATTTCCCATCTTATGAATTCCCAGAACAAGGAAAAGTGATGAAAGACTGCCCCATGGGGGATAATGGCGGAGGGATGAGGGACACAGTAGGTAATACACAGATGAATGATGTTTCCATTGGCAGAGGGATGAGGGACACAGTAGATAATACACAGATGAATGATGTTTCCACAGGCTGTTTCTGATGTACTGTCATTTTATTAAAGCATACTGTGAACCAGGACAAGTGGATGTAAAAATGAGAAACAACAGGTTCACTCCTGTAATCTCAATACTCAAGAAGATGAGGCAGGGGGATTGTTGTGAGTTTGAGGCTAGCCTGGGCTAAATGAGTTCAAAGACAGCTTGGGCTACAAAGTTAAGGCATTGCACCCCCTCCTCTCCAAAAAAGAACATAAATAAATAAATGAATGAATGAATGAATGAATGAGTAAATAAAGGATTTGGGAATTAGAAACTAAAAATCAAAGAAAGCCACACTCAAAAGGTAACTTGTACATAAGTTCTTCTTAAATAAATAAGAATTTAAAGTATTGAAGCAACTGTAGCAAACTCCGGAGGAGTAACTGAAACTGGGCATACGCCCCAATTTCACACTCTAAGTGTGGGGAGGGGTGTTTTTAGACTTAGATGCCATTGAACAAAGATGCCTAGTGTGGGCATCTAGCTCTTAGCAAGCATCAAGCCAGAAGAAAGGGCAGGGAACACTGAACTTGCTGACTTTCCAGAATTGGAGGCGTTGGGATTGAGATGCAGCTTGTTCCAGGGAACTACCTCCCGTGAAGAACCTTTCCCCATGCTGATAAAATGCACCATAAAGTTGTCAGGAATTGCTGCCAATGTTTCCCTTGACCTTTGGTAGGTCAGATGGTAGGAGAGGAACGGACAGGCAGTTTCTTAGGAGTCAAGTTGGACTGATCCAGCAACAGAAGCAAACACAGCCTCAGTTGAGTGTGGAAATTGATACATATATAAGCCAAGTCAGAGGTTTATTGGAGACAAGGATTTTGAGGATGCCAGCACCTTTTAATGTCAGTCATTGAGAGAGGTTGGAGCAAGCACCAACCCAAAACTCAGCCTTGATCCTTCATGACAGGCAAACTGAGTCACCAACAAAGGGATGTTCTTGTTATTTCCAATGATTATAGAGAAATTAAAAAAACGACAGAATTCTCTGGTTGTGGTTACATGAACCCCCAGCAACTTGTCCACACCCTTTGGATACTTAAGTGACTGGAGGGGGTGGAGGAAGATCCAGTGTCCCAATTCATTTTCCAAGGAAAGGATTTCCACAGAGCACAGGGCTACTGGAACTCCACAGCAAAATGGAAGGAGCAGCTTCACATACAATGGTCCCATTTAAAACAGATGGGAGGCAATGCCCCCACAATGAGAATAGACAGTGATGAAAAAGTACATGAATAATGGAACATGATGAAAAACTATGAATGGAGCAAATTTTACTTTTTGCATATGTGTGCTGTGTGTGTTCACATGTTGCGGTGCAGGTGTACATGCGCATGCTTGCATATAGAAACTTGAAGCTGACTCTGGATGTCTTTTCACACTGTGTATTGGCAAGCACTTTACTCACTGAATCATCTCCCTGCCAAAACAGAGCAAAGTTTGAAAGAAGGTATGTTTAAGAAAACAGAAAAACATCTCAGCTTTTACTTTCTATTTGTGTATGTGTGTATGTGTGTATGTGTGTATGTGTGTGTGCGTGTGTATGAATGTGTAGAGACTAGAGGTTGGTATCAAGTGTCTTACTCTATTGCTCTCCACCTTGTTTTTTTGAGACAAAGTCTCTCATTGGACCTGGAGCTCTTCATTTTAAGTAGACTGACTGGCCAGGGAGCTCCTGGAAATCCACCTGTCTGCCCTCCCATTGCTGAGGGTACAGACATGTTCTGCTGTGACCAGGTTTTACAAGTGTCCTGGGAAAACCACTTTAGTTGAAGCTAATTCCCAACCTCAAGGAAAACAGACTTTGGGCAGTGAGATATTATCAATAATTACACAACTGATTAAGATAAGAAGGAAGCTAGAAGAGATGAGGAAAGGAATAAAATGGGAAGACTATTCAGTAATAGTTACATGAGCTCCCACGACCAATGACTGAAAACACACCCAGAGTGAGTCTTGGGAAAACAAGAGGATAAAGAACAGGGAGATGATGAACTCGTTCACCTGCAGATGATGTGACCAGAAAGACAGACGGACACTGGAGAGCTAGCCACGGTAGCTAAGGAAAGGAAGCACTACAGCTGGACTAGAAATGCATCCCAAGACATAAGAGAAGACAGTCCAAAGTTGAAGGGCTGAATTCTAACTTGAAGAACAGATCCTGCTGGGAACAAAACTCCATCAGCTATCGTCCAATGAAGCTACTAATTACAAAGAAAGTTGGAAGTTTCCTCTGAATTTCAAGAGTTTCATTTGTAAAGGGGAAAAAAATGAAGTTGACCAGGATTCGGGGGGAAAATGAGCAAGAGACAGCAATTCTGTGAGCAGTTAAGCTGCTCAGCAGTGTGTAAATGTGCTGAACTATAGAAGGGCTTGGAAAATGTTTTGTTTACCTGCTTTTCTTGAAAAAAATAAAAGAAAATTTCAGACAGCCAGGGGGTATTTCAGTACAACGAAAGTGAAGCATTCAAGAATGAGTAAAACTGAGTATGGAAGGATGGAATTGAACATTAAATATGAGAAACATACAATTATACCTCAAGAGCAAGGTAATCACAATTAAAATGTTTGTAAATGGTAGAGTTTTTAAAGAAAAGTAAGGTAAAGTTAAAGTAAAAACAAAATGAGAATAGCATAGCTAAAATGTCCATTTTCTCTCAGGCGAAGAAGTGTGGAATTTGTGATGTCCACAAGTTTGGTTTTCAAAAGCATGACTTGATTCTATTCATAAATTTTCAAAAGAAATGAAATACAAGCAATTCAATGATCAGATTGATGTACTGAACTATCACTGAGGAGCTGTGATGCTCTGGTGTGTGGGTCTGTAACTGTGAATACAACAGATGAATGAATCCCTGCTTGTCATAGGTTTCTCCATTCTGAGCTATGATCAGTGTGTTCATACTATGGCATATGGAGGCCAGCTTGAATGACCTTGGTGAGTTCCGGGACAGGCAAGGACACATAATGACACCCTGTCTCAAATATTATGACATATATTGGTGTAAGTCGATATCCTAACAGGCCAAAAGAAAAAGACCACCATATTGCCCTGATTACAGAAAACTTAATTCTTTTCTTGATTCTAAAACAATGACAGCAACATCCTAAGAGTAGATAGAATGGTACTTTCCATTTTTTGGGTGTGCACCTATTGAAATATGTTTGATTGAGAGTTGCTAGACAGAGTCTTGTTAAATTCAACAGTGAAACAAAGACAGCTGCTATGATAGGCAGCATCCTAAGGACCAAACTCATCTAGGTTCTGTTGCCCAGAAATTGGGAGCAGGTTACGTTCCTCAGCAAAGAAGGACATGGAGTTAATGTTACTAAACAGATGACCTTAAAGGCAACCACTGGGGTCCTTAAAAGTAGAAAGAGGTGGGCAGAGGTCAGGCACAAAGACAGGCAAGGTAACTCACTTTGAAGATGGAGGAGGAACTGTGGGCCACAGGAGAAATGGAGAAGGCCAAGGAAATCCCCTTCCCATTGGAGTTCTGAGAAAGGAACCATAGCCCTGCCCATACCTGGGATTTAGCTCAGAGGGTCTGTGTTGGGCTCAACCTCCAGGGTGGTAAGACTGTAAACTGGCCTTGCTTGTGATGGACAGTGTGGCAGTCTTGGAAGCAGGCCCTCCCATTACATTCCATACTATTATTAGTACATATTGCTGTGTAAATGAATATTAGAAAGGAAACAACAATTATTACTCGCTGGTATGATTGCATAATAATCAGCTGTTATTAAAAAATAATAAGTATTAAGTTAAAAGGCTCATGTAATGATTAATGAAAACAAAACATAATAGTTTTCCTATATTTCAACTACAAAGAACAAATAAATGAAATAAAATGCTCATTTCTTGTAGGAAAAAAAACCTTAAATAGTAAAATCAACAAGAAATGTGCGAGTTGTGTTTGAAGAAGCTGATAGACAGCATGTTATTATAAAATAACATGAGCAGGGAAATATCTCCCTCTTCCCCTACTTCTTCCCAGCTCCCCCTCCTCCCCTTCTCTCCCCCTTCCTGCCCCTCCTCCACCTTTTGCTAGTTTTCAGCACTGGGTAGCTAACCTAAGGCCTCACACATGTTGGCAACTGCTCTGTCGCTCCAGTCTCAGCCTCAGGGGGAGATACCTTCTTGTCTGGCTTCAGTACACTCACTAGTGTAAAACACCTCCTGACGTCAAATTGAATGAAAGCCGAAACAGTATTGTCTTCGTAACGGAAACTAATCAGTATTACCCTAAAATTAAACTCTGAGAGTTTAAATGTACAAGGCTTGCCAGAATGAATACTGTATGCAAGACTGAAATAAACTACCAATCTATTTTGTAAGTTTTATCTTTTATTTATGCATATGTGTGTAGTGGTGGGTAGAGGAGGTACCTGTGAAGGCCAAAAGAGGGCATTTGATCTCCTGGAGCTGGAGTTACAGGTGGTTGGAGCTGCTTGATGTGGGTGATGAGAACTGAGCTCAGGCCTCTGGGAAGCAGAAGGTCCTGCTAACAGCTGAGCCAGCTCTCCAGCTCCTATAAAGCTGTTTTAATTAAAATGGTGCAGTATTCCTTTAGGACTAGAAAGATAGTTCAATTGACTAAAATTGATCAGTTCAGAGGCGAATTCCAATAAATGTGGGAATATATTTTATGAATGGTATTTCATATAAGTGGCAGGAAATATAGACTAGGTAATAAATAGTGTTAGAAGTTGATTGGCCATTTGAGAAAATGAATTCATATTTTATATTTTGTATAAAAATGAATTTCAGACAGCTCATATATTGAAATATAAAAATTAAAGTCATGGATACTAAAAATGGTCATAAACATTATTATTTTCTTAGGGTAAACCACAAAACTCATAAACAATAAAGACAGAGTTTGACCCTGTTAAATATTTCTGTGTGAGGAAAATTATGTAAAGTCAAAATTCTAGGAATGAACTGTGAAACATTCTCTAATAAGAGAAATGTCAAACAACTGAATTATAAATTGGGTAAAAATTGTGGGCTGCCTTTGAAAGAAAACAAACACGAATGTCCATAAACACCTGAACAAGTAACTCATCTACTGATGAAACAAAACCATGAAAGTCAGGACTTTGCCACCTGAGATGATTGGTAACAAGAGAGAGTCAGTGTCCAGACTGGCAGGGACATAAGGATTGGTAACAAGAGAAAGAGGCAGTATCCAGACTGGCAGGGATCTAAGGAAATGGGAGAATTCAAGTAGAAACGGACAGATGGAATGACCATGAGACAGAAAGGCAGGGTTTGAAAGGTATGATATGTCCTGTGCTCCACTGCAGATCTCAGAGGCCCCATTAATAAGAATTTATCTAATGGATACAATTGGAAAAAACCAATGTGAGTATGTTTGTTGAAGAATCATGTTTAGTAGTGGAACAAACCAGACCAATAGGAAGAGAAGCATGCCGCTAAGTGGTAGGACATTGGTATAATGGCATCACGTGAAATTCCATGGAAACTCATTTTGTCTTTAAAAACATGCAAATCTACATATTGTTGAGCAAAAGACACAGGGATCTGACATGGAATGGTCTAGAAAAATGGTTTGTCAAAATCTTGATGGTAAAGCTGGAAGATTTTGAAACAAGCCTGGGCTATATTGTGAATAACAGACCAGCCAGAGAAAACAAGACCAATAATACAAATATCTTGAGAGAGGACCTGTTGTTTTATCCATTTGCTTTTATATGTTATTGTCTTTAGTATATATATATATATATATATATATATATATATATATATATATATATATATATATTGCACAATTTGGACTTTCTATGATGAAACAATGAAAATGTACTTTGCAAACAGGTGTGAAGTTTATAGTAAAGTTGATGGATATTTACAAAAAAAAGTCAAATACCTCATTGCACAGCAATGATTCTGTTAAAAGAATTCTGAGAACAAAACATCTCACTTTCTGGAGCCATATTTTATAACAGGAAAAATTGTTTATTTTACTCTAACATATTTCTGGCTATGCAAAAAGTTTTAAGTAGAAACAATTGCTTCAATTTATGAATTGTGCAAGAACTATAGTTTGGGCTGGTATGACTACTATATGATAAAGAATTCTCTTCCATCCCTGTAAATATTTCCATTGGTGCCATGGTTGACACATCACTTTCTCAGGTGGCCTTGAAGTCAGAGGGTTAGAAGATTTAATAATATGATGATTATAAAGAGCCATAGTGCTGGGTGGTGGTGGCAGTGGTGGCACACGCCTTTAATCCCAGCACTTGGGAGGCAGAGCCAGGTGGATCTCTGTGAGTTCGAGATCAGCCTGGTCTATGGAGCGATATCCAGGACAGGCACCAAAACTACATGGAGAAACCCTGTCTCGAAAAAAAAAAACAAAAAAAAAGAGTCATAGCATTGCTGCAGAAACAAAACTTATGTCCATTCACTTCCACGGGAAGTCCTGCTCAGAGTAGACTTGAGCAGACTCAAATAGTGGGTCAGCGAGCACTCTGGGACTTGGCCTACAGTGATGATTTGTGAGTTGTTTTCCAATGTGTGTCTCCCAGAGTGTCCATGGAGTTGCTTCAGAACCCCCTTGAGTGAGAAGATGGGATGCCACCATAGTAGCTTTATTCTGTGTAATATACTAGGCTTCCAGTAATGTTTGGAAATCTAATAAATCCACTAGGCCACACTATTCCTTCTTAACCATTTGTCAAATGAGTATCCACCAACTTCCTCCTAACTCAGCATGGGTCACTTTCAGGTGGAGATTTATTATATTGGCCCATAGCCTGATATCTGCAGAATCCAATCTAAGGTTGGTCAGGTTGATTAAATATTTCTTATTCTTAGTCTTTTCCTATCATCAAGGAGACTTCATCTCTGGATGTCACACTGCTCAGAGACTATGTGGAGATTTCACAGTGAGGTGAGTGACTACACAAAGTAGCTGAGAAAAAAATTTGTGTGCACAGCAGACTGTGTCTGAGATTACTGGTGTGGTTCACATTTTGGTTGCAGTCATTGATGAAATCATGTTTCATAGTGTTCAATCTATATATAGCAAAGCTGATAGCCATAGTGAATATTGGTTGAACGTTAATCAGGAACTCAAAGGAGTCAAACAATATAAGCAATGGACACGAACTATTCCCATATCAGCATTGTCCACAATGCTTCTTTGTAATATAGTGAGGTCCCTATTACATCAGTGGTCCACAGCATTTTAGGAGTTGGCAAGAGAGATTCTGGGATCTCTGCTATTCCTCCTAATTGGAATATTCTATTTCAAAGTCCACAACTCTTTTAAAGAGTAGCACCAGACAGTCCTTCCTTAATGTCAGTTATTCTTCTGCATTGCTTAAGGGACTAACAGGAAACCTGTCTCTTGGATACTGCACCTAATGGCATTAGACTGGTCAAAGGAAGGCTTTTAAGAACATTGTAAACTGCTGCTTGGTGGGTAGATTCTTACTCAAACCCTTTGCTAATAAGACCCCAAACTATTGGTAGAGCTGTGGACTAAGACATGAAGGGGAGCAAGACAGGTCTTCTGAGAAGTCAGAAGGGGAGTCAGAGGCACAATGAAATCAGGGTGTCTTCAATCCAGCTTATCATCTCTGCACAACTTGCCAAAACCCATCTCCAGCCATATTGTATGAAATGGACTCAATGTTATCTCAAATTCATGTGTTGAAATCTTAGGTGATGATATTTAGAAGTCTGGTCGTTAGAGGTAATGAGGTCATGAGGGTAGAGCCCTCATTAATGGATTAGCAGCTTATAAAGGGGATGCCAACCATCTTTATATCATATAAGGGTATGACAAGAAGATGGAAGCCTGAAATCTGTGTGATACGGCTTACACAGTTAGATGCTGCTTCTAGCCTCCCAAACTATGAGGTAGATGGATGTGGTGACTTCAGAGGTGAAGGCAGAAGGATCTGAAATTCAGGGTCATCCTCAGTTACATGGCAGTTCAAGGGTAGCCTAGGATACACAAGGTTTTGTATCAAATATAATGGGTCTTTCTTTGTATGGCTAGCTCCTTATTAATGTCACGGAGACTTATTATTATGAAAGCTTGGCCTTAGCTTAGGCGTGTTTCCAACTAGCTCTTAAAATTTAAATTGACCCGTGTATATTAATCTACATTCTGCCACGAGGCTCTTTACCTCTGCACAGTATATGCATCCCACTTCCTCCATGTCTGGCTGGCAAATCTCTGCCTCTCTGATTCCTTCCCAGAGTTCCTGTCTCTACCCAGAAGTCCCACCTATCCTCTCCTGCCTAGCTATTGGCCATTCAACTCTTTATTAAACCAATCAGAAGGTATCTTGGCAAAGACACATCTTCACAGTAGACAAAAAGATTATCCCATAACAATCAAATAAATAAGTAGACTATGAAAGAACTAAGCATCTTCTATGTATCAGAGTGTCTTTAGTGTTTTCACTGGAGTACATGCTTCCTGATCTTATGTTTATTTGTAGTATAGAAACTCTCAGACCAAGCATCATTTGGAAAAGAAACACAGGTCAGGATGCATGCTCTTTGACTGGCATTTATGTAAACTCCAAGGACCCATGGAGTTCACAATGCACAGCTTCTCTCTCTCTCTCTCTTTCTCTCTCTCTCTGTTTTTTGTTTTTTGAGACAGTTTCTCTGTGTAGCCCTGGCTGTTCTGGAACTTACTCTGTAGACCAGACTGGCTTTGAACTCACAGAGATCTGCTTGCCTCTGGTTCCTGAATGTTGGGATTAAAGGCATGCACCAACATTGCCTAGCACACAGCCACTCTTAAGAGTAGTCATTGTTCAAAGGAAGAGCTTAGCATTTTGGTTTCCATTTTTGGCAGAAATTACCAAACTATGGGCTAGGAACCAAACCAGACATTACTCTGTCTTATAAAGTTTATTAGAATGCAGCCATATCTATTCATTTGCTCATTTTCCATGCCTTCCTTCATGCTGTAACTCTACCTACTGAGTCTAATAATTATGAAGTATATGACCTGTGAAGCCTAAAATATTTACTATTTGCAAGTCTTTTACAAAGCAAATTTGCCACCCTCCAGCTGATTATATGTTTCAGTTCACTTCAGTACTTTCTATTGAAATTTCTCACCTATTCAAAACACCAAAATGGATATTAGTTCTATTGCTGATGTTTTTTTAACTTCTGGCAGGTTGGCCACTTGTTGACTTAAATATTCTGGCACTGTTTCCAGCTCATGAGCCCCCATGTGCATAGTCCACAGTAATGGAGTGATTTCTTGGGTTTCACACCCTTTTAATAGTGTTTGCCTGTGCTTGTGGGGGAGAAGGAGTATCCCTCTCCATCCCTCCCTAAAAAGGCCAAATTGGGAGGGAAAGGAGGAGGGCTGTGTGGTCTGTGGGTCTGTTTTCTTTGCTGTTACCTTTTGTTGGTTTATTAAGGACTTATTAGGATTGGAGAGTAAGTGTTCAGGCAGGAATGAACCTTTAGCTACATTGTTTAGAAGCTCTGAGGTCTGAAAACACTAGGCTGGAGCAAGAGTTTTTAGTGCTATTTCAGGTTTTGAAGCAACAGAAATCCCCCTTTCAATAAAAATGGAATTGATTTTGTTACCTGCCGTACATATGTGTCAGGATGGCTGCCTTTCAAGACATTCCTGCTGACCCAGAGCTTGGTATATTCATATTGGTGCTCCTGTTTTCTCATATTGATGTTCCATTTATGCTTTCACTCCTCTGCTTTTTCATTTATTTGTGTTTTGATGTTTGCTTTTATGCACTAGGTCACTTCAAATACTTAGTGGAAAGAAATGGGACATGAATGCATACAAACAAATATTTAGATAAATAAGTAAGCCTAATGGAAACACATACTTGCTCAAAATAAGGCCAAGAAATCTACAAATATGCCAGCATCTTTGCGTGTATTTGCATTGGGATGGAGTTTCTTTTCCTGTGCCTGGTGATGCTGGTTACCACCTATGGATCTGATGATCAACTGCTGCCATAGTCGGATGTTCTGAGCTCTTTAGAGAACACAGAAGAAGGCATCCTCAGCAACAAGAAGCTGAGCACCACTGTGTTAAATGGAGTCTTCAGACACTGACCAGGACCACACTATGCATACGCTTTCCTTGGTATAATCTGTGAGCAGTTACTTTGTGAATGAATGCAGGCAAACCATACAGACCATAGAGGAAGCAAGGCTGAGGCTCATGGGGAATACTGGGGAGCAGAAAGGTGTTCCCTAATAGCTCATGATGAAGAGCACAGACATACATATTATAAATAGAGCTGGATTGGATGGGATGTGATGTTGACAAAGACTGTCTCCAACGTTACCTTCATCTTCCAGGTTTCTTGGGGTTGAGTCACACTCTAGTGAAACTGCTTGGGCCTTTGAGTACTCACTTCCTGTTCTTCCCTATGTAAAGTTATCTGCCCCTTAAAGTCATCTGCTCTCTACCTGGGCTGATCTGGTAAACAGATTCGGGGAGTTCATGAAGAAATTGTTCTGATCTGTGTTAAACCAGGTCATTTTCACCATCTACTCAGTCATAACCTTTGAGATCATTAGTCATTCTTAAAACTAAAATAGGCTTGGGTAGATTGAAGGAGTTCCAAACCAGCCATCACAAGCTTTGAGTTGTGGACCAGCTCAGCCATTGGTTATGTGACTTTGAGCAGGTCACTGAAATGTTTCAGATATCAAGTTGCTAATCTGTAATGTGGGGTTATAAATCCTAAATGGACAGAGTTGCTATGAAAAACAGATGACAGTGTCCTTGAAAACCTCTTGCAAATCCCCAAATCCCTCACAAATATGAGAAACTGTGTTATTACAAATAATTACATTTTTAAATCTCATACCATTATGACATTGACAAAAGGCCATTGTAGAAACAGGACAGACAATAAAGCTGAATTTCAAGGGCACTGAAAGGCATCCTATTATTGGGTCTCTGGTAGACTCTAGGCAGAACTACCACATACAGGACAGATGTGGCTTTCTGCAGGGCAGTTAGTCATGTGTATGGGGGATGACAGTCTAGCCACTTGAGTTCCTGCTTATTTGAATATGTTTCACCAAAGTAGGAAGTGAAGCTGTTAGTAAAAGGGTGTCTATGCAACAGACATGTCTTAGTTATTTTCCCCATCGCTGTGATAAAATATCCTGACAATGACATAAGGGAGAAAGGGTTTACTGTGACTTACAGTTAGTGAGTACAATTCATGGCGATTGGTAAGTTCTGGCAGCAGAAACTTGAGGGTGCTGGTCACATTATACCTTCAATCAAGAAGCAGAGAAGATGATGAATGCTGGTGTTCGGCAGGCTTCGACCTTTAGAAAAGAGAATACTTTACTTAATCTTTTATAATTTCATACATATAAATGATGAATATTGATTACATAAACTCCCAACTTCCACCAGAATCCCCAAACTCCTCCCTCTCATCCCTCCTACATGGCCCCTCCTTCCTTCATTATCGTCTTCTTTTGTTGTTAATGATTCACTGAGTCCAATTAGTTCTGCCTGTTGGAATGTTAACTGATCAGATTGATTGATCTTGCTCAGGCCTCACTCAGGTAACCATAGCTGCGGTGAGTTCATGAATGCAATGACCTTTTTGTGTCTAGAAGACAGCATCTCACATCACTCACCTTCTCCTCCAATTGTTATGCTATTTTATGTTCCTCCTCTGTGATGTTCTCTGAGTCTTCAAGAGAGGGAGATTTGATATAGACATCTCATTTAGGACTGAGAACTCAGTAGTAACTTGTTCTCAGCACTTTATCCAATTATCATCTCTGCATTAACTGCTGACCACTGCAAAGAAAAGCTTCTCTGGCCAAGGTTGAGGGCATCACTCACCTATGGGTATACCACAAATCTTTAGAAGAGGGTTTGACAACATGTCATTAGCGAAACAACAGTAGTAGGCTTCTTCCTAGGGCCTGTGACCTCCCATGCCATGGTGGGCTTTTGCCCATTTACAGTACCAGGCCTGAATTGAATCCAAAACCAATTGATTACCCCCATAATCTTTGGGCCACTATTGTACTGATGGGTGTACCTTGTCTGGCAAGTTGGTATTATAACTTTAAGAGTTTACTGTGGTGATACTTTAGTCGCACTCTGAAAACTTGGCTTTTTTCTTTTTACACAATCCAGGACTCAAGCCTAGGAAATAGTCTTCCCAACTTTTAGGGTGACCCATCCTACTACAATTAAACTAATCAAGACAATTACTCACAAGCATGCATATAGACTAACCCAATTAAATAATCTCTTACAGGTGTTCCTGAAGGCCTGTTTCCTAGGTGACCCTAGATCCTATCAAGTTGACAATATTAACCATCACAAGACATTTTTCCTAGGCATTTTCTTGGAATTCTTTAACCTTACAATAATCTCAAGCAGAGGAAGTAAGAACTCATCACAGGAAGGAACTAAGCTTTGGATATACAAATTTACACCATCTCCCAGGCAATTAGGAATCACCCTTGATATCTTGGAGACGAATTTTTCCAAATGGGGAATCTCTGGCCCACTATAGGTCTGTCTGTCTAGTTCATGACCATGACATTCACTGAGGGAGCATACCTCAGCATCATCACTGGTGTTTAAATGATAGGAACAAGATTCATAGGAATATTGACGAGTTAAAATAATGAACCTAAAGTACAAGATGTAATGTCAAACCTTTAAGTTTTAAAATCAATCATTCAAGTATAAGATTGAAACAAAATTATATATACATCAGAAAGGATTTCTATCTATATCAATGGAAAATAAAAGCAAAACAAAAAACAAATCTAAAGTATGTTGTGATTGCTAAGTAACAGAGAGTCTGTAGACGAATTGCTAAAGGGTCTTATTAAACAAAAAACCCGGAGCTCGATATTGGGGTTAAAACCTGAGAGATCAGAGGAATAGGAAAAGTCATAAGCCAACCTCAGCTTCCTACCCTCAGCTTCCAAAAGAGACCTACTTCCTATATACCCACGCCTATATGCCTTTCTGTTCTACTATCTCATTTGCTCTCTGTCCAGCTACATTACTTCCTCTTCCTACCTAGCTCTGTCACTTCCTGTCTGTCTGTATAGACCTCCAAACCTTTATGGTTAACTAGTGTTGGAATTTAAGGCATATGCCACCATACCTGGCTTTGTTCCCAGTTTGGCCTTGAACTCACAGAGATCCAGACAAGATTCCTGCCTCCTGAATGATAGGATTAAAGGTGTGTGCTACCATTGCCTGACTTCTATATTTAATATAGTGGCTGGCTTTTTCCTCTGATCCTCAGATAATCTTTATTGGGTTGCATAAATAAAATATCACCACAAGAGTCATAGAAGGCTGTATTTATAGAGGTATACTACCCATATCAAAGAGGGTGACACTTCACTGTTGTGTATACTAAATTGAGACTAGATGTTTCAATGGATTTGTATTCAAATCCATTATACTGTTGAATAATAATCATCTTAAGTTTTTTTTTTCCTGTTGTGATAAAAACATACTTGAAAAAAACACCTTAAGGTAGAAAGTGTTTATTTAGCTCATAGTTCCTGGGAGGAAGTCACAGCAAGAGGTGCTTGAGGGAGCTGGTCATGTCACATCCATAATCAGAAACAGAGAGCAGTGATGCATGCATACTAGTGCTTGGCTGGCCTTCTTCACTTTTACAGAATCCAGGATTTCCTGCCTAGTGAATAGTGCCACCCACTGTAGGCAGGCAGGTCTTCCCACCTCCACAGAATCAAGGTAATTCTCCACAGGTGTGCTCACAGGCCACCGTAATCTAGACACTCCTTTACTGAGATTCTACTCCCAAATGAGTCTGGATTTTCTCAAGTAGATCATTAAAACCAACCATCACACTGCTGATAGGCGGGGGACCTTGTACTTAGAGTGGGAGCAGAAAAGATAAAATTACACCTGCTTGTCATAAGGTAGAAAGATTAAGAACGTTGGTCAGACACCGGGGCAAAGGTCACAAAAGACAGTGTAAGGGTTGCGGGATTTGGCTCATATAAGATGGAACTTACTTGTTCTATCTTTAAGACAATAAAGGCCCCCTTTTACTGAAATTAAGTAATATTTACTTATTAGGCAATTTTTATAATAACCCAAAAACAAAGTGATAAAGATGAATTTAAATCCCAGCCATGTCCCAGCATCTTAGGATCACTGTGAAACACTGTAAAACTTCATATGAAGCAGGGAACCATGCAGAGATGAATGAGTTCTCCTTTGGCATAATGACTGAGCAGATAGAGTAGGAGACACCTGAGGGACCTTTTATAAATATAGAAAAATCTGTTTGTTACAATTTTATATAGAAAAGACTCAAGTGTAGACACACTTCCCAAATTGACATCATTTTCATAGGGAACTTCAGGAGGTTGACCCATGCATTCTGGACCCTAGGGTGTAACACAAATTTCAAAAGGTCTTATTAATAAAAACAAACCCAGTGCCAGTTATTGGGGTGAATGATGAAAGATCAGAGAAACAGAACACAGGTTCCTCACATTGCCAATTCCTCAGCTGATCATGTTTCCTCAGACTGGAAGTCTCTGAGTCCTCATCCAAATGAATCTCAGCTGTACTGCTGCTCAAAAGCCTAAAAACTTAACGAGACTCTAGTTCTTGGTTTTCATGCCTTATATACCTTTTTGCTTCCTATCATCACTTCCTGGGATTAAAGGTGTATGTCACCATGCCTGGCTGTTTCCAGTGTGGCTTTGAACTCACAGAGATCCAGACGGATCTCTGCCTCTGGAATGCTAGGATTAAAGGCCACCATTTTCTGGCCTCGATATCTAGTGGCTGTTCTGTTCTCTGACTCCAGATAAGTGTATTAGGGTGCACAATATTTTAGGGAACACAATATTACAACACTAGGGCATTTGTAGCTTGAGTTTTCTCTCCAGGTCCCGCCAAGTCCCGGCAGTCTGACAGCTCACTTATAAAATAAACACACAGATGTTTATATTGCTTACAAACTGTATGGCCATAGCAGGCTTCTTGCTCACTGTTCTTATATCTTAAATTAACCCATTTCTATTAATCTGTAAGTTGCCACGTGGCTCGTGACTTACTGGTACCTTACATCTCCCTTGTCATGGCAGCAGCTGGCAGTGTCTCCCTGCCTCAACCTCCACTTCCCAGAATTCTCTTCTCTGCTTGTCCCGCCTATACTTCCTGCCTGGCTACTAGCCAATCAGCATTTTATTTATACAGAGCTATATCCACAGCAGGCATTCCTAGAAAAGAGGAGTACGGAAGGGTTAACTTCAGTCTTTCAAATCATAGGTAGTGACAGCTGTTTTCCCTCTGGCGAATATAATATTCTACAGTGATGAGTTTAGAATCACATGGTATCTCACCTCTAACAAAAACTGTCCCACCTCTCTCTCAGCATCTGACATACCTGTGACATCCTAACCTTGACCAGTGCTGAATGAGGTCCCAAAGGAGCAGGTCCCAGGGTCACAGCAGGCAAATGTGATGAGTATTCTTCAGAAGGGCTGGGGAGACATCAGGAAAAGTTGTGTAGAGCTGGAGAGATGGCTCAGTTGATGAATATTTGCTGCGAGCTCCAGGACCAGAGTTCAGATCCCTACCCTGCACCTCAAAACTGGTCAGGTGGGTAGCGGGGCTCACCAATAATGCTCAGGAGGCAGAGATAGGTGATCTCAGGAGCAGATGGCTGCCTTGCCATGATTCAGGGAGATCTGGGTTCAGGTGAAAGCTCTACCTCAGGATATAAGGTGGGAGAAGAACTGAGGAAGATAGTCTATGTCAAACTCTGACCTCTACATACATGCAACATACATGTACCCCCACACAAAAATATGCACACACACACACATATCAAGTGTGCAGCCACACGCCATGCACATATAATGCAGAGGGAGAGAAAAGGAGGGAAGGAGTGGGGGTTGGTGTAACTGTACTCAGTAAATGACTCATGAGACAGGAAAACGGGCAGCAGAGTTAGCCCCTGAGAAAAGGTCAGATCCTAAGCAGTAGGGGTCAAAAAGACAAGAAATTCCTAAGGAAGATGTCAAGGTAAACCAGTTAGACTCCTGCAAAATATAGTGTATGTCTGAGGGTGGCCTTGAAATCTTGATCCTGCTGCCTCCACCTTCTCAGTGCTCTGATTCCAGGCACACCCCGCCAGCCATGCCATTTATATGTCCTGTTGGGGGTTGATGCCAGGGTCTGGCGAATGCTAGTCAAGTGCACAATCAGCTAAGCCTTGCCCCAACTCCATCTTGCACAGTGTGTCTTCATGAGCATGAAACTTTCTTCTCTCCCACACTGCTCCCCTGTCTTGTAATCATAGAACCTTCTGTCGGGATCCCAGACCCTGCCTTTGGCCTGGAGTCGATGGGAAATGAAAAAGACATGGCTTAGTAACTTAGGACAAGGACGGAAGAAAGGAGTCTCTGTCAGTGGCATTGATTTCCTATGGCTTTTTAGTGACAAAGAGAGAATGTTCTCGCCTCACCATCCTGCATGGCCAGCAGGAGGCTGGCCTTTGATGGACTGAAGAGTGTGGGTGGCTGGAAGGTGGTGGCTACAGTGGAGTCATCCTTTCCTCACTCCTAAAACACAGCAGCATCCCATGGGACCAGTGATGGAATTATGTCCGTGCCAACTGGCAGTTTTTACATGGTCACTAAGCTGACTGGTTCAAACTCAAAGAAAAACAGAAGGAAAGAAGGTGGGAGAGGGAGCAATTACCAAATATCTTTCCTGTCTGCTTTTGATTTGTTTATTCTTAGTGGGCATGCTAACTGTGAATATAATGCAAGGTATTCATGGAGAGTTTTTGTTGTTTTCTGTAAGTGGCTTAAGGTAAAAAGCACCCCCGCCCCGCAAGTGCCTATCATTTTACCTTTGGTTTCCTGGCTGCTGGCAGGATCAGAATCAGTAACTAGATGCCTCCTTAAAAAAAAAAAAAAAAAAAAAAAAAAAGACATAAGGGGGCTGGCTTCGTTAGTCACAAGGACTCATGAGTCCTTCGAACAGCTAGGGGAGCACCCTGTGTTCTGAGGAGGAGCCTGTGGCACCCAGGGGACAGAGAATCAGAATTGCTAACGCAGAGTGGCTTGGATAAAGAAGAAGCCTGACTCTCCCATAGAGCAGGGGCACTGAAGGTCAGAAGCATGCAGCCCTGAGCCTGGGCACGGAAAGGATTTCTGTGGAAAAAGAGGGGCAAGGAATGCAGCCCTCCTGCAGCAGCTCCACCCGCAGCTGGGTGATGTGCCTGGTACTGAAAGCCTAAAACACAACTCAGCCTTTCAGTCCAAATCCCCCAGCCTGCTTCCTCCCACAGAAGGGTCTGTTTGTTTTTGCAGTTGTTATTGAGATTTGTTTTGATGGCTTAAATCAAAACACAGCCAATCTTTTGTTTTGTTTTTGTTTGTTTGTTTCAAGACAGGGTTTCTCTCTGCGGCCCTGGGTGTCCTGGTAGGTGGACCAGACTGACCTCAAACTCAGGAATCTGCCTGCCTCTGCCTCCTGAGGCTGGGGTGAAAGTTGTGTGCCACTACGCCCGGCTCCAATCACCTATTTTTGTTTGTTTCTCACCATCAGCTAGGGCTTCAAACACTTAGAACAGATTTTAACAATGCACAGAAGATCTCGGCGTGGTGGAAACCCAGCCAGCGCGTCGGAAGCGACGTGCCATTACAAGGAACACTTCTGGCTTAGCCAAAATCCCGCCTTTGTCTTTGCAGCTATTTTGCTATAAATTTAGAACAGAAATACCCTTTCTGGAATAAAAGTGTAGCTTTGTTGGCGACAGGAGTAAGTTTGCTGCTTCCCAATTTTAGAATTAGACGACGGACTTATTTAGTACGCATCGGAGGGTAAAAAGCAAAAGCCCATAATTTAAAACATTCCACTCCACCACAGTCCAAGAAAAACACGGACCGGTGAACAAAACCAGCAGCATTGTAATAAGAAAACAAGTAGGTGCATTTTTTCCAAAACCTAAAAACCAGGAATCTAAATGTATGAGTTACTGGCTAAAAATTCCATTTTTGTGTCTGCGTTTTGAACTGGAAAAACAACCGGGCCCTGATCAACATCATTTTAAAAAATGCACCGATTCTCTGCAGCCTGAGGTGTGGACACGGGTCTTGCATCCACCTTTGTATACTCAAGGGCTTTCTCCCTTGCCCGGGGTTGGGGGGAGCCTGCGCTAAACGAATTTTACATAGACATCCCAGTCAGGCCTGTGGTGATTTATGTGGTTCTTTCCCCAGGAAATATTTGACAGTGCTGTTAAGGTATTTTATTTTTCTCTAAACACTTTGAATATCTCTTTGAGGTTGACAGAGATTTCCAGGGCACGAGATGTGGCCGTTAGTAGTGATGCAGGTGGGCTCACTCCACCGAAAGGAGTCCCTGGCTTTTCTTCAGGACAGAGCTAAGGCTAGCTCACCCAGGCTGCTCTTTTGCTGGAGGTGCGGGTCAGCAGGAGAGCCCTTTCCTAGCATGCTTGAGATGCTGGATTCTATCCCAACACCCAGTGAGAGTGGAGGAACACTTAGATGTAAAGTGACTTTGAAACAACCAAAAAACAGATACAAACTTCCCCAGTAAGAAGTGGCATCCTGGAGAATCAGGTGAGATTGTGTAGCCGTTTTTGTACTTTGAGACAAAGTGGCCTTGATGACGATGGTGCTCTAATTCTACCAGACCACCTGCAATGTACATTGTGCAGGAAAACCAACTCTGTGAGGACAGAAGTCCCACAGTCAAACACCGGGCTCTGCTGGAGGCCTCAGACAGGATAAACTGGATACCTGACAGAGGCTCCTGTCCTTTGGGCTTTCCGTACAGATGAGAGTTTGTATCGCAACGTTGGGGAGATGTCTCAGTGGGTAAAGCGCGTGCTGTTCAAGCAGGAACACAGAAGTTCAGATCCCCAGGATGCAGGTAGAAGCTGGGTAGGTTTGGTGAGACAGAAACAGGGAGCCCCTGGAGCAAGCTGACTGGCCAGACTGGCAGAAATGATGAGCACCCAGCTCACCCAGAGGCCCCACTCAGTGAATAAAGTGAAGAACTGTAAAGGAAGATGATCGATGTCAACCGTAGGCCTCCACCTGTGTGCACACACATGTCTACCTACACACATGTGAACACAAATGTACACACAGGCACGCTACATACAGGTCTATGAGGAAAAAAAAAGCAAAGCAAAGGAAAAAAAAAAGAGGGGTTTGTGTGTAGAGTCAGAGCCCATCAATATAAAAGTCAGAATGCGTGGCAATTGGATTTATATCACTCACCCACAAAGTCTCCTGCTTAACAGGAGGTTGGCATCAGAGGGAGAGAAGAAAGAGATTTCAATGAGCGAGGATGATGAAAAGGGGCCATTTGGGGACCCACTGCTAGGGTCTCAATGTAGGATGCCGCTTCTAATTCTTGCCTCACTGCTCAAATAGTGAGTTTGGCTCATTTTTCATTCCCTTAAACATTTTTCCTTTTGTACTGTTATTGAAAGCAAAAATGAACAGCCCTCATCACTTGTCATTTAAATAAAGGATGGTTTATTCCCTTTAACCAGTTGTTATGGCGAGAATGCTGTATGTGTCACTCATGGCTAGGTTCCCAGGTGCCCGGCCGGCTTCCTGGCCTCCAGAGAAATCCTTTCCTGTCTCCACTGCCTCCACGTCTGGAGGAGGAGAGCCCTTTGGGGTGTAGCCAGCAGAGAACCACAGACCACAGACAGGGTGCTGCTGGTGCTGCTGCTGCTGCTGCTGCTGCACTGAAGCCTGGGCCTCCTGCCTCTGGTGACTGGAGTCAGATCATGGCTTTTGCTAAATAGGGTGTTGGGTGCAGAGTGATCCCAGCTCCCTTATTTACTTGTTCCCGAAGAGACACTGTGGTCACTTCTTCTACACTTTGCCTAGGAGGAAAGACAAGGGAGAGAGCCATTGGCTGGGGTTTGGGCTCTGGCTGCCAGCTGCTAGAGTCCTTAGTGGGATGTTAGGGAGACAGAAGGTCATAGAAGTTAAATGTTCCATCAATATCAAATGCAAATTTCTTTGTCCAACGAACACACACATTTCTCTGGTTAAAGAACAACCTATCAGGGCAAAGTGTAAGGGGATGCTCTCATGAATATTTCAAAGGGTACAAGCCTAGGGAGACAGTTTGGTAATTAAAACACTGACACACAAGCATCAGGTGGGAGTTAAGATCCCTAGAACCCACTAAATACTGGGTGCATATGGCAGCCCACCTGTAATTCCAGGAGGCAGACACAAGGGATCCTTATAGCAATCTGGCTAGGAGGATTAGTTGTATTTGAGAGTTCTGGGTTCAATTGAGAGACCCTGCCTCAGTGGACAAGGAGAAGATCCATTGAAGACTCCTGGCATCTGTCTCAGGCCTCTACACACATGCATACACACGTACACTCTCACACAAGCATGCATACATATGTTCACACATTTCACACACACACACACACACACACACACACACACACACACACACACACACACACACATGTGAAGGGTAAAAAGGATAAGCTTACCAGGGTGTGTGTGCATGGTGGGAGGTGGGGGCGTTGAACAATATCTGGTGTGTCTTTGTGGAGACAGGACTTGCAACTGACCTGCTAGGATCTCATACTATGCTGCCAAACCTATTAAACCTGGAAATAAAAACAAGACAGAAACAGGAAAGTAAAAAGTGACTACTGTGGGGATAGGGGAATAATGAAGCAATAGAGATGGGAATAGCAGGGTGAGAGTGATCTGAGGGGGAAGGGGAAAATGGAGGACTCTAATTATGGAGGAGAGGGGGAGGGAGATTAATGCAGAAGAAGGAGGGAGGAGGTAAAATAATGATACAGATGTTTAAAAAGGTTATAAGGAATCATACTATTAACTATTAACCCTCTACCCCAAAATACCTATAGAACACATTGGCCTATAAATATGCATATATAGTTAAATGAAAATTTCCCATCAGAGCTGGCTATGCTCCCTCCGAGAGCCACAGACCATCTAACAAAAGCTACAACACCAGGTTTGAGACATTCCTCTTTTGAGTTATTGATGAGGGTTCTCCAAGAGATTCCCAATATATTGGACTATTGGTATTGTCTTTGTTTGCCTTCCACAGGTGGAAGGTAAGTCCCTATTAATGAAGACACCACACACTTTGGACAGAGGGCCCAGAGGCCCCTGAGTTAGAACTGACTTGAATGTCTCCTCCCTGGGGACTAACTTTCATGGTACCAGAAAGCACCATGCAAGCTTTCAAAGGAGGAAAAGCAACCAAGAGTCCCACCCAGCTGTGATGTCCATGAACCCCAAGGACCAGCATGGCACAAGAAACCTAAGGTGCAGTAGTGGCCCACATACCTCGGCACTAACCAACAGCTCTCTAATTGGACTTAAGAACCACTCAAATCTTTGACAGCAGTTAACTCTGCAGCTCACATACGATTGAGCCTGTGTGATAATGAGTATTCAGAGACGGGTAATGTCTGAGGGGTGCTCACCAACCTAAGACAGAGCGCCTGTGTGGCCTGGGCAGGGGTCTCCATGATGGGTAAGGTGACCTGCTGATGTCCCATGCAACTTAAGTCAGAAGCTCATTTTTTAGTAAAAGGGGGGACCTGTAGGGCCCTGGCCCCCGTTTTGGGTAACTGTTGCCTTGCTTGCTGACCTTGACCTTGATGTCCTCCCTATGCTAATTCCCTGACAGGTTCCACCCTCCTGAATGCTTAAGGGAAGTTCCTTGTCTGTGTATCCTGCATATTGGGCGTTAACAGCTTAGACGCAAGATTGTAAAAAATCGGTAGGGAACTTCTGCCCTCTGGGGTTCTCCCATTGTGCTGCAAGCCTGTATTTAAGAACTCCTCCCTCCTTCAATAAATGGCATTTGGCATTCAAAAAATAAATAAGTAAATAAATAAATAAAGGCATGCGTCACCAAAAAAAAGAAAGATAAAAAAATAAAATAAAACAAACAAAACAAAACAAAAAAGAAGAACCACTCAAAAAGATGTATATTAAAAATTATGGCCAGTATTGAAAACCTATCCAGTTACCCAGGGCTAGTAAGTCATGCATCTTTGAGGAGAACCTATAACCACCACTTTACTAAACCAGTATAATTCCTAACTTCATTCTAAATATTTGTCCTTATGCTCATCTATAGATAAGTGTAGTCCTTAGCCCTCATCTAGGAAACTTCTCTTTGTGACAGAGACCATTACAGAAAACCACAATGAATCAAAATACAGACTTGTGGAGTTCTAGAAGACTTACAGCAGAGATATGCAGAACAGCTGCTGAAGGAGCTGAAGGAGGTTACCTTCAGAGTCAGAGTGAACTGGACTAATAGTTGTGTAGTCTCTTACATTCTAGTAGTTTACAGTCTGTTATGCAAAGATTGTTCATCTGAAGGACTGAATATGCTGACATTATTTTTACATTCCACTTTCCTACCTTTAATATAAAGAATAAATTCTAGGTGGGTTTTGGTAATGACAAATTATGTTCACAAGTCTCTTTAGCCTTCTGCACTATGGGAAATGAGTATTAATTATGTTCATGTGAAAGATGAGGGAATGGAGGCTTATTGCAGTGAAAGTATTTGTTCCATGAACTAAGACATTAAGTATATAAGCATTGGTTGGGTGCTAACAGGCATATATAAATTATGCTATGATTATGGTTATCATAATGTGCTGGTTTGAGACCGAGCTTCTTGAGGAAGAAGGCTCAAAATATGACTCATCACTGTGTCTCCAATGTCCAGCACGCAGCCCATTAATGTTACAGATATGTGTTGGGTGGATAAACGAACACATATTTTGTCCCAATAACAATAGATTTCTTAAGTAGTTTGTGAAGGATCGCTGTCATTGTCACCTTGACTGGATTCAGAATTGTCTAGGAGACACATCTCTGAGCATATCTGGGGTGGTGTTTTCAGAGAGATTTGAGAGACCCACCTTAAATGTGAGTGACCATCTCATGGCTGGGGCCCCAGACTTTCTCTGCTTTCTGACTGAGGACACAGTGTGAGCAGTCACCTCACACCTGCCTCCACACTCTCTCTGTCATATACCCTCAAATTGAGACAAAATAAAACCCTCTCTTGCTTAACTGCTTCTGCCAGGAGTTTTGTAATGAGAAAAGTGGCCAGTCCGTTGTTTTATAATCATGTTAATAGTAACACATGTTCATAATTCTACAGTCCATGAACTTTTCAGAGAGTAATTTTGTTTGTCAGTAAAGTTTGCCTTAGGAGGACGAAGTGAAAGCTAAGGACTCAGATATGGTGAAGATACATCACTTTGCAAACCCTGGACTGTGACAGTAAATTGTGAAGGAGACAAGCCCCACAAAATTATCTCTGCAGATTGCTCTCTGGACCATATGGTTCAGGGTCTCCGGTGCAGACCTAGCTGCTGTATCTATTCCATTGTCCCCATAAGGATAGCCTTGCTTGTCAACTGCATGTCCTAATTTTTCTTAAGAAAATATGGCTACCATATGTGTGTTATAAAACTTGAGTCCCAAGACTAACTTCTCCTATCAACTATAGGTATTGCCAAACCTCATATCCTGCTCAGTTTTCTACACTTACTACTTGCTTCAAACAAATGCTGATTCTAGCTATCAGTATCCTTAAAACAATAACGTAGTTTTCAGTAAAAAGATTATTTCAGTGGCATATTAGAGAATTATGTTTTTCAAAGCATATTTGAATCATCTCTTTGTGTGTTGAGTGGGGGGTGCCTGGGAGAATGAATGTGTATGTGTGTCCTGTGCTTGTGGGGCAACACATCAACATTGACGTCCTCCTCATTTGTCCTTTACTTTCTTTAAAAAACTTTTTAATTTTTTTTGTTTTATTTTATACATATGGGTGTCTTACTTGCATGTATGTCTGTGTACCACTTTCATGCCTGCTGCCCATGGAGGCCAGAAGAAGAGGTCAGATCCCTTGGGGTTACAGATGATTGTTAGTTACCATGTGGGTGCTGGGAATCAAACCCATGTCCTCTGTAAGAACAGCTAATGTTTTGAAACTGGGGAAGCATATCTCAAGCTCCTATACCTTGTTTTCTAAGGCAGGATCTCTCACTGACCCTGGAGTTCATTCATTTGGCTACAGCAGCTGGCCAGAAAATCCAGTCTCTGCTTGTCTCAGTACTAGGATTATAAGCACACACTACTGAGCCCGGATTTTTCACTTGGATTCTGGGGTATCAAACTAAGGTCCTCCATGCTTTCATGGAAATTCTTTATTTACTGGACCATCACCTTAGCCCCTGAATTATTCCTTTAATGTATGAATTTCTATTCAACCTCCTTCCTAAAATGTTTCTAATAACTCTAACAAGGAGAGATGAAATTAATGAATTATGATCTCACATCTTAATACATTTATTTGTATATTTCCCAAGTAGGGACCAAGTAAAATAGATATATTTGATGACTTGCTTATCTGCTATATGAATATCTTGAATATATTTCAGAGGCAGAGTCTGGGATCAGAATGGTCCTTGTTTCATAGACTCTAACACCAATGTGTCCCATGACTCAGAGCAGACTCCTTCCATTCTCTGGTCCTCCGTTTTCTCTTTTGTCAATTAAGTGATGTGATCTAAACTGTTTTATTTTTCCCTGTGGGGGCCTGTGAGTGCCTCAGAGACTGGAAAATTTGCCTTGTCAGCATCCCTCCTCACCTTTAGCAGCCTGGGACATTTATTTCTGTCATCTATGTAGATTAGATCACTGTGTAAGATACTATTCAGAAAAAAAAGTTCTACTACCAATCCAAATAGTTCATAGTGGTGTTTTGTTTTGTTTTTGTTTTTGTTTTTTTGTTTTTTGTTTTGTGTCTGCTTATACCTTCTCTTCTTCATTAAAATATGCCTGTGAGATGTCTGGGGATTGTCTGGGAAGAGATAAAGTTAAGACTTGTACATAAGGGAGGAATAACTTAAGATAATCAGCTGGAGTGAAGGAGGCCATGATTTAGAATGTTGCCAGGCTGCAAGAGAGTACTGATGTGGTCACTGGAGAACATTTCATCTTCCCAGGTGGGATCAGAGTAATGGAGATGGAGGGGAGGGAAACATGTCTTCTGTTCTTATCTCTGGTAGAAGAGAGATGTTGAGCCACTGGTTAGAGCATCAGGAGGGGTTGTAATAGAAGTACATAGTGAGAGCTGGCCCCTCAAAACATGAACTTTGATATAGTTATAGCTTTTGCTAGATTAAGTTTGTTGGTCTGATGGGAAACTTTGAGAAAATTGGAGGACCTAATAGTTCCCCATCATTGACATGATCCATTCTTGAGATTTGACACCAGCGCCTTCAATCAAGTAGTGACCAGGCTGACTGAATATCTGCCAGGCTCAGCCCTGTGTCTATAAGAAACTATAATTGGCTTTTGTTGCAGTGGGTCTAGAGTTACTTTGTGACTCCAGTACCCTCCGTTATTTATTTCCCATTATTCTGGATTCATTCAGATTGGACTTCTTGTTTTCAAGTTGGGCCCCACAACTAGGCTTCTTTTGACATATAGCACATCTCAGTTAAAGCTTTGGCTTACAGCTTGCCATACACAGTTGGATTCCTTCATGGTCCCCTGGTTCTTCCTTTACTCCAGGGTCAGTTCTTTTCCTGTCCATCCCCTCATTCTGCATAGCTGAGGTCCTAGCATAACTTGGGATAGGTCTGTCCAGGGTGTAACTAGAAAAGTCTCCTGCTGGGATGCTCAGAAAGCAACCATGTTTTAACTGAATCCTGAAAGCTCTGTTTGTTCTAGAATTCCCCTAGCCTAGAGAAGGGCTAGCTCAGTGGAGAAGCATTGGAAATGCAGCTCAGTCTCATCCTGGCAGATCATCCAGGACACCCAGGCTTGTGGTTCAACTGCCTGTGAAGCCGCCCTCCTTCCTGAGGCCTGCTGTGGCCACAGTAGTGGGGAGTGAATTTAACTTTCTCTCATTTATTTTCCTTTTAGTTCTTGGCACCACACTGTGAATCTGTGCTGCTGTCTCTTTATTAGTGTATCTCCTGTCTTGCCCATGTCCTGGCTTTTTTCCAGGGACTTTTGATCTCTCTCCAAGGACTAGAGGCATTTCCAGGAACCAAGGCTATTTCAGAGGATACTTGGCTTCAAAGACTTCCCTGTGTCTCCCGAGGAGAGGCTGGCTAGAATTCTAGCACCTTGGAGCTAGCTCCACCTCACCTTGCTCTTTCTCCTCTAAGACCCTGAGCTCTTGAAATAACAGAACCCATGACCATTTAGTTGATTTTTCCAGAATGTGCCATGACAAATCTGCCTCCCCCAGGAGAGGTGGTGTGACTGTTTCATTATATGTTCTGACCTTCAGAGGCATATGCCACCCAAATTCCATCCCACATCCTGACTTTCCTGGTGCCCCTCCCATCCCTGTGGTTCATACAAACTGAGCAGGGGCACATGCTAGCCCACAGGGCTGTCACTACATATACATTCACTCTGTGTTCTGATGGGAGATCCTCCAGGATAATGTCAACGTCTCCCACCTATTACAGCCTGACTGAGCTCTATATTCAATATACAGGATCAATTGAATGCGAGATAACAGGAAGTTGTGTGCTACCTAAATCAGCCTCCGTAGTTTACAAGACCTTCCGTTGTAGCTACAAGAATCAGGGAAGGTTTGCTGGAATGCTAATATGGGTGGTCTTTCTCTGAGTCTTCTTGAATCTAGGACCATTCACTCCATGGATCACAGGTCACCTCTCCACAGTGCCTCTGTGTGTATACTTCCCAGCAGATTATAAAACTTATGTGGTTTCAGGGTTTCCAAGGATGAAAGTACCAAGTGATATATTTTATTCTAAAGAATCACTCACAACTGGAAAATCATTGTGTTGCAGTAAAGCATAAAACACAATAGAGGCCGGGCGGTGGTGGCGCACGCCTTTAATCCCAGCACTCGGGAGGCAGAGCCAGGCGGATCTCTATGAGTTCGAGGCCAGCCTGGGCTACCAAGTGAGTTCCAGGAGAGGCGCAAAGCTACACAGAGAAACCCTGTCTCGAAAAACCAAAAAAAAAAAAAAAAAAAAAAAAACCAAAAACAAAACACAATAGAGATATTAACAACAAAGTCATGTAAAACTGTTCTATGGATGTATTCATGTGACTATCTGAGCTGATATCAATTAACTACATATTAGTTGTAGAATGTTTAAGAAATACAAAAATCATTTAGCAGCTGGGCGGTGGTGGCGCATGCCTTTAATCCCAGCACTCGGGAGGCAGAGGCAGGCGGATCTCTGTGAGTTCGAGGCCAGCCTGGGCTACCAAGTGAGTCCCAGGAAAGGCGCAAAGCTACACAGAGAAACCCTGTCTTGAAAAACCAAACAAACAAACAAACAAACAAACAAAAACCAAAAATCATTTAGCAAAGTCAACCCCAGAACACAGCACTATATCTTAAACTTTTCATTTTTAAATAATTCAAACTTACAGAAGACTTGCTGTAAAAACAGCACAAATTATTCCATACCCCTTTTCACTTTTTCTGCATATTTACATTTTGCCATGTATATTTTATTTTTCTGCTTTATTTTTCTGAACCACTTAAGAATTGATTGGAGAGTGGGAAAGATGGCTCAGCAGTGAAGAGCACTAGCTGCTTGCTCCTATAGAGGACTCAGGTTGGATTTACAGCACCCACAGGGTGGCTCACAACTGGCTGTAACTCTAGTTTCAGGGGACCTGATGCCCTCTTTTGGCCTCCCCAAGCATCAGACACACAAATGGTGCATAGACATACAAACAGGCAAACATTCATACACATAAGATAAAATAAAATAAAATATTTTTTAAAATTAAAAAGAATTGGCTGAATACCTGGTTCCTCTTTATTCTGAACTCATGTGGCTATGTTACCGTCTAAAAACGCATGGTATCTCAAACAATAGAAGTTTAAAAATTATGAGTACAATGCTATCATCTACCATATAGACTTTAATAATAGTTCTAATTGTTATAATAGTCTTAATGGTAAACAAACAAAATTTCTTCTTCTGGTTCTAACTGAGATCATGTATTTATTTGTAATGTCTTTCCTTTTAGGCAGCATGCAGGGTAGGGGTGGGGTTGGGGTTGGGGTGGGTTGTTCCTCAGATCTTTGTCTTTTCTTTTTCTTCCTCCTCCTCTTCCTCCTCCCCCTCCTCCTCCTCCTCCTCTTCCTCCCTCTCCTCTTTTTTCCTTTCTTATTTCATGACCTTGATACTCTTAATGAGTTTTGGTCAGTTTTAGGGTACCAGCCCCTCAGTTAGGATGTAATTTCAGTTTTCATGATCAAGTTAAAAATGAGTTATTTTGGCTCAGACATCACAGGGGTTAATGGTGGTAAGTCTCCTTACAGAGGATCAGCCTCGGGCTAGCTCTGCCCTATGAGGATGCTGTTAACTTGGATCAGCTAAGGTGATCGCCACAGGCTTCTTCAAGGATCCTCTATTTCTCTCCTTGAAATGAATAGATCTTTTTAGAAGATATTCTGACTAGATAGATACCCTATTTCTCATCACTATTCCACCTGCTAGTTTTAGCCTATATTTGTAATTCTTCTCTAAATCTTGTCCCTGCAGCAGTCAAGTAGTCACCTCTTTTTATCAAATTCTTCACACAGTTGTTAGTGTTGATGTTCTACTGTAAGGAAGAATATCTCTTTTTTTTTTTCTCAAAATTTGTCCATTCATTAAATTGTTAATGTAATTTATTTCTTAGTCTAGGCTCAACAATTCTTATATACCATGGGTTATAGTTAGTTGTATTATTGGTCAGATTAAGAAACTATTTCAGATTTACCTTGTGAGAGTCCCTTAAAATGAATTTCTGGGGTTGGGGAGATCACTCAGTCTACAAAGTACCTGCCATACAAGCACAGGGACCTGAGTACTGTTCCTAGAACCCATGTGAAAAGTATGGGCATGGCAGCACCCACTCATCACTTCAGTGCTGGAAGAGACAGGTAATCCTGGGCTTGTTGACCAGTCAGAGTAACTGAATCATAAAGCTCCAGGTCAGTGTGAGACTCTCTCAAACGAACAGGTGGATGGCAACACACAGACACACATACACACACAGAGACACATAGACACAGACACATACACAGACACACACAGACATAAACACACACACAGACACACATACACACACAGAGACACACAGAGACACATAGACACAGACACATACACAGACACACACAGACATAAACACACACACACACACAGACACACACACAAAACGAGGAAGAATCCATTCCTCTGACACCTTCCTGACACTTTTTGTACACTTTGATATATACTACTTGGGATAAGACAGTCTTTTTTATTTTTTATTTTTCAATAAAATAATTATTTTTCCCACAGCAATACTCTGAGCTAGACATGTCAATGTCCTACAGAGGGACACACTAGGACCCTAGGGACTGTGTGGCCCAGAAGCATTCTGTGATGAGCTGAGCTTGTGGGATCCAGGAGGAATCCCTGGCCCTCCAGTTAGCTTGTCACTGTTGCTCACTGCTCATGTGTCTGCATTTGTTTTTGAACCTAATTCTAAGCTACTTGCTGGGAGAGTCTGTTTAATACGTACCATCCCCGCAATCGCAGAGTACCACAGGTGTTCAACAGAAGTTGCACACTTGCTTCAAGAGAGCGCCTGAAAACTCTTCTCTCTAGGCAAATTCTGGAGTTAGTTATAAAAACGTTGATGACCAGACGTCTTAATTATTGCTGTTCTTTGCAAGGGATTCCATCAGCAGGGGAGGAAGAGAAGATCTGTCTGTTTGGGCGAGGAGGGGCAAGCAGAATAACCTTGCCAGCTGCAATGTGGTGATATCTCTACAGCAGAACAAGTCACTCCGCACTCCCCTGTCACCGTTCTACAAGCCAGAGGACACAGAGACTCACAAACTAGTCCACAGTAGGAATCCTTATCTGCAGCAGATTATGAGACCACATGGAGACAAGTTCACAATAAATGATACTGTTCTAATTAAGACCTAGTTCAGTTGAAAATTAAAAGCACGGAATCTGTAGTTCCTTCCTCGCAGACATCCGGATCAGGAGGCTTTTTGATGTTGATTGTCTCCTTGCGTCTTTCAGTGGAGGACCGAGCCAAATTGCACCATTTGTTCTCATTATCCCTCTCCTGAGATTGCAGAGCTCCTTGTCACTCAGGGGGTTATTCCAAACTCCTTCCCGAGCTTCCAGGGTAGAGACTGTGCTGGGGACTCGGGTCAGTTCAGAACTCAGCTACCAAGAGACCACCAGCACAGACCTTTCCTTCTAAGTGCACCACTTATCAAGGAAATGAAGGAGGTGCTAGAGAGACGGCTCAACAGTTAAGAGCACTGGCTACTCTTCCAGGGGACCCAGGTTCAGTTCCCAGCACCACATGACTGCTCACAACTATCTGTAACTCCAGTTCCAAGAGATCTGAGGCCCTCCTCTGGCCTCCACAGGCACTAGGCACATGCATGATAAACAAACATACAGGCATGCAAATCACACATTCACATAAAATAAACATGAAAGACGAGGATGTGATAGCCAAGTAAGAAAGGAATTGGACTGCATCTCCTCCACTGTCCTTTGCCCACCCAGGCCTTCCATTCCTCTGTCCAGTCCTGTCACAGGAGGCCTCCCTGGGAAGCTGGCTCACATTCCCTCACTGTCATGTCCACTGACTCTGCTTGATTTTGATGTGGGAAATGCCAGCTACATCTGGGAACATAGGTCTCAGTCCCCTCTGACAGAGTCCTGGGAGTGGTTAGGTCCCTTCTTTAAAGGGTCAGCTCCTGTGAGGTGGCTTCTGTGACAGCTTCACTTTGTCTCTTTAGGTTCTGATCACCGTGCCCTCTGACAGTTCCTCGGGCCAACGAGTGGTCATAGCTCACACTGTTGCTAGCCCTAGAATGTCACCCACCACTTCTGGCTGGTCTCTTTGAATCCTTCCTAAACCTTTATAGATGCCCCATTATTCAGCTCTCCATTATGGCCTGTTTGTGGTGTCTCTTTCCTGGCAGGGCCAGAGAGTAACTTGGGTCTTCAGTGGAGACAGGCAGACGAGTATCATTTGCAGCATACTTGACTTGAGTCTAATCCTGAACGCTTGGTTTAAGGATGGCAAACTTCAGCTATGCCAAAGAGCAGAGATGATGCTCCAGGCAGCAGGCTTTTTCTGTGCTCTCTCTATCTGCCTGGGCACTGTCCCAAACACTTCCATGCCACTCGCTCACTTGTGCCATAAGCAAACTCGTAAGACAGACACTGTGTTTATTGTCACTTTATAGACGAAGAAACTAAAGCAAAGAGAGGTTAGTAGTCACATCCACGTTTCTGCACCACAGTGGTCCAATCAGAAGTTTCAGCTCCAGGGCCTGAGTTCTTCATTACTACACCAGATTTCTCCACATGGACAGGAAGTTGGTACCAAAAGACATTTAATGAAAGTGTATTTAATCACCCAGATTATAAAATCATCTATACATCACTTTTGAAGAGAAAAATCCATAACATTTGAAAGTCATTTTCAATTTTGGGACTTCTGGTGTAAATGCAAACACTCGATAGTGCCACTTCCAGCTAAATGTATTCTCTTTAGGCAGAGGGATCAAATGTTAAAGGTTGTATGGATGACACAATGTTATGGAAGGACTCAGGAGATGTGGCTCCCACCATCTATCAGCTGGGTGTTCTTGAGTAAGGTCATTCATTCTCCTGGAACCTCAATTCCCTCCTGAGAGTTTGCTAAGTCTCTATACATTTCATCTGACACAGCTGCTGCCACCACCGTCACCGAGTAGTGTCTGTTGGCTTTGGCTTACAAGACTCGGACATGAATGGTGTCCACAGTCTTAAACAAGGAGATAGTGTGTTTTGGCTTAAATACAGAATCTTGTCATCTCCTCTGTGAGTCAGTTTTGAAGTGAGGGTGACTACAGGGCAGTTGAACTACCTTAGGAACCCAGGTATAGATGGTGTTGAGAGTTAGTCTCTTTGAGAAGGAAAGGGAAGGAGGAGTTTGAGGTGGCTGTGAAGGTGGGGAGGTGGAGTGGGATGGAGTGAAGTGGAAGATGGGGCAAGCTGACAGACAGGCATGTTCTTGTCTAAAAATTCGTAAGACACCTCTTGAAATGAGCAATGTTCCTGGCAAGAGGTTTCATGACCACCTGGCTTTCTCTGCTGAAACCAGTCCTTTCCTTCTCTATGTCTTCACAGATGCTATGGCTTCTGTCTACAAGGAGCTCACCAGCCTACTGAAATCTCAAGGACAGATGGGTTCTCTGGTGTCCTATGAAGTCAACTGGAGTCCATGCTTCTCTTTTTCCTGGGCTTTGGTGGAGGACCTTAGGTGATGCTGTGCCTAGCATTATTTGTGTACATGGTGTTTCTGCACCACTATGTGTAAGTTCTTGATCTGATCTTCATCTAAGTACATAGATCAGAGCCTTATAATCCTTGTCAGATACATGGAGGAGGCTGTATACCCCATTTCTTACACTTAACAACACACACCTCATGCCTATATACTGCCACACAGACATGGTATTTAACATACTGGAGATGGCACATACATCAGAGGGCCTGTAAAATTAGGAAATTCATCAGCCTTAAGAGATACTATGAGGTGTCTTATCAAACAATGAAACATCAGGATATACTTTTGTGCATAGTCCTGTATAATTTGTATTCCATTTCAATCCTTGATCCACACCAACTTCAGGCCTGTTTGTGATATAGCCACCATCAGGAGGAGCCATCAGTTCTGAAAGTGTCTGTTTCTTCCCATCCTGGCAATTAATGGCTTCATGCCTTGCCCTTGACCATACACCTTTCTTTTGTGTAGGTGGATGCCCATTTGCATGATTAAACTGGCCAAAGTATAAAATGACCACTTTGTGAGTGTGTGCATGCGTGTGTTCACACACATGCCATGGCACACATATGGAGATCAGAAGACAACTTGCAGGAGTTGGTTCTCTGTTTTTGCGTGTTCCTGGGTTAGAACTCTGGTCATCAGGCTTAGAGGCAAGTTCCTTTATCTGCTGAGTCATTCTGCTGGCCCAAGTATTACTTTTAGAGAAATTATTCTTACTCTGCAGAAGTAGTAAAGTTAACACAAGCAGACAGAACCTTAGAACTGCAGTATGTCTGGGTTGCGGTGTGTGTCATGTGCATCAGCAGATATCATCCAGAGTTGTCTTTCTCTGTTTCTGTCTCTCTGTCTCTGTCTCTGTCTCTCTCTCCTTCCTTCCTTCCTACATTCTGAGAAATAGACACCAATAGCTAAAACTGAAAACTGAAAGAGGGGGCACGGAGTCGGGGATGCTTGTACAAATCTCAGTGGTAGCCTGCCCATATCAACACACAGGGCATTTGATCAGTTGCTGGTGTTTAAGGACCCCCCCCCCCCCGCATCTCCCTCTGAAACCTATAAATAAGAGTATAAGAGGAGGGCTGGGCCTTGGCCAACCCCCACAGGCCTAGGACATTGGCAGTGAATGGAGTCACGCTACTGGACAGTAGGATCAGACGTAGATTTTTAAGGACTGAAGGAAGAAACTGAGGAGCCTGGGGCATAGCAAGCTGCCCAGGGAGAGAGCTGGGGAGACTGGTGCCTGAAGCAAATCTGATTTGTGATAGATTATGCACTTGTTTGGGGGCGGGCGGTGATCAAGTTAGATGCTAATTCTCACTGGATGGTAAGAACCAGGGGTGCAAGGCTACTTGATTTAACTAAGTCCCTCAGTACCTAGTTCCCCTGGGATGTCATAGATCACCCCCACTAGTCACCTGTTGAATGACTCTGTTCCCTAACCCAGCCCTTTCCTCAATTTTTTTCAACACTCAGGCTGTCCCAGGGATCAGTCTTCATTCTAAAGCTGGCATCTTCTCCCCCCTGACCCCCACTTACACTCTGGGAACCCACTTTGACCTTTGACCACAAGGGGAGTAGGGGAGCCTGGTACCCTGAACTGCTGGTCACAGGCTTAGCAATGGTGTTGGGCCTCTGGGAGGTGCTGGGAGGAAGTAGGACACTGGGTCCGCCCCCCTGGAGACATTTCTTCTGCATGCATCAGGACATTTTTTTCTGGCACTTTCAATGAAGGACGGTGCAGAGCAGGACTGCGCTTGCTGGGCCAGCCTGCAGCTCCTGGAAAAGAGACAAGTCAGTAGGCCTCTCCCTTCCCTGGGGCCCTCAGGTGTGAGATCAGAGGCGCTGACAGTCATCTGTTTATCAGGCTGCTTTGTGCCGTACAGATCTGTGAGTGGCACGTACACGGATCTCTGAAAGGCAGGAATCTGCAGGCTGCGTGCAGTTCAAGCCCAAGCAGCCATCCATGCCACTCACTCCAAACTGGGAGGCTCAGCCCTGGGACTCAGCAGCAAAACATGGCCTTTTCATAGCATCACATACTGCATAATCCTCTCTCTTAGGTGTTAGTGATCAAGAAAGAATTCTGGCTATTTGTGACTGGAAGTTGATATAGTAACAATAAGAGTGATGATAGCTAACATTGAGAGCTCACTGTGTCAGAGGCCGTTTGCTTCCTTAATAAACTCCTTCTCTTAACCTTGGTAGGGACAAGGTGACTAAGCTGGTTCCCAGGTCAAGGAGAAAGGCTCAGGTTATATAACTTGTCCAGTTTCATAGCTACCAATGGATAGAATCAAGATTCAAACTCTGGGGGTCAATTCCTGGCACACAGGACTGAAGTTCTACTCTGTCCCTTACATGAATCATTTAGCCTGGAAAGTTCATCCCTCCTTATATCTGAAAAAGGCAGGTTCAGGCATGACTGACTCACTGTGTGGCTGGTCCCTCTGGGAGGTCAGGTGTTAGTGCATCTGTGACCTCCTCAGAGGCACTTCCTTGGGCCACTTGTATTTGTTTGCTGGGATTCATTTAGTTTCTTGATGTTCTGAAATCTTTGATTTGTGGATACATTACTCTGATCACACCGTGTGAGTCTTCTCTCCTGTCTTCCTAAGATTGTCCACCTTTATCTTATGAAGGCATATGACACTGGGTTCAAGGCCCACTGAGGCCATCTAAGATATATTCCCTCATGCAAGATCCCTTACCACAGCTGCAGATGTGTTTCTAAGTGAGGGAGCCTTGGTTGGTTTGTGGAAGTGTTACAAAGAAGTTACCACTTCTGGGAGAAACAGTATTCATCCTCCTCAGTTACCCAACGTAGATTCAGTTCCACCCTGTCCCTTATCTCATTGCCTGGATCTTTTTCTCGTGAAGTGTCTGTCCTGACATGGAAGTTTTTTTTTATTTCATCATGCATTTTCCACAGCATTCTCAACCAGAGTGCATGGTGGCATTTAGAGTGGTCAGATATTTATCACATAGGAGGGAAATTTTCATTACTCGGTGGCAGCTTTCCATGTTTTTGACCCCACTTAATATGAGGGTGGGTGTACAATTTACTTTCTGTTACTCTGATAGAATATCATGACCAAAAGCAACTTATAGAAGGAAGAGTTTATTCTGGCTTAGCTTACAGTTCCAGGGGGAGAGTCCACAATGGTAAAGAAGACATGGTAGAAGCTGGCCTGAGCAGGAAGCTGCCTGATAATATTCATAATACAGAAAGCAAAGCTCCTCACTTTCTATGATGTACTTCTCCAGCCTGCCCCCAAAGTGACAATTTTCAATACATGAACCTGTGGAGGACATTTCTCCTTTAAACCACAACAGTGGAGTGAGTGGAAAGAGACAGACAGTCTTTATTACACGTAGCTCCTCATATCCCCTTAGGTAGTTAGTGTCCCTCCAGGCAGGTGGTACCAACCCAAGACGAGGACCACCGGCTTACGTTGTTATGCTTGTTGTCTGCCTCCTTTCATAGGAGTGAAGGCTCTGTGAGGACTGAGACCTGCTTGCCTTGTATTCCCTGAGTCTCAGCCAACATCTGGTGTGGATGCCAATATATATTCTTTCAATGCACACGAGGAGACAGAGTTACACTTTCTGGAAATGTGTGTCTGACTCCGTTAAGCTCTTCCAGCTGAAGAAGGGAGTCATGATAATAACACGGGCCTCAATGATGAAGAAACAGAGCATGTAGTCTCTAATCTCTAGGGAGATGGCTCAGCGGGCCAAGTGCTTGCTGCAGAGGCGCAAGGACCTGGCTCACAGCACCACATAGAAAGCCAGGAGAGGTGGCATGTCTCTGCCGTCCTAGTGCTAGTGAGGCAGAGACCAGAGCATCCGTGGAGCTCACTGGCCAGCCAACCTGGCTGAATTGATGATCAAGGTCTAGTGAGAAGCCCTTTCTTAAGACATAAGGTAAAAAAGGAGATCAAGGAAGATGTCACAGAGAGAGAGAGAGAGAGAGAGAGAGAGAGAGAGAGAGAGAGAGAGAGAGAGCGCAAGAGAGACTGACTATAATATCCTCCCGGGGATCTCTTACTTTCCACTGCCCCGCCCCAGGTTTTCTTCTCCTGAGCTGCTCTTGGGCTCAGAGCCATTTCTCCACCCATTGTCTGGTCCTTGCCATTTGGTTCCTTCCTGTCAACTTTAATTACTGCTCCTGCCTGGTTGCCTCAGGTTACCTCCCCATCACTGCCACAGATTTAGATAGCAAGGCTTATGATCTTGTCATTTGGCTGGGACGTTCTTTTCTGGCTAAGGGCTGATCACCAAAGCCAGTTGGCATTTTTTATTTGTTATCTGTGAGGGTGTAGGTGAGACATGTTGTCTCTATGATTCTCAGAACCATTTACGAGTCAGGAAGGAAGGATGCTTGATGAGCAGATTTATTAGTCACCGCAGGAAGGTTGCAGACATAACTTACTGGTTATTTCTCTTTTCTTGCCTTTTGTAAGGAAAAGAGAGCCAGGTATGGATACAGGGAGACTCCTTCTATCTGGGCCACAGACATGGAAGCATCTCCAGTGTGTGCTGGAGGGAGTGGCAGATAGGTGGGCTGGAGGATCTAGGCGAGGCTTACAGGCACAGATAACTGCATGGGCTCAGATTTGATTGGCGTAGACATGAGGAAGGCCATTTGCCTAAGAGCTGGGCAAGACTCCTGGTTTGGTTGTAAAATGTTCTGTCGTCTCCTGCATTTGAGCATTAGGTTCCTAGCTGGTGGCACTGCATTTGAAGTTGTGGGCTGTGTATGAGGTACAGCCTCTCTGGAGAAAGTAGGTTGTTTGGGGTAGAGGAGGGCTTGAGGTTGATGGCCAGACCTATTTCATGTCCTTTCCCAATTTACTGATTCACCTAGATATGGCCTGCCACAGCTGAGCCTGGTACCATGCCTTCCCCACCTTAATGAACTGTATCCTCAAACCCAAAGCCAAAAGAAATCCTTTCTGTTTGAGCTGCCTCTTGCCCCGTGTTTGGCCACAGTATGATGGGAAAAGAATATAGGACAGGGGCTTCAGACAAAGAAACTCACCTGTACGCAGGACGACCACACTTTGAATCTTTTTCTTTCAGCGCGCCCCAGTGTGACCTGTGACCTATGGGAGAGAGGTGGGGGTGAGGGGTGGGGAGAGCAGTTCAAAAATCAAACAGCTGGGCATGAGAGAGCCGGGATTTGGGCTCTGTGAGAGCAGATTTTTGTGTTCTGCCCACCATGCTATGCTGCTCTCCCTACCCAGTCTCTCAGGATCCATCGATGCTTCAGGCCCCAGGGCTGAAAACGGCCAAGAAGAGTTTTGCTCTGCTCACTGTGTGGCTGCTGAAAGGGGGTGCTGCAGGGTTTGGATACATTAGGAAGCAGAGTTGCAGATGAGAGACATCAGTATGCTTTCCCCAGGCTCTGTGTCAATTTGGCTATGATAATCAGCCAAACACACACATAAGTGAGCATCCACGCACACACCTCATCATCACCATGACCACCACCTGCAGATACTTCCCTGCTTGGGCCAGCCTGGGAAGTCAGCATGGCCTTGGGCAACCACAGGGAAAAAAATCAGCAAGGCTGAGGCAGAAAGCATCGTGTAGGTAACAGAGAGGCGATTGTGCAGGGATCACCGCCTCCATTTAGGTGTCAATTGTGTAATTTCCAGCTGTTGCTGAGCTCAACAGCTGGAGTTCAATATGCTCAGGGCGTATCTGGAGGCCCCCAGCCGGGAAACTCAATATTAAACTGGCTTCCAGAATCTAGAAAGAACAGCTCCTATGGCATCAAACCACAGAGGAGAGGCCTCTTCTTTCCACCCACTTAAGCAATGGTGGCTCTTTGGGGATAATATTGGGGCGGCACGAAAGTGGCTGTTCTAAGACAAAGTGAGACAGGAAGGAGATATCTTAAAACAAAGACGCACAGAGTACCAAGCCCTTTCATTTCTACCGATGCTGTAGAGTGGCGCTGTTATTATTAGCTCTGTTTTACAAAGAGAGAGTAAACCACTTTCCCTGTGTCAGATAAGGCATGATTTGCAGAGCCAGTTGCCAGAGAAAAGCGGTGTTTGCCCCCTCCCCCCCCCACCACCACCCTGGAACCTGAGCTGTGTGTTGCCTATGTCCAGCAGAAGCAATCTCTGCTCTCAGTGGAAATGGCCTGCCAGCTCGGCCAGATTCTGGGACTTAGAAAGAGGCCTTTCTGAAAAGAGGGAGGGGCCTCTGAAGTGAAGGTGCCAGGTTGTTGGAAGGAGTGCTCAGGAATGCCTTAAGTGGGAGCTCTCAATAACAGGAACGTACCGTCTTTTGAGATGAGTGTGTTGGAGACAGACAGTGGTAGCTTTTATCTTTCATCTCACCTTTGATTCCAATTTATCACTCTGGGTTTCCTCACACAAAACCAAACTGCATGCCATCCTTCTTCTCTTTTCCTCCTATTGTTTTATCTTGTATGGTGATGGTGAATGCTGTGCCATACCAAGGTAGAAGAGGGCAGAGAATGAGGCCCCCAAAGCCTTATTCAAAGAATTAGAATACCAGGGGGGAAATTCGCAAACAGAAAGGCTGGAGTCTATGAGCAGTGACCAACTAAATCTGGTTCACACCACTGGTCAAGGTACAGAGGAACTCTAGAATGTTTGACCTGTAAGTGATGGCTCACTATAATACTAAATTTCACAACCCTGCATGGAGATTTAGGATGCTAATACGACAAGCAAGAACATGTACCATGCAAGTGAGACAAAAACTGGGTACATATTCATTACTTTTCTGATACTGTGAAAAAAAAAAAACCAAAACATTATGACCAAAAGCAACTTGTAGAAAAAAGGATTTTACACCGGCTTATGGTTCCAGAGGGACCATTCATAACAGGAGGGTGAGGCATGGCAGCTGAAGCAGGAAGCTGAGAGATCACATCTCAACTGCACACAGGAAGCCTCTGAGCTAGCAGAAAGTGGAGTAAGACTGTAAACCCTCAAAACCTGCCACCAGTGATGTACTTCCTCCAGCCAAGTTCTGTATTCTAAAGGTTCCATAACCTCCCCAAACAATACCACCAACTAGGATCAAAATTTCAAATACACAAGCCTACAGGGCATAGTTCCCTTTTAAAGCATAACAGCATGCTCTGAGAATGAGTCATAAAATCATTCTGGAGTCGCACAAAAGTCCCGTCTTTTGTGCAGAGTGGGTGGAGGCTAAGATGCCTCTTTCTCTTTCTCTAGCTATTGCTCTTGCTTTCTCTGGCCTGCTCTGACTCATTCCCCTCTTGGATGTATCCTACCGTGTCTGCTACTGCTGCCATTGTATGCCTCTACTTGATTCTTTGTTTGGGTACACAAGAGCCTGATGCTTCTGGTGGTATCCACTGAGCCTGATATCAGCCAACACCAGCATTATATTAGTCCTGTGCCCATGACAGTATAGCTCATTAGTTGCTACCTTCATTCCTTGAAAGCCCCAGAACTCTCTTCAATGTCTTCTTAAAGCAGGGCTCTGGGGGTTTACTTCTAATAATTGGTAGCTCATGAGCTGAAACCTGATTAAACACCCAGGTTGTTGATTTACTTGTGTAGTTATTAAATATTTGAAGAACAGCTCCATCAGGATACTGTTTGAAGCACTGGGAATTCAGCAGTGAGAGAACAGAAACTGGGAGAACATATGAGTGATTTCAGGCAATGGTCAAGTTAAGGATGGCAAAACTAGGGTCCAGAGGGTAAATAGACTTGACTTTTGAGTTCAGAGTTCAAGCCAAGATGCGCAATGATGGGAGGCCTGGAACAATGATAAGTGTTGGGAGTGATGAATGCAAGGAAGTAGCTTCCCAGTCCTTGCTGTGGGTCCTTCTGGAGTCAGGACTCTGGGAAGGCAAATCTGGTAGTGATAGGATCAGAAAGAAGGTTGTTTGGACTGGATGTGGGAGTTCCACTGGGGATCCTTCCATTAATTTATTACACCCTTAGACTTCTCTTGGCTTCACCTCATTTTGGTACATTAAACCATCATTTAACAGCCACCAGGAAGCTCATCACTGGGCAAGAATTTGGCACACAAAGTCAAAAGGATGGTCACAATGAGAAGAGGTGATGGGCTGATGACATATAAATATTCTCCCCAGTCTCATGGTTCTCATCTATACAGGAGAACATTACCTCTGATAGTCTATGCTACTCAGGGTAACCATCTCAGAATGTGACTCCGAAACTCTTCCCAGGGAAGGAGTGAGCCACTTTCTCTCTCACTGTTTGGCATCAATGTTGTTAAAGCTGGAAAGCTGATGGTCAGGGCTTGCTTGCCAAAGGGAAAGTTCCTCCACGTCTCCATCTTCTATAACACTGCTCTGAATTCCAAGCTCTTCAGTATTTACTGTTTTGGCTCAGTCCCTGAATGGAGCAGTAGCTGTGGTTCCTTCCGGCATCCCATCCTTTAGGCTTCTGGTTAGACCATAGTACCCAGAGCAAGAGTGTCTCTCCAGTCCTTTCTCCTCCTCCAGCTCTGCTGTGGTTTGCTGCTGAATGCTCCATTTATTCTAAAGCTGTAACAGAAGGAGTGAGTCAAGAAGGGGCAGATTTTGGTGGCAGAATAGAGTAGTGGATGGGTAAAGTCCCAAGATTTAGTCAATCCTTTCATGGATCCTTTTAAAAGCCTCTTGCTGTGTCTATGGCAAGTTAGATGAGGAAAAAACAAGATAAGATTATAGAAGATAAGTCACATGAATGCATGAATATATAAATATGGGAAGTCAGAACAGAGTGAAAAATGAAAATAAAGAGACTATATTGGACATTGTTAACATCCCAGGACAATGGGAAAAGACATTGAAGATTATGTTACACAGACAAAATTCTGTAGGGTAGAGCTTTGCCAGATTATCTTGGAACTGGTATCTGCCTCCTGAACAGATATTCAGCTGACAATGTGCATGCTAAAATGGTAGGGGAACTAAGAATGTGAGTCTAAACCCAAGGTCTAGTCAGTTATTTTGTGCTAAAATATGTGTTTGTATTAAAATGTCACATGTAAGGTAATTCTGTGTATGTACATACATATACATGCAAAATGTGCATGTATGCATATGCTCTTGCTCTACTCCAGTGTTGAACTGTATAATGTCCCATCAGAGTTCCTGGTTCTTAGTTGGGAACTAATGTTTCATGGATAAACAGAGCAGTAGTTAGATTCCTCATGTTTGGTGCAATGACTCCTCCTGTCCTTAAGGGGGCAGTCCTGCTGGGGAGTACATCCATGCCCTGCTAGCCCATACTAAATGATGTTTTTATTTCACTTGACGTTGCCTTATCAGCAACACTTTTAATGCCCACAGTGTTTCCAGGGTCCACTTTTGTATATCCTAATAAAGACAATAATTGACTTTTGCAAACATTAGAAATGACTTTAATTTATAGCTTCTGGGGACAAAAATCATATATGTAAAATGATTCATTGTGGAGTAACAGTGATAGTGACATTAGTGTGAATGTTCTTAGATGCCACAGCGGAGCAAGAATCATGCCAGTTGCTTCCCACACATGTGAAGTCTGGCTCTATTGTTAAAAATATTCTCGATGTTATTATTTACATGACAAGTTAAGTACTTTATCTTGTCTAGCACTCAGTACTTTATCTCATCTCATTGCTCCACCTCTGTGACTTAGCCATTAGTGTTTACTTTATGAAAATGGCAAAGATGTGGTTCTAAACTGGTGAATCAATTACCCACATCACACAGATGGAGTCTCACCCACTGGAATTCCCACCCAGGGGAAGCTATTCTGTAGATGACACTGAATTTCATTCTGGCTACCCTGTGGCTGCCTTCCAGGGAAGCTAAGGGGAGTCAAAGAGGTTACAAAAGGCAAGAGTTCAGATTGGCCAGGCAGACAGGAGCCTCTCCATACAGTCTCCTTCCCTCCTGGAAACAGGGAATGTGACTCATGGAATAGTGCAAATTATCTACTTTCCTCCCACCCCCGAATGACATGCAGATATTTCTAAATGAATTTTCATGGAAACTCATTTCCAGAGGCTCTAGAAATGCTCACAAAAGTGCTCCCATCAGCCCCTGCCTCCTCTGAGAGCCTTATATTGATCCTCATGGCAAAGGTTACTGCAATAGACCAACAAATAATGAAGCTAATGACGGTGAAGAGGCAAACGCCCCAACTTTTAATACTGTGAGCGCTCCGTCTGCTAGATGCCATTTCTTTCAACGGATTCAACTTTCTTCAAGGCAGAAAGCCATTGAAGCTGCAGCGTAGCTGAACATCTGTCTTATCATGTGGGCAGATATTGGGATTAAATTAACTAGAAATGAATAGAATGATGTATGACAGAGTGCAGATGTCCCAAGCACAGTGTGATAATTTCATTGCAAAACTATGTAATGAATTCCATACATTATGGAATTACAAATGTACCACTTTAGGTAATTGTGACGAAAGGTGTAATGTGCAGTGCATAAACAGAGCGCCAGCCCAGGGGCACGGCGCCTCTGCTATTTCTCTATAGTCATTTCAGAATGACTTTATTTGGTTTAATGTAAGCCTATTATTATGATAAGAGCCTTATTTTTTGGTTGGCTCTTTTTCTTTTTTCTTTTTTTTCCCTTGTTGGCCCCTTCAGCATTTCTTTCCTGGTTGGTATAAGAAATATTTGGATTTAGCTTATTCGAATTTGCTCAGGTCATAGCTTTGGCCTCCCAGAGAGTGATAGCTAGGGGCAGATCTACAAAAACATTTTGTTAGAGACGTGAAGATGTCTTTATCTCTCTCTCTCTCTCTCTCTCTCTCTCTCTCTCTCTCTCTCTCTCTTCCTCCCTCCACTGTCTCTCCTCCCTCCTTCACTCTCCCTCATCCCTCTCCTCCTCCCCACTGTCCCCCTCTCATAAATGGGAGAGTATTTTGACATTCTTTCTGATTTGCGCGGGGAGCTCTGAGTTGAATGAGCAGAGTCACGGACTGAGAGCCAGAAGACCCCAAGGTTCTCTTCTTGACTCTGCCTGAGCGCTTTGTGACCCTGAGTAAGTTACTGCGCCTCTCTGAGCTGCTCTCTCCTCATGTATGATATAGAATGGCCTGTCATTACTGCTTTGTTATGGCGTCACCAGGTAAAACTGAGCAAGCTAGATTGTATGCACTGTGATGACAGAGATATTTGTCTGACCTCGTGCTCGGCCAAGCGATTACACAGAGAACATGTAACTAATCATTTGTTGATACACAAGTCAAATAAAATTGTTCTAAGCAAAGAACCTGGCACGGCGCCTGGCTCACATGGAATCATTATTTCACAAACAAATGTCAACTGTTGTGAGCTACCTGCAGAGACCTTCAGACTGGAGTGTTGATAACATATTCACAGATCAGCTTATTATATAAACAAACACTGGCCAAGGGCTCTCTCTCTATAGGCAAAGCCTAGAGAAGGACTACAGATCTTTCAGTATCACACAGCACAGTAGAGATAGGGCTGGGTCCCCAGCCTCAGTTTACCTCTCTGCTTCTTTGCATGGGATACAAGGTGAAGAAGAGGTTTCCTTTCTGGTGGAGAAGCATGCCTCCCTCAGTGTGGTTTCCTGTGGTCAGGAGAGGAAGCTACATATTGCAAGAAAAGGCTGTCCCACAGCCCTGCTTGCCAAGTGACTATAAGATCTGATCACTGTGGGGTGGGCCCAGCCTTCTGTTTGTCTTTTCCTCCATCCCACTGTCCTTCCATACAGGCCCTTTCTTCCCCTTTAAGTCTCTTTTTCACCAATTATGTGCTTGAGGTGACATCAGTGGAAAATGTGAGGGGTGGCAGCAGGGTGGAAACCTTAGCCGTCCCTGGAACAGAAAGCCTGTTTTCAACACTCCCATTGGTCCTTGGTTTCCCAGAATGCTTGTGCCATGCAATGCTCTCGTTACTGTGAAAGTAGGATTCTGGGGGTGGCTTGAGGCCACCAGCAGCTGGGGTCCTCCTCTCTGCTGGACAAATCCTGCCCTATCTGTCTTCGTCAGAGCACTGTGGAACTGGTCTTGGGAGGGCTCACAGGATAGATCCATCTTGCCCTACGGGGACACTCCACTGCACCTAAAACTGGGCTTGGGTTGATGACAACACATTCTTCTCTCCCTACAAGCTTCAGGGCTGTCTGCAGGGCCTGGGCTCCCTTGCCAATTTGGATGCCTTGAAAGGAACATTGTTCCAAATGGAGTCTAGAGGAAGGGCGCTAATCTCCCTTTGCTTATCAAATTTGAGCAAAAAAAAAAAAAAAAAAATGTTGACATCCCATTTTGTTAGGTGCTGGCTCAGCTCTTTTTGCTCGACTGGAGAGAGGAACCAGCTGCGCATGTCCAGCATGGGAGAAAAACTCCGTTCCACTCAGATGCCCTAGTGCTCTCCACCTGGTCAGGTCAGACTTGGGGTCTACTGGGAACAGCAAGCTCCTTGGGAGACTTCTCAGTGTCCTGTTAGATTTCTGGAGAAGCTCGCCATTTATTGCCTCTGTCAACACTGCTGCTTAAATTCTCAAGGGAGAAGGGAAGACAACCGCGCTGAAAAGTGACTGCTTTAAATGTGGAGAGAGCGCTTCAAGTTCTCAGGACGAGGAAGACGTGTGTGTCTGGGATCATCTGGTTCTGCAAGCAGATGCCCAGTTTATCTCACTTCAAATCAACTCCCTGTGACTGGACACTTTCCTGGATGAATTAATTGAGCGTGGCTAACACCGAAATGCTCCCGTGATTAAGGAGCTAGGCAGAGGGGCGCCAGGTCAGGATGTCAGCCCGGGAGGAGGGTGGAGACCTGTTTACTTCTATTCTCCTAACAGAAGGAGTAGGCCGGCGCAGCCCACTGGAAATAATTTTGAATAATCTCACTCCATTACTGGAAGTGAAATTGAGTCTGCTCAAGCTACCCCAGTGATCCGACATTTCAGCGAAACGGGAAACTAATATTCAATTCATGCGGCATAAAAGAAGTGACAGAAGGAAAAGCAGGGTGAAATCTGGAAGTTTTTAGTTTTCGATTTGTGAGGCTTATTTATTACCAGATAGAATCATGAATGCCGCTCACACGAACGAGGGAATTTCATTAAGCCTGTGGTCATTAGCAGTGGTGTGTGTGTGTGTGTGTGTGTGTGTGTGTGTGTGTGTGTGCAAAAGTGTTTCTCTGTGTCTGTATGTATCTCTCTGTGTGAGTGCATGTGTATGTGTCTGTGTGTCTAAGTGTATTTCTCTGTTTGTAGGTGTCTCTGTGTGTGTGCCTGTGTGCGTGTACATGTGCGTGTGCGTGTGCGTGTGCGTGTGCGTGTGCGTGTGTGTGTGTGTGTGTGTGTGTGTGTGTGTCTGTGCCTCTGTGGAGATGTGTGGAGTGGATATTGATGCCTGACACCAGTATCAGATCGACACTACTGTATATATCAAACCACCAAGCAGGGAACTTGTCTAGGAAATAGGCAAACTCCTGACTGATTCACTAGAGTCTGGCCAAGGGGGGCAGAAGGCCTCAATTTTAGATTTGAACCCCCAGACTGTGCCCCAAGTGGTGGGAGGGAAAAGTCTCATCAGCTTCCTTCAGCCTCCAGTCTTGAACAGATCTGCTAGGGAACTGTGAGCCTCCTTGCCAGGAGGAACCCTGACCCCTTTCCTAACCTCTTACTCTCTTGTTCGTCTTAGTACTCACACATCGCAGTTGGTTCTGGTTCCCGTCACTCTCTCGTGCCCACTCCCTGCTCTCTGTGTCTGGTAAAGACCCTGATGCCATTTATCTAGGAATCCTAATTGGTCTTTGTCACGGCCAGGGCCACAGGGAGCCAGAGTTCAATAGATAGTGTCTTTCTCTCTGCAGAGGTGCAGATTTCTGAAGAACAGACCTCAGCAAAGCGTTTGCTAAGCACTAGTTATAGTCATAATCTTTGCTAGGATTTGGGAATAAATATAGATACAAAAAGAGACTGTGTCTGCCCTTGGGCAGTTCACGATCAGGGTGGGGCAGATAACTAGATAGGAACATGACAACATGCAGCCTTCCTGCCTGTGCAATGATCACACTGAAGATCGCATGCTGTACCTACCTGCAGGGAGAGGGAAGGGTTATGTGGGGTGGGAACTAAATCACACCTAGAACAGGTCCTGACACGCGGCAGAGACTCAGCAGAATTCTTTGAGAGCACCTTGATGCTTTGGCTTTGGGCCTCTTCTTTCTCTGTCAGAGTGGGGAGCTTTCATGAGAGGGCAAAGACATCACAGTTCAAAGAGATCAGCATCAGAGGAGATGCATGCCTCATAACTGCTTCGCAGGCCATGAGTTTAAAACAGGTTTGGTGTCTTCTCTTCCGGCATAAGGATCCCCCCACTTGGAACACATGCCCCTCCATGTTCTGTGCTGGGTGTGGTTTGGGCATGTCACCAGACAGAGCCTTTTTGCTCAAAGTCTTAAAGTACTATAGAGCAAAAACATCTGTTTGTGCCCTTCTGGGCTTCTGTCCAAAGAATTCCATCACAAGAATGCCTCCCTCAACCCTTCCCTGTGTATGGATAGAGGGATCCAACTTGGCATGGATGGGTGCAGTTTTCATTGGCTTCAACTCTGTTCCCTGCTTCTGTAGCCTTGCCACTCAGTCTTGGTGACATACAGAAGGCCCTTCACAGAGTGAGCAGCATGGTTCCAAATTTCTCTCTTTTCAGGCCTGGGCTCATTGTACTGAGTGGTGGTGGTGGTGCGTGTCTGGGTTCTAGCTCAGGAAGCCTGTCCTGGGGTTGTGTTGAGTCCTTCTAGTTCTTCAGTGAGAGCCTAGAACATTCATGGATGTCCCAGCTTAGAAGGTGCATCACAGAGCAGGGAACATCTGCCTTTGACATGCTTGCCATGGATAGAGCAGCTACAGAGAAAGTTAGACTCTGTGCCTAAGAGGTAATGTTAGGTGGGTGCTGGGGTGATGTGCAGAAATAGGAGATGGGATGGAGTTAGGTTAAAGGAATCCTGAAAATACCATCTCCAACAACTGACTAGGCAGAGTTTGTAGAGCAGAATGTGTGTGTGTGTGTGTGTGTGTGTGTGTGTGTGTGTGTGTGTGTGTGTCTGTGTGTGTGTCTGTGTGTGTGTGTGTGTGTGTGTGTGACTGACTTATGAAAAGTGGGTGAAACATAGCCAAGTTATCCAGAAGTCAATGCGTTATGACATTGCCCTTTGTTTCTTTATCCACCTCCCAATTCAGTGAGCAAAATCTAAGAGCATGTACTTATGAATTTTTGGAAATAGAAACGTGTTTGATTCTGTAACCCAGCTCCCTCATATCCCCTTTAAAATCCACGTGGCTCACTGTTGCTGTGAAGGGCATTGGGCCCTGTGGCTCCTCCCTTGGATGGCAAACCATAGTTTGGACCTCTATTTCTCTCATGCAGAGGGTAGATCCATAGCTGTGGCCCTTTGACTGTGATGCATTGTTGAGATGCTAAAGATTTCATCCCTCTGCACCTCACCTCATTTTTCAGGATTTTCAGAGGAAATCTTTGCTTTTCTCCCATATACTCTGCCAGCTTGAGAGTGTTGAGGCTGAGGAATTAAAAGACCTTGTAGGGGAAAACCACCAATGCCCCAGTTCAAAGGCCAGAGGCCCTGGGTTCTCTCAATACCACAGAGAAATTCCTGTCTACTGGAGAACCTTGGAGAAGCTAACACAGCCTTGGATAGCTACTCATGGCCTGGAACCCTGTGATGACTGGACAAGGTGGTCTTAATGATTGGTAGTGCCACCAGGCAGTGTGTCCTGACCAGTTGTGTCCACAGTCCAGCTATCTATCCCCTTCCTAAACAGAACAGTGACATGACTGTGGGTAGCTGAGACAGAATCAGACAACCCAGATCCAAAGTCTAAGTATGTGACTGGCATATCTTTGAATCTTTCCAAAACTTTAATTTTCTTATTTGTAAATAAAAAACCAATAAGATACCTCCCTCCCAGAGCAGTTAGGGGAGGTAGGGATGATGCAGGTAAAGTGGATGACCTGTGTTGGGCCAGTCTAACTGTAATAACAGCAGCCTACACTTAACTTCCTCCTCACCAGACACAGCACTGAGTTCTTTGCATATTTTTGTGGGGATGGTATGCAAGAAGCTACATACTCTGTGAGTTAAATACATATCATTCTCTGCCTATTTCTCCAGAATTTTCTCTAATTTTTAAAAATCATCTCTCTAGATGTTTTATTTCAAGTCCTCATGCAGCTTGGTGGCATGCACACAATTCTAGTTGCCACCAGAGAATATCAGATGCTGGGGTATCTCATAAGTTGCTTTGGGTTTAAGCTCAGGAAAAGTTCAAAAATTTCCTCCTCTGTCACTCTCCTTCATAGGACATTTCCATTCCAAGGTTGAGAATTATCCTAGCTCAGGTATATGGAAGGGAAAGGCTGAGGTTCTGGCCCAAGGCCATTCTTTTCCTAATGAAAGTGGCTACCAAGATACAACTCCTGGTCTGGGTCACTGGTATTCTTGTCCCAGGCACACAGAGACTGCTACATCAAATTACTTGGTCCTTAGCTGCATGGTCCCTATTGCTTCCTTCCATGACATCTTTCCCTCTGCATCCTAACACCATTTCATGGAGTGCAAAAGAAACACAAAGCTTTCAAAGTGCCATGCAGGAGCCACTGTAGACTCCTAAGAGCCTAGGAGCTATGGCACCCCCTCCACTCCCTGATGCTGTGTATCTTCAGACTGCTATGTTCTGACTGGTTAGATGGACCCTAAGGAGGGGTCTAATCCTCTGGTACCTATAAGTCTGCTGATCTCTCCTCTCTCCTGCCACTGGCACCCAGGTTGGAGATGGAGCCAAGTGGAAAGTTCACACCTCTTTTGCTTGCTGTCATATACTTGGAGAATTTTATACAGGTAACTGATGAGACAGTAAAAACAGGAGTTAGTTGATCGCCTGCTCTCTCATGTAGTAGGACTTTCTCCATCCCACCAGCCAACTCCTAAACAAACACATGAGACTTATTAATAATTATAAAAGCTTGGCTGATAGCTTAGACTTGTTACTAATGAGCTCTTACAACTTAAATTAACCCATTTTTATCAATCCACTTTTTGTCTCGTGGCTTTATTACCTTTACTCTGTACTACCTACGTTGCTTCCTCTTTGTCTGGCTGGTGACTTTCTGCATCTCTGCCCTTCTTCTTCCCAGTGTCCTCTCTGCCCTGAAAATCCTGCTTAGCTATTGGCCATTCAGCTTTTTATTAAGTCAATCACAGTGACATATCTTTATACAGTGTAATCAAATACCTTGCGACACTCTCAGGTTTTTTCTGTATTACTTCTGGACTGAGGGTATTGAACTTTAAAGCCAAGAATACATCATCTTTGCTCTCTCTATTTCTACCATGTCAGCTTTCTTAAAGTGAAGGAATGTCAGCCCAACTGCTCCCATAGGAGAGGCTTTAGATGGAATCAAGGGAGGCAAGGTAGCTGAGAGGGCATGTTCACCATTTGTCTACCTAAACTCTAGCCTAACTTAATCTTTCACGTGACCTTAAGATGTAGCTTGAATTGTTAATCAATCTTATAGACGATGAACTACGACCCAGAGAAGCAACTTGGTAGCTGCTCCAACTTGTCCAACCACCAAATATTTATAGGATGACCTTTGAATTTTAGAAAATAAAGCAGAGACTGACAAAGCCCCTTTTATTCATGTATCTTACATTCAAAAGAGATAAATATGGGGAAACAGTAAGGAAGAAGATGAACTACATAATCAAATAGCAGAACCTGTGCTGACAAGATTCAGGGCTACATATAAATTATGGAAGAGAGTTGGGGACCATGGATGATGTGCATGTAAATAGTATACCTCACCAGAACAAATTCAGTGAAGAGACCCCTATGCAAAAGAAGCAAACCCTAGGGAGAGGGGAAGCAGGAAGGTAGGTCCTGAGCTAAGAGGATGCTTGACTGAATAGCTAACGGAGAAGAAGAGTCAGGACTTGGACTCAGTAATCTGCCTGTAGAGGCTTCACACTTCACTACCATGTGACAGTGCCCATGTTATGACAGGTAGTAGTAGCGTTCTGGTTATTTCCTTGCCCCTGGCTTGGCCCTTCAACGGTGTTGGTAGATGGGTGAAAATGCCGTACTGATACCTTCCTAGCTCGCTTTGTAGCCATGGGAAGGATTTATGATCTGGAGAAAACACCAGAAGAAATGAGAGTGGGACTTCTAATCAGGAGAAGGGTAACATAGGAAGTAGTGACCCAGAGGAGGCTTGCTTGTCATCCTGGCATTTGAACGTCACTGGAGGATATGCACAGAGCAGCACTGAACATTGTCCATGGCAAGTTATGTCACGAGTGTGGGAGGCAAGGTCAGGCCTGGGTGAGGCAGGAATTGTCTGGTGCTCTTTACCAGTGCCGTGGTGTGGCCTTTGGTACAATTCAGGGCTTGGCTGGGCAGGCCTGAGCCATCTATTTTCCATCTACTTTCTCCTGCAGAATCAACATAGGCCTTATGTTTAGTTAAATAAAATAAAAGACTGGATGGAAGGAACAGTCTCTTTTTTTCATTCTTTCACCTCATCCCCCACATTTAGAGTCTGCAGTTTTTATAAGGCTTGTGTGATGATAAACAAGAAAGAGAAATGCTATTAAAATTGGAGTCAATTTCCTTCAGGGCTGTGGAAAATAATAGAAAAACTATTTTGTGTGTTCTCCTTTTCCTGTTAGAAAAATCTAAAGCAGAAGATGAGGCCACTCACTGTTTTGACATGGTCAGGAGTGTCTCCAACAATCTGGGTAGTTGCCATGTGACTCCAGCAAGGTCTCCAAGCAACTGGAAGCAGTGGATCTTGTTCACCTCTTCTGCCTTTCCCAGGAACAGTAAAAAGGCCAGGATCTCAGAGCGGCCATTTCACCTACAGAACAGTGTGTCCCCACCCCACCTACTCTCGGAACATCTGAAAATACAGTTAGTAAAATGAACTAATTTGAGTAAAAAAAAAAAAAAAATGACCACACCTCTGTTGGTTACACTGTTTCTTAAAGATGATCATATTTAAGTAAAACTGAACTTTCCAGACCTTCTTTTAATGTTTCCCTTTGTTTTCAAATTACTCTTATTTAAATAAACTAAGGACAAACGTTGAAGAGTCCAGTAGCATTAGAAATATCTGGCCCAAGCTGGACAGTGGTGCACGCCTTTAATCTCAGCACTCGGGAGGCAGAGTCAGGAGGATCTCAGTGAGTTCAAGGCCAGCCTGGTCTACAGAGCAAGGTCCAGGACAGGCACCAAAACTACACAAAGAAACTCTGTCTCGAAAAACCGGAAAAAAAAGAAAGAAAGAAAGAAAAGAAAAAAGAAATATCTGGCCCAAGGTCATCGTTGGTTCAATGATGGCAGCTGTCAAGATGTTTTCCTGTTCTGACCAGGATCAGGCTATGATAGCCAAATTCGGATATTATGATGAATTATAGAATAATGACCAAAGAATTCAATAGTTTTCCAAAGTCACACCAAACAAAACCTTCCTGCCTGCATCTTTCTTCTTCCAGAGGCAACCACTTTACTTACAAAAGCTCATAGCATTGATACTAACTCCCATGATACCCAGTGATACTCTCTCTTTTGATCATTCAGTTTAGGTTTTGTCTTTTGATTGTGCTGAGTTCCTCTTTTCTTTGATTTCTTTTCTGTTGTGTGCATGTAGGTATGTGTATTCATGTATGTGTATGTGTGTGTGTATAGGTCAGAGGATAACTTTGGATGCCCTTGCTCAGGTGTCTTCCATGTTTTCTTTGAGACAGGGACTTTCTTGGCTGGGAACCTTGATAAGTAGACTGGCCAGTGAGCTCCAGGGATCTGCCTGCCGCCTGAGCATCCCAACTCACTATCACTCTGGTTGCAGGCATATGCCACTACACTGGCTTTTTATGTGGGTTCTGGAGATCTGAACTGAGGTCCTCACAGTTGTGAGGTGGATATTTACTGCCTGAGCCATCTCCCCAGCCCCTGGATCCTCTCTTTACTCCTGTTTCCCCTCTCTGTCTGTAGGCTAAACTGGTTAACTGGGGAGCGTCTATCTGCTTTGGCCCTCTTGCCTTGAACTCACTGAGATCCGCTTGGCTCTGCCTCCCAAGTGCTGGGATTAAAAGTGTGCGTCACTGCCCACCTTGGGCCAGATATTTCTAATGCTATTGGATTCTTCAACGTTTGCCTTCTGTCTCCTAAAACCATGTACTACCATATCTGGCTTCTAGGTCTTGAGCATTTGGAAATTTCACAGAAATGAACCTTGCTGTGTGGTCTTTAAAAAGGACTTTGAAAAAGTTCACGCCTTGATGAATGTTTTTTATCTTGTCTTTAGAACTTATGCTCTTCAGTCCTGGTTATTTCTATTATAATATATGTGTGTGAATGTCATATGTATATAATATATGTATATACACATAAATTTATGACTATATGCATACACATGTACATATACACATATAAATATATATGTGTATATACAAATGTATATATACATACATATGTGTATATGTGCACATATATGTATGTTTCATTTCCTCAAATTCTTTAGAAATTCTATTATTTGATGACTGGCTCCCAAAGCTTATATTTCACTTATTTCATACTTTACCTACATTTTCCTCTGTATTTTATGGAAGTTTTTCTAATTTGAAGGTCTCTGCTTTGTTTTCCTATTTTGATGGAATGGTTTAGATTTCCACAGTCCACTCTTGTAACATTCCACTTCCAAATTTTACTACACTCGTGTTTTTAAGAAGACCATTAAAAAGGAAAGAATATATCAGCCAATGTCTTCAGAGCTTGCCCTCCTTTTCCTCGGTGGTTCTCCATTTTGTGCCATTAACAAGATGTGGCTTTCAGGTGCTTTCTCAGATGACAGGAGTAACTTACAGCTTATGGCTATTTGACCATATTTTAGACTTCCAAGCTGAACAGAGATTTTAGATGTGTTATGAGATGGTCACCAAAGCTCAGTCAGTAAGATGGGTCACCATATTCAGCAAGGAAACTTCAACCAGCACCCCCTAGAACCGGAATCTCTGTCAGCTGTGCTCAGCATCCTGCTCCTTGAAGCCCCCTTGCTTTAGAGCAGCACTTCCCTAACTTCACCTGGAGAGGCTGTGCATTACAGGGGGCTGGGTCCAGCCTCTCAGCTGGAGGCAGCATCCAGTGACAATGGCTTGCTGGGCTGAGGAGCAGAGGTTGCTATTCTGGAGACTGGGCCTTTGATGGTGAATGGCTGCAGGAGCCTGGGTGTGGGCAGCAGAGTGGGATCCAATTGGTTACCATTCAGACTTTAAACCCAATTTACGGGGTTCTAGCCCCAATCTTCATGCCAGTTCCCACAAAGTCTTACTGCTATACAGTTTTGAGCCTCTGGAAAATTCTATGACTTAAACTGGTTTGACTCTTGACTTTTCCCATTGCTGGCTTAGGACTCAGCTTTCTCAGTTTTACCATTGGGTATTTATTTGTTTTTTTCTCATATCATGACGTATCTCAAGCTGACATGAAACTCATACTATGTAACTTAGGTTGGTCTTGAACTCAGTCCCCTCCATGCTGGAAGGTGGATCTACACTCAGCACATTTTTTTAACATCCCAAGTTCAAAAGAGTTTTTTCTTACTGTTTTCCTCTCTCATGCCTTTGTTTTTTATTTATTTGCTTTTTCCTATGGGGTAGCTTTTAAAATTTACCACTGTCATTGAGTGAGATTTCAGAGGCATAACAGTGTAATTAATAATGTACTGAGCCCTGTAGTTTTAACCAAAGTTCCCATGGTTTTCCTCAGTCCTTAGGGGAATTTTATCTCTCTACTAAATGCTACGTTTCTTTCATTTCCTCTGTGCTTAGACTCTGAGAGCTTAATTCTTCCTTCTCACCCCAGTTCATTGTCATGAAACAGCATGTTTGGTAATTTTGAAAACTGGAGGTCTATCAGCACCATTTCTCTTAGTCTTTGTGTGTCCAGAAATGTCTTTGTCATTAATCTTATGATTAAAGAATGGCATTTATTTGTGTCTAGAAATCAAGGTTGACAACTGTTTTCTTTAGTGCTTTGACAATATTATTCCTCTAAGTTCTGTTTTCTCTGGTTTCTTTTGAGAATCATTCTGACAGTCCATTAATCCATTTTCTTCTCTTACTGCTTCTGGGTTTTTGCAATTCCATAGTTTCATTGCAAGGTATTCTTTCAAACAATGCAAAATAAATTTGAAATCCAGACCCATGAAACATATGACTTTACGAGTACATACTCTTGGATAAGCTTTTATTTTTCTCTCTAGAGCCTTTTTGAGACAGATGAGTATCCCGTATGCAGGCTGTGCATGAAGGGACTGTTAAGTCTGTTCTTTCCTCCTTGAGGATCCTGGGTTTCTGTGAGGGCTTTTGTTCAAGCATCAAATTGTGTAGGTTTCATCTTTTTTTTTTATGATGTCAGCATAAAACTTCAAGCTTTTAGGTCAATAATGCTGGAATTCCCTTGCTTTTCCACCTCCCACCCGTTTTTCAGAGCAGTTCCCAGGTCAGTGCATGGGTGGTGTTTGCTTTATCTCCTCCACTGAAGCATGTTCCGCTTCCTGCTTGACACAGGGACTCTAATTGCCCTGAAACTTTGCCAAGTAGGCTAAACTGGTTAACTAGGGAGCGACTGTCTGCTTTGGCCCTCTTGCCATCTCTGGGATGACAGGGATGTGCCACCATGCCAAGCTTTTGTCATGGATTCTGGGAATCAAATGCAGGTCATGATGCATGTGAGACAAGCACTTTACCAACTACGCCATCACCCCAGCCTTGCTGGTCATTTCTTTCTGGCATTTCTAGGTGTTTGGGAAAGGAGGAATTCAGGCCACCATCCTACCTTGGAAGGATATTTCCCCTGATATTTGCAAAAAGTTGGCTCACATTTAAATTCCTTTCCATTGATTCTAATTTGTTTTTCTTGCTGGACATCAAGAACATTGACAGATACAAGATGATTTAGAGTCTGCTCCCTTGGAGCTGGGCCTGAGGTCTGTGTTCCTGACAGTGCCAGTCTGAGAATGCTAGATGAAAGCTTCTGGGATCCTACGCTAGAACAACTGGTAGTTTATGCTTGTAGGCTGTTTCCCAAGAACTCAGTGCTCCTGTGCAAAGGTTTTCCAGTTTCCAGCTCATCACCCTCCCCATCTGAGGCCAGCAGCTTGGGCTCCTTGAAAAGCCTTATCAGAAAGCACACTTGTTTCTTAGCATGGAATGAACTCCATTGTGTTGATGCCAGCTGCACTGAAGAGTCAGAAGTGGGTGGCAAAGCTTTTAAACTTCAAGATGAATCATTCATCTCACCAAAGTAGGCCATATACCAAAACATCCATGGCTACATAGAACTGGCCCAGATGTTAACCTGGTAGTGGTAGTCATCTGTAGGGTGAGAAAGAAGGTAAAGAAATACAGTACAAGACCAAAAATACACACGCCACTGAGTTGCAGGGCTTGAGTTCCTCAGACAATTGCAGGTGACTTTGGGTCCCATCTTTCAGCATCAGCTTACTTCTCTTGAAATGGTGATGAGCTTGGGGCCACGCTTAACTCATAGTATTGCAAAGACCAGATACTTGACAGGTGTTGCATCCCAAGCTGACAAATAGAGAAACTGAAACTCTTTGAGGCCACACAGCCAGTAGGCAGCAGATGTAAAACTCTCAACTCTGGGGTTTTGGACCTCAGAACTCACTCTCTTTCCATGATGTGTCCACAGGGTAAAAGCACAGCAAATATTAAGAAGATGGAGATAGATAGGAGGGAGCGTCTACTCTAAACCAGCTGATGTGGGAGCAGTAGAGTCCTTCCTTTCCACATGACAGTCTCAAGTCACAGTTTCACTTTCCCTTGGGGTGTGTGTGTGTGTGTGTGTGTGTGTGTGTGTGTGTGTGTGTGTTCATGTGCATATCTGTGTATACACCTGTGTAGGTGCACATGTGTGAGTGTGTGTATGCATGCATGCATGCAAACGTGTGTGTGTTCATGCAGGTATCTATGCATACACCTGTGTAGGTGCATACCTGTGAGTGTGTGTGTTCATGTGTGTATCATGTGTAGGTGCCCATGTGTGAGTGAGTGTGTGTGTGTGTGTGTGTGTGTGTGTGTGTGTGTGTGTGTGTGTAGGTTGGAGGGAAACCTCAGCTGTCATTCTTTGAATGTCATCCACTGACCCAGAGCTCACCAAGCAGGCTAGGCTGAGCAGCCAGCAAGCCCTGGGGATCTACACATCCCATCACTGAGATGACAGTGCACACCACCACACTTAGCTTTATGCAGTTTCTAGAGAGCAAATGTGTGCCCTCGTGCTTGCAAGGTAAACATTGAACTGCCTGAACTATCTCTTCAGCCATCCTTTGATTATCTCACAAATGACAAAACCGGGGTGTCAGTCACCGGCCATGATTTAGCAAAGGCAGTCAAGAACTCAGCATTTAACCCAGCATGGTTTGCTTTTCCCTCTCAGAGTCTGCAGGATGCTCCAGACATCGGCATGCGCCTCTAAAATCCATACCCACTTAGACAAGGTTCAAATCAATTAGTTCACACTTTGCTGCGGAGCTGCTTCTGTGCCAAAGGTGCTCTTGGTGCTCTCGATTTTACGCTTTCAACCTCAATGAGGCCTCTTTGCTTCCTCCTTGCATGACAGCCCCGAATTGAGAACTGTGGTGCATATGGTGTTTGCAAAATGCTAGTTGTGTATGGGTGTTTAAACTTTAGTTTTGCATCTTTTAATTTATTTATGCAAGCAAGCCGCCTTTCATGAATTTTAATCCGTGCTGTCTTAAAGAAGAGCTTTCCAAATGGGACAGCGTTTGTGATCATCGCTAAGCCATTCTAACTGCTTGCAGGCCTGGGGAGAGAGGCAGCGGAGAACATTAGCAAGCTCTGCACTGTCCCCGTGATGTCCCAGTCATTGTGGCATAAAATGTGCTTCGTGTCTAGGAAGGAAAAAAAAAATAACTGTGACTCGGGTCTTTGGTTATTTTTAATGCTGAGCCGCAGAGCCACAGGGAATATTACGAGTTCCAAGATCTCTGGCAGGAGGGAGTCGCCGCTGAAGCACTTCTTCAGGAGAGACACACAGCTCCAAGTCTTTATTCATTTATTTATCATGCTTCAGTTCCTAAAAAAGAAAACACTTCTCCAGTGCAGGGGAAATTGCTTCAATAGATAGATTGCATTTAAATAATTTAAGTATAAAATTACTCGAACAGGCCGACTGATATTTTGAAAACGAAGCAGTCACAGTCAGTTAGGGGAACTGACAAAGTTCACGAGTCGCTGTACAGATGAGACATGGGGGAGAGGCTGGCTGGCTTGGGTGGGGCTCTCTGACCTGCCCACTGGCTGGCATGGGTTGTAGCTGGCTTTTGGTTAGGTCCTACAAAGACAGGATGAGACTTTCAGATCCCCAAATCTTTGATGAAAGGCACGTTGTGCACGGCTTTCAGATTGTGGCCTTCATCTAGGCAACTCGGGATCGCTAGGGCTCCTACATGCACCCACTGCCAAGCCTTTGTGGTTCTACCACATATGTCCAACTTTCAGAGCGTAGACTGCATGCATTTGATGATAGTTATAAATGTGGTCCAGCATGTTTGCAGATAATAACATCATATGCACTGTCAAGACTGGCTATCCCTGTTAGAACTTCTGACCCAGGTGACAAGATGCCATGCACATTTGTAAGGCTGGTGAGGCTGAGTTAGGTTTCTGAGAAGATCTACAGCCAGATCTTCCCTGGGTCTGACAGGCTGATCCAACCAAGATGCCACATAACCTAGAGAGTCTCTCTATTCTCTGGAAGGCTTCAGTCATCTAGCCTAGGGAAGGCCACTGATCTTTGTGGACTGTCCCTTGGTGTGTATGCAAGCATTATAATATTTGGAGGTTCTACCCTTGGCTGTGTAGATAGCATTTCTGCAAGGTTGTTTTGTGGTACACCTGGACCCAGAAGAGCCTGGCAAGAACTGATGTAGGCTCCACTGCATTTCCTGGACACTGTATGACCTTTTTGATAATTTAACCTGCAAGCTGGCATGCCCAGGGCTCCAAGAAGGCCTACCAACAACCTTTCACATTACGTTCAACTTTAACCTGTTTGACAATGAAACCAACGCTGCCCATTGGCACCCTTTGAAATGGGGCTTACGGAGACACATTTCCATCCCACTGTGTTGCCTTGTCTAATTTTTCCTCTGGAAACAGTCCAGCTGAAGTGGGTTTCAAGATATTCTTCTTTGTACTGTTAGTTCATTAATGAAGCAGAGGTGCAGAACCCTGGGCTGAAGATCAGGAGAATACCACCCACTCCCTTCATGATGCAGTCAAGACACAGAGCAGATACAACCATGTGCACAGTCAGTGCCAATGTCAGGCTGAGGGATGGAGGTGGGAGCGGAGATACCTCAAGATAAGTCTGGAGATGTTAGACAAGTTTCCCTGGAGTAGAGGGCCTATGTCCTGTCTCCTGCTGCCAACTCGCTTGGGGGATTTTGCCTTCGAGGATTCAGAGGGAGCATAGGCAGCCCCAGTGTTTACTTTAAAGAGAAAAAAAAATGTCTGCTTTGTAGGCAAATGTTTTCAGCATGGAAATGATCGTTGCAATTGCTGTGGTTGTCACAAATGTTTCATCAGAGCCGATAAAGCAGCTGAGTGTTGGCAAAATCGATGAAAACATCTTGCGAAGTGTTCGCTGCCTACTTAGCCGTCTGTGGCTCATCTGGTGTGAAGGGAGGAGGGGACAGAGGCGGTGAGCTGAGGCCACACAGGAGAAGCTGAGGGGAGAAGGCGCTGTGGTAGAACGCCAAGGCCTTATTTGAAATCTTGGCTTTGACTCTTAAGGGCTTTGTGACCTGGAGTGTGCCGCATAGGCTCTTTGTGCCACAACTGCCTCATTTGAAAACAGTGGGTAACAATTCAGGCCGAGTATTCCTTACCTGAAATGCTTGAACATGTGTATGGATATTTCCTGCTGAGTACTCCTCGTCTGAATATCCCAACTGTAAAATGTGCCAATGAGAATTATGTTGTAACTCTTTGGATTTCAGATTTTTGGCTTAGTGATTGTCAACCTTACTGACTTTACGTATCTAGATGAGGCAACATACAAAATGTCTTTAGTAGTAGATATTAATTTATGTAACAATATTTTGAGGTTCACCTATGTGTCTCACCTGACAAAGATTTATAAAAATATCCATCCATTGAGTGTTGGTCACACACCTTCTATATGGTAGACTATACCTCAGTGATCAGGACACAGTGGTGAGTGAGACAGGCCAGTTTTCTTGAGGGCTTCTACTACTGATATAGACAAGTTGGTCAAAGTGTGTCAAATGACCACAGAGAAGATGTATCTTATCTAAGTAAATTGGGCTAGAGAAGTGGTTCAGTAAAGTTCTTTCCTTACTTGAGTCCAACCTCTGGTACCATTGCATACAAGACCAGGCACGGTGGTGCAAGTTTATAACCCCAGTGATGGAGAGATGGATACAGGCCGATCCTTGGCGCTCACTGGCCAGCTAGTCTAGACTACTTGTTAGTTACATGTCGGTGAGAGTCCCTGTCTCAAAAGCAGGTGGATTGTGTCTGAGGAAACAACACCAAAGGCTGTCCTCGGATCTACACATGTCTGCACACACCTATGCATCCACATATACATGTACATACATACAAACACACACTTCCGATATTTGGATGCTCTTTGCTTCCTGGTGGCTATCACTGGACATGTTTAATACTCATAGCTCAATCTGTAATTTGGTGAGACAGGAGAATCTCAAGTGTTGCTTCAGGGTTTGCTTCCTGCCTTTGGCTACAAGAAAGCTCTCATATACAGAACAATAGACTTTTCCTTCTTTGTCTAAACTTTCTACTCCAAAGTCATCCGCGTGCATTTCTGTTCTTCCACTATTGAAAGCAGAGTGACTCACTGGCCCGTGACTGGCAAGTGACTTCCCTTGGCCTGTCAGAGAAGCACAGGTGCAAATTCAGAGAGACAGGTAGGCCGGAGAGCCACAGCTGAGATCTGCTCAGTGCATCACAAGCTGCTGGCCCAGACTGGCGGGGACAGTGCAAGGGTGGTTCCCATGAATTGTTTGAGGCTGTGTGGCCTAGTTGGCTGCGGTCACAGGAATATCCTGCTCTCATGGGTTACCTCTAGGAACCCCATACCTGCTATCAGCAAGACTCAAAAAAAATCTATGGATGACTCTGATACAGAAGAGGAATAATCTTTATGAAATATCCAGAGGACTGACTCTCTATGACAGAGAGGCACTCTGTGGGAAGAAGAGGTTTGGAAAGACTTCCCTAGACCTTGCCTTGCCAGAGGGAAGGACATTCTTCCTACCACAAGCCCCTCTAGCATTCCTGTCTCACCGAGGGGAGAAGCAGTGTAGAACAATTTAGTCACACTGATGGTGGATGTCCTAGGCCTAGTAAGAGATGGAGTTTTATTGAAATTAAAGAATACCCTATTCTTGCAAACCTTACCACCATACCAGCAGGAATCCCGGATAGGAACAGTGGATCGTAGCTAATTAGATGGATGGTAAGTCACAGACTCCTTGAAGACTACTCAGTGAAGCCCAAAGACAACAGTGGAGACAAAACCAAGGTCACTAGAGGAATTCAGAGCCTCTTGCACCCCCAGCTGCAGCTAATATTAACATAGCCCAAATCCAAGCCAGATCACTGCAAATCATCACATTAAAGTCCCCTGTTCCTCAACTCAGCACAGCATGTCTGTCTTTCAACAAATAACATATTACCAGGCATGCTAAAGTCAAGACAGTGGGAAGCATGAGAACCAGGCTCAGATACTGTACAGATGCTGTCATTACCAGATGTAGCATTTAACATAGCCACAATGAACATGCTAAAGACTTTAATGTAGGAGCCGGAGAGATGGCTCAGTAGATGTGCCAATGCTTTTGCAAAGGATTCGTGTTTGGTTCTCAGTACCCACCTAGGTTATCACACAACTATCTCATTTCGGCTCCAAGGGCCTTTGACACCCTCTTCTGGACTTGGAGGGTACCTGCACTCACATGTGTACATACCAACACAAATACATACACATATTCACACACATAATTTAAAATAAAATGTTTTTTTAAGATCCTAATGCAGAAAGCAGACAATGTGCAAGAAGGGTGCATCGTGTAACTAGGTTGATGCAGATTCTAAGAATCAAAAGGAAATGCTAGAAATCAGAAACATTGGGGCAGAAGTGAAGACAAACATTGGATGAGCTTTCAGCTGACTAGACTCAGGCAAGGAACTAATCAGTAACTCGTGAGTAGAATAGGAGGCTCCCTGGAAAATGAAATGCAAAGAGAAAAATGGTGAGGACAAACAGACCCTATCCAAAGACTGAGAAAATTCAGATGGTAACACATATGTGTGATTGGAAAACAGAAGAAAAGAGAATGGAATCTAAAAATATTTTAAGAATTTTCCAGAATGAATGACAGACACCAAGGCACAGATCATGTAAGTACATACCAAAGCCCTTTCCTTAAGTGCAACAGTCAAGGGAAATGAAACTAAAACGGTGAGAGAGTCTTGAAAGAAGGCAAGGTGGGGTACCAGAGAGGCTCCCTAAAGAGGAACAAGGTCAGAGTCCTAGACGATTCCTCTTCAGAAGACATGTGAATAAGAAGAGAGTGGAGTTAAGGATGTAAAGTACTAAAGGAACAAACATCAATCTAGAATTCTCTATCCTGTTTAATTGTTCTTCCACGGTGAAAGAAAAAGCAAAGACACTGTCTGACAAACAGAAATGCAGAGAATTCATCACCCATCTACCTCCTTCACAAGAAATGATAGCAAAATTAGGCAATGCAGAAATTGGGGCTACATAGAGAAAGGACGGTGTGTCCTCCCTCCGGTCAGTAGCTCCGGTCACAGCCACAGTGCTCTGTGTGTGTGGCAAAGGGGGAAGTGAAATGATTACAACATGAGCTAAGGGAAGGGAAGAACCAGGCTGACTTTGCTGTGTGGTATCTCCCTGTAGGAACGCGGACTGGTACAGCAGGCCTGTCAGCCTCAGGATGCTCCTTCTAAGACCTGTAGTCACTGCATGGCACCTCGGCCAACACCCAATTCTACACACCCTGTGTTCTTCCCTATATAAACATCTATAATAACATTTAATATATTAATTATGCACAATAAGAAATTGACAATAATGAATTATGAAGTTGAGCACTGTAGGAAGATGTTGTAGTAAACAACATGTGTGTCAGTATGATATCTGGTCCTGTCAACATATAAATGTACGACGTGGTGATTCAGGGTACAAATATGATGTGGTGATTTTTTGGGTTCTGGTTGACTAAGGGTAACTAAAAGCCCAGAAATCAAAACCACAGCTAAGGGGGCTGCCATGAGGTGTTATTTGAAAGTGGAGTTGGTTGGATTTACAATATAGTTTCTAGACCCTAGATCTTAACCCTGTCTTACAGTGACCCGGTGAAAGTCGTAGGAGGAAAGCACATCATCAGAGCTCTTCGTTTTCTCCATTATTTGAGGTGCTGCAAGGCAGACTAAGAGGGCAAGGCTGTTGTGTGGGAGGAATCGGTTTCAGAGCCCATGATGATCTGCCACTTCATGGCTGCCTTCCTTTCCTTCCCTTTTCTTCCCTTTCCCGTCCCGTCTTTCCTTTCCTTTCCTCTCCTCTCCTCTCCTTCCCTTCCCTCCCCTTGCCCCATCCTTCGCTCCCTTCCCCTCCCCTCCCCTCTTCTCTCCTCTCCTCTCCCCTCCCCTCCCCCCTTCCCTTCCCAACCATTGCACACTGGATAGAAATCCCAACTGTCTTAGAAGTAATTTTGTGGAATCCAGGAAGGCCATTGTCTGGAGACATTCTACCTATAGGACTTGAAAGAATTTTTGCAGGGGTTGGGGATTTAGCTCAGTGGCAGAGTGCTTGCCTAGCAAGCACAAGGCCCTGGGTTTGGTCCTCAGCTCCAGAAAAAAAAAAGAAAGAAAGAAAGAAAGAAAGAAAGAAAGAAAGAAAGAAAGAAAGAAAGAAAGAAAGAAAGAAAGAAAGAAAGAAAGAGAGAAAGAAAGAGAGAAAGAGAAGAGAGAGAAAGAAAGAGAGAAAGAAAGAAAGAATTTTTGCAGCGTTTTCTGTGTCAGAATATATAAAGCTTGGTGATTTGTATTGATTAACTGGAGACAATCATCACAAGATCTTAGAAGTCATTTATAGGAAAGTAAAAGATATGAACTGGATTTCTGTCCCCACGGCAAGCCGACATTCACTCTCCATCTTGGAGGGAAGAGGGGAAAGGAGACTTTTTTTATAGTCTGGAAGAGTAAGAAAAAGGAAGTAACTTGTAGGCTTGAGGAGTGAATGGTAAAACACAAGCTGTGTTAATTTCATGTCAACTTGACATAAGACAGTCATTTAAGCAGAAGAAACCTCAATTGAGAAAATGCCCCTACCAGACTGGCCTGGGAATAAGTCTGTAGTGCATTTTCTTGATCAATGTTTGATGTAGGAGGGCCAGCTCGTTGTGGGTGATGCCACTCCTGGGCAGGTAGTCTTGGGGTATATAAGAAAGCAGGCTGAGCAAGCCATGAAGAGCAAGCCAGTAGGCAATTTCCTCCACAGCCTTTGCTTCAGTTCCTGTCTCCAGGCTCCTGCCTTGAGTTTCTGCTCTGACTCCACTCAGTAATGAAGTGTGACCTGAGAGTTGTAAGCCGAAATAAACCTTTCCCTTCTCAAATTGCTTTTAGTCATTGTGTTTTATCACAGCAGTTGAAACAAAACTAAAAGAAACTCTTGGAAAGTTTTCTTATCGCAAAGTACCAATGTCTATGTCCAGAGTTGCTGGTGGTAAGTGAATGGAATAACGAATGTGGGTGGCTTTGCCACCATCAATGTTATGATGATAAGGCCCTGTGTTATTTATGTATTATAGTACCCCTAGTACAGTGTGTCTTCATTTGCCTTCTATCTGTTTTCCTTGCAACCTCCTTTCATTACATTGTAGTATTGTTACATCATGACTGCAGTAATGTCCTTCAGAAGCCAATCACATGAATATGAGTGAAACTGTCATAGCTTCAGCTGTCAACTTGACACAAACCTAGAGTCACCTGGGAAGACAGGACCTCAACTAAGGGATTGCCTCTATCTGATTGGCGTATCTGTAGGGGTGTTTAGTTGACTGTTGATTGATATGGCAGAGCCCAGTCCACTGTGGGTGGTGCCATCTCTAGGCAGGTGGGCCTGGAGTGTATAAGAAAAGCCACTGAATGTGAATATGGGAGTAAAAGCCAGTAAGCAACCTTCCTCCATGGTCTCTGCTTCAATTCCTGCTTTCAGGTTCCTGCCTTGGCTTTCTTTAATGATAGGTTGTAACTTGTAAGCCAAATAAACCCTTTCCTCCTCCACTTGCTTTTGGTCAATGTTTATCGCATCGATGGAAAGCAAAGTAGGACCAATAGGAGTGTGATGTTCTACCTCTTAGCTGTTCTTCTGGAACCCTGTGATGGATGGAGACAACGATCTGGTGTCCTCCGGCCCACTAGTGACTGACACTTATGTTAGATGTGGTAAGAGAGATGCCTTGCCCATACTTTGTTGGGGTTCAGGCTTGGGAGTGGCTGCAGAAGTAGGCCAAGCAGGACAAAGTCCTTGCCAAATGCATCCAAGGTGGGAATGTGTGTATGTGGATGGGGGTAGGGGACTGCTTTCCCACGGCTATCAGTAGAGAGAATTTGGACAAGAACAAGAAGCCAGGTTGAAAGAGCAGAACTGATGAAACAAAAAACATAAGCAAGATATGATCGTGAGAGCAACAGGAGAGAAAAGGCAGTGAGCAGATGCCATGATTCGCAACTCATGCCCGGAAGTTGCTTAGCTCTGCACTGTGGGTTCTTCGTCTGTGAAATGGTAATTGGAGGGAAGAGACCTCACAGGGCTCCCAACCTTTCTGACTGCTACAAGTCCCCCTAGCAGTTGATTGATGTATGACCCTATCTTTGTTTGGATTTTCCCAGAAGCAGACCCTAAGCACAAGTCACTTATTTGGGAGGAGCAGAAAATATCCATGGAGATGTGGGAAGGCAATAAAGTGGAAAATTGGAGCTTTATCCTACAGGGACGCTGGGCCAAGATGCAAGGCTACTTCTCTGAATTATCCCACAGCACATAAGGAGCTGGGGGGTTTCATGGTGTTCAGATTCTGGCTCTTGTACCTGTCCTGTGGGTGTCTGGATGGTGCTGCTTTGCATAGCCATTCATGGGGAGCATTCTCAGAGACTGGCTTTGGAAGCTAGCTGGGCCTATGAGAAAGTTGCAGGGATGTGTGGAGAGGCACTTACAGCGTCAACCACAGACCCCCCTCTCAGGATCACAATTTGAAATGCATAAAATACATTGGATTACAAAGCAAGCCAATTATATTGAAATTCAGTTCTATCCACAGACCCCTTGGGGGGTCCCTAGATTAAGAAGGCCTGCTAGGATTTCTTTTCAACATGAAATTATATGGTTTTATGACCTATGAGTGAGGATTGTGTTACTCTGCCAGGAGGTGGCTGAGTATAGCCCTGTCTGGTCTAAGTAGAAATGATTTCAAAGGAAAAATGTACTCACCCAACCTGACAATCCCCAGCAGCCTGGGGACTATAAACGGTACTGGTGGACTCTCTCACTCTCTCTTTTTATTTTCCATGGTGTTTGTTTTGCTTTGCTTGTGTTTCTATGTTTATAATGTGTCCTTTGTTAGACCTCAACACACACTGAGGGACCAATTTGCCCCACATCACCCTGGCAGAAGCTCTTCCCCCTCTAAGCTCTCCCTGGGGAGTTCCACCTGAAGGTGGTGTTTCTAAAGCACTGTTAGGGTCCCATGAAGCTGCCAAGGGCCAGGGTCCGTGATGTGGCTTCCTGGTAGCAACAAGTGGCTGTGTGTGGCGTGTTGGAACAGTGGCCCCGCTGGGAGCTACATGCCACTGCGACACTATCCCACCTCCTAATGTGACTTTGTGGCTCTGTTACTCACAGCTAAATTACAGTATTATGACTTCATTGTTGAGTCCCAATTCTCCTAATTATAGCCTAGAGATCTATTATTTGATTTGGTAACACCACGTGCTTCTTTTCTAAATCATGTAATCTCTTGTAGCTTATTAATGTCAGGTTTGCGCACACGCGGGGACTTGGTTGTTTGCCAGGCAGAATCCAATTTTTAAATTTTCGCTGTGTTATGTTACAGGGCTTTGCTTGTTACAACCTAATTATATTGGCACTGAAATACCGAAAACCAATTTATATTAGAAAGCACTTTAACTCTTTCTTTGGAGTGAATTTACATGCTTAAGTGTCTACCACACCATTGGTCTTTTGTGTGTGTGTGTGTGTGTGTGTGTGTGTGTGTGTGTGTGTGTGTGTGTGTGTTTCTCTCACTGAGAAATTCCTTCTGAGGAAGAGATGAACTGAACAGACTCTTTCTATGAAAAAGTCTGCTGTTCATGCAAGAACTGGGACTGGGGCCTTTCTATAACTTGTCTGAAGCATGGGATGGCAATGGCACCCTCTCACCAACCAGGCATGCTTAGTGCTGTGGATGTCAATTGCCTGAAAGTTTGGTGGTTGCTCTCCCTGGGGCTGGCCTTAGTTCCACCCCCTTCCTTCTCTCCTTCAGACAGACTTCGTTTTCTTCTAGGGCATCCATTGTTCTGGAAAACAAGAAGTAATTGTTGTCCATAGACGGTGTTCTAGTGTGATTGATCTTCAATCTCACCTGTCATCTCTGGAGAATTTTGTGCCTATTGCCATTCTGTATGGCAAGAAATACTCAAAACCATCCAATCACCCAGCATGCTGCCTTCTTGATTTCTCTGGTTTAGACTTCTCTTTTACCACCTACTCCCTTCTTTTTCCGTGTGTGTGTGTGTGTGTGTGTGTGTGTGTGTGTGTGTGTGTGTGTGTGTGTGTGTGTAAGCCAGAGGGCAACTGCAGGTGTCATTAATCAGGACACTACCCATCTTGTTCTTTGAGACAGTTTCTCACTGGCCTAGAACCCACTGCATCAGCTACACTGGCTATCCCGTAATCTCCAGTGACCTAGAGGTCTCTGCTCCGCCCTGCCCCCAGCTCAGCTATGAAAAGCATGCAAGCATGCCTGCCTGCGTTTTAGTTCTAGGGACTGATCAACCCCAGATCCTCATGCTTGCATGGCAAACACTTCACTGACCGTGCCAGCTCTTGCCTCTGTCTTCCTCAGTCTTCCAGGTAGCAGAACTCACTCTTGCTGCCTTGCACAGGTACAGAGGAAGAGACTGTCTTGGGAAGGAAGGAACTCCCAGAGGAACCCATAGTTGGAATAAAGCAGCTGTATTAAAATCACAATAGATTCTAGTGCTTCAGCTTCCTGTTGCATATCTTGTGCAGATCATTTTATTAGTTTGAATCATAGTCAGCTTCATCTGTAAAATGGGTGTAATTATAGCTACCTATCTGTTATTGTAAGGAGTTGATGGGATGACTATTTAGAGAACTTTATGGATTTCTAAGAACAGGAAGCACTCCACGTCTTTCTTCTCATCTCTTAAAAGCATGTCCTTCTCGAGGTCACCTTCTAGGCTTGTGTGACTCCAGATACTAAGACTCTTCCCAGCTGAAAACATTTGCTTCTCTGTCTCCTGAAGTACACTGGGCCCTACCCAGCACGGCTCCTGGGCTCCTGGTTACCACAGCTGGAGCACAACATATTTCTGAACTGTAAACTTCCTGTTGTCTAGCTGGGACTGTATCAGCCAGCTTCAAAGACCCATTCAAGACATGTCCTCATGAGGCATGCTTGTGGCTGCAGCAGGCAGAGATTCACCCATGGACATTTCCTGAGGAGAATTAATGTTGATGATCAAAGCTGTAACTGATCTCTGAGGCCTTTGTGTGTTTCATCTGTTTAATTTAATTTTTATTATGCATATTTCCAGCACATTCTGAAATGTGTTGCAAACACTATAATGAACGCCTCCATTCCCACCACAAGCTTTATCAGGTTTTCACATTGTGTCACGTTTACTTCCCTTCTGTTCTGGTACTTTCTGCCTCTGTGAACTCCTCTTTGATCCATTTCTGGTACCACTTTTCCCTAAGGGGCCCCTCCTCTGTGTCTGTATTTTATCAACCCCATGCAAGTTTTTAATGCCTTTGCACACAGTCTATTATTCTGTGGTCTGTTCTACAGTCCTTAGCTTATCTTACAGTAGCTTCCAACACAGAAGATGTGTTCGGGAGGTTCCCCCATTTATTTATCTCAACCTCAGTATCTCTGTCCATAAAATGGGTTCTAATACCTCCTTCATGGACACACTTTGCATTCAGTATTGGGATTAGAGCTTGAGATTGGTGGTTCACACCTTTAATCCCAATACTTGGGAAGCACACACACACACACACACACACACACACACACACACACACACACACACACCTTTAATGGCTGGGCAGAGAAAGGTATATAAGGCGTGAGGAGACAGGAACTAAAGGCTTTTTAGCTGAGGAAGCTCATTCAGCTAGAGGATATCCTATGGGCTGAGGCTTTTTCAGGCTGAGGAGTCCTAGAGGTAAGAAGTGGCTTGTTCCTTTGTCTCTCTGATCTTTCAGCATTTACCTCAATGTCTGGCACTGGAGTTTTTTTTTTACTAAAAGACCGTTTAGAATTCGTGTTACAGATAACTTACTATTATGTAGCAAGGACAGCTGGTGGTGTGGTTACTCTGGTGGCACTGTGCACCGAACAGTCCAGTGGTCTTGTCTCCCTCACACACTGGTGTTTCTGAAAGCTAAGGTGCCTGGTACACTTATCTCTCTAGATTCCCTACTCTCAGAGTACTAACTCGTCTTTGTCTAGTTCCTCCCAACCAGCACTGTGGCACAGTAGCTCTTTGAGAAGAACACAGCCTGGGAAATAGCCATCACTGGCTAGCTGTACCTTTGAGCCTCTGGAGGAAGGGGTGGGCTTAGTTAGCAGATGGAGTTACTTTAACAAGAGCTGGGCCTTATGGGGGTGCGGCTGCACCATTTATACCTCTCGGTTCAGTGCTGGCTAAGTTTGCTGTCGTCCAATGCTCTTTACTTCATTTCATACTTACATCTGAGCTACAGCTATTCCCATTTGCATTTGAAGAAACTGAGGCCATATGCCACACAGCTAGTAAAGAGATACTCAGATTCCATCCAGACTTGCTTTCTTCATCATTGCCTACATCTGCATCTTTCTTGTGGATGTGGATTCCTTAGCAAAACCTCCAAGAAATCGGGGTTCAAACACTCAGGCTTTAAGTTTGGCTCACGTTCAGACACGGTTGGTTTCTGGAGGCACACTGAGCAGCCAGACAATGCATACAACGTTAGTGGGGTATGGTGGCCCACAAATGAGCCCAGAGACCCATTAAGCTGACATACCACCTGACAAATGATGAGGGACTTTTAAACAATCCCAGCCTACTAAGAACCTGGTATTTACATAAGTGCAGATTATGGGAAGCCGTGGATAATTTGCTACCTGCTCGCTGTTAATGTGTTTGTGAGCACTGGCGAGAAGCTCATTCATTGTAAGTGTCTATGGACTAACTGCGCTGTAAAGCAAGCTGACAGCACAATGCACACCTATAAAAGCCTCTGCTAACCGATGCAATCCGAGGAGGTGCACATGCAAATGAGCGCAGGGATAAGGGGCGAGATTGCTGGGATGCATGCGACCCTTATCTGAGCAAGTTTTATGTTCCTGTCCTTAGGTAACCCAGCAGAAATACAGGCTGCTGTGATACGGTGACTCTAACCGCATTTGCCATGGTGATAGTGCAAGGTCGGGCACCGAGGCCCCATAATCGGAAACGCGTGAAGGCCGTGGACTGACAAGGCTGAAATCCATTCGTTACTCCCTGCTTCGAATGCTCTTGCTGCCTGGCTGAGTCCAGACTCCTCCATCCGGGACACTGGACTTCCTGCTCTCTTCTGACTTCACTGGGACAACCTTTCCGGTTTCAGCGAACCTGGGCACTTTTTCCAGAGAAACTTTGATTTTGTGGGTAGCTGAAAGGCTTCCCCTTTCTCCTTGCCTAAATGTGTGCAGAACTCAAAAGTTCCTTAGGGTTGTGCTTTCTAGAAATTCACGTTGTAAGGAATGCAAATTGTTTGGAGGCAGGATGCAAACTCAAGTCCCAGGGCAGGTGCCTGAGCTGAGAGTGACTGACAGGGCAGGATTCAAGACCTGAGCTTCTCCAGTTGGGGTTATTCTCTCTCCCCGTTTCCTTTCTCCCTCCCTCCCCCTTTTCCCTCTCCCCTGTCTCTCCTCTGTCCCCTTCTCTCTCCCCTCCCCCGTGTGTGTGTGTGTGTGTGTGTGTGTGTGTGTGTGTGTGTGTGTGTGTGTGTGTGTGTGTGTTGTCTTCCTTAATCTCCTTTTTACCTTAGGTTCTAAGAAAGGGCCTCTCACTGAACCCGGAGCTCATCAATTCAGCCAGGCTGGCTGGCCAGCGGACTCCAAGGAGGCTCTGCTTTCAAGACCTCCAGTGATGACTGAGCCCAGGAACAGCTACTGGACATGAATATTCAACCTAGCATCCCTCATGTGAAAAACCCAGCTCTGGAATGCTCTGAGGATAATAAAACATTTTTCAAGTACTGATGTGATGTTCAAAGTTTCCGACATTCTAAGGTCTTTGCAAATATTCCAAGTCTGAAAAACTCCAAAATCAGAACCACTCCAGGTCTCAAAAATTTTTAAAAAGAGATTTTCAACCTTAGTATATTTCCCCCTATATAAAACATTCATGTCTGTGGTGAAGTTTAATTTATAAATTAGGCACAATAAGAGATTAACAATAGTAGCTAATGGTAAAGTCAAACAGTTGCCACAGTGTGCTGCAATGGAAGGCAAGTGAATGTGGTATCTCCATGTCTAAAATGTCCTACTACACTGTGCTCGCCCATCTTGTAATAGTGTGACATGTTCGAGTACCCATGTGATCAGGTGAAGTGAGGTGACTTGGGCATTTTGACACAGTAATAGGCTGCTGCCTGAGGGTTACTTGTATACAAGCATTGTGATACTTCAACAGTCATCTGTGGTAACTGAGTTGATACTAAGTGATCAATGGAAGAGTAATACATGTAGTGTGGACACTGGAAAACAAAATAGATTAATGATCTGGGCAAGACAGAAAGATGAAGGAAGGTGTCTGTCACCATATGATTCAGAATGACAAATGATTTAAAAATTGTGACTTATTTCTGAAATTTTCCACTTAATATTTTCAGACTGTGGTTGATAACTGAAACAGCAGATTCTGGATATGGGAGATCTAATTTAATGTATTAGTAGGTAATAGTCCTGAGATGCCTGCTAAGTTCCTTTTCTCTCCCATTGTCCTGCCTTCATCTTTCAGTGCTCAACTTTGTATGTAACTCTTAATTCTTTCCATCAATCAGTAGCCTTGTTTAAGGAAGGAGTGGGTAACAGCACAACTAAATGTGCGAGTTATTCGGAAATGCACCAGAAATTAAGTTGAACTTATTCTTGGTGGAGAAATGGGTGGATATACAATATATGAGAGCAAATACTGTGAGATGTTAGTTATAGTTTGAGAGTATATGGATGTTTACTATATAATTCTTTCAACTTCTGGCCATTAAAATTTTTCACCATAAAATGTTTAGGAAATATGTCAGTAAGGATCTGGCCCCACTTTTATAAGACTCTTCTAAGGGGATAATGCCTTCTAAATAACATTTGGGCTTTTGTCAGTGTCAATTGCACCACTCTCCAAAGCACACAGCTGACATATACAAGTTCTTGGGAGTGTACGTACGTACTCAGGCATGTATGCACATGCATCTTTACTGTCCTGTTGAGGTCCTAAATTCCATACAAGTTTAAGTTTTATGTCTCCAAGTGGAAAGATCTTTGGGTAACCATGAAAAGATGTTTCTGTGGACTGAGACTCCTTCCTTTCCTTCCTCACCCCCCTCCTCTCCTCCCCTTCCCTCCTCTCCTTCTCCTCCTCTTCCATTCTTTTCCCTTCCCCTCTCTTTCTCCTCTTGGTCTTTTCTTTTCCCATCTCTTCCTTGCTTACTTTGCTCCCACATGTGCAAGACTGCACTGGTCACAAGGAACCACAAAGACAAATCAAATACAGCGAGACTAATCAAGGAGATGACACGTGGTTATATAAGCAAATGCAAACAGGACCATCTGAAGGGTCCACACAAAAGAGGGCCCATGATGGCTTCTCAAAGGGTGTAATGCTTTCGAAAGAGGAAGGGGCTCACTAGGCAGACAAGGGGTGGGGGGAAGTACTTCAGCTCCATGGACCTGGAAGCAGAAACATGACCTGAATGGCTACAGTTCAGAATATATGTAGTGGCACAGAGAAGATGGGGGAGAAGGCTCATGGGGTAATCAGAGACAGAACAATGATGAGTCTTAAGAATCTGAGACTTTGAATGGGGTTTCTAGCACAGCAATTAGGGTGTTTGGCCATCCCATCGCCAGAGTAGGTCAGTTCGGGCTGTATCTCGACCATTGCCAGCAGCCTGTTGTGGGGTATCTTTGTGGATTTCTGTGGGCCTCTCTAGCACTTTGCTTCTTCCTGTTCTCATGTGGTCTTCATACTGAGGGATCTGGATGCAGAGATCCATGGCTAGGCCCCGGGTGGATCTCTGGGAGTCCAATTAGCGAGAATGAGGAGGGTTTATATGAGCGAGAATTGTTGAGACCAAGGTTGGATAAAGCACAGGGACAAATAGCCAAACGAATGGAAACACATGAACTATGAACCAATGGCTGAGGGGTCCCCAACTGGATCAGGCCCTCTGAATGGGTGAGACAGTTGATTGGCTTGATCTGTTTGGGAGGCATCCAGGCAGTGGGACCGGGTCCTGTGCTCATTGCATGAGTTGGCTGATTGAAACCTGGGGCCTATGCAGGATCACTTGGCTTGGCCTGGGAGGAGGGGACTGGACCTACCTGGACTGAGTCTACCAGGTTGATCTCAGTCTGCGGGGGAGGCTTTGCCCTGGAGGAGGTGGGAATGGGGGTAGGCTGGGAGGAAGGTGAGGGGGGCCGGAGGGGGGAGAACAAGGGAATCGTGGCTGGTATGTAGAACTGAATTGTATTGCAAAATAAAAATAAAAATTAAAAAAAAAAGAATCTGAGACTTTAATGCTCAAAGTCATTGAGTGGCCTTAAACAATTTAGGTAGAGGACTTAAATGCAAAGTAGAACTGGTGATGATGATGATGATGAAGAATGGCTGGGGACTCAATGGCAGCAGGGAGCAGCACTGTGAAAGCCACAGGGTAGCATGGGAGCAAACAGTGGCAGCAGGTAGATGTCAAAGACAAATCCAGCAAAGTCCAAGGGAACAATGAGGAAGACTTGGCATCTGAAGACATGCAGGGACATGAGACATGGGGCAGCAGAAATGATGCCATTATCCAAGTGGGTTCACAGGCAGAGCATTGCTGGTAGCTGTCATGACACATGACAGGAATTATGATGCCCATGACCCCCTGGGAAGTCCTTAGCCCAGTGCTACCTGTTAAAACTCTGGATGGCTTCTGTGAGGCTGTTGTCTCCTGAGCCTTTCAAGTGACCTGGGTGCATGTTCTGCCTCTCCTGTGACCAGAATCTTCTGAGAAAGTGCCTTGAAAATGGCTTCTGGGATGCTTTCTAAGCCATCTGGAATACAGGTTGCAGGAGAGCCCCCGGCACAGGCTCGGCTCTGATTTCTGGATTCTTGCTTCACACTCCCCGACTGCTGCCTTTTAGAAATGAACCCTGGACTGCCTCACTTTATTAGGAAATTAAAATTGTTTCCGAAGACCTCAAAGGAGGAAAATGAAATTGTTTTCAGCTTTGATTGCGGTCATAATAAAATAGCTATTTAGAGGGGGATTGTGTTATTCTTGGATAAATGCGGAACAAAAATACTTTTTTACAGTTTGCCATAAAGACGGCCATATAATTTTTCCCAAGACAAACAGAATCAATGATTCGGGGAAGATGAGGGCATCTATATTTGTTCTTCCTTGGACACCAAGCACAGTGGGCTATTTGATCTTTACAGAACTAGGAAAGGGACCTCAGTCTGCTTCCTGGCTACTCCATTTCCCTGCAGTGGCAGGACCCTAGCAGTTGGCCCCTGGGGAGGTTCCAAGCTAGACGAGGGCCCTTCCCCCACTCTCATGCCCCATGATGCTCATTGACAACTTGCTCCTGCTTCCTGGTTGAAGTAAGAACTCAGAGCGTGCAGAAACACACTTAACTTACAACACTAAGTGTAGACAGTTCTCCTGTATTGGCCTTATCTGGTGGTCACAGCACCTCCCCAACACTAGAAATGATCTTTGATTCCAGAAGCTACCGTCAAGTTAAGGTATCTTGCCCCATGTCCCACAGTTGGTGGCTTTTAGCACACTTTATATTTTAGGTGCTCTTTAAAATTCTCTGTACTTTTAAGTTTGTGTTTCTCTCTCCAGTTCCCAGTGTTATGAACTGGTGTCCGGCGGAGGTCAGCAGGTCTTGCTGACCCAAGTCTTGGGCTCTAGGAAACTAACCCTGAGATTCTTTGTTTCTTGGTATTTTTGTTGGGAAAGGGGAAAGAAACACATTTGACTTGGGGGTTTGGGTTTTATAAAGTGTGGTGGTTAGAACACAAGGAAAATGTATATTAAAGAAACAGAGCTAAGAAATTAGCTTTTCAATGGAGCATTTGTTAGCATATCCTAAGATAATGTGGGTTTTTAACCTCCTTGGGGAAAAGAAAAAGGTAGGTAGGATTTCTTAAATGGTGCTGGAATTTAAAGAAGGCAAACACTACTGACCGAGCTACCTCAACAGCTCCTGACCTGAACAGATCTAAAGAAAGGTTACATTTTAAGATCCCTGCATTTGAAAGGCAACAGTTTGGGGAGGGGACTTCAGTGTGTGAAGTTCCACATCAACACCCACACCAGGCTCTGAACACTTGTTCTGGGACAAAGGCACTGAAGGAGACTGTGGTCCTGTGCAGGCAGCATGGGGTTTCCTCTATCCTTCACCTAGAGTGACTTATCTTTGAAACAAGCTGAGCCCACAATACCCGGCCTCAGCCTCTTCAGTCCCAGTTCTGAATGACTTGAGTTGCTTCTATATTACATGTCTGTCCCTTTAAAGCCCCTGATCTTTGTGTAGACTCTGAAGTCTACACATTCAGAGGCCCTGGCCTGGATACTGCACTGACACAAAGCATTCTTTGATTTTTCAATAATAAATAAATCAGACATTAGGGGAAGGGGTTGCTAAAATCTCAAAAACCTGCCCCTAATTATTGCAAATCTCTTTACATATTCTAATGCTTTGGATGCACATTAAAGAACTCAGCCCATATTTATGATGTTAGCACTGTCCTGGCTTTTCACAAAAGCATCTCTAATTGGCACAGGGATGGGAGGGACCCAAATTGGCTGATGCTCCAACTACTAGCTTCCCTTTGCAGTAACTTCTAGTGCTTATGAAGAATTCAAGGTCCTTCACATGAATAAGCCCAGGCCCTTGCTCATCCATGTTGTGCCCATGTGTCCTGGTAACTCAGAAGCCGGTAGGGAAGTAAGAATGTCCTTCAGAACATCATCAAGTCAAGAGTGGGCAATGTGGGTCCTCCTTCATTAGGGCAGGGAGGCCTGATGGTACAGGGATTTGGGGGGTACTTTTATGTAGTTACATCACAGACAGATGGACACGTATCCTTCTCATAGCATATTTACTTATGCCTTGCCTGAATCCAACAACATGCCTTCCCCTCCCTGGGCCATCTGTGAGTAAGTAATTCATAACATTCAAAGACAGAAAGAGTTTGAGGTTAAGGTGGAAGAAGAAAAGAAAGTTCTGCATGACTTTCCTGTAAGACAGGACACTGACAACAGAGGAAGAAATGATTCACCCAAGTCTAACATGGTGAGCTGATGACTTTATTGATGGTGCGGGAGCATGGGTAGTTCAAAGTCAGCTACTCACCAAAAGGCTTACCCCAGCTTGAGTGACAATTCAAGAAAGCTACAACCTTGGAGTTCTTTGCCCATCTTGTAGGCAGATCCACTGAAGACTCTTCTCCCCAGCAACACTCTACTGCTTATATAACCCTGAGGAGGGACCTTATGGGTCTCTTAACCCTCTGAGTTTCCTGAGTCTTGTACATTTGGGGAACTTCCTGAACCTCCTAGTATTTCTTTAGCTTCCTTAGTCTTAAGAGCTCCCCTCCCCCCAGAAGCACAATGTTTCCATTCAAATGAAATAATTCTGCAACAGGAGGAGAGTCAGGAAGGATGAAGTACTAGCTTCATCTAACTTGGTTGCCTATACTGCCGAGCTTCTGATTGGAGTTAGACACTAGGCGGGTGTTTGGAGTGCAGTGTGCACACAGATCAGAGAGACTTGGACACAAAGGCACAGGACAAGCCATGTTTGATAAGATGTGTTTAGTACAGAAGGAAATGTGATGTAGGGCAGAAGGGGCCCTTAGTCAATATGCAAAGGATGACAGAAAGATTTGCTCCCCATAATCAGATGAACCAGACCTAGAAAGTCACAAAGGACCCCAGCAATGAATGGATGGAAGGAATGCTAGCATTTATTAAGTACTCACTACTGCCAGCCAGGGCCTAGACTGAGCATTTTGTATGGTTTTTGCCATGATTTATTCACTATAGTTCTGAAATTTTTGCACAATGAATTCCAGAGAGTTTTCGGAATTGATCTGAGTCCCTGGAGCTAGAGAGAGCTTGAATTTGAACTCCTGCCCCCCTTTTCCCTGACTCCACTCAGCAGGAATTAAGAAGTCTCACTGGGTGACTGAGGGGAGATGAGGGGGAATGAGGGGGGATTCCTCCACAGGTGAAGGGTCATGGTATTCCCTAGGTCCTTTCCCTTCTGAGAAACCCTATACACACTCTTGGTGGCCCCAGGAAGCGTGGCTAGAGTGTCAAAATCTGGAGGGAGGAAAAAGGAGACATGCTATGTGGCCTTCATCTGCTTCACAGAGTAGAGTGAGCGGCAGACGGGCCTCACCCGGGACTGATTCTCTCCAAATGTGCCTGCCAGTAAAATGCTTTACAAAGAAACCTGACAATTTAGTTGTTAATTTAAAACATCCTCTTCTAAGCTCTCTGTAACTACAATCTAATTGTTGCAAGTTGGTGGTTTATTTTCTAAAAAAGAAAAGAAAGTAAAATAATATTGAATACAAATGTCTTTCTCCTGCAATAACTCAGACTATTCTTATGTTCTCCCCCGGTATTCCTTCATGTTACTAGCAGATTCTCTGTCTCTGTCTCTTTCTGTCTCACTCTCTCTGTCCCCCGCCCCCGTGTGTGTGTGTGTGTGTGTGTGTGTGTGTGTGTGTGTGTGTGTGTGTGTGTGTGTGTATGTTGGTGCACTTGTATGCACACATTTATCGAGGCCAGAGGTTAATGCTAGGTGTCTTCTGTCACTCTCCACCTTATTTTTTGAGAAAGAGTCTTGTACTGATCCCGAAGCTCACAGATTCCGTAAGATGAGCTCAGGGACCCTTCTATCTCCATCCCCCCTGCCCCAGGGTACTAGGACTATAGGTGCTTCCCAACATACCTGGATTGTCATGTAGTTGTTGTAGATATGAACTCAGGTCCATGAGCTGAGCAGCAATCACTTTGCCAACTGAACCATTGCCTTATTCCAGCTATCAGGCTCTTTATGCAATGCACATTCATTTCTAAAAAAATAATGTCAGGAATTTAAAGGAACCAGGCCTGGAGGTGTAAGCTTGTAATCTCAGCTGCTCACAAGAGGATCATAAGTTCAGGGCCAGCTTGAGCAACTTGGTAAGAACCTGTCATCAAGTAAAATGTAAAAGGAGGGCTGGAGATACAGCTCAGTGTTAGTCTAACATGCATGAGGCTTTAGGTCCAGTCCTTAGATAGCATCTATTGTCTCTTCTGAAAGGAAGACAAACAAACAAAACTAACCCCTCTCTTGTAAAGGGTAGCACAGAGGTTGAAACCTTGGCTCTGAAATTTAAGACCTATATTTAGGCCTGAGATGAAACAGCAGCTAGCTGACTGCTCAGGGGACTTCTTTAACTTCTTTTAAGTGTGTTTCCTTGTCAGTAAAATAGATAATAGATTATATAAATTTGCTGGCAGGGTCAAAAGATTATGTCTTTAGGAAAGATCTTTTAAGCTGTAATAAATGATGCCAGTGTTTGCTAATCTTTTCTTGCTCTGCAGGCTTGAGAATGATCTGGAATCTGAACTCTCACCACCTCTTCACACTGACGCAATTACAGCCAGTGTTCAACAGAATTGGTGCAGCCTCATCCGGGGACCACAGGGGAGTTCTGTGCAAACGAAGGCTCATGTTAGCTGTTCTCGGAGGTCCCTTCCCATCTAAGGGACTCTGTCCTTAGTCCTGGTGGCAATTAGTTCACCACCTATATACCCATCTACACACACACACACACACACACACACACACACACACACACACACACACACACAATCTATTTATGTAGTTTTTTTTTAATTTGATAAATGGTGATGGTATTTCTTTGTGTCAGATACAAAATCAGGAACTAGAACATAGGTCTGGTGAGCTGGAGACTATTGTGGATTATTTTGTTATTATTGTTTTTCTTTGAAGTTATCAAAAAGATGTAATAAAGATCATTGCAAGAACTTTGGTTGTTAATTATTGTACAATGGGAAATTGTGCAGGCTTCAAACACGACAGAGGAAGAAACTTTCATTGACCATGGGAACCAGAAGGAGATGCTACAGGGGGTGGGGTGGGGAGGTGCAGTGAGGAAAAGTGATGGCAGGTGTCACTCTCTGACTCACAGGGGAGAGCTAGTGGAACAGAACCCCTGAATCTCTTCCCTCCTTGAGGAAGTGCCAGGCACAAGTAAATGTTGTAGATGCCTTGCTTCCACATCGTGCATCTTGACAAGAAGCAGCTCAGGAACTGAGAATTACCTGAGGACTCAGGGAGAGCAGGTACCTCTGCTGCAATCATGGGTGAGCACAGGCTTACACAGGCGAGCACCCTGGGGTGGGGTGGGGGGCATCTTTGTGCACACGTGCACACTAGCTAGTTGAGTGGATAAAATGAATATGAAGAGATGATGGAACTGTCAGCCCCTGGCCATCTGCTCTGGGTGTAGGCTAGAGTGACAAATTTAGCAGGAAATTTGGAGACCCAGCAGGAACTGGGAGAAGTAAGCCTCTGAGATGGGCCTTTGTGTTGGCATTAGGGAAACAGAAATTCTCATCATAGCCTAATGTACAGGACCATACACCTGCTGGATCCAGAGCCCAATTTTTCACTGGGGTTGAGACAGGAGGTTTCTCATGGACTTAGGGATTTGTTGATGGGTTTCAGTCTCTACAGGTGAGCTAGCTGAGGTAGACAGTGGTAACTTCCATCATCTAGTGTTCTCTAGAGTTTTTATATACACTCTCCCAATTCCTGTGTACATATAAAAATACACAAATTAGAAGAGTCTATACAAGACTTAATTTCACTTAGTGTCATTTCCTTCTATGGTAATAGATACCATTTATATTCTATTAATATGTGTCATTTCTATTACAAATGCCTTGTATGTGGTATTAATGTACCATAGAAGATTCTTATATAGAAAGTATCAGGTAAGTCAACTCAAACTAGCTGAAGAGCCAGAGATTGTGGTGCCTACTGGAGATGGACAGGGCTGAGCTGAGTTTACCTCAGGATGGCACTGAGACTCAGTTTCTATCTCTTTGCCACTAAATAGCTCAGTTCCATCTTAAGGTTGACCCTGTGGTGATAAGATGTAGCCTGATAGCCCTAAGAGCTATCTTAGTCCTTGGCACATGTCCAGAGAATCTCTTGCTCAGCTAGCAAACAATCTTGGTTACAGAAAGAACCAATGTAATTTAAGTGCCCATCCATGAGCCATTATGACAGCAAGGGCTAGAGCTATGCTGGTCAGCTGAGGCATGCAGCAATAGCCCACTCAGTCACTAACACCGGCTTCTCATCATCTTACCCCTTCATTTCTCGTCTCAGTTTCTCAAGCTATGATTCAGTGAAGTCAACCTGAAGTAGCATGTTTCTCCCTATTACCCAGCTATAGAATGTCCAAGCATCCTTACTGCACCTAAGAAGCTGCTGTAGATATAATAGGTGCTTAGCAGGTGCTGCATGGATGGATCAACCCCAACCTAGGAATGTGATGACCATAGGGATAGAACCTTGCCTATTTTAAGACAACAGAGCATGACCATAACTTTCTTCCTTATTGCCCCTTTGGCTCAAGAGTAATTTAAAAATGTTATTTATTTACTTTATTTTATGTATACATGTGTACGCCTGAGTGTATGTATGCATCACATGTGTGAAGTACTGTAGGAGGTCAGAACAGGACATTGGATCCCTTGGAGTTAGAGGTGATTGTGAGCCACTATGTGGATGCTGGGAACTGAACCTGGTCTTTCTGCAAGAGCAGTAAGTGCCCTTACCTACTGAGCATCCCTCCAGCCCTGGGGCAGAGACTGATCTATCTTTCTAAACATATTGTACTGTTTGATGCAAAGCTTCCACTGACATCATGAGAGCAGACCATCACTAGTCACAAGACAATTCCATGGACAGTCATGGGGACTTTGTAGATGAAAGCCTATAATATCCATTTATTAGACGCTCTCATGTTTACAGGTTCCAATACATTCCCAACATCAAAATGCAGATCTCAGGATAAAAATTAGATGTATGGATAAAAAGTAGGGAGTGAATTCAAGCTTCTTCTGAAGTTACAAGAGATGTACTCTAGAGTACAATAAAGCAATGTGTAGTCAAAATATTATACATCTTTCTAGATTGTGTATCAGAAAATGTAAACCAAATTACTTAGGAAGTAATATAATATTATTCATGAGGAAAATGGGTATAATAGAAACATTGTTGAACAATTATCCAGGGGAGCTTTGAAGAAAACAATGCCGTATTATTCTGGTTGACTCATTCAGAAAAAAAATGCAATTGAATCGTTTTTATCTTCTGTTCTTAAGAACAGTTTATGATTCCACTTGAATCTTGGTTTAGTTTTTCCAGATGATTCTGATATCAGACACTGTTGAAGACTAGGGATCTATAGAAACCCTGCCCAAACTGGAACATCAGCATTGTGGTCTTTCCATTTACCCTGCATCATCCCCCACCCAGGAACCTGTGGCCAAAGCCATTGGGTTTTCTACTTTGCTCCCCTTTTATATCACTTGGTTCCATTAGGATTAGATGGCCAATCTTTAGACTATTGACTTGGGTACCATAAAGTTGTCCTAAGGACATCTGTAGTTATCTCAGAATGCAGACGGCTGTTGGCATGAAGTGCCATGCTTCTCTGACCCTATAGGCAGGGTTGTCAGACTGGAGTATCTGAGCTCTAAATGACTTTAAAAGTTGGTCTCCAGCATCACAACTATGTCACACTGGTGACTGTCACCATGACAGCATCGTCTCCAAGCCCTTTGAAGGATAGCCTGACTTTCCGAAAATAGTCTTCCCCTGGAGTTTTGTCACACTTACCAATGAGAGGATATGTGTCTGAGGTTGGAAGGTAGAAAGGGTATGTCATTCTTCTTAGAACATGTGATGGTCAGCATCTTCCAGCCTTCTTCTCAGTCTCTTCCCAGTTGCAGGGGTGAAGGACTCCTTTCTCCAGTTCAGCAATACCTATTTCATTTTCTCTGTGCCTTGGATTGTGGCTTTCCAGAAAGATCTTCATTCCTTCCTCTCTTCTCACACTCATGGAAACCCCAAGTCGGCTTTTACAATCTTTTATTCCCATAATACTTTCTTAACCAAACCTAGACTGTCCTGGATCTTTGTATGCTAGACAGTGAAGAACTATTGAAGGTTTATACCTGGAAGCTGCATCATAAAGGGAATATGTGAGGGAAATGGCACATCGGGAAGCCAATGACCCCTCCAACAAATGATGCTAATGTCTGCCTCATTTTCTGTCATCTTGCTCAGAAGATGTCACCTGAAGTGATCTGACTGTCAGACACAGAGGCCAGCTTTGGTGTCAGACTCTGCTTGAGTACATGTGTAATAACTATTTCTTGGTTGTCAACTTGACTACATCTGGAATGAACTAAAACTCAAGTAGATGGGTACATCAGGGAGGGATTTTTCTCAATTAAATCATTTCAGTGGGAAGATTCATCTTTAATCTGAATCTTTGGAGGTGGGAAGATCCACCTTTAACCTGGGCCACACTGTCTAGTGGCAGCCTATATAAAGGACATAGAAGAGGGAAGCTTTTGTTCTTTGCCTGCTTGTCCTCACTCTGTCAAGTTTATTCCTTCACTGGCATTATAGCCTACTTCTTCAATACGTCTCTCTGTTCATACCTGGTCCTGGTCTATCATAAGCCCTGGAAAGAGAACTACCACAGGATTCAAAACATCTGACTTTGAGCTTAATCATCCAAATGATCCTGACAGAGTCACTTTCACTGTCCAGCTTCCATTCCATCTTCTGATAATTGCTCAAAAGAATTATCCAGAGACATCTTTCAGGTCTAATATCCCACATAATCATACACCCACCAATAGCAGCTGATTTCTTTAGTTTGAAATGCCCTTGAAGGCCAGGTCTAAGACAAGGCCCCCAAGTAGAAAGGTAGGCCTAAAAGGTAGATGCTTTCTCCTGGGCCTGTGGTAGCTAATTTATCAGCATTATCTTCTTCTGGGATGATACATAGAGGGCCCAGGAGGTCAGGGAAGTAAGAGTCTATATGCACTCAAAAATTTATACCCCTAATCAGGTCAGGGGTGTGGGGGTGGCCATTTTGCTTCTGACGGACCGACAAATGGAGGGACAGAGCTCACACTTGCCTCTTTGCCCTCCCCTTGCCCTGATGGAGTGTCTCACACCTCTCACAGTTTGAAAGTCAAGAATAAGCCACAGTGAGAGTCGAGCATGGCTGTGAGCTAGCTTTGCGTGTTTCCTCCCAGAGATTCCATCTCTGAAGCGGTCGCCTGCCTTGCCTGTCCTGCGGTCTGCGGCTGGAGCCACACACAAATCTTGATCTCATCAAGATCCCTCTGTTCCCTCAGCTGCTCCTGTTTTTCCCTGCAAAGACACGTGTCCGTCCCTGGAAGTTTTATTGTTCCCCGCTGTCTCATTTTCTCACGCGCTCCTTCTTTGGGAGCTGGGAGCGAGCCAGGCCCTCCTTGTGGAAGACAGAGCCCGGCACCCACAAGAAAGCCCTCTTCTCTCCTCATTATGTCTCCCTGTTGTCATTAAAGAGAGAAAGAAAGACAATAAAAATCCCTCTTCCTCCTGGTGCTTTTTATAGATTTTCTCATTATGAGAATTAAGAGCAATCAAAGGCAAATCCATAGCTGCTTCTCTTTAGACAAATCATCTTGAAAGTCTTTGCTGCTCAAGTCAAACGTGATGGCTGTTGGCTGCCGGCACTGAGCCCCCAGGGTAGGTTCCAGTCACCTCCAGAGTGTAGCTGGGGGGAAAAAGAAGAGGCTGGGATAGGGAGCCTCTGAAGCTAACTGCTCTTGCCCAGCAGCTACATGCCCTAAATCCCAAAGACTGTGGATTCTGGATATGGGCACTTGCTGGGCTTCTGGATAGGGCCTGGATAACTGTTTCTGGGAAGCTATCCAGACCCAGAGGGGCTGAGCCCGTGAGTGTAACATTTTTGGAAAACTTTGCGTAGAGGAAAGATGGACATTTCTAAACTGGCTACAGGGCTGAGATGGGGTGGTTGTTAAGCTCGCTTTTACTTGGCCTCTCCTGAATCCAGGGCCCATTCATCACAAGGGCTAGTGATTGAGGTATCAGAAGAGCATGCCCATCAAGGAAGGGTAAGATGGAATACAGAACCTTCCAGGACTTGCAGGACTTGGAAAAAGGTGCCCATAACAAGGCATAGACCTAAAGCCAGGTGGAAACATTGCCAGCAGACCACCTCTTTTCAGGGCAGTTGTGGGCTTAACAGGTAACATACTGTAGGTTCCAGGACAGACTGAAAAATAACTTATGGTGACATTAGCTTGGTGACTGTATTAATGACTTTTCTAATCACTCTGACCAACTACCAGATATATGGAGAGACCAGGAAGCAGAGAGTTGGGCCGAACTGAAGCCCAAGCTTTCATCTTCAAGGATCACCTCTGGAAGATCCACCTCTTTCAGCAGGGCCCTACCTCCTGAAGGGTCCCCACCCATCAGGGACAAGTTCAAACACATGAGCCTGTAGGGGAGAATTTACATTTAAAGGGTAACAGGGCTGCGAGACACCAAATTACACTTGAACAGATCTGAGGGTCAGATCTGGTTGCTCTTCTTCTTCTCTGTGTTCTTTTCCCCTCCCCAGCCTCAGTATCTCCATTAGTAAAAAATCAGGACTGGTTTGAACTTCCCGAAGAAAATGGTTCCCATTGAAGCTTGATGTCATTAGGTATCTCACAGAGAATGATTTTGTGGCACAGTGCTTAGAAACCTTGCCATGTATCAAAGTCACCTGAGAATGACCATGATGTTGTGCCTGGGAAGCACGCTAAACAGCACCTGGTGAAGACATGTACTCATCTTTATTTAACCTTGTGTATCCGGGATGTATTTTGACAGAGAAGTCTTTTTATCCCAGTATGAGCCTTTACGACTCAAGGAAGCAGTGTTCCTCGGCACACACTCTGGGAAACAGGGCTGCAGGGCATCTCTAGATAGTCCATAGGGATGTGATATCTGTGATTCCTTAGTCCTAGGACATCCTATGCTTCCTTAGTCAGAAGGGCAGTGTGTCGCCCACATGAAGCTTTAGTACGAAGTGCACAAGAGAGGGCCAGGCTGGGGTCACCCTTGCATTGCCTCTCTGACTCCTCAGCCCTGTGGATGCTGTCTCTTGCCTAACGTACCTTCCATAGACTTTTGAGTGACTGACCCAACTTTCTCATCTCAGCTCTGGGGTCCTTCCTCTTTCCTTGGAGTCTGTGTAAGATCTCCACATATGTGTCTTTTGTTTTCCAAAACATGCCTACATTGGAATCCTGAAAGATCCCTGGAGGCTGAGGTGTATGTGGGATTATTCACTTCAATCCATTGCCTCAGGAAGTGTTTGACATGTGGGAAGCCCTCAATAAATATTTATTAAATGATTAGATACAAATTAAGTGACTTCATAATTGCTCTCTTAGACCAGGAGAAGAGTGATACTCTTCTAGGAAAGGAAGAGCCTCATTTTTTCTCATTCTGTGGGGAAGTTGCTGACAGGAATGTGTCTTAGTCACTAAGGTGGACCTGGCCAGCCACTTCTGTGCACAGAGCCTTTCCCACAACTGAGTATGCTCACCATAGACTTAAAGGAGACCCTCACAATTAGAATTTGAGTTAGCTGATTCTAACATTCTCTGCTAATGCTAAGAATCAAGTAGTTAATTCTTATTTAATCAGTATACTGTATAATTTGCAGTTCCCTTCAAAATAAGGCCTCTTGCATTCAATATCTTTGAATTTAAGAACAACTACATTTAAACAATAATTAATTTAGTAGCAATCTATTAATTAATAATAGCTATCCTATGCCTTCATAAAAAGCAGCCTAAATGCCACAGTCAATGAACAATTAAAACTACATTAGACAGTTCCCTATGGTGGCAGGTGCTGTAGAATTTTCTTTCTCTTTTGTTTAGATTTATTTTATTTTATGTGCTGGATGTTTTGGCTGCATATATATATAGGTGCAACAGGTGTATGCCTAATGCCCTCAAAAGTCAGAAGAGGCCATTGAATCCCCTGCAACTATCGTTACAGACAATTGTGAGCCACCATATGAGTGCCTGGAATTAAACCCAGGTCCTTTGTAAGAACAAGTGCTCTAAACCACCGAGTCACCTTTCCAGGCCTGAGATCATATTTTCAAAGTTTCTGACATGGTGTTCACCGGAAGCACTGAGTCGGATAGTCATTAGGGTGATTATAACCCAATTGCACGCACATAGCAGCTCGACAAGATGAGGCAGAAGTACAAACACAGAACATCTGGACCAGATGATGAGCCAGAGGCAAACCCTGTCCATGTGATTTTAAAAATCTGCTTCTGTAAAACTTCCCTCTAATTCTTTCTAATGTGCCTGTCTTAATTGTACATTTCAAAGATAAAAATAAGACTAGAGTCAACAGGTGATGCGTTCTTTGGTTCTGCAAATATTAGTTTGATTTTTTTTCCAGCTGAGGTTTGAGGATGTTGTTCACAGATAACTGGCCTCATTCATCTTTTCCAGATGCCTTGAGGTGTCCCTTACAACACTATAGATTCTGAAGATCACACCAAACTCAAATAATCCATCTAGTTATTGGTGACCCCCAAAGTCTCTGAGATTTAAAAGTAAGAAGTTTGGCCTTCCACTGCCCCATGTGGGGAGTTATGTTTCTTTTATTTAGAGGATGGAGTGAGATGGCAGTTGGCCCAGGTCTGTAACCTTTTCTCTTTGTCCTGAGATGGATGCCAAAAGCTATTACCAGGAAAAGAGGAAAAACAAGTTTCTATTTGGCTTTTCGCTGCTCTGGCAGTAAACAGCAGTGCAGCCTCAGGGGCGTCCTGAGTGAGCAGGATTTAATCTCCTCCGGGTTGTCCTGATAAACATCCTTTCAGCGGTCCCCAGCCTCAGCCATTTTCTCCTCTGTGAGGATGGTGCTTGGTTTTCAGTGGAGTGACTGGTGCTGGGCTCTCAGTGGATCTAACTCCTGACTCTGACCTCTCCTGCCTCCACAGTCCCAGCTCACTCATGCTTGAGATATCTGGACCCAGGACGGTCCCTGACTTGGCATGTAAACCTAATTCGACGGAACACAGAGACCTGCCATAATGGAAAGACCATGGCTTCAGGGAGTCAGAACAATCGAAGTTTGAGTCCCAGTCCCTCCACTTACGCAATGTGACTTTGGTTAGACCAGAGATCTCATCTCCAGGAGTCCTCATTTCTGATGAAATGGGACAAATGTTCTAACCAAAATTCTGTTTTCTGGCTTGGGGAAAGTATCAGCTTCCACATACCTGATAGCATAAGGCCAAGTTTCCATTCCTCTGCTAGCCAGTGCTGCACACTGAAGAGTCAAAACATTTTTCAAACACCACTGATGAGCTAAACTGAGTCCCAAAGGTGCTAACTGGGATGACAAGGGGCCCAGAACCTGGGTACAACAGGGTAGAGAAGAGAGCATGTTAGTGTCAAGATGATCAGGGAGCCCAAACAATGGAGTACAATGGCTTCAGGTTTGGGACCATCTCAAATCTGGGAGAAGGAGCCAAAACATAGCAGTGCTGTTTTTAACTGGTTATTACATCAGACACTTTCTGTGTGCCTGACTGCTCATCAGTGAGGACAGTTGCACCCTCCTCCAACATATCACCCAGTTGGAAAGACAGCCACTGTCTAAATAATTACGTGATTGACAACAAAACCAGAGAGTCCATGGCCCTGCGTGAATTAGGGCCGTGATAGGAACCGGAGGTGGTTGGTATCAACATGACTCAGGGAGGCATGGAGAGAAATGGTTGGGTAGTTTGTGTGTTATACAAAGCTGCAGATGAAAGGAGCTGGGAGCACTGAGCCGCCGGCCTTACTTGCTCTTTGAACTGTGTATCAAGAGGGTGCGTTTGCTCAGAGGTGACACCTTTTAAAGTTTTTACAGAGGTGTCGTATGGCCTGATAATGACTATCCAAGGTCTTCAGTGGTAGCCCATGGCAATAACTGGGATGAAGATATTCCTAGTCGGCCTGTACAATATTTTATTTGTTTGTTTCTGGTTTTAGTTTGAATCAGTTGTTAGATTTTAAAGTTTGGGAGACTGAACATGAGAGAGAGAGAGAGAGAGAGAGAGAGAGAGAGAGAGAGAATATGGATGGGCACATATATGTGCTCCCTGATTGTTACCATGTGACGTCCTATGACACCTTGGGACTCTGAGGCCAAAAGCCTATCAAATTTAGAACTCTAGAATCATAAACCAAAATAAACCCCCTTCTTTTTAACTTACCAATCTAGTTTTATATTATAATAGTAAAAGAAGACAGATGAAGACAGATTGAGAAGGCAGGGTTTTACCAGCCTTCCTGGCCTCAGAGCACTTGGGTTTTCTTCTGGGTTCTCTTCAGCTTCTAGAGGGTTTTATAATGAGCCGTGGAATTATCTAACATCCAAGAAGGGTCCCTCTGGCTGCTTCACTGAGAAAGGGGGAGGAGGAGGAAGAGGAGAAGAAAGAGGAGGAACAGTACATGAGTTTGCCCATCCCTACCCACCCTGGAGCTGCTCAGCCATAGGCTAGGGAAACCCACTCCTCTACTCTGAATATGTGGGTGTGCGTGGATCCTGGGATCTCCACAGACTCAAGGTCCTGAACCTACACTGCATTGTGGAAATGGTCTCTGCTGCTCCTCACTTCCAAAGATGATCCAAGACTACCCTAAGGAAGCGAGATTTTGTGGTACTCTTGTTCTCCAGGGGCTCAGGTGCTAGCCTCCTCTCATAGGAAAATGGGTCTGTCTGCTGGTCCTTACTGTCTTTGTCACAGTGGCCATCACGTGAAGCCAAAATTACTGGGTTTTGTGTCTTATTTTTCTCACTGATTCTGCAGAAATGGTGCCTTCCTTACTTTTGTTTCCATTTTAGCAGTAGAGTACCTTATAAAACTGGTGTTACTTATCTTTGTAAGTTCAACAGTGAATGAATGGGGCCAATGGGCAGATGTTCCAGGGAATCTCAGCCTATCACAAAGAATAGTGCTGTTACAGGGATATAGCTCAGTGGCTAGTGTACTTGTCAAGCATGCACAAACCCCTGTATTGGTTCCCTAGCACTGCATAAACCAGGTATAGTGGTACACACCTGTAATGCCAGCACTTGGGGTGAAGGTAAGGGTATCGGGAGCTCAAGATATCCGCAGCTACCCAGTGAGATCAAGGCCAGCCTTGGGTACATGAAACCTTGTTTAAACAAAGCAAACCAACAACAACAACAACAAAAATAAACATAACAACAATAGCAAAATAGTTCTACCAGCCAGAGCTAGTAGTGAAAGAGTCAAACAGTGGAAGAGATTGACTCCTATGGTAGAGAATTCCCCACGGCTGGGAGGTCCAGGCAGGGGCTGGATAACTCTTTGGCTGTTGAAAGATGCTACAGGGAGAGATGAATTCGATCTCCCAGAAGCAAGTCATGAATAATAATCTGTGCAGGCTTCCCCATGGGGATGGAGTAAAATTTAACATTTCACCTGCTCGCTGAAGGAGCTTTGGGAGTCAGGGGTATCCTGTTTGATAGTAAAAATTTAGATGTAAAGCTTATCCCACTGTATAATACTGAAATCTAGCCATTTAAGACAGCTACAAAGTGGCTGGGCAGAAGGCTATGGCTGTATACTGTTTGCTGAGCAGGCATGGTGACCTCAGTTCAGATCCCCAGGAGCACATGAAAGCCTGGAGCTGCAGTTTATGCCTATCATCCGGAGCTGGAAGGAGAGACACAGACATACACAGATGCAGAAGTGGATCTCTGTATCTTGTTGGGATATCTGTATCTTGTTGGCCAACCAGTCCAGCCAAATTGATGAGCTATTGGTGCAGTGAGAGGAACCGGTTTCCAAAGAGTAAGAGTAGAGTGATGGAGGTGGGTACCTGATATCAACCTCTGACCTCCACATCCATGAAGTACACACAGACAGAGGAAAGACATGCATATACATGTATATTAAAATAAACAAACAAAAGTCCACTACAGTCAGAGTGATAAAAAAGAGAAAATTAGTATAAACCCAATGGTGGAGAAAATGGCTTTGATCTCTCTATTCCGGGTCCTAAATCTTCCTTTTCTCCCAAACTAGACTTCTTGACCCCTGTAAAATGGTTGGGAAAATACAAGCCTGCCTAGTGGAGACTATAAGAATTGACAGTCAGAGGGGCGAGTCTACAGGGCTTCTGTCCTTGTTCCTCAACTCTTCTTCACTTTGGGAGGAAAGCAGTGGACTGAAAGAAGGGACATACTTTTCTCACACTGGAAATAGAAGAAGAATCTATCCCCTCAATAACAAAGTGAGGATGAGGAATGGAGGCCAGTCAACTGCCCCAAGCTTATTGGACTCTGAAATGGAGCATGTAGCTGGTGCCCTTGTTCAAAGCTGCTTGAAAACTGAAAAGGGTTAATCAGCACATGTTGTGGTTCCTTTCCTGAGCAAGGAAAGACTCACAATTGGAGCTTTTCCTTTTAGACATAATAAAAGACACTGACATGCTGGGTAAGCATTGTTCCTGGCTGTGGTTATTCCAATTATTTTTTATGTTTTCTCCTTAAATGAGAAACACATCAGACAGTAACTCAAACATGTAGATACCTATTTATGCTTCAGAACAAACAGTTTAAGGGCATTATATACAGATGTCTAAATATTTAGAAAGTATCTGTTTATGGGAGCAAAATGAAAAGTACCTGTTTTCATTTGAAGGATTTTATGTGAAATTTGCATGTAAAAAAAGCCAGCCCCCATGGCAAAGGGTGTTAGAAATGAGAAGTGTGCGCAGGCATGGAGTTTGGGAGGGAGGTTACAGGGTGGGGGCTACCCTCAGTTGTCAAGGGTTCAAAGCTGGAGGGATCTGATGAAGTGAGGCTGGGAGATGTTTCTCTTTAGGACGGAGCATAAGTAAATGGCTTGAAGACATTGATGTGCTTTAATGACTTGAAACGGGCTTCTGAACTCACAACTGTATCTTCTTATCAGACACTCCACTTAGCCCCACAGGGACATTTAAAGAGAAATGGGATTTTGGTTGCTTCAGCAGAGGGTTATAAACTGGGGAATGACTAGCCTTCCTGAGGGTGACCTGAGTTCCCCCAAGCTGTGTGGAGGCATCATGGAAGTACAGAAGGAAGAGCTAAGAGACTGTTTAACAGTTTATGACACAGAGAGGCTTCGGTTCAACTCATGAAGAGCGTAGTACACGAAGGTGCTGTGGATGGAAATGCAAGATCTCTGGTACTTGAGATGTTCTGTAATAGAGTGGTTCTACCAAAGGGATGTGAATGATTTGCTCTATTGGAGTGTATGGCTTCTCAGACAGAGAGAGAGAGAGAGAGAGAGAGAGAGAGAGAGAGAGACAGAGAGACAGAGAGACAGAGAGACACAGAGAGACAGAGAGAGAGACAGAGAGACAGAGACAGAGACAGAGACAGAGACAGAGAGAGACAGAGAGACAGAGAGAGACAGAGACAGAGAGAGAGACAGAGAGACACAGAGAGACACAGACACACAGAGAGAAGAAACTATGTGTCTGTGTGTGGGTGCTCTGGTGTGTGGGTTCACATGTACATATGCGTGTATACTTGTGAAGGACAAAGGACAGGCTTGGATATCATTCCTCACACACTGTGCACTTTTTTTTCATTTATTTATTTATTTATTTATTTATTTTTTCGAGACAGGGTTTCTCTGTGTTGTTTTGGTGCCTGTCCTGGATCTCTCTCTGTAGACCAGGCTGGCCTCAAACTCACAGAGATCCGCCTGGCTCTGCCTCTCAAGTTCTGGTATTAAAGGTGTGCATCACCACTGCCTGGCCACTTATTTTAGTTTTTCAGACAGAACCTCTCACTGGCCTAGAACACCAGCAGGCTAGACTGGCTGATTGTGAATGCCAGAGATCCTCCTTTCTCCACATTCCTTGCACTGATATTACAAGCAGATGCTACCATGCCTGGCTTTTTTTCTTTTCTTTTTTAATGTGGTTCTGGGGATTGAACTCACTTAAGCAACTGAGCATTTCTTTAGACCCCAACACTATTTCTTGAGTAAAGAACTGCAGCTTGTGCTGTCTATCCCTAGCTTTCCCTCAGAAACCCTTGCTAGCCCCATTCCACAGGTCTCCATTCTCTCTGACCAGCTTTTCCTCCTGCTCCTGCTGGATTTAGCCATGATGGTCACAGCCCTTCCTTCTCTGGATCAGAATTCTGTGAGAACAGAGACCAGTACAGTAAGAGAGGCTCAGTGTTTGGGGGCCTTTTTCCTTTCCTACCCCTTCTTAGCCATGATGCAGGGCTTTTCATTATAGCATTAGAGAACCATGGGGAGTGCTAAGTTCCATCAAAGTGGTTTTAGGTCCCTACCTCTCAGCAAGAAATATGTTTGTGTGTGTGTGGCGGGTGTGTGGGGGAACAGCTGGCTCAGAGGCAGGGCCTGAATACAGGGATTCTCCTATGGAATTAGGTAGAAGGGCTGTTTGTGAAGCTCTTTTTATCATCCTAGACACTGAGGCTCAAGGCTGGCCCTGGAGGCAGTATATATAGATGGTTCAAGTACATGTACAGAGGCTCTGATGAATGAAAGGCTTAGAGAGTTGGACTCTAGAAGTCATATGGTAGGACACTGTCCTGGTTTGCCTTCTATGTTGTGATAAACACCATGACTGAAAGCAATTTAGGGGAAGGAAAGGGTTATTTCATCTTTCACTTCTAGTACATCATTGGGGGTGTCAGGGTGGAAATTCAAGCAAAAGCACAGGCAGGAACTATAGAGGAAAGCTTCTCATGGGCTTGCTCCTCATGACTTGCATAGCTTGCTTATACAACCTTTCTTATACAACCCAAGGTCACCTGCCCAGGCATGGCACCAGTCATTGAATCAAGGAGATGCCTGATAGACATGACCACAGGCCAATGGATGGAGGCTATTCCTCAGTCAAAGTCCCCTCTTCCCAGATGACTAATTTGTGTCAAATCATGAAGACTAACCATCACATACATGCCTCTCTATGGGGAAAGACCAATCCACAGAACATGGTGCTGGAAGAGACTGGTCGAAGTAGGGAAGAAAGGACAGTAGTGTGGGGCTGAGATTTGGGGGCAAATGATGATGCTCAGAGGAGCTGGACTGAGATGTGGCTCTCTAGGTGGGGTGGTCTGAATGAAAATGGCCCCCACAGGCTCACAGGGAGTGGCACTATTAGGGGTGTGACCTTGCTGGAGTAGGTGTGGCCTTATTGGAGGAAGTATGCCATGGGAGCTGAGATTTGCAGTTTCAGATGCTCAAGCCGGGCCTGGTATCACTCTTTCTTCCTGCTGCCTGCCAATTCAGATGTAGATCTCTCAGCTACCTCTCCAGCACCACATCTGCCTGCATACCACCATGCTTCTAGCCATGATGACAATGAACTAAACCTCTGGGCTGTAAGTCAGCCCCCAATTAAATGCTTTCCTTTATAAGAGTTACCATGGTCATGATGTCTTTTCACAGCAATAGAAACCCTAACTGAGACATCAGGCTCTGCTATAGAAGCTGCTATCAGAAAGGGAAGAATTTAAGAGGAGGATATGATCTTCAAGAGTGAATAGTCTAAGGCCAGGTCATTCTATTGCCTCATCCTAGGACAGCTGAGCTGCAAGGTTGGGCACATATCTTTTCATTCTGTTCATCTACTATTCTTTCGGTGGTATACATGAGACAGGCCCGTCTGCCTTCTGGAATGTAGTCTCGACCTTCAAGGGGCTGAGTGCCTTATAGTGCTGCAGTCTCTAAATCTTAATGGGGACTGTGCCCTTCCTTGTCTACTCAGAGATCAGCTGGGGACAGAAGAACTTCAGCGTCTGGAGAAGGACTGGCAAGAATATGATGCTCTCCCCCAAGCCACTTTCCAAGAACTGTGGCTGGAGAAGTCACCAGAGATTGGGATTAAGCATTCCAGTCTTGTACTGGGAAGCACTTTACAGAAAGGCTCAGCTCCAAACATGAGGTGGAGGTGGCAGGAGGCTGGGGGGACACAGAAGCCTGGTTGATAATACAAAGGATTTCTAGGCCAGACCAACAGAAAGAGACGAGCTGGGGAAGCCATGGAATTCTGAACTCAGAACTGGGGAAGTGACTCATTTGTGAGGAAGGCAAGCAAGGCAAATGACTGTAAGCCTCATTGGATCGGGTTCCAAAGGTACTTAAAGACTTCCGGCCTTGCTCCAGAGCTGGGGCAGGGCCAGGCATGCAGGTGGGAGCAGCCCCAGCACAGCTGTGGGTCACTCAGGCTTCTTTTCCTGTCTACTGAGGGACAGACCACTTACAGAGAGATTTAATTCAACTGACATTCTCTTATCCTTTTCCTTATACCCACAAAGATGGAAGAAACAGCCTCTTCTAATAGAGAACAGGCCTCATGAACAGTCAACAGCTACCCTAAGAGACATGAACTCACAATGGCTTTGAATTAAAGAGCTTAGGGGACACAACCAAACCAGATTCTCTGCAATAGTAGTTGACCTTTAAGCCACCTCTCCAGCCCTGGGGAAGGTTCATTTCCACAGACCTATCCAGAAACATTTGCCATGTGTAAGAGAACCAAGTATTTATAGCTGGATGTAGTTAACATGCACCACTTTTATGTTAGTTAGGGGTTTTATTGCTGTGAAGAGACACCATGAACATGACAACTCTTATAAAGGAAAACATTTAATTGGGGCTGGCTTACAGTTCAGAAGTTTAGTCTATTATCATCATGTCAGGAAGCATGGAGGTGCATAGGCAGACATAGTGCTGGAGGAGGCAAGAGTTCTACATCTGGATTGGCAGGCAGCAGGAAAAAAAAGAGTGAACCACTGGGCCTGGCTTGAGCTTCTGAAACCTCAAAGTCCACCCCCAGGGACACACTTCCTCCAACAAAGTCACACCTCCTAGTAAGTGTCACTCCTTGTGAGTTTATGGGGGCCGTTTTCATTCAAAACACCACAACTTTGCTTACAAAGTTGTTTTGAAGGGTAGGGACCACAAGAACCATGGTTTACTTGTCTTTGTATCCCTGTCTTTGAGTATACCTTCAACTGAAAACAAATGCTCAAACACTTGTAGAATGAATGAATGGCATGTTCCCTATCAAGTTGCCTTAAAGGACAGCTGAAACAATGATGTGAGGGACCACACCTTGACCAGGACTGCTTGTATATGTGTCTTGTTCTTTATATGTGGCTAAATTTAATAGGAAATGTGCATTTCTTTGTTTTCATGGGCAATTCCATTTAAGGGTCAGTAGTAGGGCAATGACTGAAGTCAAGCTATCCAGGCTGGCATGAAATGCTGAGCAAGGGAACCCATAGTGGCAGAGAGAAGGTGACCTAAACCCTAGTTGCTACAGTTAAGGAGCCTCTGAGGATGAGAGCAGAAGACTGTCAGTATTACGGCATATTGGGTTGGAGAGATGGCTCAGTGGTTAAGAGGCCTTTTTGTTCTTGCAGAGGACCAGGATTCAATTCCCAGCACCCACTTGGCACCTTATAATCATTCATAACTCCAATGACAAGGAATCTGGTGCTGCCTTCTGACTTCTAAAGGCACTGGGCATGCACATGATTCACAGATATATATGAGAACAAAATACTCATAAAATAAAATAATAAACAAATCTAAAACAATTAATGGTGCTTATTTTAGGTAACTATCAATAAGAAACATACGCATGTTTCTAAGTATAGTAAAATATTATTTCCTATAAACCTGCTTTTTGTATTATTTCATTTTACGGGGTCCTTCATCAAACCAGGGTTATCGGCAGACATACCGCTGTAGAAAGCAGTGGTTCCTCCCATTGACTACAGTTGCATTTTCCCATGCTTGGTTGGTGGCAAACAAGGACAGAAGAGATGACAGCATTGTGGAGATACTCAAGTCATATAAGCACAGCTGATGAAGTCAGCAACATTGAGCAACTGCAGATGAAGAGCCGCGTGCACTGCAGAGTTTCAGCCTACAAACACAATCCACCACCAGGTCAGTGGACCACAAAGAACAGCAACTGCAGATGAAGATCCGCGTACACTGCTGAGTTTCAACCCACAAACACAATCCACCACCAGGTCAGTGGACCACAAAGAACAGGGACGAAGGGACAAAGAAGGCACTGGAAAAAGGAAGTCTTCCTGGCCACTTTGGGTTCTAGATTCTAGCAATATTCTAGTGAGGAGGAATTTAGGGACCAGGATCCCTATCAGCTTATGTGGGTCAGTAGACCCTCAAGGGCAAGATTCTTGCTTCGTTAAGACATTCCACAGTGTAGTTTGATACATACTTCCAGTGACTCTGATAGGTTTTAGACAGGAAGAGGGGTTCAAGAGGAAATTGGGGTGGATTCCTGGGGAGTAATGAGTGTATAAGAAGAGTTATTAATGCCATCGAAAGACAAACCAAGAGGAAATAGCATGGCAGGGGTTCCAAAGAGAGTTCAGACCCCAGTACCAAATTCAGACAGAATAGCAGAGTCTCTGAAGAAACGTCAGAGCCCACCTGGCAGAAGTATAAAACTGTTCTTATACTTTTTGAGGATGAGAGGGGGGTTTCACAGTAAGAGCCAGAGGCCAGGCTCTCTGTCTGCCACACAGGAGGTTAGGATGGAGTTAGGGCTCATCATGTGTGGCTTTGAAGGAAAACTCACTTCTCAGGTGAGTGATCTTGGCACCCAGGAAAGTCTTTTAAATGGGGACTCACAGATAATGTCACAGTAGGGTGACTGTCAGTATCTGTGAAAGCAGGCTGCTAAAGATATGGCCTGAGCAGAGGCTACAAATTCTCACACACTCTGGTCTGTCACTGGGTGGAAAGAGACTCACCAACCACTCGTCCATTTCAGTAGAATGTCCTTCTCTGGTAGGTGTGCTTGTGGTAAAATGAAAGTATAACCATCCTGGTAGGCACAAAATATTCTGAAGAGATTTTTGTGTCCCTCTGGCCATGAGGCTATTGAAACAAGCCCCCCGAAGAATTAAACTTTCCCCAGGAATCTCATGCTGAGGAAGGAAAAAGCTAAAGCCTGGTACATCAAGAAAAGTTTGTCTTCTGGGGATGCCTTGTCAGACCACCTTGAAGGGTAGATTAAGAGCCTAAACAGTGACAAGCAGGATCATACCTTGGCCAGGACTTCATAGTTAATATTTACCTCTTACCTGCCACTTAAACCTTAACCTCACATTGGTACCCTGAAGACAGACTTGGGGCCGCCGGATGTGCTGGCTAGTTTTATGTCAACTTGACACAAGCTAGAGTCATCTGAAAGGAGAGAACTTCAAGTGAGAAAATGCTTCCATATGATCTGGCTTAGGGCATTTTCTTAATTACTGATGGGGGAGGGCCCAGCCCATTGCGGGTGGTGCTGTCCCTGGGCTGATGGTCCTGGGTTTTATAAGAAAGCAGGCTGAGCAAGCCACAGTGAGCAAATCAGTAAGCAACACCTCTCCGTGGCCTCTGCATCAGCTCCTGCCTCAAGGTTCGAGTTCCTGTCCTGACTTCCATCTGCATCAGCTCCTGCCTCAAGGTTCGAGTTCCTGTCCTGACTTCCATCAATGATGAATAATGATATGGAAACACAAGCCAAATAAACCTTTTCCTCACCAAGCTGCTTTGGCCATGGTGTCATCACAGCGATAGTAACCCTAGCTAAGACACTGGACCTCCTTATTTGTTCCTCTTCTCCATGAGGCCACATTGAAAAGCATCTCCTTTCTCTGCATTTTCACTATTGTCTGTTTCTGTAAATAGCGTACTTGGGAAAGGGGGAGGAGGGCTGAACCTCAATTATTAGAGATGTCAGCGCTCAGGTGTGTGTCCTAAAAACTTTAGTGACAAGAGTATCATCTTCCCATGGAACTTTAGGGTGAATATCTGCCCTGAAGATCTCTCTTTTAACATTAAAATATAATCTTTTCCTCAGCTCAGTACCTGCCATCACATCTGGTCCCAGGTCTTGTCTCCAGAAAACAGATCCTTGGCCAAGAGGCCTTAAGTGAAGACCAGAGTGTTCCGCTGGAAGGCACCTACTCCACACAGGCAAAAAACCAAACCAAACCAAACAAATAAAAACCTAAGCATACAAACAAACAAATAAAAACACCACCAAGACCTGAAGAAGGTAGACAGAATATGTTCTGCATATCGGATGAATCTTGTGCCATTTCTGGCTTCCAGTCATGCATCTCTCCTTTGGACTGGAAACCCTGGACCAGCACCCCAATTCACAATGCTGATGTTACAATTACAGAGAGAAGTGATGTTACCAAGATGGTGGATTGCACTGTATAAAACAACAGGTTCTCTAAGAGAGATCTAGACTCCTGACAGGAGCAGGAAGTTCCCTCATCTGATCCCAATGTTTTAAGCTGAATTCTCAGGGTTTCTTGGGGGACACAAGGGTCAGCTGCTCTCAGGAAGGGAAATGAGTGGGGTAGACCCTGACTCCAGGCTCAGTTACTGAGGCTGGGCTTCACTGTGAATACTGGGTTTCTGTGTCCAAACAGACAAAACGGGGTGGTCAAAGCTGCCGAGGCGAAGCTGTAAAATGACTGGACTCGACCAATCCTCCCGTTAGGTGAGACCTGAGAGGGGCAGAGGGTGCATATACGGTTAGTGGCATCTAGGAAGCCCACCAGTGGGCTTCGACAAAAGGCTGCCTAACCTGTTACAGGCTCTCACACTCACTTTCTTCTTCAGTCAATCAAGGTGTCCCTCTCCTCCCACCTAGAGGAGTCAGGCTCCTGCCAACAAGAAAGACACAGGGTCAAAGTGGAAAAACACGCTAATGATCCCATCTGGCTTCCCACCTGCTAGGCTCTGGAGCCTTGGTTCTCAACATTCTGCCCTCTTGACATACTCAGACCATGGGGGCTCCCCAAATGCTCTGATCCCTAAACAGTCCTTTCACCAAGAGGACGTTGTGCACTTGCTTGGGTTTGTAGCGCTGACTCTTCCACCTGTTCAGAAACATCTTTCCAAGATGCACGCGGAGAAATGGATTGCGAAGTACCCAAAATGCTGGAGAATTTTGCAAAAACGTGTGCGCTTTCAGGCAAAGTACTCCAGTTTTCTGGGTCTCAGCTTTCCCTTTTTAGAACCAAGCAGCTGGAGGAGTTATTTCTAAGGTCCTCAGCGGCTGGCATGTGGGGCCCCGCCTTCTTCTTGTCTCTTCTCTGAAGGCATTCTTTGAAGATCGTTTTCCCAGGAGCAAAGTGCTCCCTGCAGGGGGAATATGTCAGGTATGTGTTCCCTGTGGGTATCTTTAGGGATGGTGTAGAACACGTGGGATTAGGTGAGATGAAAGAGACCAGACAGAGGAGGGGATTTCTCTGCTGCTTTGGAGGATAAAGGGGACCAATTGAAGGGACCTGCACTCACTGGGGAGACCAAGAGGACAGAGATGACTTGATTACCATCAGAGTCCAATGAACTCCGGGGGTGGTGGGGAGAGTTGAAGCAGGGTTGAATCTCAAGGTTAAATGGAGAAATGGGTGTGTAGCTTAGCTGGCAGAGTGCTTGCCTGGTGTGCACCAAGCCTTGGGTTCTATTCCCAACATCCCATATATGAGGTATGGTTAGTGCATGCCTGTAATACATGTACTGGAAGGGTCAGAAGTTCAAGGTCTTCCTCTGCTACATACTGACTCTGGAGATCATTGGAGATACTTGAGACCCTGTTCTCATAAGAACAGAGACTACATAGCAAAGAGTATACAATGAAGGAAATGCTGTCACCTGGAACTTTCGTTTGTGCAGTTCCTACTATGAGAGTTCTCTTTAAATGTTGACATAAGGTTCAAGTGAGTAAGTCACTTTTATAAAATCATTTTAATTTAAATGTGTGTGTATGTGTGTATGTATGTATGTGCCTGTGTGTGTACAGAGACTGGGGAAGGCATCTGTATCCTCATCTGTCACTCTCTCTACCTTACTCTCTTTGATGTAGTATCTTTCACTTTCTCTCTAGATCTACAGCTCTGGATTTTTTGGCTATGTTGGCAATCATCAAGCCCCAGGATTCTTACAGATATATTCTGGGCCCCATCTATCTTTTTATATGAACAACGGGATCCAAGCTGAGTAATCGTGCTTGTACAATAAGTATGCTTAATCCATTGAGCCATCTCTTCAAGTCCCTTATAAAGTCATTTTGAAAACTCTTGTCCAGGAAGAATTGATGTACCGGTTCACACATTTTCAGACTTAATTACTCAATCCTATGCAGAATGAATTTTCCCCTGTTTTAAATATTACTTGAGCATCTAGGAGTTGCAGGTCAGATCTCTATTCTGTCGCTGGTACTGTCGTCCTATCCATGGACTCTTCATTGTTCTAAGTCTACCAACCAACTCTTCAGAGTTTCAAAACAGGAGCAATTCCAAACTCAACTCTCCAATTAGAGGTTGTACATCTTGGAACAGGGAAGTAGAGGATACACAAAAGCCTCAGGAAGACTTTACCAACATTCCATTATATGTCAGACCCTTATTCATGCCTTCAGTCCCGAAGCCTCAGGTCTGCAATGCTGGGTTTGATACTGAAGTTGTTAGGGTTAAAGCCTAGGCTCTGGTACCCCTAATAAGCTAGGATTGGCTACCTATCCTCAACAGGCCAATTACAAGTAATCATGAAAGGGCAGAAAACTGGCATTTCTTCATTACAGCCATACTGAGAAGAGGAACACGTAAAGGGATCTAGTGACCCTTATCTTCAAGGTACTGACATGAACTTTAGGTCACTGTGGAGAGCAGGAAGTATGTGTGACAAAGCAGTTCTGATCAAGGTGTGGTTGTGCCCATCCATGAGCCATAACCATCTCAGCTCTAGTCTCTTCTGCAAGATGATCTGACAAGTTGTCAGAACTGTGTCTCCTGGGAGGCAAGATCCCCTCTGGCTGGTACCAGGCTTCCATTCTTTCCTTCTCTGTGCATGAGATTCCTGAGGAAATTCCAGTGCCGTAAGGACCACTGTCTCCATAGTCCAATTGTCAATGCAGGGGAGGGAGAGGGCGCAAGGGTCTCTTTAGACTATCTTCCTTTCTGTCCGTATGGTTAAAGGCTGCTCTTGGAAAGGAAAGGAACTATGCCACCTCATTCTGCAGTACCATTTAATTCTGCACATGCGTTGAGAAAAAGACTGGAGAAGCCAGGCCTGGGATATCATAGTCGGAACAAAGCCCGTGTGGAATACTCACTTAGTCTCTGTTCTACCCAGTTCTTTTCCAGTTCTGGAGGGCAAGTGATTGTAGCAGTAGCAAACCAGGTACTCCCAACCTTTTCTGGTCCAGAAATTCTCTTCCTCACTCAGCCACTGCATGAGGGGGAGGCATGAGTTTATCTCTTGGAAGTGTGTCAGGTTCATAGGCTTGACTTCACTCCCTTTTCAGTCTCTATTTTAAAAATATCTTATCTTCTTTGTATTTCATGTGTCTGAGTATTAGGCCTTCATGTGTGTCTGTGTACTACATGTGTGCAGTGCCTGTGAAGTCTGACAGAGGGCATCAGATCCCCTGGAATTAGAGCTACTGATGATGTGAAATGTCATGTGGGTACTGGGAACCAAACCTGGGACCTCTGGAAGAACAGCAAGCACACTCTCTTTTTTTGTTTTAAATTTATTTTATTATTTTATGTATACATGTGCTCATCTGCATGTATGTTTGCATGGCTGGTGCTCACAGAGGCCAGAAGAGAACATTGGCTCCCCTAAAATTGGAGTTACAGATGGTGGTAAATTGCCATGTGGATGTTGGGAATTGGACCTGGGTCCTCTGGAAGAGCAGCAAGTGCAGTGTGCTTAACCACTAATCCACCTCTCCAAACCCGGCTGATACTGCTATTTGTGCACCAGCTTTTACAGTCTCTAGGATTCCTCATTTATCTATTTAAAATGTCTTCCCTAGACAGACCTGTATCCCCTCTGAGAATGGACCAAATCCAATCTGCCCTGGCCCTCTCAGTGCCTGAGAGTGCCTGGTAGATATTGGATTTTGGGAATACCTGTTGAATGGAAAGCTGAATGACTCAATCAGCAAACATGAATAAATAAGCAAATCCATCCTTGGTCTCCAGCACCCTGTAGGCATCATACATGATCCTGCTTAAGGGGCTCCTGGTGCCGTGTATGTATGAGACCCCCAGGCCTCCACTGTAGGTGATAATCCATTACAACTGGGATGGGCTTGGGCATCAGAGAAACCCTCACACAGCAGGTGTCTAGTTAATGAACAGAAGTTTCTTCCTTACTCGTGTGAGATTTTGGAAGGAAAGCCGAGCGCTGTGACCCATTGCCCAGGACTGTTACTCTGGGTCTAGCCATCATGTGTGCATTCCATCCTGCAGGAAAGAATGACAAAGGGATAGTATTTATCCTCAAGACTATTGCTTCAAGTTGTCTACTCCAGTATAGGTGAACCCTATTGATCAGAACTGTGTTGAATAGCCACACCTGACTGCAAAGAGGCTCTAAATACCGTCTTCATTCTTTGGAACCACCTACAATGTGGGACCGGAATCACTGTGTAGCTATGTAGTGATTGAGGAACAACGCTGTCTTCCGTAGGAACCCCTGAAAGGGTTTTGTGTAGTTTGGGTAAGGAAATGCTGGCTCACATCAGTGATTGAGGAAGATTGATGTGGAGGTTGGACAGAAGAAGGAATTAGAGACAGAAGAGAGTGGCAGTGGCGGTAAGGAGACTGGCAGGGGGCAGGTGCGCAAGTCCAGACAGAGGGGAGGAGGAGGAGGGTTAGGAGGGTAGCAGAGGAGACTGAAGGAGGGTTTGGCTCAGTAACTCAGGGAGGTGAGACAACAGAACATGCCTGCTGAGTCTGGCTGTTGGTAGCAGAGAATGATGAGGCCCAAAGGGAGTTCTGATACAGTGCTGGGAAGAATGTAAGCTAGTCCAGCCACTGCAGAAATCAGAGTGAACATTACTCATAAAACTAAAAGTAAACCCACCATGTGACCAGCTATACCTTCCTGGGTATTTACCCAAAGGATACAGGTCAGCACATCACAGAGACACTTGCTCATCAGTGTTTGTTACAGCTTCAGTCCCAAAAGTGAAGTCATAGATCCAAGACAGGCATCCAAATACAGAGGAATGATAAAGAAAACATGGCCTGTGTACACAATGAGATTTGTTCTATACGTAAAGAGGGAAGTTATGTCATTTACCAGAAAATGGATGCATACAACTGGTGGTAGTCTGAAAGTTTAATTTTTTTAATTTTATGTTGTGTGTATATGTTTCTGTGTATATATGCCACATTCATGCAGTTGACTACTGAGACCTGGAGAGGGCGTTAGAGCCCCCTGGATCCCGAGGTGCTGGTATTACAGGCAGTTGTGAGCCACTCAATATGGGTGCTGGGAACTGAACTGAGGTCCTCTAGAAGAGCAGGAAGTGCCCTAAGTGCTGAGCTATTTCTCCCTCTGGAGATAATCTATTAAATGAATTAGGTCAGTCTAAGAAAGAGAACCACACGTTTCCTCTCATTTGTGGGTCCTACATGTCAGGGATGCACAATATCATATATGTCTTGATGACATGAAAGTAGCTACAGAATGGACTGGAAAGCAGAGGGGACTCATGGGAGTGGGAAAAAGGGGGGGTATGTAAGATATGGGGACAATGTGCTCACACTGTCTACTCGCATGGAAATGGCCTTCTGGAGCCCTGTATATAGAAACATCAAGTGAAAATCATAGTATAAGAAGGTGTCTAGCTTTAGCCCTGTTTCTGACTGGGAAATGAGGTCTGTCCCTGGCTCTTTGGAGGAATCCAGGAAAAATGCATCACTTGACCTGTGAAGGTGAAGACTGAGGGTGCTGAGTGGAAGAAAATTCTAAGGTTCCCTAGAGCCTCAGGGTCCCCCAGAGTGGATCACTAGAAGTGGGCAGCAGGTGTAGCTGGACAGGGTAAATGGGGCAAGAAGCTGTAAGGGGTCAGATGCCTGTCCTGTCCTGGCAGGGAGTGTGGTCACAGTCCTATCCACCGGGTGCTTCTTGTCTTTGGGACTGCCCTCCAATGCACCAAAGAGTTTCCAGACAGAAGCGGTTTCAAATTCCCTCTAATTAAAGGGAACAGCTCTCTGCAAGTACCAGGAGTCCTGCTGCTACTGCCTGAGTTTGAGGGAGGGGGGTGCTCTCAAATCCCCAGCCAAACCTCCAACTCGGAGGGAGGTGCTAAGGGTGGCTGAGGAGGGGCTGCCACGTGCCAGCTGGATGTGCCAAGTGGAGGAGCCCCAGGCCTGGGGTTCTGCCATGTGTTTATTTGGTTTGGCTGATGTAAAAATACACACACACACACACACACACACACACACACACACACACACACACACACACAGAGCCTCAGGGCCTGTGTGCAGAGCCCACATTCAGTGCTCTGCTAAAATCAGAAACAGCACAGTACATAAAATGTAACTAAAACAATAGGAGGCAACCATGTAGCAATGGTTTCATCATTCACTCACTCACTCATTCATTCATTCACTCATTTGTTTTTATCTATTCCCTCACTCATTTAGCAAGTGAATGTCAGGCACCACCCAAGGCAGAGGCTGGAAATGAGTACAGAGTTCAGCAGGAATTCACAGATGGGGTTAAGAGGAGCAAGGACAGAGACATTTTCAGGACAAATAGGACTGTGCATAAATGACCCTGTAGCCTGTCTATGATCTTGTCATTTCCTGGCTTAAAGTCATTCAGAGGTCTTGCTCATCCCCAGCTAGGCTTTGGTAAGCTTGACAATTCCCCATTCAAAACTCCAGGCTGCTCCAAGTCCAGGGGGCTCCAGGCTGCTCTGGGATCAGTCATGCCTGATCTGATTTGCATCTCTCTTCTTTGGAGAGGGTATCCCTCTGTTCCCTGCTATTTCCTGTTCGCCTTTAAAGGTTCAGGTTAAGGACTCTTGGCAACTCTCCTCTGGGTGCTCCCTGAATTTTCTAAAGCTTTGATTCTTGGTACCACCCACTTGATACTCCCACACTGTACCTGTCCATTCCCCCTTGGTCTGTAGCAACTCTAGCTCGTCTGGTCCATGTCTCTCTCCTGGCAGCTAATCAATGGGTGGCCCAGAAATGCTCCCAATACATGCCTTTGCAGATGAGTATCATTTAGTGTCACTCTGGGTGGCCCCGATATTCCACAATTAAAGTACACTGGAACCTGGAGGAAGACAGTGCTGCAATTCAAATCCTGACTTCAGTCACCTCAAACTAGCCACTCCCCTTTCCAAGCCTCAGCTGACTTAGTCTATAGTGTGATCCAAAGGTAGTCTATGAGTGTGACTTACATGGGAAGGCATTCCTCTGTGAGTGACTATCTTTCTTTGAAGTGCCTGGAGCCTTTCTTTACTAGCTTCAGAAGAAGGCAAGGCAAGCTCAAAGAACTGAGTATGTAATATTACATGCAAGAGGATCGCTGACTTCAAATTGTTGAGAGGTGCCCTTCATGGGTAACCCCAAGTATGTGTTTCCAGTTAGCTGCCTCTGTTCATTCAAATGTTCCTGGCTGTCCCTACTTTGGATCTGTCTCCTAAACACTGTAAAGTACAAACAGGATAGACTAGAGAACCAGATAGCACAATTTCAAAACCTGTTGTACTTGACTTGAAATTCCTGCTCTTCTCAGACTGCCTAGTGTATTTATTTTCTCTCTCTTGGATGGAGCTCTCTAGATTGTGGTAGAATGCTGTTCCATAGGTATGAGATATGATCTATTCTGTTGTCTCAGAAAGGAAAAGTATGGATCTCTGCTCTGGGTCCCACCTGTCATATGGAGTACCCATAATGTTCCCTTTACAGTGAGGAAAATGAGGGGCCACTACCACAATGTATGAACCTACCATCCTCATTTTTTCTTTGTAGATCACTCTACGGGCATGTGGATACCACAATTCCCAGAGAAAATAATCTCCAGACTGCTTTGGGGGCCTCTTCTGGCCTCTACTCCTAAAAATAGCCTTCAATCATTGAGTTATCCCAAGCCTGAAATGTGACCCAGAGGTGACTGTGAGATTGGAAATGGAACTTGGTTCCCACATGTGAATTTGTAAGGCTGTTCATGATATGGGGTCCAAACCAGGGTGGGAGTAAGAGAAGCAGAGCTTTTGGGCTGAGAACCAGGAGTGTCCCCCTACCGACTTCATCCAACCCCCGATAGCAGAGTCCTGAAAATTCCACATTCTGATGTGGCGGCTTCTTGAGTCTTGAACAGTGTATGCTTGATAGAGAAGGGTAGAAACAGGCCCTTCATTAGCTAGTTTTCCTTGTGAGTCACTCCTAGATAGACATGTGGTGTGCGGGTCTCTGGATCAGTTTGCCTAGTCCATTCGGGCTACTATAACAAGTCACTTTGTACTGAGTAATACATACACAATAAAAAACATATTGCTGAACCTTCTGCCTGATTAAGACTCTTGCTAGCTTGCAAATGGTTGCTTTCTTGCTATGTCCTCACAGAAAGCGTTCCTCCACCTTCATAATCTAATGATCTCCCAAAGACACCCACTCCCAACCTAACCAAATATTCTCACATTAGAGTTTTGGGTTTCAACATAAAATTTTTGAACTATATATTTCACTCATAGCCTCTTGTCCTCTTGGGGTCTGTGTGTGTGTGTGTGTGTGTGTGTGTGTGTGTGTGTGTGTGTGTGTGTGTGTGTGTTATGTAAGTGTTTGTTTATACATGTGAATGGGTGTGTGTGATCATGTGGAGGCCTGAGTTCGATGTTGGGTAACTTCTTCTATCCTTTGCCCCATTTTGTCTTTGGAGACAGGGTCTCTCACTAAATCTGGAACCCACTGATTTGGCTGGGCTGCCTGGCCAATGAGCTTTAGAAATCTGCTTGTCCTTAGTCCCCTTCCCAACCCAGTGCTGATGTTGCTACTGACACACACCACTGTGTCAGGCCTTTATATATGTGCTGAAGATCTGAATTCGGATCAGCCCAGGTCCACCTCTAACATGTTTTAAGCTAAAAAACAATCAAGAATCAGGGTGTGTACATGGTTCAGTTAGTAAAGAGCCTGCTGTGCAAGAATGTCTACAGTCCTATTCTTGCTTTTTTAGCCTGAAACATGTTAGAGGTGGGCCTGGGCTGGTGAAACCCGGGAGTGCAGGGAATTTACTTCCCATGGTGTGATCCCAAGTCAGTGAGAAAAGAGAATTGGCAGCAACCACATTCCTAAGCGCCCACCGTCTTCCCTTTAATAACTAAGAACTGGTTTCTCATTACAAATGATACCTAAAACTCCAGCACTGTGGCTTAGCCACGAGGCAAGCTGCTGCAATCAGGAGAGGTTTACCTTCTCGGGCCAGCTTGAATCTCCCCTGCTGCATCTTCCACTTTAACTCATCCTCAGCACCCCATAGGGGGTTCCTCAAGGCCCTGGTTTGTTCTTCCTGAACGTCAGTCCTTTAACTCCAGCCTTAGGCTTTGCTCTCCAGAGCACACAGAATGAAGCCACCCCTCCGCCACTTACTAGCTACGACTTCGGAGCAGGCTGATTTGCCTTGCTTTGCCTCGGGCATTTCTTTGTAAAGCGAGGATAAATGATGTAGCCCTACACAGACTTACTGTGCAGACTAACAAGTGCTAATGTATGTCAGTTTACTGCCCTATAACCATTAGCTTTTACTGTTGCTCCTCTTTTTCAAGGGCACTATATTAATCTACCGAGGCTGCCAGAGCAATATACCAGTGACTGAGTGCCTCAAACAACAGAAATGAAGTTCTTATTTTTGTGGAGACCACAGGTCCAAGATGCAGGTGTGGGCAGAGTGGGTGTCTGCCGCAGCCCCTGTGGCTCGTGTGTGGCTGTTTCTCACTGAAGTCACACATGGTCCTTTCCCTATGTGTGCTCATTGCCAGTGTTTCTTTTCATATCCGAAATTTTTCTTTTTATGAAGACATCTGTCAGAATGAGTTAGGGTCTACTCCAATGACAATTTAGACTTACTCTTTAAAAGTTCCATCTCCAAATATTGCTATATTTTGTGGGACTGGGGCTTAGGACCTCAACAGATGAGTTTTAGAGAGATATACAATTCAGCCAATGACAAAGATTCTCAATTGTGACTTTACTGTAAGGCCAGGGTTGTACCCTAGAAATTGCCGTGGTCCTGGAAAAAAACAGGAAGTACAATCACTCTAGCTCTTCCATGTCACAGTGTGGAAAGATGAAAAGGACTTATGTGTTCAAGCTAGAGTGGTTCTACTTATAATTTTTTTTTTTTTTACTTCAAGAGGGGACAAGGGTAATTAATATACGATCAGTAGGAATTGCACTTCCATTTTTATAATTTAATGTACCCCCATGTTAAAAATGTATAGTTTGATTTAATTATAATTCCCTGTCAGCCCCGTGATCAAGGAGGGAAATAACCAACCCAGCAGAGTACCATATTGCTAATCTGTAATACTTGGTAAACAATGGGTTTATCCATACTGTCATGATTAATTTTTACTGTCACCAAGACATATTCAAGCGTTTCCTGAGAAGAGGGAGTCCCAATTGAGGAATTTCTCAGATCTGATTGGCCTGTAGCCTTGTCTGTGGGGAAGGGTTTTGATTGTTGATTGAGGTGCGAGGGTCCAGCCCATATGGGTGGCATTATTCCCTGGGCAAGTATTCCTGAGTTGTGTAAGAAAACTGGTATCATTGGCCAGTGCCAGCAGAGATCTTATAAGGAGCTCTCCCCAGTGGTTTCTGACTCTACTCCTGCTTGAGTCCCTGTCCTAACTTCCCTTAGTGATGGACTGTGACCTGGAAGCATAAGATAAGACAAACCTTTTCCTCCCTTCAATTGCTTTGGATCATGATTTTTATCACAGCAACAGAAAAGTAACTAGAATATCCACATAATCCCCACTGTAGGTGAAGGAACACTTGTATGCACTTACAAAGTTACACTTTCTCCTGATGTCTGACGTCTATTAACTTGCCAGATCCTCACTTCAAGCCTTGTGAAGTGGACAGTACGAGAAATAACACTGCATCAAAAAATTGAAAGGGACTCAGAACAACTCATCTTTGCTAGGTGACCCTATTTGTCCTTCCCCATCTATGTGCTTCCCAGATTAATCTGAGGGAATGATAGTATGGATCTGGATCCACTTACCAAGGTCATAGGCAAATAGCCATCATGTATCCACGAGTAAGTCCTGAACTATCCCTATACTAATGAGAATTAAAGAAATTAAACAGATAATCACACCTGTAGTACTTGGGTGATGGTGCTAGGTGGGCCACAGGCTGGACCTCAGAGCAACCTGCTATATCTCAAAACAAGAGAGGGCAGGATGGAAACAGGGAGAGATGCAGACTGTTTGATGATCTGTTTCAGAAGGAGGAAGCCATTGATTAGTGAGCTTTGTTTGATCTGCTCAAGGATCAAAAGGATAAACACTATGAGCAAAGATGAAAGATGACCTGGAAACCCTGTCCCTGTAGCCTGCTGGGATGCCGGGATGCTGAGGGCTTAGCAATCAAGGTGGAGGACACTCAGAACCATGGAAGAACTACAAGTCTTCCTCAGCCAGGACTCCAACACCTCCCCGACCCTCAAGAAGAGCCTCCATTTATTCCTTGAGTCCTCTCAGGGTTCAGGGGATGCAAGGTTGTTAAGGGAACCCAGTGATAAAGCCCTGATTCTTTGGCTTTAAAGAACATGGGCATGAGTCATCGGCTAACATATGATGAATGCTACAATTGGGCTGAGCTTGGGGAACTGAAACAGGCCGCTGTGAACCCTTCAAACCTCCTCTGTGAAGGGCACAACAGAAGACACCTCAACTTAGGCCTAGAGAATATGCTGGTAGAAGGAGGTTTCTGGTTCCAATTTGAGAGGAGAGAACCATATCTGTGAAGCCAAGGAAGAGGCAAGAGGCACCAGCCAATACTAACTGAATTTCTAACCTGGGCCAGGGCCTGTGTTATCCCATTGGGTCCCAGGGGCACTTAGTAAGGTAATCATGGGAATATTCCATCTCATAATGAAATGAGGAGACTGATACTCACGAGTTCACAATGAAGTTACATAGTTGGGTTGGCATATGGCAGAGCCAGGATGTGAATTCACCTCTACCCATTTGAAAACCTGGGTTCTTACCAATTGTCATGTCCATTTCCTAGCGAGTTCCCTGAACTCCCCTGGGTACACTGAAGCGGCTGGATGTTGAGACAAGTTGGTCAGTCAGCATGCCATTGCAGTGGTTTTCGGGAGCTAGTGTAATCTCCCAGTCCACCAGTTTATTTTTTATAAACTTGAGCAGCCCATTGTTGAAAGAAACACAGTCTTGATTCAGAGTGCATGACTTCTCCTCTGGCTGTGACAACATGCCCGACAGAAACAGCTGAACAGAGGAAAGATTTATCTTGGCTTATAGTGTCAAAGGGATTTTCATTCATCCTGGTTGGGCAAGCATGCTGGCAGAGACCACTCTGTCTGTGGTGGCAGCAACACGTGGCCATGGCTATTCACAAGGCACAGACCAGGAGCAGGGAAAGCTAGACTGGAAACAGAAATACAGGTGTGTCTATAACTTCCAAATGCCAGATCCCAGTGACCTGTGTCTATCATTAGCTAGGCCCCACCTCCTAAAGACTTTACAGCTCTCCAAACAGGGCCACAAGTCCCAGCATTCAGAACATGAACTTATGGGGGTACATTTAGCAGAGCATAACAAGGGGGCTCTTCCTCTTTTCTTCCCCTGTCCCCAAATGGTAGTATAGCATTGTAGCTCTCTGTAAGGAGGGTGACATGACTTCAAGCTATGAGATGGGGTAGATGGCCTGGGAAAGGAGGAAGTGGCTGTGATTTACTCCTGCACTGACAGCTGGAGTCCCGCCAGCCTGTTATCTGTTTTCACAGGCCAGCTTATGGCTTCTGCACTTTTTAAATGCTAAAGTGTGTTCAACCTGTGGCACCTGGGCAAGGAGAATGATGAATTTGGCCAACATAAAATTGTAAACTTGCTTCAAACATTTGGAGATTCTTTGGGGACTTTTTTCTGGGATAACTCAATGTACGGTTCTTGAATTGAAACTTTGTAGACGACGGTGTTGTGTCACAAAGTCAAAAGGTTGGGCATATACCTAGCAGATTCTACACTTTGGAAACCTTCTGGACTCTAAAAAATGCAGCAACTCTGAATTAATTCTTATGGCTGGATGTCTCAAGCCATTACAACTAATCTTCCTGTTCCTTTCATGGTGGATTACAGGAGAATTACTGTTATCATTGGCTGAAGCAGAAGATGGGAAGGAGGGCACATAAGCACCCATCCGCCTTCCCAGAGCTCATAACTAATTTCGAGCACTCTTACACTGTGTCAGTCCTTGACCTCAGCCTAGGAGGGCAGGATGTGGATCTACTTTGGAGACATACTTTTGTATTAGTTACCTTTCTATTATTGTGGTTAAATATCACAATCATGGCAACTTATAAAAGGAAGGATTTCTTTGGGTTTAGGGTCCATGATGGTGAGGGCATCATGGCAGCAAGCAACAGGTATGGTGGCAGAAGCAGAAATCTGAGCGAGCTCACATCTTGAATTTGGAAATTTCAAACTGGAAATGATGAGAGGTTTTTAATCTCAAGGCCCACCCACAGTGACATACTTCTTCTGTCAAGACCTCACCTCCTAAATCTTCCCAAACAGGATCACCTGGGGACCAAGTTTTCAAGTGCCTGAGACTATGGGGGACATTCGTCATTCAAACTATACCCCTCAACATACACACACACACACACACACACACACACACGCACACGCACACGCACACGCACACGCACACGCACATGCACACGCACACACCTGTCTACTCTGGTAACATCCTCTTGGACTTTGCCAAAGTCTCCCCGCTCTGTTAAATTTTAGTCTCTTCTCCAGATTACAACTTCCACATGTAAGGCAATGCTTATCTACCGTGCTCCTCTTTGTATTTGTCTGTAACTTGTGTTTTGCTAGAAGCTGGTAGGAGAGTTGTAACACTAGCAGTCAGAAGCACACATGTCCACACTGAGTAGACACAGAGAGTAACTTAGTATATGCTATCATAGGTGGTGATCATGGCTACAAAGTGTGGACAATAAAAGGCTGCTGGTGACAGGTGGGAGATTGTGATATTTTAGATAATGGATGGGGGCGACCTCTCAGGTGAAGCAGGGTTTGGAAAAGAATCAAATAAGATTTAAGAATAATCCCCAAGTATCCAAGAATGGAGGCTGCCAGTTTAACCTGCAACCAGAGCATGCCTTTTGTGTTCAAGGAACAACAGGAAAGGCAGTGGCATAGGGCGTGGGATGAATTAGGGAGGAGGAGGCAAGATATGACATCAAGAGCAAGGAGATGCCAGGCCACATAAGACAGAGGCCAGCAGGCACAGAATTGGGGATTTTTTTCTTAATAACACGGGAAGATACCAAAAGGTTCTGAGCAAGGAAATGTCATGGCTAAATTGTGCTTTGGCAAGCTTACCCTCATTACTGTGTGGAGCATAGAACGTGGAGATCCAGAGCCAAACCTGGTTACCAGGTTGGAAACTGGTGGGATAGGCCAGATGAGATGTTGCTCCTACTGAATGGTAGCCATGGAGATGAAGAGAGACCAGGTGATTTGGGATATGCCATTAATACATTTGCTGATATTGTATTATGATCAATAAAACACTGCAACGTCTGATGAGAACACATTAATGAGAGATGCTGCTACAATAGACCAAGTCAGCTGGGGCCAGTTTCTACATGTGAAAAAATGTAGGTTTAGGAGATTACTGGGAGCTCTCAGTCATACTCTGCTGTAGTCATTGCAGAAGCCTCAGCTGATCCTGCAGGAATCTGGGGTTGGGACAACTCTTTGTTACTGTCAAATGGGGCCAAGAGAGCCAGACCTTTGTACATTCACAGTGGCCAGACATTATAGACATCTGCCCCAGGGAGGAAACATCACCATGGGGAGGGCTCCCCGCTGAACAAGCAGCTGCCACACTCCCAGCAGCCCAGGCTCTGACGCACTTGACGGCACATGCCTCTATCCTCTGCAAGTGCTGACTTCAGCCTTTCTAGGAACGGGTCTCAAGCAAGGGACCCTGAACTTGTTTTGAAGGACCTTTTGCTAGCTTTTTCAGTCATGTGACTTTGATCATGAGCCAGGAGGTGCTTGAATAATACCCAAACTCAACTTTGAAAGGTTCTTTAGTTAATTTCATCAGTTAAATCTTAAACTGAATGGAATTCTAATATTAATTGCCTTTTAAGGTGTTTTCAGCTTCCCAAATTATAATCAATTCCTCTGATTTACAGCTAGGCCATTATGCTTTAAAAAGGAAAAAACCCTATTGATTCAGAACATGTAACTATTTTCTAAGGTAAAAATTATATCTATATTGGTTGTGAAATTTCTGGAAACCAGCTATCCCTCAATGAACAGGAATCTAACATGCTGATATTTTTATAGCTGCTGTTGGCAGAAAGTCCCTTCCAAGAGCTGACATAAATCCTGTTTGATACGGTTCTGGACGTCATGTTTAGATTTTTTTATAGAGAACTTGGTGAATGGTTGGCATCAGATGTAGATTATAGGCAATTTCTGCACTTGGAAACTATTGTTGAATCATGATTCTTCCCTTCAGAGAGGAGAATGCTGGAAGCCGACCCTAGAAGATGCCAGAAGCCCTTAGAGGGTATATGCATAGTGTTCTCACATCCACACAGGAAGTTCACCAAGCACCCCAAACAGCAACCGGGGCTATAGGTGACACATCCTATATGCTAGATACTTAACTAAAGAGACGAATCTTTCCTCTCCCCCTACTATGCAGAAGTTACAGGTAACCTGACTATAAGCACATACTGTGGACTACTTATTAACTATGTGGCAAGGGTCATTGTCCCATCTCCAAAACCTCGTGTTTCTTAACTTTCTGCAGAAGCCCCTCCATGCTACCTGTCTGTGGCATTCAGAATTCTTTGCATAAATCTCTTACCTGAAAGGACTATCTGCTTCAATAACCCTAATGGACTCTGAATCTAAGACCTTATAATTAGTGAACGATCAGGTATGTGTGCCTAGGTGTTTATGTGTTTGTATCCCTAGCCATGTGCCATGTTATGTGCATATGTGCTATAAGGAAAAATTGTGTATGAATAGTGTGTCTGCATGAGAATTTGTGTGAGGGGGTATGGTCAGAATCACATGCATCTGGCCAGGTATGTGTATTTGGGTTTGTAACCACATGTATGTGTGAGAGAATAAATGTGTGTGAGCTTGCCAACTGTGCTTCCCAGTGATGTGAGCAATCAGTTCTGGCTCAGAGGCAGGAATGTCAGTGCCAGGGACTGGGTTCTCGCCTGCAGCAACTTTACTCTAGTGATCTTGCTCCAGACAGCTTCCTCCCAGGCCTCTCTAGTTCTTCCCTCCCCTCCCACCAGGGGTCAAGGCCCAGAGGGGCCTTCAGTGGCTTCCTACCCTTTGGAGCTGCTGCTCTGATGTCTGTCCTGGGAGGCTTGGCAGTGGCAGTCTTGTCACGTTGGACTCTCTGCTGTCACTGCCAAAGTGACAATTGATGATCAGAACTGGGGCTGTCTAGAAACCCAACTTCTGTGCAGGGTCCTTTGATCTACCCAGACTCAGTGGAGCAGACTGGCAAGGGTGTCTTTGAAGGGGCCTGGCCAATGAGGAGCCTTCAGGCTGTCCCTGCCCATTCCCTGCAGGATTTGATGCCCATTGTCTGACAAGGGTCAGCCTCAGAAGCAGGAAAGTAGGGGACAGAGCCAGCCATGCTATACCCTGCTTCTTAGCCTTGTTGGAAAATCTTCATCTGGAGGTTTGGCCTGGTGAAACTCACATCTCAGGAATGCAAAAGTTGGTTCTGAGAAAAATTTCTCTAGCAACAACCTGCTTATCAATTTAGCTGGTATCACAGATCAGTGACAGAGACAACAGAGCAAAGTCATTACATACACAGCCACAGAATGAATGGATTAAAATTGGCCACTTCATAGTTGGTCCAACTTGGGTAGCCTCAGTACCATGTGTCCCTCAATGTCAGCATTTTCTCATCTGTCACCATGTTAATAGAAGGATCAAATTAGGTACAGCAAATTAGTCACCTGATATATCGAGTAAGTCCTCACTAACCTCACCAACACTGTCTACACTGCAGGTAGGCTGCATGATTGGAGGGTGGAAATCATGTTGTGTCTGAAGTCCTGTGTCCTGAGTTCAGGACCAACTCTGAACCTGTACCCTATCACTTTCCATAACTTATCTCTTAGGGTGACTACAGGGAGCAAATAAACTCATATATGAAATGTTTAAGATTGTGTCTGCAGTCCAAGAAATTAGGTCACCATACTGTTTCTATTCTATTCTATTCTATTCTATTCTATTCTATTCTATTCTATTCTATTCTATTCTATTCTATTCTATTCTATTCTATTCTACTCTACTCTACTCTACTCTACTCTATTCTATTCTATCCTATCCTATCCCATCCCATCCCATCCCATCCCATCTCATCCCATCCCATCCCATTCCATCCCATCCCATCCTATCCCATTCTATTCTATGTTATTCTTTTTATGAGACAAAATCTCACTTCATAGCTTAAGATAGCCCAGAATTCAATATGTAGCCCAGGCTGATCTCTGTTTCCCAAGTGCTAGGATTATAGACTCTGGAATTTTGAACAGCATTGAGACTAGTAAAGACTTTGGGGACCTTTGATGTTCGGCTAAATGAGTTTTGTATCATGAGATGGCCACAAGCCTACAGGGATAGGGAGTGGAATGTGATGGTTTGAATGAGAAATGCCCCCCATCGGCTCCTGTATCCCCATCATGTGAACACATGGTTGTTAGTCTGTGGCACTCTTGGGGGAAGTTATGGAACTTTTGGGACATGGAGCCTTGCTGGAGGAAGTACATTATGAGGGCTTTGAGGGTTTGTAGTGTTGCCTCACTTCTGGTCTCTGTAACCCTCTGGAATAGTAAGCCAAAATAAATTCTTCCTTACGTTGCTTTTGGTCACAGTATTTGATCTCAGCAATAGGAAAGTAACTACTGCATCCACATGGAGATTGGCTTATGGTTCCAGAGTCTAGACGTCCTTAATAGTGGGGAAGGTATGGCGGCAGGAGTAGAAAACTGAACGATCACATCTTGACCCACAGGCCGGAAACAAAGAGACGGCATCCTCTTTACATCCTGATAATCTCTTTTCTGCTTGATTTATTTTACTGTTAAGGTTTTCCTTTGAGTTTTCTAGTTGAGTTATTGGGTTTTTCAATTCTATCTTCATTTCAACTCAAGGCCTATTTTGTGTTTTTACCTCCTTATTTAATTTGTCTCTCTAGTCCTGAATTGTCTTTGTTATTTCCATCAGCCTTCTGTTTGTGTTTGCTTGGGTATCAACTGGGCATTTATTCTTAGTAAGTTTTTTCTCCCTAAGATTCATTGAGCGATTCTTTGTGTCTTCTTTAAACTCCTTGAATTCTTTGATGAAGCTTATGATTGTTCTTTTAAATCCTGTGTTCTAAAATTCATCTAGGTGATTCTCACTGGCAACTTTTCTATTGAACTGGTAGGTTCTGGAGAGAACATACCAACTTGATGTTTCATATTGTTGGTGTTTTTGCAATGACATCTGGGCATGTGGACTTAGTTCTGTGCCTGATGAAGACAGAGCAGATTGGGGCAGAAGAAAGGATGTGCAGGCAGGCGGGACCTAGGGGTTGGAAATGGCTTGAATGGAATGAAGTCAGGTAGGTAGAGTGGACTAGAATGGTGTACAGGATGTGTTTCCTGGTCTCAGCCTGAGTGTGAGGGTAGATCTGGCAGAGGGATAGGTTAGATGTGGCATGGGAGGGGCCCATGTTCTTGGAGATATGTAGGGAGGGTACTGGCAGAAGACTAGAGATTGGTTTAGGGTAAACAGGGTGGCCAGAGTAGGGCCGGTCACTGAATGTGGGACCAAGGCTAGCTCTGTAGCGTTGGGAGAAAACATGGATGGGGAGGTTCAGGGAGAGTCATCAGGCTAGATTTGGCTGGGTGGAGAGGCTGAATATGGTGCAGAAGGGACCTGTAGGTAGTCTTTAAAATTTTTACCATTTACCTCAAGAGACCTAGCTGAATAAACTCTCTCATCACCTTCTGGTGATTTTTTTCACCTCTCTCTTTTATCACATGTTCCAGCGTCCCTTCATAAACATTTAGCCACTCTGAGACACTTGCCCATTTTTGTGACTTAGACTGTCATCCTAATTAATCTGAAGTTTCAGTACCCTTGCTTACGCTGGACCTTCAATGCTTTATCTATCCACTCACCTTCTCTGCTAAGTATGGAAGAGCCAGACGGCAAGCCCAGGGAGTCTTCTGGAGTCTAGGCATATCCATCCCTGATCTCACCACTCACTCATTGCCTGTAGCTCTGCTTGCATGGGGATCTCCAAATGAGCTGGTGACACTATTTCAGGTTGAATGGAGCACGTTTTGTTTCCCCTGGTAGAAATAAATGCTGTTTCTCTGGTGAGCAAATCCTTGAACCCAGAAGAAATCAAGATGGTGTGGATGAAAAGCAAGGATTCCAAAGTTGGGACACACTTGACTCTTAGGCTCTTGTTTTATAATTACTGGGAATTACAGTAGACTCAATAACAGTCTTCGGGGATATCAACCTCCTATTTCCAGAAACAGTAAATGTTATCGTAAAGGGGAAAAGTGCCCTTGTACATGCAACTAGCTGGGGACTTGAGAATGGTGAGATAGTCCTGGATTATGCAGGTAGGCCTACACACCACCACAGACAACTTTACAAAAGAAGGCCGAGGGGAAAGAGAGGCAGATGGAAGACTAGGAGGCCATGAAAAGACGACGGCAGAGATTTTCATGATGCAACCACAAACCAATTGAGTCCTAGTAGCTGCCAGAAGCTGGGAGATACAAGGAAGGGATTTTCTTTTCTTTATTAAGAATTTTTTTTATTCATTTTATACACCAACCACAGATTCTTTCCCTCACCCCTCCTCCTGCTCCCCCCCCCAGTCTTCCCCTCCAGTCCACCCCCATCCCCTCCTCCAAAAAGGTAAGGCCTTCCATGGGGAGTCAGCAAAATCTGGTACATTCAGTTGAGGCAGGTCCAAGCTCTGCCTGCCCTCCTTCCCCGCATCAAGGCATCAAGGCTGTGCAAGGTGTTCCACCATAGATAGTGGGCTCCAAAAAGCCAGCTCATGCACCAGGGATAGATCTTGATCCCACTGCTAGAGGCCCCTTAAACAGACCAAGCTACACAACTGTCTGGTTTATGCAGAGGGTCTAGTCCGGTCCCATGGAGACTCCACAGCTGATGGTCTAAAATTCGTGAGTTCCCACTAGCTTGGTTCAGTTGTCTCTGTAGGTTTCCCCATCATGATCTTGATGCCCCTTGCATCAAGGAATCCCTCTTCCCTCTCTTCAACTGGACTGCTGGAGCTTAGCCTGGTGCTTGGCTATCTGCATCTGCTTCTATCAGCTACTGGATGAAGGCTCTATGATGACAGTACTGTTAGGGTATTCACTAATCTGATTATAGGGGTAGGCCATTTCAGGCACCCTCTCCACTATTGCTAGTAGTCTTAGCTAGGGTCCTCCTTGTGGATTCCTGGGAACTTCCCTAGCACCAAGTTTCTCCCTATCCCCATGATATCTCCCTCTATCAAGATATCTCTTTCATTGCTCTCCCACTCTGTCCCTGTTCCAGCTCGATCATCCCATTCCCTTATGTTCTCATCCCCCATCCCCTACCCTCTATTTCCCCTCTCACCCCTAGTTTATTCAGGAGATCTCATCTATTTCCCCTTACCAGGGCAATCCATGCGTACCTCTTAGGGTTCTCCTTGTTAGCTAGCTTCTCTGGAGCTGTGGGTTGTAGTCTGGTTAAAGGAAGGGATTTTCTACTAGAGACTCTGGAGGCTGCAGAGCCCTGAAATGTTTTCATTTCATAAAAATAATGGTTTTATCTATTTTCCCTCTATAACTATAACAGAACACATTTCTGTTTTTTGGGGGGTGACTTTTTTTGTTTTGTTTTTTTGAGACATTTTTGTCTTTTTAATTTATAGTGATTTTATGCAGCATCTACAAGGACACAGGTCAAAATATTACTGGTTTATACTGATAACACTTACTGGAAAACAACCTTAGCTGCGTCATTTTTCCCTAAACGGGTACCTATCTGATTTCTTAATGCCTAATTCCATCATTCTTGTGGATCTGCATTCACAGATTTGTCAGTAAATATATAATATGGACAGTTTAGTAACGGGTATCACCTAGTCCAGCAAATTCCAGACTGTAAGAACAGGGGTGTTTCCATGTAGTACCCCTTCACCAAGGCTCATAAACTACCTTATGAGGCTACGGGTAGACAAAAGGCAAGAAGACATGGGCTCTCAACTCATGTCCTCTTTGTTTACTTTCTTTGTAGAATGTTCCTGTCAACTGGATTCCTGAAAACTGTCTGAAAGAAGTGTCTTTATTATCACTATTATTTTAAGTTATGCGAATATGTGTATGGTTATTTACATGTGAGTGTAGAGTCCATGGAGTCCAGAAGAGGGTGTTAGATCTTCTTCAGCTAGAGTTACAGGCCATTGTCTGCTGCCTAATGTGGATGCTGGGTACCAAACTCCAGTCTTCTGCAAGAACAGTGTATTGTATGCTGTTAACCACCAAACCATCTCTCCAGCCCTGGAAGCTTCTTCTCTTACAGAAGTTGACCCTTTACTTATGTTTACTGAATTCAGAAACAAACCATCCGACCCTCAGCAAGAATTTGTTTCCCCCATCCCTGAGTAAAGTTATCTGTACAGCTTAAATCCTTTCAACAGCAAATGAGGAACTTACTCTTCCAGTTCACTGAGCCTGGCCTGCCCTCTCCAGCACAGAGAGCATGTACTCCCCAGAAACAGAGAAAGAAAAGCTATAGAGGACTTTCCCCATCTGTTTGAAAAAAAATAGTTTGTTTTTGTTTCTAGATTTTAAAGCCCAAAATGGGCCAGTACTGTAAATAAAACATGTGATCTCATTTGAAAAATTTATTATAAGGAATTTTGTTTATGATTTCATGTACTCCAGTAATAATTAATCGGAGGTCTTCTGTGGTCCCCATAGACCAACCATCGTTCAGACTGTGGGGAAGGATGATCCAACCCACCCTTTCCTGTCTCTCATCCTTGGCCAAAGGAACCATCTCCATTTCTGTTTTCGCTTTAGCCTACTTCAGGGAAGTTACATTGATAATAGAACTTGCCTGTTTAAAATGCCTAGGGCGTATTTCCCAAGTCTGTGGATGACACTAAGATCAAAGCACTCCTTTGGGATTTCCTTAGGTCAAGAGACTCTACCACAACTGTCTTGAGACTTTAAAGCCACACCCCCACTTTACCCCTTGAGTGCCAAGAATGGAAGGTTAATCAGTTGTTTGGTGCAGTAAGAGAAACACAGGAATATGTACACATCTGTATTCATGTAAACAGCTCTAAAAGAGAGTTGCAGTAACATAGATGGCTAACAGTGAAATTAATTGATGTTCTAGATATGTGGACACATTGGACAAGTGATTTTTTTACATAAATTATCTCATTTTTTTGACAACTGAGTCAGTATAGGTCTGGTTGTGCCATGTGACAAATAATCCCAAAAATATCACAAGGCTGATTGAATCTCTTGATTGATTTACCTCACAAGGATGGTTGATTCTCTTGTTTGATATGAGTCAGGGACACTAGGTAGCTGATATCAGGAATATGTCCTTTGTTGCAGGAGAGAAGAAAGCTCTAAGGGATTGCTTACTTATATACAAGAGACACAATTAATCATATGAACCTACCATTTCACAAAAGGGCCAAGAAACTCAACTTTACTATGTTACTCAAAGGTGAAGATGGACGAGGAGGGGAGTGAAGAGCACATGGAAATATTTTGTGAACACATTTGTAACCACAGAAGTATGAGTGATTTTAAAATATTATGTTAGAGACATACAAACCACAGAGGAAGAAAGAGGAACAGAGTGGTGCATAACTAAGAAGGTAAGATTCATACTTGGGCCAGCCATTTGATGTCTTCCTATCCCGCCTCCAACATATATAATTAATTACATGTGTGCATGCATAAACAGACATATACACACATAAACATACATACACACACACACACACACACACACACACACACACACACACACACCCTGAGGTGCTAATTAACTGGACCAGGGACTGTTGGATTAATGTAACCTGTGCATGCATCCAGGAGTGGAAATTCAATGTAAGTGTAAACCAATGTCTTTAGAGAGGATTTGAGGTCAAATCAGGGAGGATAATGCTTAGCTATTAAGTCTAAAAGTCAGGATGAAAGCCAAAGAGGAAAAGGGAGGTGGGGAAAGGACCCTGAAAGCCAAAGACCAGGACCAGGATAGTGGAATGTGCTGGCAGGAAAAGAGCTAGTCTAGTGTTAGACACTGACCCCCAAAGATGCTCTGTACTTCTGCAGCATGGGTGGGCATGGGCAAGCATGCTTTACAATCTAAGGAGGCAACCCATCATGATGTGTTATCCCAAAGTTGTGCCAATCTCTTCCTAGTCACCCTGGGACCATGACTCCCAAACCTAGAAGAGGTGGAAAAGAGCCAGAGGGTGGAGAATGGAACGTGTGCCGAGAGTCCACCTTGGCGGGGATGGAACACATAGTTTTTATTGAATCACCTTCATGTTCCTGATTTTCTTTCTCCTTTGTGCTATTAAGTCAACCCCGTTTAACTTCAGAGCGTTTTCAGCTCCGGAAATTTCCACTACTCCTTTATGTCTTCTCTTTCTGAAAGTTCCCATTGCTCTGCTTGTGTCAAGTATATTTAGTCTTACTTCTTATAATTTTGATGATTCCATAAATCTGTGTCATTTATGTGAGATATTATCTACAGAATATCTATTCTCCTCTGAGTTTAGATTATTATATATTTTTTTACCTTTTACAATAAAATTTTTTTTCCTGCTGAGCAGTGGTGGTGCATGCACTTGTGAGGCAGAGGCAAGTGGATCTCTGAGTTCGATGTCAGTTTGGTCTACAGAGTGAGTTTCAGGACAGCCAGAGATACACAGAGAAACCCTGTCTTGAAAAATAAAATCATTCTTGAAAATTTCATATAGGTATACAATGAATATTGATCATATATATCTTGTACTTACCTTTTCTGAGTCTCCCCATATACCCTCCAACATATCCCCCTCCCAAATTCATGTCTTTTTCTTTTTATAATTTTAATAACCAGTTAGTGCTGCCTGTGTGAATAGGTATGAGGCCATCCACTAGGGCACTAGAATCCTACCAGTGACCATAGGCCCCCAAAAGTATGATTCTTCTTCCCTTAGCAACTATAAACTCCTAATGGCTCCTCAGTAAATGGTGGGGCCCAGAGATCACCTACCCCATCTTTGTGGGACTTGGATTGCCTTGAGATTATGTAGATCTTCTGTGGGTGACTCCAGCTGCTGTGAGATCATGACTGGAGCAGGCATGTCATGTCCAGAAGACAGCATCTCACAGCACTCCTCCCCAGTTCTCTGGCTCTTACGCTCTTTCTGCCTCCTCTTTGGTGATATTTTCTGAGACTTTCAGGGTGGATGTTGATATAGGTTTCCCATTAGCACACTCAGTCTCATTCTCAGCGTTTTGACCATCGTTACATTTTAGTTTTCTATGCACTGAACAGGTTTGGATTTGCATTTTTCAAGTATCCTGTTATGAGTCTCTGGGTCTTGTTTAAGACTATAGAAAATGAGCTGTAGTTTGGCAAGTTAACAATATGTTTGGGTATAAGGCACACATTCCAAATAGTATTTTCTGGGTTCTCTTGTCACAACCAGTTCTTTCAGACACATTGTGGTGCTGTTTGGAGCCCTGGCTGGATATGTGGTGGTTTCTCCTGCAGTACAGCTCTCAAAATACTTCTACTCTTTTAAGGGTCAGTTCTACCACTCCAGGGAGGATTCCCCCTCAGTTGGAAATGGCCGTGGAGGGGACGTGTATGTTTTACAGTAAGGAGTGATGAGGCAGGATGGTCTGTCATTGACAGCAGTGCCAGGTAGCATGGGAGAACCAGTCCAAGGTGGGGTACTGACTCCTGATCAACTTTTCCTTTCCTCCAGTTTGACCTCTCTTCGACTTTAAAAATGCAGATATTATTTATCTAATAGGCAAGTGCAGCATATTAAATGGCATAAGTAACCTGAGATGTAATGTCTAATGTCTGGCACATTAGAAAAATTCAGCTACTCTTGAGAATTTGTCTGACCTAATGAAAAAGGGCTGAGATACAAGGAGGCAGAAATTAAGGGCAGGCCTTCCTTCCTTCATTAGATTCTGTTTTCATCTGAGTAGTGTTAGAATGGTGATGGGCCTCAGTCTTACTCAGTCCTCACCCTTGTGTCCATTTGAGTCACAGCTAGGGCTTAGAGGATTCAGATGCTCTTCAGCATCCGGGGCTACCCTGGAAACTGAAAGGTAAGCACGTTGTTCCACAGAGTTGCAGAGGATGCTCCAGAGAGAGCAGAACACAGGCCAGGCAGCCCTGTAGCTCTTTCCGTGACCACAGGCTGAGGCTTTACTGCATGGCTTTGGGGCTCCTTAAGGAAGGACATCTTCCCTTCAAAAACATGATAAACTGAGTCTCATTGGAACTCACACAGGTCACAGTGTGTCTTGCAGCAATCCACAGTTTTCTTAGGCTTGGGGGAGAGCTGGGAGAGAGGAAAGAGGTGCATGTGTGGTCGCTGTGCGCACTCATGCCACCAGACCTCCAGATGCTGAATGAGGATCCTCACAGTGCGCACTTAAAGCTGATTGTGAAGATACAGGTTAAGCTTGGCTGTCAGCTTGACTGCATCTAGAACCAACTAGAACATAAGCTGCTGTGCATTCCTGTGTGGGGCGTTTACCTACCACCCCCACAGTTCCCCAGAGTTTTCTTGAGTGCGAGCAGCAGGAAATATTAGATAGAAGGATTTATTGCGGAGAATCTTGCGGAGATAAACAGATAGAAAATAAAGGATAGCCTCAAGAGGGCCTGGAACCTTTTCCAAAGGGCCCCGACTGTCTCTGCTCCAGGGTTTTTGTAGAGACGCCAAGGGGTGGAGCAAATGACCTCCTCCCCCAGCACAGCCAAGTGCAGACCATCTCAGACACCTGCATTCAAGCCCGTGGTCCTGATCATCCTCTATGCGGACCTGCTGGGTAAAGCCACGAGGAACCCGAGAACCGGCTCCCACATTCCTGTGAGAGATTTTCTTGTTTGTTTGTATGTTTCGAGACAGGGTTTCTCTGTGTAGTTTTGGTGCCTTTCCTGGATCTCACTCTGTAGACCAGGCTGGCCTCAAACTCACAGAGATCTGCCTAGATCTGCCTCCGGAGTACTGGGATAAAGGTGTGCACCATCACTGCCTGGTGAGGGATTTTCTTTTTTTTTTTTGGTTTTTCGAGACAGGGTTTCTCTGTGTAGCTTTGCGCCTTTCCTGGGACTCACTTGGTAGTCCAGGCTGGCCTCGAACTCACAGAGATCCGCCTGGCTCTGCCTCCGGAGTGCTGGGATTAAAGGCGTGCACCACCACCGCCCGGCTGAGGGATTTTCTTGATCAGATGATTTGAAGGAGGAAGACCCACCTTAAATGTGGTTCGCACCTTCTGGTGGCAGGCTGGATAAAGGGACTGTGGAAGAAGGAAGCTTTGCCTGTATGCCCCCACTCTCGCTGGCAAGTTCATCTATCTGTTGTTGTAGCATCCCTTCACTAACAGTAGAAGCAGCTTCTTCACACTTCCAATGTAGACTGAAACTAGCATCCTCCGTCCTTCAAGGCCAAACAGGGACTGCTGAGACATCCAGCCTCATGGACTGAACAGCTGCCAGTCCTTAGCCTTCCCAGTGTGAGACAGACTATACCCTATAATCTAATAAAACACCCTTTAATATATGTATTAATATATATTTAATATTTTATGTATTCTGTCAGTTCTATTTCTTTGGACAAGCCTGATTAATACATACCCTTCTTTTGATCCTGACTTAGGCATTACTAATCAAATGTGGCACTCTTTTTTTTTTTTTTTTTTTTTTTTTTTAGAGCCTGTTTGGAGCCTCAGAACACACCTTATCACAGCCATTACAAAGAAATCTGAGAGGAAGTTAGCCATATATACCTGGAAGGATTTAAATCTTCTGATACTAGCCTGCTATTTTTCTTTTTGATATGCATTATATTGTCAGTTTTGTCCCTAAAAATCAATAATAGTGGTGGTAATCTAACAAGAGGTGCTTTGTGGCTTCCAAAGCAACCGAGAACCTTTCTCATCTGCTTTTATCAAAGGCCTGTAGGAGAAGATGAAGAAGCCCTCACCTGAAGGGTAAAATCATCTATTTCTTCTGGGCCCTGGGAGAACATTCTAAAATAATGAGGAGGATATAGACCCTGAGGAAAGGTGACTTTCATACACTGTAATTAGTCTGACATAACTTTAGTCTGACATAACTTCCATGACCTAGAATGAAAAGTTTTCTAGTAGACGGAGTCTTAGAAACATCCATGCATTTGTGTGCTCATGAACATGCTGAACATGCCAGGCTTTGTATGTATATCATGCCTGTGGCTCTTGCCCTGTGTGTTGTGTGCAGGTGTCACAGCATAGAACAGTATGCCTTCCATGCCAATAGAAGCATATATTACACATGCTTGTGTGTGTGCACATGTGTATGTGACTGTGTGTGGATTTTACCCACAATGCTTGCCTTCAGCACTGTCATCCTGTGGCAGATGCTGCTGTGTGGCTTCTTGGCTGATTCCCCAGCCCTCATTAGCACACACACTTGCTCTCCATCTTCTGATCATTCATCACTACTGGTAGCTGGATGCTTGCCAATTAGAAGCTGAAACTCCTCATAGTTTCCTGGGGATCCACTAGTTTGTATCAGCCCTAGGTTCATCCCAGCACCAGGAATACTCCCAAGGGTCAACAGAAGGGAATTTTGGATATCTGTCCTAAGACTCCCCTAACTGGTACCTCTTCTATTCTTCTGGCTCATGTGCCCTATCTCAGTCCTTCATCAGGATATACTAAAGACAGGCTCTTTAAAGTCATCAACTTCGGCCCATTGTGTGTGGAACTTGTCTTGAAGCACTGGCCTCTGACTGATGGAGACGTTGAAATGATCCACGAGATGGTTACTGACAACCACACTGACTAAGCCAATTAAAAGTTTTGAGTCCTTTATCAATGGCCAGACCAAGAGTGGGCTCATGCATGCCTCTGGAAAGTCTCTTAGTGTCCAAGTTCAGGGGTACAGTATTTTTAAAGACAAAACCATAATTATATCGGGGGGGGGGGGTTCTTACATTAGTGAGGAATTTAGAGTAGTCTAGTAATATCTGCTTTCTTTGCAAGGCTCGGTGGTATTTTCCAGATACAACATAATAGGTTTGGACCATGGTCAAGGTCATGGACAGTTCCAGAAGCATTGCTAAAGTGGAGGTGGCTGTTGAGGGTGGAAGGCTGAGAAATAACCAGACAGGTACTTCTTCTTCATAATTACTTAATACTAGCCTACTAACAAATTGTATACAGGTACAGTAATTTATATTCATTATTAACTTGATTAGCTTTAGAAGCACCTAGGAGACACACCTCTGGGCATGTGTGTGATGTTTCCGGAGATGGTTAGCTGAATAGGGAAAACCCACCCTGAAGGCAGCACTATCCCATGGGCTAGAGTCTCAGGCTGAATGATAAGGAGCAAAGAAGAAGGTGAGCTAAACACCAGCATTCATTTTCCCCGGTTTTCTGACTGAGAATGCAATGTGACCAGTCACCTCTGGCTGCCATCTCCATGCCTGCCCCACCATGATGGACTGTGTTCCTCTGAACCTTGAGCCCAGATGAACCCTTCTTCTCCTAGTTGCTTCTTATCAGACATTTGGCCACAACAACTAGAGTAGCTAACACAAGGCAATGAAAGCTGAGATAGAAGCTCGGTACCAGTTAGGAACAGGGCTGCTTTCTCTGTAGTTGCATGCGTTGCTTGAGGTTGATATAATTGTAAGTAAAAACAAGCTGTTTTTCGTTCAGGTCAGCACTTCCTAGGCACCTCCATGTGCCAAGCCTATGTCTAGAGTTCTTTCCCTTAGAGAATGTCAGTGTTTGGAGCGATAAAATGATCAGTGATCTAGGGCTGCCACAGCAGTGTACCATAGACTGGTCAGCATAAGCAACAGAAATATCTTTCCTCAGAGTTCAAAATCAAGGTGACAGTAGGATCTGGGGGAAAGACTCATGCGGCTGGGTAGAGGGGAGGTGCATGCCTTTAATCCCAGCACTCAGGAGGCAGAGACGGGTGGATGTCTATGAGTTCAAGGCCAGCCTGGTCTATACAGTGAGTTCCAGGACAACCAGGGCTACACAGAGAAACCCTGTCAATAAAATAAACCTCTGGCTGCTGTAGCTGTTCTTCCATTGGACCCCAGATTAATTCCTAGCACCTGCATGGAAGCTCACAACCATCTGTAACTCCAGTTCAAGGGATCTGATGCCCTCTTCTGGACCTGAAGGTACTGCATGCATGTTATGCACTTGCATACATGCAGACAACACTTACACACATAAAATAAAATACCAGGTTGACCGTGGATTGGCTTCTGATAGGGACCATAAGGGAAACATGTATTCCAAGCAGTCTTCTGGGCTGGTAGATGGCCAGTATCCATCTCCCCCTGTGGTTCCACATTGTCTGCTCTTAGTACTAGCCTATGTGCAAACTTTCTCCTTGTATAAGGATGCCAGCCATATTGGATTAAGTTCTACCATAATGACTTCATTTTAACTTCATTACTTCTTCGTGGCACATATTTCCAAATCTGATCAGAATTTTGAGGGTGGTAGATTGAAATTATAATGTAAAAATTTGGAAGAGAGGACACAGTTCCATGCATAAAATAGACCAAACTCACTTATTTGTTAAATACTGGTTTCACTATGAAGACATGTTTTCTTGGGCAGGATTTGATGTTCCCTTCCATGAGGTACTAAAAACCACCTTTCTGACTATGTACTGGTTACTATGTTCACTCTCCTGTCTCTCTTACTAATCTGGGGAATCAAGGCCTTAGGTACCCAACACTCTGATAGTACTGGGGTAATCTTTGATATTTTGGAGTGACGTGAGTCTGTCATATGGCTGGATGAGTAGGTGGGATAGGTAGAATTTAACAAGGTTGGAAATCTCCAGGGATGCTCCAGAACCTTCTATGGTGCTAGTGATTAGAATGATACTGGGGAAGCCTTCTCTGAGGGAAGTCATTGCACCAGGCTCTGCCCCATGGAGTTGATTCTGGTTAGGAGGGCTATCTGTGGGAAGGGAGCACTCCCAGACTATGGGTTAGGAAGGCTATCTGTGGGAAGGGAGCATTCCCAGACTAGGGGTTAGGAAGGCTATCTATGGGAAGGGAGCACTCCCAGACTAGGGGTTAGGAAGGCTATCTGTGGGAAGGGAACACTCCCAGACTAGGGGTCTCCCCTCAAGTTGAGCTTCATTCTTCTGCACTTCTCTAGCGATGACAAGGGCTCTTGTCTGATGGTCCAGTACTCCCGAGGGGATTACATTGTCTCTTGCCCCAGCACCAGCCTACCTGTTGTCATAATCATTTTCTTGAACTGGTATAAAAACAATCCTGTAAGGTTTACCAGGCTCAAACAAACAATGAATAAACAGAATGGAGGTTTAAAATAGTCACTGACATTCCATGCCTGTCCTCCATCTGCCAGAGTTCTTAGCAAATGCTTGCCCCCATTTCCACATCTGTTGTCCAAAACACTCCCCTAATTCAGCTGGGCAGCCCAGGACTGCACTGCCCTATACCCTGCATTTCTGAGGTTACTGTCTTCAGTTTACATCCTTTCCTTAGCTATCCCATGGCCTGAAGCTTGCTTTTCGAGACCCTTGCTGGCCTTCTTGAGCAGGCCTGGGCCCTTTTCAGTGCTTTCTCTCTGGTTAGAAATGAAGATTAATCTTGATTTTCAACTTAGCTGGATTGGTAAATAACTAGAAAGTTGGTAAAAACTCATTTCTGGGTGGGTTTGTGAGGGCATTTCCAGGCTCAACTGGGATTTAGGTGAGCACGCTGAGTGGAAGATCTACCCTGAGCGAGGACTGCACATCCTTTAGGTGAGGAACTTCCATTGATGACAAGGAGAAGAGATGAGGCCAGCCTGTGAGCGTTAGGGCAACTTCTCAAGCATTTTTCTTCTGCTGCCATTACCATGGGCATCAAATTCTACCTTGTCAGCCACTGGAAACGGTCTGAGCCAGAGGCTCTCCAGGCTGCTCCAGGCCCTCAGCCTTGGAATGGGGCTGCACCACTGGGCCCTCTTGTTCCAAGGCTTCCAGCATCTTGGGGTTAGCATCTGCTGGTTTCTCTGGCTCCCCGCCCCACAATAAATGACCATTGTGGGATTACCCAGCTTCCAGGTGTGTGAACCACTTCAATAAACTTCATAATTGCATGCTCAGAATTTGCTTGCAACTGCAGCTGCCTCTTTCTAGTTAGTGTACTTGGGTGACTCTGCAAATGCCCTGATCTTGCTTGTCCTTGTTTAGGGTTCTGGGCTTGAAGGAGCCTGGGCATAGTGGAAGAAGAGTACCAGCCTTAGCTGAGTGATGGGGCACCAGAGTACCCTGGCACTTGTGAGCTCTGCCTAGGGACCTCACTTTAGCAAACAGAACCTGACCTGGACAAAAAAAACCCAAACAAACACATTAGAGATCAGGACATATCCATACCCTGGCACGCTCCTGGCATAAAAGACCTCGCTAAATACCTTTGCAAAGCCTATATTGTGCAGGATTCTTGTACCGCCTACCGGGCCATCCCCACACTATCAAATCTTTCTTGAGGCCTTTGTTGTCAAACCAAATATAGCACTACATTGTCTGGCCTTCCACCCATTCTGGCTGAATAAAGGGGCCTGGTCCCCAGACTAGGGACTCAGGGCTCCAGCGGCCTCCTCAATGCTATCTCGCCACTGCAGCCCACGCTGGGAACCTTCGGTTCCCCCACCCCCGGCTCTGCTCCTGGGCCTGTGGCTGCACCATTGATACTGCGCATTCTTCTCCAGAGGTTCCCACGAGCATGTCACTAACCATTTCCTGGCCCTTATCACCGGGAGGGGAAGAAAGGGAGCGCCTTTGAAAAGTGGGAACAAAGCATCGGGCCTCATTGTTGTGTGACTTCCCGGTCACAATCAGGCCTCTCCATCACTCAACATGCGGAGACTACAAAAAACGCAGCCTAATACAGACACTCGGATTGGCAATTTGACCAGGACTTTTATTGTTCCGTATCTGCAATCTCTGCTCTGTGTGTTTGTGGCTTTTAAATCTTCCTTTTCATTACACTTCCCACCCCCTCTGTTTGGAGTAAAAAAGCCTGTGTCCACTGGTTAACTTCAAGGGGCCACCAAGTCAATTAGTAAACTTTGAGGTGCTTTCTTTTCACCAGAAGTCCATGGAGGAACAGCCTTGTGCCCACTTTCTTTTTGTACCTTTCCATTCTCACCCTTTCAGTTCCCTCAGTTCCCTCTGTGTTCATATTCTCTCCCCTCCCCTCATCCCTCTTGCTGTGTACCTAAACCCAGCAGAGGCTGCTTCGGGTTGTTTCTTGTGGTAAATGAGGAGGACATTTGTTTACTTTTTAAGTTTATTGTTGGTCCCTAGACACACACAGGTCTGGCTGTCCTGGGGAAAAGGCAGAGAGGAACTTGTCAAACCTCTAATGTTGTGGAGAACAGAGTAGCCTGCCCAGTGGCACCTGGTGACTTGGTGACAGTCTGCCTGGAAATGCTGGGTCCAGCTGTGTGTTAAGAACTCTCTGAAGGGCCTGGGAAGATGGGTCAGTGGGAAAAGGGCATGTAGAGAACCAACTCCACAAAGTTGTCCTGTGATCTCCACGTGCACACTGTGGTGTGTGTGTGTGTGTGTGAGGAGTAGTATGTGTGTAGGTGTTCATGTGTTCAGGTGTGTGGTGTAGAGAACAGGGGTCAGTCTTAAGAATCATCCCACTGGATACCATCTACCTGGTGGGGTTTTTGTTTGTTTGTTGTTGTTTTTCTAAGGTAGAGTTTCACTCACTTGTATCTTTCAGGTAGGGTTTCATTCACTGACTTGGAAATGATACAGTAGGTTAGGCTGCCTGGCTAGTGAGGCCCACGCATCTGCCTGTCTCTGCCCTTCAGAGCTGGGCTAACAAGCAAGTGTGTGCCTGGCTTCCTTCTGTACACATTCTGGGGACTGAACTCAGGGCCTTATGCTTGCATGGCAAGTGTTTACCAACTGAACCATCTCTTTAGCCCTGGAAATCAGTACCTCATACATATTCAGTCACCTTGCAGTAACTGAATTCAATAAAACCAGTGACAGTCATGTCCAGAAGAAAGGGTGGAGTCTGCCAGGTCCAGACAGCAGCCTGGATTCTCAGGGGAGTCTCTGAAAACATAGATCCAGAGGCTCTAGAACCAGGACAGGTGGGTATAAGATAAAGTATTATGGGGTAGGTGGGTACCTGCTAGACCTCCCAAAACTGCACTAACATCCATGGTGGTATGTGGAGATAATTCTGGAAAGTACCCATTGGTACATAAAAGGAGCTCTGTAGTGGGTGATTTGTGCCACGGTGTGCATGTGGGAGTCAGAGGACAACTTTGTGGAGTTGGTTCTCTCCATGCCCTTTTTCTGTTGACCCATCTTCCCAGGCCCTTCAGAGAGTTCTTAATGCACAGCTGGACCCAGCATTTCCAGGCAGACTGTCACCAAGTCACCCTGTGCCACTACTCCATTCTCCTCTTTCTCTATGACATCAGAGGTTTGACAAGTTCCTCTCTGCTGTTTCCCCAGGACGGCCAGACCTGTGTGTGTCTAAGGAGCAAAAGTAAATAAAGTCCTACTGTAGCTTGAGTTTTCCTGCCTGGCCCACAGTCAGGACAAATCTCTGACACCCGCCAGTCCCACAGCCACTCAAACCCGACCAAGTAAACACAGAGACTTATATTGGTTACAAACTGTATGGCCGTGGCAGGCTTCTTGCTAACTGTTTTTACAGCTTAAATTAATCCATTTCCATTAATCTATACCTTGCCACATGGCTCATGGCTTACTGGCATCTTTACATGCTGTTTCTCATCATGGCGGCTGGCAGTGTCTCTCTGACTCAGCCTTCCACTTCCCAGCTCTATTCTCCTCCTTGTCCCGCCTATACTTCCTGCCTGACCACAGGCCAATCAGTGATTTATTTATTGACCAATCAGCAACACATTTGACATACAGACCATCCCACAGCACTTCCCCTTTTCTTTTCTTAAAAAGGAAGGTTTTAACCTTTACACATCTCCAAAGTCAGCTTGGTATATTTGGGAATTTGGGCGTAGCTTCTCTTACTACTTCCTGCTGGAGGGGGGCGCTGTATCTTATGGGGACACAAAGAATATTTTAGGATTATGGAGTAGTCCATGAGGGTGTATCATCTGAGCCAATTGCCTTGAAACAGTTCTGGATGTTGGATCATCTGGGCCATGGTGTCATCGGAGACCTTTCAGGGGGTCTTGGCTGGTCAAACCTGATGTATCTTAATCTGGAACAAATCCATAGCCTCTGCTTTCTGTGGAAACAAAAGCAGAGCCTCCTTTCCAAAGCAACATATCCTTACATCCAAATTTTGAAGTCAAGGTACCTTTAAAATATACATTTTGGCATAACTCAACAGCTTTTGCAATCAAATGTTTTTCTTCAGTTACGAATATCAAAGAGAACATAATCCAGATTCTCTGTGTGGTAGCCATCTTTACATGGCTTATTTTTTTTATATTAGCTTGAGCCTATTGCTTTAAACTGCAGCCTTCTAAGCCTGAAACGGCGCTGGCGCTGTGGCTGCTGGCTCCGCCCACTTCAGCTTTCCAACATGGCGGTGATATGTTTTCCGCCAGCTCTGGGAGCCATCAACTCTCAGAAATAGTGGGTCTATGCTTCTATCAAAGCAGCGTGTAGCCCAGAAACCTCTTTTTTTTTTTTTGTACTAGCAAAGGCTAAATCCACCACACAGCTTAATGTGCCACTTGCAGAGGCCTCATTCCCGCCATACTGCAGGTCGAGCATGCACGCACGCTAGGAACCCGCCAGTAGCTCAAACCAGCAGCTGCCGCTCATTTGAGAGAGACAATTAGGAAGCTGTTTTTAGCTCCGTTTTAGAATCTTTTTTCTCAGTTTTTAGGTGGAAACTCTTGCCACCACGTTGGACGCCATTTGTAGCTAGAGTTTTCCTGCCTGACCCACAGTCAGGACAAATCTCTGACACCCGCCAGTCCCACAGCTACTCAAACCCGACCAAGTAAACACAGAGACTTATATTGGTTACAAACTGTATGGCCGTGGCAGGCTTCTTGCTAACTGTTCTTACAGCTTAAATTAATCCATTTCCATTAATCTATACCTTGCCACATGGCTCATGGCTTACTGGCATCTTTACATGCTGTTTCTCATCATGGTGGCTGGCAGTGTCTCTCTGACTCAGCCTTCCACTTCCCAGCTCTATTCTCCTCCTTGTCCCGCCTATACTTCCTGCCTGACCACGGGCCAATCAGTGATTTATTTATTGGCCAATCAGCAACACATTTGACATACAGACCATCCCACAGCATCCTACCTCCTTCCTCATTTATCCCAGACCTCAACCAGAAGCAGCCACTGCCTGCTGACCCTTCAGGCATACAATGAGAATGGAGGAGAAAAGAGGAGGGAGGGGGAGGAGAGGGGAAGGGGGAGGAGAGGGGAGGGAAAAGGAGGGAGGGGGGAGAAATAATATATGGAGGGAATCAAAAGAACATAATAAGGGATTAAAAAAAGTGAGGTCTGTAAACAAGGCTGTTTCCTGTCACTTCCACGGGAACAGACTAATCATCGAGAACAAGTTGTCCCCAAGCTTCAGTGACTTAATAAAGTCACGGTGCATCAGGGAGTCAGAAGAACCTTTGCAATAGTCTCTTGAGACCAGGCTTATTTCTTCCTTCTAATTCTGATACTATGGCTAAAAGCAACACAGGTTGCCTCTACTCTCTGACTGTTGATCTGGCTTCTGCTTGACCTAGCTACAAAGGAGGCCAGGAAGCAGAGGGGGAGCATGTCGAAGTTCAGGAAGGATTGCTTGCCTCTTTCTACTCAGCAGTACTCTTTCCCTCTCCTGATGGGATGATTGAGTTGAGAAAGGACTGGAAGATCCCAGTAGAAGGTGACTGGAGACAGCCATGTCAGGGATGATGGATGGAATAAGGAGCATGGTCCAACCAAGTCAACCTTTGACTATAAGATCTGGCATCTGATTTCTGTGCCTCAAACTGCTTCTATGTCTATGAAAACTGTGATCTCCTAGTCTGTGTATATACCAGCCTCTTACTGGGAAATGCCATTGCTGTTATGACCTGACAGAGGGGTTAAGGTGACTTGACTGTGTCACTGTCTAAATTCTGTATCCCCTTTCAATGGTAACCTTTCTGGAGTCATATCAAGTGGTATCTGAAAGGATGAGCAAGGTTGAGCCCTGATTGGGAAAGGATCCCAAGGAGGTCATATCCAGGGATCACCCCCCAACTAAGGGTAATCCCTGAAAGAGTCAAGGCTCTTCCAGTTAGTATCTTTGCCTCTCTTCTGGGCTGGTTTTGCCAGTGAGTTTCTCTGTCCTTCTAGCACACTGATCTTATCACAGCAGATTAAAAATGAGAATGGGCTCATAAAACATACATTATGGTCTCTCATGGGCTCATAAAATCAGATAAGTGCTCTGCTCCAGAGAATCCTAGATCCAGTTTACACCCCTCTCTCTCCCCATAATGGAATTGTCAACAGCAGATAATTGGAGTTAAAAAAAAAATCCTGTCACTTGTAAAGTTCAACTTAATGCATTGATTGTCTGACCCCAGGGCTGCCCAGAGGAAAAGCAGATCACACCAGTGGTGACTTGGTCTTCTTTGACTGCAGGTAGCTGCTCCGTGTTCTCCATGAGGCTTGAAGCAAAGGCATCAAAAGAAATCTTGTGGACTATTATCCTTTTCTAGATGGTTCCCTCTGCCTTCCCAATGATACCTGACTGACTCCTCAGCACTTGAGTTCAGCTAGGCTGGACATGGATCTATGCCTGGCACTGATAAACATTGTGTTTGTCACTTTTCTTACTGCTGTGACAAAAGGCCTAGCTAGAGCAACTGAAGGAAGGGTTTGTCTGGGACCACAGGGTGAGGGGACAGTCCACCATGGGGGGGAAGGTGTGGCAGCGGGAGCCTGAGACAGCTGGCCATTTATCCAGAGACAGGAAGCAGAGAGAGGTGAACGCTGGTGCTCAGCTGGCTTGTTGGCTGACTGGTGTCGCTCCCATTCAGGGTGGGCCGATCTGCTCATGTAACCCTTTCCAGAAACACCTGCACAGACATACCCAGAAGAGGTGTTTCTGTGTGGGTTCTAGTCCAGTTCTGCAGACGATGAAGATTAACCACTCCAGGTGTCTTCCTGAGAATGAGCACGATGGGAAGGGAGAGGAGTAAGTTCTCACCAGGTTAACTCTGTCTGCCCTCCCTCTCCCCCTACCTTAGACAAGGAGGTTGAAGGGGTTGGTCTTGAACAATGAGGCTCATTCTTGACAAGGTCTGATTCTGACCAAGCTTCTACCTTGTGTCCCAAGCTTGATGAATAGTTCTCTCCCCCACAATACCTAAGTCCTTAAATCATTAATGCACCCTCAGAAAATGAACACCATCCACTGGGTTCTCAATTGTAGGACTCCTGTTTGGGTTTAACCTAGTCCAGCCACCAACACCTCCTCCCAGCCTATCCTACCTCTGGAAGTTCACTTCCAAGGAGCCTGAGCCTACTGTGTGAATCAATCATCCATCCTCTGCTTGCCTCCACTCATGCAGTTCTGGCTGCTTCAGAACCCTGAGCTCTCTCCCGCTAAGAGGGAAGGCCCTCCATAGGCACTTCCTCACTTTCCTTGGGCTGAGCATGTCTTAGCTAATGTGGACATCAACCTGGAGTTCTATACTGCTAGAAGACACACCCTTCCTGGACACAGTAGTGACACTTGTCCCCTCCTGACAGAGCTGACTCTGGGGATGGCTGGCTCTCTTCTCACTAAGTCTGTTTCTTCCTAGACTTAAAACTTAGGCAGTACTTACACAGGCCATCCTTCCCACCTGCCCACTCGCCTGAACCACAGCCTCCAGTCTGTCACTTAGTGCTACAGCATTGCACACAGACCACTGATTTATCCCCAGTTCCACGTTACTGTCAGGGCTTGCTTGCTCATCTGCCCCCTGGTTAAACTCTGCGGAGAGAAAGGACCGCTTTCGGCCAAAGTCTGGAACAAGGTTATGTGATCAGTAAGGATGCGCAGAGGCTTGCAATGAGCAAACATTTATTTGTGTCTGCTTAGCCCACTTGTAAGCAGGCGAGGACTCTGCCGTGTGCTGTAGCTGTTTTCCCATACACGGCACAGGGTGGCCCACTGATTCTGTGACCTCCCGGGATGGGCTCTAAAACACAACTGAGACAGAATAAATGTCTGGTGGCTCTGTTTTGACTGGTGACAAGAGTTGCGAGCTGATTAATACATTTAAAGTGGGGATCAATTTGTCTTTTCACATCCTCTTACCCTGATTGTAATGAGTAGATCTTTTAACATAATGAAAACTGCATATTTCACTCAAATTCACAGTTTTGCATTCCAGAGGAGATGACATGCTGCTTTTTATTTAACGTTAAGATGAGGTGTACGCTCTCGTCTTGAGAGACTAGGAAAGATGACGAGCCACTGCTCTGCTTAAAGGCCAGGAGTATGGCACTGTGTCCTTTGGATTGGGCTCTGAAAATTGATCCCCAGAATTATACAAAGTCAGAGGACCTTTTCAGCCAGCTTGCCTTTCTGTTTCTTGCCTAGACCATGTCAGCCTAGACAAGGGGCTTTCTAGCTTTGACTTGGATATTTCCCCAAAGACAGTGAGTTCACCACTGTCTTTTTAGTTTTCCAGAACCCATATACTAAATTAATCATTTTATTGGTCCAAAATCAATGTCTGTCCTATTTTGATTTCTGTGGACTTAACTTTGCATTTCCTCCTTCTGTGTCTCCCCCACTTTCTTCCTTTTTAAACTTGTTTAATTTTCCCTGAAAATGTCCACTATCATAGCAACAACCTACAGTTCTACAGGACCTCAGAGCTGTCTTGGTGTCATCACACACCAAGTCTAGTGACATTGCTTTCTTCCCTTGGAAGGGCCTGATCCTATGGAGAGAGTGCCCAGTGTGCACACCTTTCTGCCTTCAGAAGTTGCCTGGCACACAGTGGGACCTCAGTACATACCGAGTTAATTGATGCCTGTGTGAAGTGGTGCAGGGGTTTACCAAATGTCTGCACTGCTGCCCGTGGCTGGTGCCACATAAGCATCTCTCCACGAAGCAGGATGCCAGGATAAAGGTAAACATAGACAAAGAGTAAACAGACATAGACACAGAGCTGTCTTCTCTGGTGTGTCAGAGAAGCTCAGGAGCTGTGAGGAGGCTGTGCTCTTGCCATGGGGACCAGAAAAGTGGAAGACACTGAAAAACAAAGGAAAAAAAACTGCATAGAGAAGGGAAACAGAGGGTGTGAGAGATTGCCTGCACTGGTACCAGCAGTCCCAGAGGCCCAGTCACACCTCTGTATAGGACCTCCAGAGGTGACCTGGCCTCTTTACCTAGTTACCCCCTCTTAGTGTTCCAGCCCAGATGCAAAAGAGTTTCCTTCCTGAGAAACAGGTCTGTCCAACCCCATGGTGGAGAGGAAGATGTCTGATGCTAAGTTTTGCAGAGATGTTCAGTGGGGTGCAGGAGGGGCTCCCCAAGCCAAACAGACAAGAGTAGGGGGTTGGGAGCAACTGCAAGTCTCCATCTGCATCTTTACCCACCGCCCTCTCTCCCAGCCTTTGTCTATGTGATCACCATAGTGCATCCTGCCCCCTTGACAATGCACCCCTAACACTGTGCATCTTGCTTTCAACAAAAGAAACAGTGGCTGTGGATAAGCCAGATGTAGCAGAGCAGTGGGAACCCAAACCAAGAGGAATTCACTCTCCATAAATTATGCTTTAATAGATGTCAATTATTAATTCCTAAATAAATATTTGTTAATATTCAAAAGAGTTTGCCTACTAAGAAAAACTCAGGCTACACAGAATAATTAGTGCCTCTCACTGTGTGTGATGGCTGAGGCCCATGATTTTTTTTCCCCTCCTGTTCAGAATCTTTATTTTTTCCTGAAGTGTGAATGCCTGAGTGTGTGGGGTTTCCTGGGGAGTGTTGGCTTGCTCTCCACAGGGGTAGTTGGGGCTTAAGGTGTTTGCACAGAAAGGATACAAGCGGCTGGCTGCTCCCATGGGAGTGTCAGTGTGCTGGCCCCTGGGTCTCTTTCTCTTTTGTACAGTAAGTTTGTGAAGAACTGAAGCAGTTGTATGTCTAGAGAGGAAATTGTAGATCAAGTGAAAAAAAAGCCTAGGAAAAGCACTGTCTGGTTTATGAAAGACCCAATATAATGTATTAGTTTTGGGTTCCCTGGAGAGCTGAGATGGGCAGACATGGAAGGGCATCATCACAAGAGAGGCATGGGTCTCTGGGGCTCAAGGGTGCGAAGACTGGTGCTGAGGGTGATTTGAAATGTTCCTGGCCCAGGGGAGAGTGAAATCAGTCCACAAGAGAGTTCAAATAAAATGCCAGGAGGACTTGGCGAAGCTGGAAACCACGTTAAGTTAGAGGCAAGAAGATGGAGAGATGTGTGCAGGAAATAGAAATTGAGATAGCTTGGTGGATGGATCCCAAGATTGCCTGCTTGATATAGCTAGATACCATGCTGTGTGTGCCTACACATGCATCAAAGAGCTTCAGGAATTTTGCATGCAGATCCTGAGGGAGGAGGGGTTGGCTAATCTCTTTTGCTCCCAGGTTTCTCTTACTACCATCCCATGCAGTGAAGTCAACAGCTTTCACACATATCTTTTTTTCAATTTATCTATTTATTTATTTATTCTATTATCAGCTTGATACAGTACAAATTCTTATCCTAATAGTGAAATGTTTCACTGAGGCTTGCCCAGTAATTGAGTAAAACCATAACTTATTATAAGCCACAGTCATCCTAGGGTCCCCCCTGCTATATAGCCTCCCTGGTTCTGTGGGTTGCAGTCTGATTGTTCTTTTCTTTACATCTAGCATCCACTTATGAGTGAGTACATACCATGTTTGTCCTTCTGGGTTTGGGTTACCACACTCAGGATGATATTTTCTAGTTCCATCTATTTGCCTGCAAATTTCATGCTGTCATTGTTTTTCTCTGCTGAGTAGTACTCCATTGTGTATATGTACCACATTTTCTTAATCCATTCTTTAGACGACGGGCATCTAGGTTGTTTCCAGGTTCTGGCTATTACGAATAGTGCTGCTATGAACATAGTTGAGCATTTATCTTTGTGGTATGATTGAGCATTCCTTGGGTATATACCCAAGAATGGTATGGCTGGGTCTTGAGGTAGATCGATTCCCAATTGCAAGAGATGGAACAGAGAATCTCACACATCTCTTTGAACAGTACTACAAGCATGATGACAGCCATTGCTCAGCAGGGTTTGTCCCATGAATTAAAGGGGAAAGCACCCAAGTAGACTCACCCAGCCCTTCCGGGGGCACATGTTCCTGCTTCTTGACCTTTCTTCCCACATTTAAACTGCCGTGAGAAAAGCTAAGAGTAGGGAAAGTTGAGTTAGCAGTGTGAGAAAAACCAAGGCTGAGTTTTGACTTGGTTGTGTCCCAAGGTTCCATAACTTCCTATATTTATTTTTGTGTCATAGCTCCATGATAGCCTCCTATCATGATGTTTACTTTCCTTTTAGAAGATCTTTTACCAGATCTATATGTGTCGATGGACATGGGTCATGGTGACACACGAGACCAGTATAATGATGGCAAGGACATCGAATCTTGATTGTGAGGGCAGGAAGCAAAGGTCATCCCATCTCCAGGAAGGACCTTGAAGAGCCTATTCCATAGGGATTAACAAAGATGACAATTGCTTCCACCAATGCTTTTCCACCTGCCTGTCTCCAGGCAGGAAGTAGGATGTGAGAGGCCCGGAGAGTCTGCCGTTCTTCCTGCCCAGGCCCAGAGAACCTAGTCATCTCTGAGATGTTGGTGTCTCTCAGCACCCATCTGTCAGCTAGAAACATAGGCAGTAGTGCTTACCTCTTGGGCTTCCCAGTCATCTAAGTGCCAGAATCCACAAAGTACACACACACACACACACACACACACACACACACACACACACACACACGCCTATGTTCTTTGAAAAACTGGGGAAAATCATTTTAGGTCAAAGAAAATGTTGTAATTTAAGATATTAATATACCCCTCTTTGCATTACTGTCATCATAATTTTAGTCTCTGTGTGTGTGTGTGTGTATGTGTGTGTGTGTGTGTGTGTGTGTGTGTGTGTGTGTGTGTGTGTGTGTGTGTATCCATCTAGCCATCTGCATTCCTATCTAAATGGGAGACAGAGCCCTTGAAGGCAGTTGTACTTACAGCCCAGGAAGATCACAGCATAGCTTTGGAAGCAGAAAGAGAATCAGCTGGACTCATGACACTCTCTGGGTTCAGGCTCCTTCAGGAATAGCTTGGTGATGGTTGAAGCATTGATTCAGCCAAGCTTCTTTATTAAGGAAAAAAAAAAAGAGGACACTGCCTGCACTTGAACCCGAACACAAGGGCACTGCATGCCCCTCAGTTCATGTTGTAGCTAGAAGTAAGGTGGGTATCAGAGGTCCTCAACCTTCCTCTGGAACCATTGTGAAATTGAAATAGACAGCATGGAGCTGAGCACATTGAAGTGAAGTGATAGATTTGGAGCAGGTAAGGATAGCATTTATTCTCAAGCTTCCCAAGAAGATCCTGGCAGTATCTTCTGAACTTTAGTCAAGGCTAGCCCTCCAGCCTGCCTTAATTCCTGTTAGTTTCCTCCTTTGCTCTCCCTCCTTCCCATAGACAGAACCTGGAGACTAATTTGGGGGCTTGAGTCTGAGGAATCAAGATCTTATTTCTTCAACATGCCTCTGTTGGGCTGACTTCAAGGAAATATCAAATGATAAGTAGCGGTTTGCTGACTGGAAGAATTTGGAAAGGATGAGCTATTTAAAGCTCTGTGAAGCACAACCAGGTTGGGAGAAAGCTCTTACATCAACAGAGGAGATAAGAGAATAATTTTTGCACAATAGTTATTATTTAAAACAAGAGGGCTGGAGGGATGGCTCAGCAATTCAGAACACACTCTGCTCTTCCAGAGGGTCCAAGTTCAGTTTTCAGTCCACACACCAGGCAGTTCGCAACTGTCAGTCTCTCCAGCTCCAAGGGGAGCTGACGCCCTTTTCTGGCTTCTTTGAGCACTCGTACGCGCATGGTACAGTACACACACACAAATACAAATAAAACAAATCTTTAAAACACATAGACGGTGCCTGCCTGATCTGTTTTATTTGTACATTTACATCCAAATCAGAGAGGGAAATGGGCAAAGAAGAGAAGGGAAAGGCAGGGGGAGAGCAGAGGCTTGCACACAGACGCAGGAAGCCAGGGTTCTACCTATGTGCTGCCACAGATCTGCTGTGTGATTCGTCCAAAAGCATTCAACCGCTCAGAACCTCAGTTCCTATATCTCCCTTGGCACATGCTAGGTGCTCCATTAGTAATGCCTGGGAGAGGGAAGAAAGTCTGTACGGGGTTCATTCATAGCAAGATGATAAACCAGTGAAATCTAGCCACAGAGGTTAGGAACACTTTAACAAAGGGGAGCCTTGGAAGCTGCGCCCATATGTAGACAGCATTTGTAATGCCGTAAAAATAGCCTAACAAGATTATATTGAAATATCCCACTATTTAACTTAATAATTTAAATGTTTGCCTAATGAGGTGGACTTGATTGGATTAGGGCATTCACAATTAATTTTGATAGATCATTTTCTACGTTGGAGGTGCATTCTTCTGAACCAGGAGGTGGAACGGAAGTGCAAAATGTTTATGTTCAAACGAGCATGTGATTTTGCAGAAAACATTAATCCCAGATCATGCACACTAAGTCAATTTCGGAAATGGCTGCTAGAGATATTATTAGAAATTGCTCTTCAAATATAAAAAGCTTGTAATAGAGTTCTGTCCGTTTTTCCTTCGGCTGATGGAAGTTGTTTTATAAATATGCCTGTGATGGGCTGTTTCTTCATCCCAGCCTTTGGTACTAATTGCAACTTCTAAGCAGTGTAAGTAGAGGCTGTCAGGAACACTGTAAAGCCCAGTTACAAGCACATCTACCCGAACAGCTTCGTGCTTAGGAGTGAATTCTTTCTTCAACTATCTCTAACTGCATTTCTATGTTTTCCCCCCCCTGAATAGCACTTGACTTAGACACTGTAAGAAATGACTTCATTACACAACAAGAAACTGCCCCCAACACCTACCTTTATCTCCTCAAAGTCGCAGAGCCAGGAGTGACTGCATCTTCTGGTGGAGTCATGAGTAGACCAAGACAAACGGCCTCTGCAATGGCAGCTAGAATGTGACCATGAAATCCCCCCAGAGCCCAGGGCAAGCAGGCTCCTCAGTACTGTTGCTGTCAGATAAAAAAAATACATCTATGTTTTCTATCAAATTTTTGGGGTGCACAGTGTCTGTCTTCTGTTCCTCGTTACTGTGATAAAATACTTGAACAAAGCAATTTAGGGAGGAATCATTTATTTTGGCTCATGATCTGATTTGGTACAGTATGCCATGGTCAGAAAAGTGTGGCAGAGCTTTATGGCAGCTGGTGGCAGTTCGACCCTGAGGCTGCTTGCTCACATCCCCAGAAACCAGAAGGGAACAGAACTCCATAGGAAGTGGGGCCAGGCTATCACCCTCAAGGCCAGCTTTCCCTACAACAACCCAGCTAGACCCCACTACCTAAAGGTTACACAAACTAACAGGTGCTGCCATCTGGGGACCATGTGTTCAAAACCAGAGCATAGGGAGGGCATTTCTTATTCGACCCGTGACAGTGTCCGTGGACAAAAGGCTTCTGTAGAGGGTTGAGATTAGATTACCTGTCCCTTCAAGTAGTGAGGGCTGCAGTCCTAGAAGTGGCAATATTTGGTTAGAGAGCATGCTGCCATAGAAGCTCTGGGTTGGAACCAGCTGACCAGGATTCAAACCACAGATTTTTCTTTCCTCCCCACTAGTCTCCATCTCCAGAGGAAAGTGGGTGCCACTTGAGTGTTCCCCAACCTTGTGTGTCCTCAGCAGAACTGTGGCACTTGACACATTGGTACCCAGTCTTCCTGGTCTTGGGCAGGTGGGATCTGCTCTGCAGCCCCCAAATCACTGTCATGGCAAAAGTGCCTGAGTCTTCCCTTTTCCTCTTCTACTTCCTCTTTCTCCTGGTCCTCCTCCTTTCTTCCTCTCCTCCTCTTCCTCCCCTCTACCTCCTTCTCTCTTTTTTCTCTTCATTTCTGCCTCCTTTCTCCCTCTCCTCTTTTTCCTTCTTCTCTCCTTCCTCTTTTTCCTCTTCTTTCCCTGAGGTCTAGGCTTTGGGATCAGATCTCATTAAACTCATCCTTTGTGAAGTTTCAGAGACCCTCATAAATTCCAATGCTTCTGCAGGATGTTTAAGGACTTTTGTAACATGTCTTCTGCTTGCCCTTTTGGCTTCCCATCCCTTTGGTACCAAGTGTGTCCTTTAGCCATCCCATATTTCTGCTCTTTTCTGGACACTTTCTCCAACCCCAGGCCCTGTGTATGCACTGCCTTGTTGTAGGATGTGTTTCCAACTCGATAAGGTCTCCGATTCAAGACCTAGATCAAATGTTCTTCTTCCTCCCTCATGGCTGTGGCCTTCATGATGTCTGCAACTCATTCAGGTCCTCTGTAGGCTTATACTGTGTCCTGGACACAGATAATTCTCTGATATATATGCCTCAGGCTCCTTCAGAACATGGTCATGTCTCTTCATCTCTGTGTTCCAAGGACCCTCAGAAATTAGGCTGCTCACCAAACTCTTAAAATTCTTCCAATAACCCTACAGGAGTACACACTATTATTAATTCACTTTTTGCATGAAGAAGTGAGGGTTCAGAGACACAGTGTAACTCTCCCAAGGTAACACAGCCTATGGCTATAGGAAAGGGATTTGAGCCTGGAAAACCTTGATGCCAAATCTCCTTTTTTTCTAAGTGGCCAACAAGGCAGGAAAGTCCTCTCTTTCTTTATTCATTAATGTGTACTGCATATGTAGATGATGTATGTACATGTATGTTTGTATACGCACATTCACATGTTTGTGGGTACGCACATGCTGTGGCACGTGTGGAGGCCAGAGGAGCCTCAGGTGCTGGTATTCAGCTTCTACATCATTTGAGGAAGACATATTTGTTGTTTATAGCTGGCTACGCTGTATTAGCTGACCCTAGAACTGCTGAGGATCCCCCTTGTCTCTGCATTTGGGGTTTTTAAACTTCCTTAATTGTTTCACTTATTATATATAAATAACATAAAGAGAAATTCCACGTCTGGCACCTACAAGTCAGGTTCATGCTGAGACGTATCAGGAACATAGACACGCATTGTCCTGCAGGGCTTTATTTAAGGCCATAAGATGAATTTTAGGGATTTGAACTAGGGCCTTCATACTTTTGTGGTAAGTGTGTTACTCACTGAGCCATTCCTACAGACTGGGAAGGTCTCTTTGTGGAAGAGAAAATTAAGACCCTAAGAGGCGCATTCTCTTCCCAGGGTTCCCTGCCTAGTTCCCTGCAGGAATCGACTGTAGCCCTGAGCTTGATTCTGGACCAGGGCCTTTGTAAACTGCTGTCCTGACCTCTGTCTAACCTGTTCAGCGATCTCAGCATAGTGAGCAACATGATGCTGAAGAAATCATGTGGCTCGCAGAGCCCTTTTGAGACCCCTTGCTATGGAGGTGATGAGCAAATGACAAGGGGCATCTCTACTCCCAAGGGATTCCAGTCACGCGAGCTCTACTAATTAAGGCTGGAACGATGTCATCTCCTGAAATAGCATTTTAATGACTGATGGCTCCAGTATAAATTGTTATCTCCTGATCCCTCGTTAGGGAGCTTAATTAGATCCATCATAAAACATATTGATCAATGACACTGAGCAGGCCCACAGGACATTCACTGTCCCCTGGAACTTTCCTGTCTTCTCTGTGTCAGGGCTAGGTGGGATGAGTCTCTTAGACCCAGGACATCGTTCCCCTGACTCTTTTTTCCTCCCTTCTATCTGTTCATGTCAACCATGGACCAGGCACTGTACAGACTGCTCATGTCTTAGCTGGCTTTCTCTTTCCCAGTAGTTGCTATTTCCTTATTCTGTGAACAGTCAAACGGCCCGTGGAAGCCCAGCTGTCACTCACTCCCTTGGTACAGACCCAGCCAATAGAGCTGTCAGTCAGATGCCAGCCAGGTGAGTGACAGACAGAAGAAGAAAGGAACAAGCTAGACTGCATGACCCTCCTAACCTGTGCATGGTGCCACGTGCAGCCGTATAAATCCAACAGTAGAACTTCAGTTTTCTACAGTTGAGGCAGAGTGGCAGGAATCCTTCCTCAAGGCGCTAACCACAGCAAGGACTGCAGCATGGCTTTGAGGCACTCTAGTCCAGAAAGATGTGGGTTCAAATCCCAGTCATTCTATATGCTCTATATAATTTAAAGCCAATTAACATAGACTTTCTGAAATCACACAGCATCTATCCCATGGATGGTAACAATTGCCCCTTTCTCTTTGAGTTATTGTTAAGGTTTCAGTGACATGCCTTTAAGCTAAACAGTTTTGGAACCTCCAAATAGTTCAGCAAATACCATTTCTCATTGAACACCCCACTGTTTCCATTTAGAAGGAGATTGTGCCCTCTTCATACGACAGTGTAGTAACCTGTACTATGAAATAATTTGTAGGCAGCATATTGTAGAAGGTAATGATTCACGTGACATTTATTGATCACCTTCTGTGTACCTGGGTGTTGGCCAGAAAGTTTCAGTGACCTCTTCGTGGATAAATCTTACTTAAACTTTTAATCGTTGTTATAACAATTATTAAAATAATTCATTGGCATAAAATAGTGGTGACGGTGAGGAGGCGGGTAAGGAGGAAATGACAAGGAAGGGCTACTATAGCCAGAGTCCTGCACTCAGCTCAGAGAAAAGATGGTGTTACTGTGGTAGCCCAGCAAAATGCCCCAGGCAGCCAGAGATGAGACGAGACTGTGTTGATTCAGTGGTCTGGACTCTACAGGGCATGCTCGCATGTGGAGCTCACACCCGTCTGCACTCTGTGTGTCTCTGTGTAAGTGTGTGTACCTCTCTCTGCATAGAAGCCACTTTGCAGGAGAGGGTGATTCCTCACCTGTGTGCACTTGAGGGCTTTTCTCTTGCAGTAAATGTAGCTTAAAAGCTGGCGGTGGGGCTCTTCCTGAACGCGATCGCATCACATCATTTTTCTTTCAGAGAAAAATGCTGGAAATTAACCTGCAAGTGGTGAATCTCTCTTTTACTTCCTCTTTCTGCCTTCTCTTCCTCTGTGTGTGTCTCTGTCTCTGAGGTTCTATTTATAGCTTAACGCTTTCATGTTTTCACACTTAGCATATAAACGTCCTGTCTTACATGAGAGAGCATGCACGGAGGGAGAGGGTCTGTAATTAGACCAGCGCTCCATCCCAGTGGCACACGCTCAGGCTGGACATTGTTCCCTACTCTGCTCCTCCCCACAGACATGACCAAGCTTCAGTATCCTGCCCCTAAGCCCTCCTCCCCTTCCCCTTTTGTCCATCCCTAATGTTAGTCCTCCAATGTGGCTGTCCCCTGCTCCCCATCTGGTCCTCTTCTGCTGCCCTGGAGGTGATTTCAGCGTTCTCAGCATTCCCCTGCTCAGAACAGCCCAGAGCCTGGCTCTGATCTCTCTGCAGAGTGGGAGCCATCTCCACTTGGTAAGACCATCTCAGAATGACAGCACCCAGCACACAAACTGGTCCCACACAAACAAGCACCCCCTCCCCCCAGGGAGACTGAAGGGATAGGTCCCCACTCCCTAAAATAAGAAGACACAATTATAAAGATTTAAATTAAATGAAAAAGACAGGAGATTGGAAATCGGGTTTCATTTCCAAGAGCTCTCGATGCACGTTAGCGAATATTGTTGAGAACAATTAGGGCTGTATGAGTGAGGGGTTTTTTCTCACTTGCTTGTCAGGTCAGAAGACAATCTGTTTATTTTCCTGATACAATTTTATTCAATAAACTGAAAGGATGGGAGCCAGGAAAGGGGGTATGAACAGGATGTGTGCCATCAATTTGTCAAATAAATAATCGTGCTTGGAAACAACAGATTTTATTAATTAGACAGGATGGTGTATTATTACCATTAAAGTGTTATATTGCATTAATTTTTATATTTTACTCGGCTACTAATTACTGTAAAAGATTTCGGGAATGAAGCAAAATAAAATCATGCAGCATTATACATAATGTAAAGATAGCGTGAATTAATTTGCCCACTGAGTGAGAGAGGAAGAGGCACTGAGGCTGTCTGTGTGCTTCCTTGGCTGGCCTGCTCCCCACCTCCTGGGGGATGTGCTGGCAGCAGTAGCACCCCTGTGGCTGCTGAAAGGTGGGGGTGGAGGAGGCCCTGAAGTCCTGGGTTCGAGGCCAGGCCCTGGACTACTGACTGTACCCTTTAACAAATTTTCACCCAGGGACCTAGGTGTTCAGTCTCCACTTGTCTTAGGGCAATTGCCAGAGCTTGCCAGCCGCAAGCGGGGGACAGCGTGAGGGGTGGCGCTCAGTGTCAGAGTTCAGTGGAAGGGAGACTGGCAGAGTTTGTGCAGGTGGTACTAGACCCGGCTTAGGCAGGCTAATGCCCAGGTCCTGGTAGGGCCAAAAGGCCAGGTCCTGAGGAAACAGGGAGAGAATTCCCAGCTTCTCAGCCCACCCAGGACACACAAAGCTGGCTGCTGCTAAGGCCACTGCAGCCGCGCAGATCTTTGCCGGTAAGTGCAGACCAGAGGTCTGGCTAGAACAGGTGTCTCTACCAGTAAACCCCACCAGACACTGGTACCATGGGGGAAAAGAAGCACACCTCACCTCTGTGCAACCAGGCATTGAGCTGTATGGATGCAGCCAAATCCCTTAACCACTCTGAGCAGGAGTTTATTCTTTAGCTTAGAAAATAAAAAATAAATTTTAGCTCCCCCCCATCTCCAAATAACAACAAAAACAGGTTGTCTGACCAGACCGGGGAATCCACGCCTGGCACCAGGTCTGATGGAGGAAGCAGGCTGGGTTGGGCCCTCCTTGGGAACTCCCCATGATTACAAAGCTGCAGGGATGCCAGGAGCCCAAAGAGCCCCGCCCATCAAGGTCCTCGCTGACCTGGGCAGTGCGGCCCACGCCCCACCCCACCCCACCCCCGGGGTGTGGGGAGCACTCCCTGGCGCAGCCCAAGCCCAGCCACGTTTTTCTGCAGGCTAGGTCTCAACAGCCGGGACACAGGAGAACCCACATTTCTCACGACCTACTGCCACCTACTGTCCGTAGCTGGGAACTACAAGCCTCCTGGAAGCGGCCTTGGGGGACGCGTAGCATCCCTGGGGTGCGCCAGGTCCATTGACTTGAAACCTCAGTTTTCAGAGTGTTCCGGTACATTGTGTGGAAACAACTCAACCAGACCTCTTGAACTCCTGGTGCTCTGACTTATTTGGAGGACTCTTGTGAGATCTGAAAACCCTTCCCCTGGGATTAAAGGACCTTCTGGTGGCTTCTCAGAATGGGTCAGAAATCAAGTTTACAGTAAACATTCCTATTTCTGATTTCCTGAGTGTTAGACCTTCACCTGTGCTGGACATCTGACCTCCCTGGGCAGGGCATGCCTTCAGCTTTTTTCTCCCATCTTTTCCTAATATCACTCCTGTTTACTATTGTATGTGTTATTTGGGCCCTAGTCCTGTCTGCACAGGCTGGCCAGGGGTTATTTAACTCCTTTATAAATAATATTCCTCACCTTTAAATCCACAATAATCATGCTTTCCATACAGGATGGTCATGAGATTAAATGGATGACTACATATAAAGGGCCTAGAACAAGCCTAGCATTCAGTAGGTGTATTATAAGTGCATGGCAAGGGGATTTAAAAAGCCTCAGATTATTTGCATATTGTCACAAGATTTCCACTTGATTTTGAGCTCCCCAAGTACTAGAATAATGGAAGCAGTACCACTTATCCATCCATCCAATGAATGTGCTGCCTACTATGCTCTGGGGTTCTAAGAAAGTAAGTGAAGACTGAGGCCTTTCACTCACAGAGCTTATAGGGTTTGGAGAAGACAGAACAAATAAGTCAGGCATAGTGCTACACCTATAATCTCAGCACTTGGGAGACAGAGGCAGGAGGATTGCAGCAAGTTGGAGGGCAGCCTGGTCTACATAAGGAATTCTAGGCCACATAAGGAATAGCAAGATTCTGTCTCAAAAAACAAACCAAACAAATAGATGTACAAATGAAGTGAGTATGAAAGAATTGTGCATGAGTAGAGTGGGAGAGCTTCTGCAGGTGGAGGCAGCAGAGGGTTCTGGGAGAGCGATGTCTGGGTAGCAGATGGTTGAATGCAAACTTGAAGGATGAAAGAAGGCAAATAGTGGTTGCCTGGGGTCTGTGGAGGAGACTGGACGTGAAGAGTAGCAGAAATGACCTTGTTCTTGAGGGTGTATATCAGAGGGTGCCATGAGTGTGCGCACATGTAGGTCAAAGTTCATTGATCCGCATTCCCAAAAGGGGTAGACTGTATTGCATGCAAAGAACAGTTCAATAAAGTTGATCATAAAATTAAAAGATGAAAGAAAAACAAATTGGATTAGGCACTGGTATAGTCTGTTAACTCCAGCACTCTAGAGGCTGAGGCAGGAGAATCTGGAGTTCAAGGCTGACCTGGGCTACAGGGCAAGACCTTGTCTCAAAGACTAGCAGTTGCTGGAGGAGGGAGAGACAGTTTCTTCAGTGGTATAGTCACTGTTAAGTGCCCATGCTCCTGTAAAATAGCTGCCCACCCATGCTCCTGTAAGCAACCCTAATTAAACTCATTAGTTTACACACACACACACACACACACACACACACACACACACACACACACACACACATGCACAAAGGTAGATAAGGGTTAGTTGGGAAGTGAGTTAAGAGTGAGGAGACAAGATAAAGTTATGAGGAGCAAAGACTATCAAATGCATTGTCTACATGTATAAAATGTCATAATGAAACTCATTGTATTATATGTAATTAATCTTAAAAACTAACCAATGGAATAACTAAACAAATATTACAAAAAAGAAGTGGAAAAGACCAAAATGAGATGAGACAAGGCATGGGAAGAAAAAGAGACAAGAAAAAGAAAAGAAAGGGAAAAGGAGATAAGGAATTTAAGGAGCAGAGAGGGCAAAGAAGGGTCCCAGACAATGGCCAGAGCTGGTGTGTAGACCGGGACACAGGGAAGATCTTGTCCCACCAGGGGAACCTGAGAAAGCCCAAGTGGACCGGGCCTGATGAGGAAGAGCCATTAGCAAGAGATGAGGTAGGGCTGTGGCCTTTGGATTTTACCACAAGTGCAGCAGACAGAAGCAGCCTTTGATGTGCTGATGTTCTGAGCTCCATGCAACCATCTTAACAGCAGCGTCTTGGACAAACAGTTATCCTGTCCTGAACATTTTCACAGTCTGTAAATGGAGCGGTCCCAAGGCGCAGAGGGCCATCAGAGAAGGCTGCAGGAAGGATGGCTGTGAAGGTACCTGATGCCCGCGGGTAATGGACACTGTGTGTATACTGGGCATTCTGAGGGTCCCATTCATTCCCAACACCAGCAATCAGCTGGAACAGAGATGTCAGGACTTTGAATGGCAGGAGGTGAGTGAAGGGAAGGAGGAATGGGGAAATAAGGACTCAAGGACCCTCCCCCCACACACACACTACCCAGTTCTGTTTTCCTGTCTTACAGATTATTTTTCTTTGTCTCATCGAGCACCTAACAGTTTGTAGTTACATGTTTAAGTTCTGCATGCACCCACTCAGTGTCTAATTTTTTGAGGACTGCATGTTCTGTGAAAATGGGTTCTGCTCCTTAACCGCTGTTTCCCAGGACATGGCACATAGGAGATGCTCCACAATAACTGAATGAATGAATGAATGAATGAATGAATGAATGATGAATGAATGAATGAATGAATGAATGAATGTTATGATCTACTTTTCTTAAACCAGAACCCATCCCCTGCCATTACCAGCAGTGAGTTCATCTTAGCTTTCCTCTCTTGGGCCTCTCCAACATCCTCATCCTAAGCTTAGACCCGCTCTAACAGTTCTTTTGGTTTTGATGCCCCTCTAAACATCCGCACAAACTTGAGCACCACAGGACTCATTCTGTTGGATAGATGTTATAAAGGACTCTTGTTGAGTCAGTGGAATCCACTGAGAGAGGTTGGACAGAACTGCTGCTCTCATCCTCCAGATGAGGAGCCAGGCAGCTGAAGGGATGAGCTGATCCATCTGTTGCTCAGCTCTGGTGTGGAAAAGACTCAGTCCAGGGGCTCTTGTGGGTCTAATCCCATGACTGGCCCCAACAGCTGCTCTGCTTGGTGATTCTCTCCTGCTTCCTGCCTGAGACACTGAAGACCTTAAAACCGTGTGGAGCAGCTTGGGAAGAAAGACAGGCTTTCTTTGTCACTGCTGTCCCTAGAGGCTTCTCCTCCACTTTCCAGCTATTCCCAGGGCTCCCAAGTTGGTCTTCTAGGTGACAATAGGCCAGCCTTGACACTGGCCTTGCCATGGCCCAGAACTCTGACCTTGGGCAGTTTCTATGTCTCCTATGTGTGTGTCACGTCCTGGGGAACAGTGGTTAGGGAGCAGAACCTGTTCTCACAGAACACGCAGTCCTCAAAAAGTTGAATACTGAGTGAGTGCATGCAGAACTTAAATGTGTAACTACAAACTGTGTTGTGTTCGATGAGACAAGGAAAACTATTCTACACACACACATACACACGTGTAAAATGCTCAGAACAGTGTGGGGCCCAAGGCAAGGGTTCAACTAGTCTTTCTCTCTCTCTCTCTCTCTCTCTCTCTCTCTCTCTCTCTCTCTCTCTCTCTCTCTCTCCCTCCCTCTCTCTCTCCTTTTTCTCTTTCTTTTCTTTTTTCTTTTTTTCAAACATCTTTTATTTTATAATATTTAAATTTTGGTCTCATATAATATTAACATGACTAATTGCCTTCTTATTCCCTTATTCTATCCCACATCTTTCTTTCGTTTAAATTATTCTTTTTTACTTTTCTGTTACTTTTTTGTTTGTCTGTTTGTTTCTGTCAGACTTACTCTTTCTAAATTCCCTTCTTCCTCGAATGTGGCATACTTCACTAGTACACCAGGAAATGTTTGCAGAAGCAATAAATAGATAAATAAAAGGAAATGCAATGACTGGAGCTAATGTTTGGGACAGACTGCAAAGCCATAAGGTTAGAATGAAGCAAGCTTATCTCGTGCATTTAATGTTTTGTCAGTGTTTTTTATTTGTTTGTTTTCTTTTTAAATCTCACTTTACAGGTGATGCTGTAACAAGGAGACCAACACTTCCATTCTCCTGCTGTGTTACCTTGTGTAAGCTGGACAACTCCTCAGGGCCTCCATTTCTGCATCTGTGAGAGAGCAGCATTGAACTTGCTCATCCCTCGGCTTTATCTGGGATCCTGTGAGATAACACACAGTTCTATCAAGGTGAAATATGATGCTAGCTATCTGTGATATCTGAGTAAGATTGGGGATGTGTATGGAGAGAGGCCTCTTGTCTGTTTCCAGATGGAGCCTATTTCATTGTGGCACCCATGGTGACACTTTTGCCATGGGACTTCAGGTGAAGGGGTCAACTCCCTGGACCTCCCTTCCCTCATCTGTATAGTGTGGTTGAGATGCTGTATGTAAAATGTTTAGTTCAGTGATTGACAGTAAGTATTCATGAAGAAAAGCCTTGAGAAAACTCACTGCAAGACCCCCTGATATGTTTCTTATTAATACTGTCATGTTGGCTATATTTTCCATGAAGAGGTAGTGGGTGGATGTTAGAATTCAGCCAGGGGATAGTGCTGAGAAGATGACCTGAGAAGGAATCTTAGCCCAGGAGGGCTGGACCAGGAAGGGTCTTTGTAGAACTGACCTTGGGCTTGCTCTGGCCAACTGACCCACTGCTACAGGAAGAGGGAGTGGCCTGTGCAGAGTCATGGCAGAAGCAAGGCTGAGAAAGAGCAAGGACTCTTGGGGAACTGGTCTATCAACTCCACAAGAAGCAGAGGAGGGTAGATGGATGGTGTCCATGGAGTGGGCCCAAGAGAGAGCTGGTCGGTTAAGTGCTGATTCAAAACACAGTTCTCACCTCAAAGGGAGTAAGAACACGTTTATTCTGAGCCAAATACTATGGCCTAGGAACATGGATTTGGGTTGCCCTGAAAGACAGGTTCTGACATGGCAGCAACTACCTGGAGTTTTATAGTCATAGAATAAAGGAAAGTCGTAAGTTAAGGCCTTTTAGCAATACATTATGTGGGCAGCAGGTAGGCAGCTATAGCAAAGTGTGAAGTCTCTGCTATAGGCTTCACATACTACCTGGTGCATCCTTAGTTTTTGGGTTGGTGGAAGCTACCCATCTCCTGAGAATATATTACAATGCTTTTACCTGTCAGTTAAAAGAGGGTTAGGTATGATACAGAGCCAGATAATATGGCTACTAAAGGGACTAAAGATAGTCCATGAAAACTTGACTATGGACCCGCAACATTTTAACTCCTCTAATTCACAACCATCATTTCATTTATCCTTATAGAATCTTTAACGTAAGTGTGAATACTAGTTCACACAAGAGTCCCTGGAGTGGACCTCATTGGGAATGGATGGTGGGCATCAGAGTGCTTTTTACAGGTGATTAATGTAACTGGATTTTTTTCTGTTCTTATTTTGTGTTATTGCATGTGTGTGCATTACTTCCTGCCCCCCTCATCATTAGTTCTGTGAACTATCCCCTTGCTAGACGCAAAGATGTCTTTTTTTAAGCTTTAATTGGTTGTCTGTCAATTCTTTTAATCACCATGTGTCGGATAGTATGCTAAGCATTCTGTTTTATTTTATATTTGCTGCTGTTTATTTTTTAATCATTTTTAGTTAGTGTATGGATCAATGGGTTTCATCATAATATTGGCATTATACAATCACTGTGATCTGTTCACACTCACTCCCATCTTGTCCCCTCCAGTGGTTTTCCTCCTCCCCCCGTAACTCATTCCTCTTCTGCTTTGATGTCGTCTTGCTGTGCGTGTTAATTCTCCATCCCACATGTGAGAGCAAATGTGATATTTCTCTCCCTCCCCTACCCCCCCCCCCCCCCCCCCCCCGACCCCGGCCACATTGCTCTTTCTTGTCCCTCCCTCTGCTGATCACTCGAACACCACCAGATACACACACACACACACACACACACACACACACACACACACACACACACACACACACACTGATTCTGGAAGGTGTGTAAAAGGATATCCGTAAACAGAGGAGCAGGGAGATTCAGAGTTTTGCCAAGGCAAGAGAGACAGAATGTAAAAAAGAAAAAAGAAAAAGGGCTGATGGTCTAGAGACCAGCTTGGTACCAGACAAGTGACAGGGATGAAAGCTGTTTTATGGGTTAATAAAGGAATGTTGAGATAGGAGACTGTCACTAGCGAGAGAGACATTGGAAAGCAGGTGTCAAGGAATTTGAGGGAGGTGGGACCAGTCTGCTGCCAGACAACCCCAGGTCCTCCACTTCTGAAATGGAAAACTCTGCCTTTGGCATCGAGGAGGCATGGAGTCCATCACCCCCTTCCTGTAGTCCAGCTCCGTCCTCACTCTCACCCTCACCCCAAGTCAGAGCAGACTTCCAACAGCACAGGCCACAGGACTTTGCGAAGTCTTCCGGGTGACTTCAGTGGATTTGTGGTGGGGTGGGAGAGAGGTGAGTTTTAGGGTTTTAACTATATTTAAAGTCCATCCCCGCTGGGTGGTGGTGGCGCATGCCTTTAATCCCAGCATTCGGGAGGCAGAGCCAGGCAGATCTCTGTGAGTTCGAGGCCAGCCTGGTCTACAAAGTGAGTTCCAGGAAAGGTGCAAAGCTACACAGAGAAAACCTGTCTCAAAAAAACAAAAAACAAAAAACAAAAACAAAAAAAGTCCATCCCAATTCATGCATTGCCATGAAAACAATGACCTTGAATTTTAGAATATTCACTGAGATTCTTCCTCATTCCTGGAGGCAAGTGACAAGAGCGAGACTTCCCAGGATACTCTGGGCCTCTAGGAACTTAGAGACTGATAGAAATGGCCGATTTCAGGAATCTGTTCGTGCACTGTGGAGCCTTCTTCCTTCACGATTTGGCCTCTCCTTATTGTCTCCTGTGCTGAGGCCACCTTGCTTCTTAGCTCTCATTATCAGAGGCAAGGGCAGTCATGACATTTCATACAGTCTATGATGGAGCTTTCTGGACTTCTGGAATCTTCACAACAGGATTGGGAGAAGAGCAGCATCAGATCATTATGGTTCGTCTCTGAAAGAAATTCAGAGAGATTCACACAGCTACAAAATTGCGGTGCTGAGACCAGAAGCTAACGTCTGCTGCCTAGAGAGGGACAATTCCAACAGATAGTATTGATAGGTGGCCAATTTGCAGCTAATTAGCCTCCTTGATGACACGTGCCCGCTGGGCTTGTTCTCTCATCTGCTCTCACCAGTTAGTTTTTTCTTTGCAAAGAAAGTGTAAGCAACTTCCACCTCACAGGAAGGAAGCCCCTGTTATCATTCTACTTCCCACACATTAATAGTCTCTCCTCTAAGTCAAACACAGTGAGAGAAACGATTATAGAAGGTCCCTGGACCATCAATACGAATAAAATAAACACACTCCCTTCTCCTCCGGGAGGTATTGGCCAATAGAATGATAATATTTCATGATGGTTCTTGAGTTTTTGCTGTGTCTTCAGTTTCTTCCATTTCAGCTGGGAGTGGCAACACAGAATGGCAAGAACTTTTTTGAGAACAAGACAGCTGTGACTCTCAGGAGTGCCTTCTTAAAGGTGGGTCAGGGCTGAGCCGGAACTGTAGAACATAGCAATTTAAGAAGAGGGCACTTGGGGTTGGGGATTTAGCTCAGTGGTAGAGTGCTTGCCTAGCAAGTGCAAGTCCCTGGGTTCGGCCCTCAGCTCTAGGGGGGAAAAAAGGGGGGTGCACTTGAAGCCTCCGCTAATGACTTTGACGGCTCTTCACCTCTGAACTCAATTTCACATCTGTAAAGCAGGGGTTGATAAGAACCAGCTCCTAGTTGATACCATGGCTCTGTTGATGCTGTGAAGGTGAGGCTCACGCACATGCCTGACCCAGCCTGAGGGCTCTGAGAGCAGTCCGTCTTCCTGAGTGTTGTTATCAGCCGGTAGAGGAGGGAACAGAAAGTGTTTGTGTGCTCCGGTATGTGAGTTCTTGGTGTCTCTAAGTTCCTGGCAGTCCATGCCTCCCATCTTCTCCCCCCTAAGGCTGTACCACTGAGAGCAGGGCCACTCCCGGGAATGGCCGCGGAGTCCATCTCTGTGACCAGCGATTCTCTCATCAGAAAGGACAAAAGCAAAACATCAGGACACAGAAGCCACCAGTGGGCTTCTGAACGCTGCCAAGCCCTGGTGCCCACTCCAGCAGCCAGGGGAGAGGGTGGGCAACAGTGGCATAAACACAGGTTTCCTCTCATTTGGCTGAGCTGACTGTGTGTTTTGTTGAACGAGTTTAGGTTTGGAAAAGATTATTTTTGGTACACTGCTACATAATTAGATGAATTTTCATGAGTTTATTTTTGAAATAAACTTTGAAATTGTCCATGTTTTACTGTTTTTTAATCATCTGCAGATACTGTTTTTTTTTTCTGAGACTTCACATGAAAAAAAAACCTTGTTACATATCAGTTTAATTTAGATTCAAATAAAATAATTTTTTGAATTTGCAGCAACAACAAGTCTGTGAAAGTGGTTGTAACTGGTGTTGAGTTGTTTGAGGATCAAGATAATTACAGTATAAAAGATAAGAGAGAATATAATATCCTGGCATGCAGCGCCTATTCAGCTAATCCCCAGCCCTTGACAGATGTTCAAACACAGTATTTTTAAAAGCTGACTTAAAAAAAAAAAACAGGGCGATTCACTTATTAAATATAAACATGATAAGAAATTCGTAGTCTGACATCCATGATGCAGGTCCGCACTGAGAAACTCAAGAGACAACGGAAAAGCTTGTGCTCATTAATGGATGCCCAAACCAGGACTGAGATGGCAGATACACCAGGCCTTGTTGCCAGGAGCATGGGTTTCATCCATCTGTACAAGTCCCCCAAAGGAACAGAGCCCCTGGGACAGCTTCGATGAAGTTCCTTCTTTGGTGCTGGATGCCTGTGCATCTCAGCTCTGGCTACTGCTTGAAGCTGAGGCTGCCTGAAGGCAATGTGAAAGTGGAGTCTGGCTGGCTTTGAACAATGGTCACTTAGTAGTATTAGGTGGCCCAGGCAGGTAGAGGGATTGGGAACAGTATGCCATCTGGCTCAGTGATTGCTCTTGTTGCTGGCTCCCATCTCTCCTGCACTCATTTACCAAACACTCTTCTTTTTTTTCCCCTGGGTATCATTGGGTTCTAAGGCCATGTGCCTGCCTCAGCAGCTAAGAGATGAGGAGATCACATATGTCACAGCCAGTCATGTCTGTTGACAATACGACTGAGCTTGGTTTATATGTCACGCACTGGTCCAAATTTCCATCTCAACTTCATGAGATGTATACCCCCATTATGCCCATTTTACAGAAAAGGACATAAATGGGACAACTGAAATGATGTCCAAGCATCACAATACTGGATGAATTTCATCCTCTTTCATCTGATTGGGGTTGGCACTGGGTGTGTTGGAGGAGGGACCAGGGAAGGCTTTGTGGAAAGGGCCAGTGGTGGTTGGGTCTCTCTTGACAGCTGAATGTACAGTGTGCTGATTCAGAAGGTCCTTCCAGGCAGGCAGAACCATACAGGGAGAAGAACAAAAGGCCATTCTGTTAAATCAAGGCGCCATGCTGCACTAACAATAGCATGCAAATATCTCTTTGGCCTTCCTATTTAGATTAAATCATTTATGACAGATTCTCAGCTCCTGGGGACACACAGTCTGGATACCGATATGGGTGCTTTATGCTCTTTGCCAGATCCTGTATCTGGGGCCCAGGAAAGTGCTCCAGAACCTCTGCCAGATGCCTGCCTCTAAGAGGTGGGGTTGGATGCAGTGAGAGCTGTGAATTGAGTGTGCAGGCAAAGTGATCCCAGACTATGGACATTTTTCTCCTTCCCAGCAATGTGAAAGACAGATCACGTGTTCTGCTAGGTTCTTGGTTTTCAGTGAAGCCTATCAGCTCAGTACCCAGAACTCTCAATCTCCATTTAGTTTTGTCTTAAGAATTCACCTAGCAGCATCTTATTTTAAAGCAATTGTGCAAAGGAGGCTAAACCTCCTGTATTTGTAGATAGTATTTGTCTATCAAGAGTCAGGCACTCTCCGTCCCTGCCCATCTGAGCCCAGAGCAGGTCAACAAAGCCAAGGGCCATCACTGTAAGTTATTAGGGTGTCGATGGCATCTGACGCAAGCCTTCCCTAAATGGATTTGTGTGGGCCATTCCTCTAAGCAGCCTGTGGGCCCAGCCAGCCTTGGCCATTGTCTACACAGTTTAACATTTTTACTTGCCTTTAGCTCCTCAGTTAGCAAACTTCAGAGGCACACTTTGACCTCCATGGGCATTCTGAGGCCCTAAGCGCTTGTCTAAGGTCACAGAATCAGTTAATCATTGGAGAAATAAAGACTTAAGCCTGGTCTATGGGCCAGGCTCCAACATTTCAGCTATGATCTTTTCACAGAAGGTTACCAAACTATCTTCAGGACCCCTTTTGGGACCTCTCTCCACTCCTTTCTTATGAAGGCTGTTTTGCTACTGGTTCTCAAGATGGGGAGTCCAGAAGGGAAGAAAGCCCACACAGACCCCGCACTAATAGTTTCTATTGCTAACTTTGACCTTCATCTATTAACCAGAGGTGATGTCTAGACAGTCAGTGCTCTAACCCTTCACATATGTTATCTGGCTGATTGACATCTGAGCATCACCAACTATCCCATGATCACCAGTTCTGCCTTGCAAATATTCAACTCACATGATCACATAGATTAGCAGTTCTCAACCTGTGGGTCGCCACTCCTTTGGGGGTCACATATCAGATATCTTGCATATCAGATATTTACATTATGAGTCATAACAGTAGCAAAGTTTTATGGTCGGAGGTGACCACAACATGAAGAACTGTGTTAAAGGGTCACAGCGTTAGGAAGGTGAGAACCACTGCCATAGATGAAGATTGAAGATTGAAAGAAGCCTACTGAGTTTGGAGCCCATGCTTGTTCCAGCTGTGCTGTGCTTCCCCTGATATGGTCCAGGGATTAAAAACTGGAACATAGGGATTTAAGTGACAGGTACTTCCTGCCCCCACCCCCACCCAAAAAAACCCCTAGAACCCTGCCAGAATTTGGAAAAATACTGGGGCCAATGCTTTCTTCTCTGTACCCAGGTTGTTGGAGGCAACAGAAGACATACGCTTTTCTTCCTACTTTATTTTTTTTAAATAAAATGGTCTGTGTATCTTCTATAGACCACGGTGCAGAAGCTGAGAGAGAACTGGAAGATAAGTCTTGGGTCCCGGAAGCTGCTAAAAGCATCCAAGTGCATCTCAAAGTGACTTCACTATCCTGAGATGCTAGTGTGGTTATTCCCATTTTACAGATCCAAGCAACACACATAGTAAGCATCAACAGGGAGCACCCTGGCTACACCAAAGTTTACCGTAATTGGTACTTTTCCAAGGCTGAAAAATCATTGGCCCTCTTTAGTTCAGTTACTGCTTTTCCTCCAATTTTTATTTGCTTCATTCATTTGCTTAGCAAACTTCTTGTCTGCAGAGGGAGAAACCTCATTAAGAGAAAATGCTAAGGACATCCAAATTGTCTTATTGATTGAAATTCTGACAATAATGAATAAGCAGTTGTGACTACTGTTTCCAGACTATGGGACCCTGGGATATAGACAGGTGACATGCCTAAGGTACAGCACTCAGTGCCAGTAGCGTGAGAGGACCTTCAGTATCTGCAGTGCACTGCACGGCTTCTCTAACCCCGCCCACAGAGTGTCTTCTTTTTCTTGTTGCCCTTCAAGTTCTGTTGGTTTTGTTCAGATGTTTTTAATGAGTTTGTCCTGCGGCAGCCAGGGAATGGCTAACAAGTCTACTGGGCCCTTGAAAACCCATTAGAATGTTATTTCTTACAAAATGAAAAACTAACCTCGTGCCAGATGCAAATAGAGCTCAAACCATCAGAAAAAAAGTTTGATTCTGAAGGAAAATTCCACTGAGACATGAAAGTTCTCCAGCTTGGGAAAACAGTCTTTGATGTTGAGTCCGATGCACAGGCTAATATGAGTTTTAAGAGCACGGGTGTTGCAGAAGTTGGATGGAGGTCAAATCACTCTGTGACTTACCCACTCACTGATCTGGTGGGAGGGGCCTCATTGCACAGTGCCAATGATCTCACATGAAATGCTGGGGAGTAAAAGTGTATTCAGCCTCATAGGATACTGAAGGATTGTAGTGGTTTGAATGGGAAATGTCCCCCATTAGCTCAGGTGTTTGAAGACTTGTTTCCCAGAAGGTGCTGTTTGGGGACCTGGTGCAGCCTTGAAGGAGGAAGTATGTCACTGGGGGAGGGCTTTGAGGGTTTATAGCTTCACATTACTTCCAATTCTCTCTCTCTCTCTCTCTCTCTCTCTCTCTCTCTCTCTCTCTCTCTCTCTCTCTGCTTCCTGTTTGCTATTGAAAATGTGATCTCTCAGCTCCTGTTGCCATGCCTTCTAGCCATGATGGACTCATCCCTCTAGAACTATAAGCCAAAATAAACATTTTATCATAGCAACAGAAAATAAAGTAACAGAAAGATTCAACAGGAAGTTGTAGGGGTGACAGGATGTGTTCAGTTGCAACACTGACATAAAACTTACTATAGGCTTCCTTCACTCTGTTTGTAAAGATTTAAAAGCTGTCAGTCTGTCACTGGCCGCTGTACTCAAAGGCTCTGATATGCCATTTAAGTTTCTGCTGTACTGTTGCTAGTGCTCACTGCCATTTGCAAAGTCATCTCTTGAGCATTGTGGATTATAATGGCAGCCAGATACCAACTCTCAGTAGGTTTTCTAGACAAGAAGTAGGAGGGAATGTGGAGGGAGGGAGACTGTATACTCTTATCTCTCAGGTGACTCAGTAGCTTGGAAATTCCCTAGTAATTCTAGTGTGTGTTCTTAGATCATTTGAGTCTCCTCAGCTGAAAAAACAAAACAAACAAAAAACAAAAACCAAAAACAAAACACTGGGGAATACTCACCTATGACTGGACACATTGATTGGATACTCAGAACAAAACCTTTGGTTTTATCAGTTAAGGAAGAAAACATTAGAATTAATAGCTATCTAATAATCTTTGTTATAACATTTAAAGTACTTTAAAGTGTTTCCTATTAAATAACTTCAAATTTGGTGCCTTAAGTAGGAGAAGGCCTCTTAACAATGGACTTGGATTGGTTCCAGTAGGAACCAATGGGTGGGAGTACCATCTATTACTAGGAAGGATATCTTAAGATGCTGCCTGAATTGATCTGTGTGTGTCTGTCCTCTTTGTGATCAGAAGGTACTGAGCTTTGGAGGGGGATTTCTGGGATAATAGAGTATGAATGAATATTAAAGGGCCAGGGACATTAGAAGCTGTTCAGTAAATGTAAGTCATTCAACCTCTCTCTCTTTCCTTCCCTCCCATCTCTACTCCCCATCTCTACTGTGGTTCAGACTTTTCAATGGACAAGAAGAATAACCATCTCCTTGCCCTGGGAAGTAGTCAGGAATCCCTCAGAAAATAAGGCCATGCTTAGCCTCTAGCCTGCCGCTCCCTCCCTACCTACAAAGTGCTAAAGAGAATGAAGTCAACCCTGTAATCAAACAATACTGGGTACTTTAATTACAGTTTTTTGCCGTGCTCGGAATCACTGTTTTCATGTGCAGTGCTGTGAATTAATCTCTTAACAGTGGTGTTAATTCCTCAATGCATGAAGAGGTGTTTTAGCTATGGAGGTATTTCTCAGAGAAGGGAGCAGAGTCCACATTCCACAGTCTCTTATTTCCTGACAGGTCTTGTGTTAAGTGCTTTCTAGACCTTATCTCAGTTTTTTTTTTTTCTCTCATGGTAATATTGCTCGGCAGATTCTACTTCTATTTTATAAATGTAAAGAAACAGACACACTAATGTGCTCGGCAGCATAATTTGTATAATTCCCAAAGTGAGGATTTGAATCCATAGCTGTTTGATTTCGAGATTCACGATGCAGCCATCATGCCCTGTCATCTCACTGTCCTCTCTGGAGAAGGCACTATACAGGTGAGTGGACTGCATAGGATAATGCTGCTATTACCATATGGAGTGGTGACATCACTCCTTTTCCCAGCTACCTCATCACTGCATGCACATTCCATGTACCCCAACCTTTTCTGTGGGTTCCTTCATTTCACCCACATCTACTAAAGATCACTTTTTAATTTCCAGCTCAGATAAAACATATAAGCCAATTCATGGTTTGTTTTTTTTTTTTTTAATTTTTAAATCCACCAACAGTTTTAAGAATTGATCAAGTGGGGACAGAAGAGATGTCTCATCGGGTAGTTCATAAACATAAAGACCAAGCTTGGGTTTCCAAAACCCACTTAAAGACAGGTGAGTGTGGTGGCCTGCCTGTAATCCCAATACTCAGGAGGCTGAGACAAGGAATCCCTGGAGCAAGCTAGCAAGCAACACTAGTCAAAGTTCAAGAACCAAGTTCAAGCTCCAGGTTCAGAGACCCTGCCCCAAAATATATAAGGTTGGGAGCTACCAAAGAGGACATCCAACTCCCCCCCCCCCCCTTATTTCCTTATCCGAATGCTTTCCTTTTTGACTTTTGGTTTTCAGAATGAACTTTGGAAAATCTTCATTACTCTTTCTGCATTTTAAAGATGGGGGGCCTCACATTGTAGTTCATGCTAGCCTCAGATTCACTGTTTCAGCTGGGATGGCCTTGGAATCCTCATGCCTCAGCCTTACTGAGTGCAGAATATCTCAGCTAACAATGAACTGGTTTATCCCCACTCATGTGAGAATAAGAATGAGTGAGAGATGACCTATCCTGGGCATGGACTGAAGCTGTGCTTTGTGTTCAGTTCCACTTGAGGTGCTCCTCCTGCTTGGCTTATTCTGTTCATGGTGACCATAGACACACAAATTGTTCCCTACACCGTGTTCACCAACATCCTATTGGAAACCAAGTAGCAAGCTATGCTGGTTGGTTTCTGTCCACCTGACACAAACCTAGATATATCTGGCAAGAGGGACCTAAATTGAGAAAATGCCTCCATCAGATAGGCCTGTAGGCAAGTCTGTGGTGTCATTATTCTTGATTTATGGTGGGTATGGCAGAGCCCAGTCCACTATGGGTGGTGCCATTCCTAAGCAGGTAGTCCCGGGGTGTATAAGAAAGCAAATTGAGGAATCCAGGAGGAACAAGCTAGTAAGCAGCATTCCTCCATGGCCTTTGCTTCAGTTCCTGCCCCCAGGTTCCTGCCTTGAGTTTCTGCTCTGACTTCCTTGGGTGATGGAGTGTGACTGGAGAGTAAAGCATTTCCTGTCTCAGTTGCTTTTGATTATATACTTTATCATCTAAGACACAAGCCAAAACTCAGAATTCCTACATGATGAATCAGGTTTAAAGCACACAGGAAGGGTAGGGGATTGAACATCACATTTCTAGGAGTTTTAAAAAAATAACCTTGGTGGCAGAAGGGTAGAAGAGAAGAGGAGGTAAGGAGTAGGGGTAACCCAAACTAAAGATATGTAAAATACCCATGGACACTCACTGTTTTCAAAGCTTATTTTACCTTTAAAAGCCTATTTGGCAAACTGGGCGCAACAGTGGTCTGATGTTGTGGAGGTAACCAATTACTCTCTGTTTGGCTTTAAGGCCTGCCCCACGGAAGGGAATTCATGACTGGTACTATGAATCATTGGCCAAGAGCCCCAGGTGAGGGGCTACTACTGTTGTTTTGTTAAATGGACATGGTGGCAAACTATCTTCTAAATTCTAATGCTGATGGCCATAGATTAATGCTGCTGTCAGCTTCCATAAGGAAAGCTTGTATTTTTTTTTTTTTTTTTTTTTTGCGGTGGAAGGCAGCAAATGCAGAGCCTCATAACTCTTCAAATGCCAAGAATAAGTGACTATTGAGTCACATCAAGCATTGATACCATCTTCTTCAAGGCTCAGAGAACATATCGTGGAAGAGGTAAGGGAAAGAACGTAAGAGACAGGAAATGGACAGGAGAGCTGTATCCTTCAGGACATGGCATGGCTTTTGCATCCCAGGAATTCATTGCATCTGTGGTTATCTCACACGATTGGACCTATAAACATTTCATCATGGTTGGGGGAGGGACTCATGAGGCCCCACTCACCTCTGAATGGTTGGTGAGGGGAGAAGCCACCGTTTTCTTCAGTGGTGGTAAATAACCTCAGACCCATGCCCGTGTCAGTCACCCCAGTCACATTCAGTAGGTCACACACATACACAAAAGACATGAAAGCAGGAGCAGGGACTTGCTGGGAAGAAGAAAGAGTGCAGTGAGAGAGGGAAGGATATTAAGGGGTAACTAACTGGTGGTGGAAACAGAATTCGTAATACACATACATGTATGAACTTGTTAAAGAAATCTTACAAACCTGCCAAAATCTCATTACAGTTGTTTGTTTTAAATATATCTTTATTTGTACTGGGGGGTGTGTGTGTGTGTGTGTGTGTGTGTGTGTGTGTGTGTGTGTTGAATGCACAGACAGTTCCATGGCTAATTTGCTCCCTGTATTAAGCATAAGTGATCTAACACTTCTCATTCATCTGTGGAAATGCCTAACAGCAACCCTTTGTAAACATGCTGGTGTTTTACTGAAATAAGCAATGTGAAGGATTATTTCTAGTTTAGCAACAGCCTATAACTGGAATTGTCGATCTGTTGATTAAGGCACTGTCTTAGTATTCTGTCTCTGGGTTCTATTCCACTCTTTTCTAGACCCACACTTGTTTGCTTGGTGGAGTATTGGTCAGGATTCTTCTAGTGGCAGGTGACAGAGCCTAATGGTGCCCAGCCTGAGCACAAGAGAGGACTTATGTGGTGTGAGATACACAGGCTAAAGTGACTGGCTCCCACATCACCTGCCCTCTTCTTACATGTCTGTCTCAGTCCTCTCTCCTGGTCCAGTTGGCTTAGCTCCCATTTCTGTGATGTAGTTGGAGTGGTGATACAGTGGTGGCTGACAAGCTGACATGGCTTCAGACGGAGCCAGGCATAGATACTTCCATCCCAGCTCTAGAGGAAGCAAGTGGCATTCTTCTGCTCTCTTGAGTTGAAATATAAAAGTACAGGGAGGTGTCATAGACTGGCCTGCTGCAGATGGGCTTTGTTCTTTGAATGCTTCATTCATAGCTCCAGATGTCTTATTTGAGAGGTTTTAAAAAGTGCCCATATCTGCACCCTATGCCCAGGGTGGTCTGGGCAGGGCAGGGATTCTTACAGGTAATTCTAGCTGGAAGCCAAGATTGAGAACCACTCTCACTTCTCAAACATTGTTGAGCATCCTGTCTGTACCAAGTTTTGCAACAGACAGAGACTGAGTAGGGACCAAGAGAAATCAAAGCATTCCCGTTAAGCTCAGACACTGTAGGGTAAACCAGGTGGGATGGTTTGAATCTGAAATTACCCCCACCTCAGGCCCCCAAATGATGGCTGAAATCTTCTGAAATGTTGAGCCAGCCATGATGGTGCTCACCTTTAATTCCAGCACTTGAGAGGCAGAGACAATAGATATCATGAGGGCATCATGATCTATACAGTAAGTTTCAGGCCAGCCAGGACTAAATATATCCTGTCTAAATATGATTAATATAATATAATATAATATAATATAATATAATATAATATAATATAATATAATATAACATAATATAATATAAAGCCTTCTGAAACCATGAGCCAAAATAAATCTTTCTTCCTTTAAGCTGCTTCTGCCAGGTATTGCGATTATAGCACTGCAAGGTTAACTAACACAATAGGCCTCACACCCATAAGGAAATCTACTAATACTGCCCCAAAGTGAGTAAGTGCTGTATAGAAAATAAGAGCAGGTGTGCTGAATGAGTGACGGGAAAGAGCCATCCCTGAGCATCTCATGGGAGAGGGGCTCTGGCAAGACAGAACAATTACCACAAAGGCTCAGATATGGAGATGAAGGGGGCTATTTCTGGACTAGAAAGAAGGCTGATATGTGGTGAATGAAGGGAAATTGTGACATTTTTCTGAGGTCATAGAGACAGGTGTAACCAGCTGCAATGGAGCTTTATAAACAAAGACAAAGCATGTGGATTTTATCCCATAGGCAGGCAATGGGATGTCAACAGATGTGAGGGATTAATTGGGTATAATTGATATATTCTTAATATTTATTCTAGCTGCTATGTGAAGGAAGGATTAGTGGAGGAAAGAGTGCGAATATGCATAATCAAATGGAAGGGAAATGCAATTTTCTGGGTAAAGAATGCTGTGGGATTGGAATAGGACCATTTGCCAAAGAAATGAATGGACCCAGGCAAAACTTTTGCAAGTTAGTTGAAAAACAGCAGCAGGTGGGCTCTTAGTCCTTTCCCCAGGAGCTAGGGTAAGGAGAGTGGGTAATGCATCTGAACCAGTAGATGTTTAAGATGCTTTTTCAGAATGTCAATGGAGGAATGGAGGAGTGAGATGAGAGAGATGTAAACCATGAAATAACAACCAGTTAGAAACACCAAACTCAATGACACATGACAACAGATGAGACCTTAGATGTGTTGAATGAAAGCTGCCATCATGAGATCCTCTTTGTCTTCTGAAAGGTTGACACCAGTGGCATGCTCACACAAATTGTCCATAGGTCAGAGTATGTGTCAGCTGCCATAGGGCTGGGTGCCAGCAAACACAGATATGGAAGTAGGATTCAAGATGGTGAGAGGCATGTTAATGTCCTCCTTCCCCAGATACATTCTCATCCTAATCTCAAGTACCTGCAAACTTGCTACGTCTCATGATTAGAGGCTTCTGTTTGTAGATCGAGGGAGTTAAGGCTGCTCCCTGGCATATCTAGAGATTAGTTTCTAGACTATCCACCCGAGCACAAAATTATCATAAAGACCTTTCAACATGGAAGAGGACATCAGTTGAAGGAAGATACAACTGCTTAAGGCAAAGGAAGTGCAAGGGACCAGGCCTGAAGCTTCCTACTTTGGATTTGGAAGGAATGGTCATGAGCTAAGGGAACTGGGGGCCCGTCAAAGCAGGAAAGTGCAAAGAGACATTCTTGTCTATAGCAACCTTGAAAATGATGCACCCTGTGAGCACCTCCATCTTCTGGCACTAAGATTTGAGTCATACTTCACATTTACCAAACCTCGAAAGAATGCATCTATGTTGTATCCTGAGTCATTTTTCTCTCTGCTGTGACCACACACCTGACAAAAATCTACTTAACGAAGGAAGAGTTTACTTTGGTTCGCAATTTGAAGGTGTAGTCCATCGTGTCAGGAGAGACATGGTGGTGGACCAGCTTCTAGCTATGGCAACAGGAGCCTGGGGTTGCTTCTCACTTCTGAGCAGATTAGGAAGTGGGCCAGGCTGTAAAGCTCAAGGCCCTTCCATACTGTAGCTAGGCTCCATCTCCTAAAGGCTTTACAGCCTCCCAACAAGTACCACCAGCTGGGGAGAGAAATCATTCAAACCCTTGAGTCTGCGAGAACAGTTCACATCCAAGCTGTAGCATGCTGGAAATGAATATTGTAATAAAGGGACTCAGGCGAACTGATTGGTGGTGATGAGCTGAGAAGCCTTGGGGCTCTGTTCCCCTTGTTCTGAGTCCAAACCCAACAGCAGCGGCAGAGACAGAAAGGCTAAAGGGAAAGAAAAAGAAAAGATACCATCTCAGAATCTGAAGCCAGATTCATAGTAGGTCAGAAAATCAGTACTTACCAAAACCCCAAGATTGAGCTGAGAGCTATACAGGCAGGGTGTTTCTCTGGTTCTTGGAGGCTGGGTACTGTGACTGGCCAGTGGCTCACTGATGGAGATGGATGATGATGGTGATGGAGGAGAAGGAGGTCTTGGTGGTGTGGTGAAGATAATGTATCCTGTTCCAGGAAGCACACCTACTCTTCATCTTTCCACCTCTAATCCCCTAAAGAGAGTTCTTTCCACTCTCTTGGTACCCATCTGCCTCTACTCCATCCCCTCCCCCTGCCCAGTGACTATAGTCAGGTCACAAAGCATGATGCCTCACATGGAGCCAAGTCCAACTGATGCTTCTAGAACTTCCTCACTCTTATATTGCCTCACCACATCTCAGAGACTTGGCATGAGCGGGTCCATTCATAAAAGAGCTCTGGGCTTTCCATGAGCCATTTATTCTAAACAAGTCAGAGCAGCCCTCAGGGCCCTGGTGGGATGTTTGCATGTCTAATTTCCTTGAACTATTGATAAGAGCCCACTCCAGCCAGCTAGTTGTCAGCCTTGACTCCAAGGGCCTGGAAAATGTACTATTTGCAATTACTTGAAAAGAAACTAATTAGCTTTAAGGAGGAAACCATAGGTAGAAATGACTGAAATCAGCTGTTCAACTGTGCTTGGCAAAAAGAATGCGAAGGAGTAGGCGATTGCATCTCTCATTTGTTTCCTTTGAGGCAAGTAGAGAATATGGGTGAACCCGCGGGCAGGGGGCGGTCTGTGTTGTTTTCTCTGGAGGGAGGGGCCGCTGGCAAAAGCAGTGTCAGCAGACCTGTTGGCAGTGACACTGGGGCATGTTCAGGGGCAGCAATGGATCTGGAGAGGGGGATGATCAACTCCGGACTTCACAGATGTGTGTTGGTCTTCAACATTTGTCCTAGGCTTCTGCAGATGGCAAATCTTGTGTGTGCTCATTAGTAGTGGCTATCCCAAAATCATTTCCCAAAGCAAGCAGGAAACAATATGTTGAGATTTCTCAGAGCCTAGCACACGCCCATTATGGAGCAGGATGACAGGGGCAATGAAGTAAAGAGTCAGCAACCTGGCCACAGTGGAAATGCCACTTGGGGTATGAGAGGCTGAGAGTAGACCATCCCTGAAATTTACTATTGCAACAATCCAGAGGAGTGACAGGATACAGATGCAGGATAGCAGAGAAAAGATGCCTTTGGGTATGAGCCCTAGTTTCCCAATGTTACTATCACAGGAGAAATAGCAACACTAACAGAATTGCATTAGACCCGAGTGATTGCTGTATTTATATTTTCACATGTTCTTGTTATTCCTGACCCCCTCCTCCCTCTCTCTCTCTCTGTGTCTGTGTGTACATTCACTCATGCACATCCATGCAGAGGTCAGAGGAGGATGTCCAATGTCCTGCTCTACGGCTCTCCACCTTATTCTTTTGAGATAGAGTCTCTCAATGAACCTGGAGCTTGTAACTTTCCACATGGGCTGGCTGGCCAGCAATCCCCAGGGATTCTCCTGTTTCTACCTATGCACAGTGCTAGGTTTACAGGTGCACGTGAACACGGTCAGCTTTTTAGGTGGGTGCTGGTGTCTCAACTTGGGTCTTCATGCTTGCTCAGCAAGGGTTCTTATCCACTGAGCCATCTCCCCAGTCACTCCCTTTTACTCTTAAGAAAACTGACATTTCAAGACAGACCCCAGGTCACATAGCTCATAAATGACTTCTCTGAGCTCAAATATGATGACAAAAGGAGCCGTGATGGGAGAGAAGAAAGTGCAAATAGAGTCAGCAAGACACGTACGTGGTACATAGAGCTCAGCCTTGCGGCAACTCTGGAGATGGAGCACAACGCAGTTTGGTTATTGCTCAGCCCTATAGGCAAGACCACCGGGGACATTATCTATAGACTCCCTGTCTGTCATCAGTTGATGCTGCTTTGTGGGCAGGAACCTCCACTGGCATGTGTGCTTAGACTAATGGGCTCCGCAGATAATCTGCTGTGAGCAGACCTCGGTACTTGAGGTGACAAGTACAGGAGGTAAACAGGGCCCTAGCAGTGTGCCTAACCTGCGCAGCACTGTCCCAGGAAGGCAGACACTTTCCCCCTTTCATTGAATCTGCTTTAGCTGATGATTTAAATGGCCACTCCAGTAAGGGAAGGGGCAGAGCTCCAAACGCTAACACACAGGGCTGTAGCACTCGTCCCCCCCTCCCCCTTCCTCTCCTCTGACAGTGCACCTGCAGCTTTCTTCATCAGGGCCTGGCTTCCCAACTGGATGAGGTAGCATCATACAGGAGGGTGCAGGTCCTGGACAGATAGGTCCCATGCACAGCAGAACATGTGGTAGCTCTCCAGTAAGGTCCCAGGCTACTACCTTAGCTCTGTAATCAATACACATTGACCTGTCCTTTACCTACGGAGTCAGTTTCCATGGCTTGAACCTGGGTATCTGCATGCTGATCCCTATTTCTGACAAATTCTCTCACACAGCAAAACTTGCAATCTTCAGGCCCCAACAAAGACAAGCAATGCACATTAGGATTTTTTGTGGTTCATCATGGGGTCTCTGTGTCGGCTTGCCTGGTTCAAATCCTAGCTCCACTATCCTCGGCTAAATGATGTTGAATGAGGTCGTGAACTTCTGTTTCCTCTTGGAACAACGGAGATAATAATAGCATGTATTTTGTCAGGACTGTTACGAGGATTAGACAAGTTAATCCATATAAAGCCCTGAGAACAGTGCTAGGCACGTAGCAAACACTTGAAAATGTTAGTTAACTCTATCACCAACTCTGAGCATCATGCCAAGGATCTTACCTAGGCTGTAATATTAATCCTCTGAACAACTGCACACAGAAGGTATTATTAAGGATTTGGTACAAATAATTTATCTCAGGCTCAAAGGTTAAGCCTCAGCCTGGGTTTGATTTGGGAAGGATTCGGTTCCAGTTCTGGGACATCTGCCTTTGAAATCCTGCTGCCCTTAGTAGGCTCCTTCCCTGTATCCACTGTCGCACCCTGCTTTGTGCCCAGCTCCTCCCCTGCACGGGAGGAGGGAGGCAGCATGTTGGTAGCCTTGACCCGGTGCCTGCCTCTGCCTTGGCCAGGCTAGAGCGGCTCTCTGGGATCTGGTTAGCAGCTAATGATCAGTGGGCTCTGGCTGTAATGATCGGATTAGCTGCGCTTTAATCACTGTCTATTGTTTCAGCAGCGAGAGAATTTCACAGCTCATTGACTGCTCTGACTCCTAATCTACACGGAGGAAACAATGTCGCAGCTCATCAAAGGCAATCAGCTGCTAATTGAAAGGAAATGGAATTTTACAATTACAGGCCACCTTTCAGTGCTCAGGATTTCTAAGCACTTCTCTCCACCCTCCTCTGCTAGCTCAGCACTGGCAGTAGCAATGACACCCTGCTAGAGACTTCCCTGGGAGCTGCATTTAGGAACCCGGGCTCCATAGGACAGCAAAGGGAAGCAGGCATCCTAGCCAATGCCTGGGCTGTCCTTCAAGGCTGAATGAAAGGAAAAATGCAAGGGGTTGAACATCAGGAGAGCAGAGGGAGGTCCTGCTTCGCCTCCCCCACCCCATGCCTGTGTCACTGCCACCTTGAGCATGTCCCCTTTCTTCTCTGTGTGTCTGCCCCCTCTCTGAAATGGAGAAATTGACTCTGATAACCTCCAAGGTTCTTCTCCACTCTGGTGATTCTGTTGGCTGTCTTTGCTGTTTCTCCCAGGGAGTACAAGACAGCTAAATGGAGTGCTCTTTCTTGCCCAAATATCTGCTTTCCCAAGTGCTTCCAAAGTGCCTATCTTAGATGTCCCAAAGGAGTAGTCCTAATGAGATTTTAATGGGACAGAAAGCAAATCTGGGAGCTAGCCCACTCGGCCCTCTGATGAGACATCTCTCTCCCCTTCCTGAATCCATTCACTCCCTTGGATGAATATCAATCACGATGAATTCTAAAGTCGACAGCCCCATGAATTGCTCTGGGTTCTGTCTTTTTCCCAGAGAGAGTTTGTGCAGACAAGACTGAGGATGAGGGCTGCTGGCCAGGAGGGCCTTGCTGTCTTGACCCTGTCTTCCAGCCCCATTTCCAGCCGGCTTTCTTCTGAGAACAAGACAAACCCATGTCTGCTTTGAGCTCTGGTCTGCATCATCTTTCAATAGCACTTGTTCTGTCCCTGAGTACAGCCAAGGCTCCATAACCCCGAAGTGCCATGCTCTCAGGGTTCCCATGATCCCTGGGCTCACCAGATATCCTTATCAGGCAGACACTGGAGTCCTCCCACTTTTTTGCAAACAAGACTTGTTATGGAGTATCTCAAAAAACAAAAGCATGATCAAAAATAGTTTCTGTTTGGCCAAGGTTCAATTTCAGTCCCATTTCCTTGCTTTAGGATGACACTGAAGCAGGATCATAGTGTGACCTGTGGCCTAGAGAAATGAACAGTAAATGAGGCAAAGAGAAGTGGCCAAGAGCTGGCTGAATCTCCTTCCCATCAGCCCACGATGAGCTGGGAAGAGGTTGGTCTGGCCTCCTAAGGTCTTTCTAGAACCCAGGCTCAAGAGGAAGGTGGGGGCAAGACAACAAGGGTTAAGGTAAATAGGACAAGAGGGGGGAAGGGAAAGAGTTGCTGAAGCTGGGCTGTATGCTGAGTATGAATAATATAGAAGCCAGAAGGGAGTCCAGATTGGAGGCTGAAATAGACACAAGAGTCCCATCACCCCTGGATAGGTCTGTTAGCCGAAGGTCTAGGTCAAGAGTGCCAGTGTGGAGGGTAGAGTGAAAGCCAGGGGCAAGAGCAAGATGACCCCAAAGAATCACCAAGGAAATGAGGGACATCAGCAGGACAATAATGTTCCATGCTGATACCAGCTAATACCAAATGCTACTGTCCCAACAGAAGAGTGTTGGCTACAGTGAACCTGGGGTAAGTCTGCCCATTGGAGATGGTTAGTGGGAGAAACTGGGGGTGGAGCTTAGGTCATCAGCCTTGGTGACAAGCAACCTATAGAGCTATCTTGACCTGCTTCTTGCCTTGCCAAGTGTTTTGATAGCAGAACAAGTAAGAGCCAAGGATACGTTTTTCACACACCTACTTTTAGATTTGGTGTGTTTCATTCATTTGACCAACACTAGCTAGGTACCTACAATATGTCAGATATACTTATATCAGTGAATAAAACATGCAGGATTTTTTTCCTGGCCATCGTGACTAGTCCTAATGAAACATTTATTTAAATTAGCAAATATTTATTTTGTTCTATGTATAAACCCCTTAATGTTTTTCTGTCTTTTCTTAAGAGGTAAATGTATTTTAACATACATGAAATTGAAAATGTCAATATAGAAATAAGTAAGTACATAGTTATCAAAATACCTAAATAGAGATGTTTGAAATTGTCCTTGCAACCAGAAGGTACCAATGGAAACCAGAAAGACCTTTAGTAGCTAAGATGGTTCCAAAGACCAGCCCCAGGAGACCAGAGTTGGCTGTGTCTACTATCCAGCATCCACCGGCCATGCTCTCTAGTCTGCTCACTGTGGATGGCGTCCCTGGCAGTTCTCTTTAGTCATAGTGTCTGAGGTCTGTGCTGACCAAGCTGCCTTTACTTCCTGCTTCTGCTATTAACTTTTGCTGTATCTCAGATTCAGATTCAGGAATGAGAAGACAATTACCACATGAGTGCTGGCCATCAGAGTACTCCTCAGGGGTGCTGTGCAGGGTACACACTAGCTGGTTTAGGTGTGTGTCCTCCCTATGTGAATCATATCCAAGGGTGATGGTTATGAAAGCAAAACCACATAGAAAGGGCTGTGTGCGTGGCAGGCCAACCCAGTGCCTTCTGCAACTCATTTATTTGTTCTTTAAATATTTATCGAGCACATATTTATGTAAAGCAGTAGCAAGGGTGAATACAAAGCTATATACATAAGACATAGTCCTGTGGATTGCAAATTTCACACTGTAATAAGGGAGGTAAATAGCAAATAAATATTGTTCATGGAGGATAAATGCCATGATAGGGGCCTTTGTGGTATGCTGTGGGAATGAAGGAGAAGACAGCAATTTTACTTGAAGAAGAGAAAGGACAGCTTCACAGGGATGAAAATGAGCACACAAGGGAGAACTAGAAGGATTTAGGCCAGCAAGACACTGGGGGGGGGGGGGCGTGCTTGGGGAGGAAGCTGGTTGTGCTTTCAATGTCCCTGGAATCCAGTCTGGGACTCTGGGCAGAGAGGATTTAAAAGCAAGCTAGGAATCAAACAGCTGAGGGCTTTGAAGGTCTCGCTGAAGAGTTTGGCTGTATTTTGGGGAAGAAGAAAAAAATGTCATAGCAACTTTAGGAGGGAAAGTGTCGTGACCAGGTTTATGTTTTGGTGGCAGCAGCAAGTATGGAATAGGGTGGATGGCACCGGAAAATGGAGCCCAATCAGAAAGCTGAGAAAGTTGGGGCTGAGGCAAATAATGGCAAGATCAATGTACCTCCTATTTCTTAACCAAATCCATGGAACATACTGTTAATTGATCACTTCTCCCTAGGACAGATAAAATATCTCAATGTTCCTCAACTTAGTATACAAGGTAGATGTTGCCCCAGCGTCAGTCGATGGAAGCTCTTGGCAACCAATGTCCAGTCTAACTCACATACATAGAGATGGAGAACAGGAGAAAGAGACTAGAAATGTTCATGGGCCCCAAACATTCAAGAGAATTCTCTCAGAGCTATGCCTGTTCTTGCCAGTCACATGTACCATCAGATCCTCCACTACTAGTCACAACTGGATAGTGCTTATGGCTGGCCATAAAATTTCTCTCTCTCTCTCTCTCTCTCTCTCTCTCTCTCTCTCTCTCTCTCTCTCTCTCCTGCACGTATATGGGTATGTAGTATGCACTCCTATAAGTGTGTTCACATGTATGTGGGCGTACCAGTGTGCAGGTGTGTGTGTTTGCAGGTGAGTGTGGTGGTCTGAAGTGACATTGGATGTTTTCCTCAGTCACTCGCCACTTTATTTGAGGCAGAGTCTCTCTCACTGAAATTAGAGCTTGGTAATTTTGGCAAATCTCAATAGCCAGCTTACCTTGGGGGATCCCTTGTCTGTGCCTCCTGAGTGCTGGGATTATAGGCAGTCACCATGTCCACCTGGCTATCCTCATCGGTTCTGGGGACCTGAGCTCTACTGTAGCCTTTAAGCTTGCCCTCAAGTCTTCATCATGGAACAGATTCCACAGCCTCAAATTTCCCTCTACTATTTTGCAAGGAAGTACCCCTCCCCTGATTTCTCTTTCCTTGTAGCCGAAACAAACAAACAAACAAACAAACAACAAATAAAAACTGAGGCCTGTCAGTCCCTCAGCAGGCACTGTCTATGAAGCCCCCATCCTTAACTCAGTGCCACACACTGAGGAGAGAGCAGAGCAGGACTTGGGCTAAGTGTTCTTTTATTGCCCCATATTGGATTCATCTCAGTGTATTTGTTTTATATCTTCTTCCAGATTGTCAGTTCCCTGAGGGCAACATCTCTGGAAAATATTAATGTCCTAATCACTTCCTGGTTGCAGCACACAAGAACAACCCATGGAGAATAGACCAGCAGCCTGGATTTGCCTCACCTTGGCTGGGACATCAGAGCTCAGAGATCCAGCCCCAGATCCTCAGAGGTCTGTTTCTGATCATCCTGGCAGCCATCATTCCTGCCTGCTACTCACTTAACCTGGCAGAGAGAACAGACCTCACCCCCAAATCAAGTGCAAAGCCACAACCACAACCCAAAAGGCCCTGAGACGTGCATTCTGTGAGCATCCGCTGGAGAGTATTGGCAGGCTCTTTCTCATACACTCCTAAGTCCGGCTAAACCAGGTCATGCTGCTCTGGCCCCAGACATACCATGGGATAAGCCATCTTGTCCTGGCAGACACTGACAATTTCTCATCTTTAAGGTTGATTTTGAATCTAAGTACTTCTCAAGTCTCAAAGCACTTGAGGACTAGGTAAGAAAGAGGCTCCTGGGGGCTAGAAGGATGGCTCAGTTGTGTGTGTTGTGCAAGCATGAAGACTTGGTTCCCATCACCAGAACTCATGGAAAGAGTGGTAGCTATGCTTGTAATCCTAGCACTGGGGAGGGGAGGTGGAGATCCCTGGGGCTCACTTGCCAGTCAGCCTAATCAGAGAGCCCCAGACAATGAGGGACAATGTCTCAAAACACAAGGTAGACTTTCTTTGAGTAATGACGTCTATTCGAGGTTGTCCTCTGGCTCTGCGTGCAAACACACACACACAGGAGAGAGAGGGGAGGGGGGGTTGGCTGGTGCTGATATCATGCCATGCCAGTCTCACCTCCAAAGTGACTGTTATTTGACTTATATGTGATTCCCTAACATAAACAAAATGACACTCAAAGAAATGTCCTCAGGCTCAGCTTCCCACCGTCACCCTGGCATGCAATAACATTCCAGAAATACACTGCCTATCATGTATCATCACTTACATTTAGGACTATGCTTCTTTTGGTGACAGGATGAAGTGAGTGCTACCTGGGCACCCCTCCTCCCACACCACCCCAAGGAAGGAGTCAGAACACCATGATCCAATTATCTTCAGAAATTATTCAAAATAAAGTCGCCCATCCTGGTATATTGGGATTGATTGCAACACAGCCAGGGATATGGACTTAGGAGTCTTGCCCTGTGCCCACTCGGCACCCAAGTGTCTGAAGAGTCCACTTGCTTTTTGCAGTGTCCTTCTCTGTGGAAAGAGGGACAATGACATAATTAGCCAGGTGGGTTTTTGACAAGATCAAGTGAAGATGCTTTGTAATTAAAAGCTACACCAATATTATTTAATAATAACTATAACAGTAATGGTAATAATGTAATAATGATCATTCCGTGGCTCCTTCTATGAAGTGTGCATTTTCTATGAAGTAGCATTATCAACACTAAGTGTGTGATATTTACAGTTTTGCAGAAGATGTGAAAATCCACTCTTGCATGCTTTATTATTTCCCATTAATAAAAGAGGAAATGGTTTTCGGACACTTGTAGTGAACGCCTGAGTCACCCAGGCAGCGGAGGAGTGAAGATCTGCCAAGCTCAAACCCAAAGCTTCCCCATATGCTTTCCACAAGCAGAAGAGAGAAAAAGAGCTAGTGTCACAGGAGGACATGAGAGGTGGTAGAAATTAGGCTACCAACCTCACTTCACATGCCAAGTCTCTGTTCCTCCATGCTGAGCAAACTTGGGACCTTCACCCATTTCCACAGAAGCAATGGAAACTTCTGTCTGACAAGATGGTGTTTTCGCCATCTAACTCTACCCCCCACCCCCATCTGGGCTATAGCTACTGTGTGAGCTGCATCCATTCCACTGAGGTAGTCCTGTTCATGGGTTCTGTATTGCTGAAAGCAAATGTGTCAAGCAGACCCTTTGTGCTGAGGTAGTTCTGTCCTCCTGGTCATTCTGTGCTCAGGTAACTAGGTCACCTTGTCCTTCTATGTGAAGGTGTCTCTGGCTTCATTCCCTTTGTCCCTGGAATCCTTCTGTTCCAATCCATCCAAGTCAAAGTGTGGGGGCCTGGGATGTTTTTGTTTTCTTGAGTACAATTCTTCTAGATGCAGGTAATTTCTGAGTTCCCCTGGAAACAGATCTGCAACACATGCTGGTGTGTGCAGGTTTCTGAAGGGAATGAACTTGATCTAGGGTTGAGAAAGGGAAATGGTGTAGGCTGGGAAAGCCAAATCAAAAGATGCTAAAGAATGGGCCATTGCCACAAACAATGGATATCTGAGCACCAGGGCTGAGCCTGGTGAAATGAGAAGACTTTAACTGCATCTTTAATCTGTCAACTGAAGTGTGAAGTAGGAACAGACAAACTTACATGTTTTTCTCTCGGCCAAAGGTGGTCCTCTGCTATTTCCTTCCTGAATTTCCAGTTGCATATGAATGTGACCCTCCTCTTCGAATTGAGGATCCAAGGTGGAAAGTGGAAGGGATGTGTTGTGTATCTAGGCAGAGAAAGCATCATCAAGTAACCTTTGGGAAAGTCTAGCTGTACTGGTTAGTTTTTTTGTCACTTGACACAAACCACAGTCTTCTGGGAAGAGGAAACCTCAACTGAGAAAAATGTCACCATCAACTAACTTGCCTACAGGCAAGCCAGTGGGAGCATTTTCTTGTTTAATGGTTGATGTGGGGAGGTTCAGCCCACTGTGGACAGTGACACTCCTGGATAGGTGGCCATGAGTTCTATAAAAATGGAGCAGAGCAAGCCAAGGAAAAGAAGTAAGCAGCACTCCTCCATGGCCTCTGCTTTAGTTCCTGCCCTGACTTCCTTCATGGCAGACTGTAAGCTGTAAGAAGAAACAAACCCTTCCCTCTTCAAGTTGCTTTGGTCATGGTGATTATGGCAGCAACAGAAAGTAAACTAAGACACTGGCACAGATCCAACAGAATTGGTTGTGGGAGCATCAGAAGGAGGACCAGTCAAGAGGATGAGTGGGTCAGGGGTTTCTCAGATAATGATCATGACTGCAGGGTAGGTATTCTGCTGTAGACTGCCAATGGACATCTGTTTTCATTGTTGTTATTTATGTTTTAGACTGATGTAGCCCAGGTTGGCCTTGGATTCCTGATTCTCCTTCCATCACCTCCCAGGTACTGAGGTCTTAGGTGTATACCCCACCCCAGATCTCCTTATCAGCATCTGAACCTGTTGATGTATGTGAGACCACTAAGGGGCAAAGTCCCCCTTGGCTACGTACTCCCAAAGCCAAACCTTGGGAACCCATGTAAAAAAAAAAAAAAGCTTTTCATTCCAGGTGACCATCTCTGGGACTCTGGACCACTCATGGCAGCAGCATGAGCCATTAAGGTTTTAATGAAGTAATTATAAAAAGGCTACACAGTGTGGGGAACAGGGAGGTACTCTACTGCCTCAATAGCATGCTCCAAGCCTTACCGAGGGCCACTCTTTCAAATGAAGGGGAGGGGATTGCTGAAAACACAGAGCAGAAAGATTGATAATTATTTGAAACAAGCTTAAACATTCCAATTCCTCCACTGCCTTAAATCATTCTACCATATTTATACTTCACTGGTGTTCTACATAACAACTTCCAAATCAAAGACTTTTGAAAAACTCAATCACTGTGTTTTGAAGTGATTGAGAGCTTGGGGCGTGAGCAGTGTGGAAATAAGACATATTAACATTATTAGCGAGACAAATTTCCTGAAGTAGTTACAGTAAGAAAGGATCAAGGCCTTCGCCTCTGTAAAGAATGAGCAGCACGTGGTTTGTGCACTTGGCCCTGGAAGGAGTCTTAACTCCTTTGATGCTGAGAGGAGTTGGTGGCTGAAAAGTGGAGGATTCCAAATGGAAAGTGTCTTAGTTGCTTTTCTGTTACTGTGATAATAATGCTCTGATAAAAACAACTTAAGAGCAAAAGGGATTATTCTGGCTCACAGTTTAAGGGTAAAGTCCATCATAGCAAGAACGTCAAGGAGGCAGGAAGAACTTGAAGCAGCTAGTTCTGTTTTATCTGTAATTTGGAACAGAGAATGATGCATGCATGCAGTTACTCTGCTCCCTTTCTCCACTTGTGTCCACAATCCCAGCTAGGGAATTGTGCCAGCCACAGTGGACAGGTCTTCCTGGAATCAATGTAACACATTTAACCCCTATTCCCAGAGTCCTGTCACTGAGGTGGTTCTAGAACTATCAGGTTGACAACCATCACTAACCAAGCTAGGGTTAGCAAAAAAGGAAGGAAGGAAACCATAGATGGAATTAAATTCTATGTAGTACCTGTTGCAGACCAGGTACTATCTTAAATGCCTTATAATTAGTAACAACAGACACTTATTCAACTCATAATTAACCAACCTTTATGTGAAATATCACAATCCTCCAGAAGGTCTTTCTGGTAACTACTCTAGTCAACTTGATGGGATGTAGACTTGCCTAGTGACTCCTGTCTAGGTGTGCCTTTCAGGCTGTATCCAAAGGTCAGTTTCACAGATTGGGAACACAAGAGTTGAGCCGTTCTCAAGCCTTTCATGTAAGTCCCTAACTAAGGTTTACTGGAGGAGGGAAGACCACCCTGAATATGGGAGCCATCACCTCATTGTCTAGGGTTCTGGATTAAATACAAAGTGGAAAGCAAGCTGAGCACCAATGTCCATCTCTCTGTTTCCTGAGTGCAGTCACCTCATGCTCCTGTAGTCATACCTTCCCAGGCCTGAGGGACTATATCCTGGACCCAGGAGCCAAAGTAAGCTACCTTACTTTGTGGCTCTGTCAAGCATTCTGTCACAATAATGAGAAAAGTAACTAACAAAACTCCATACTTAGACAGCAAAGTGGTCAAGATGGAAAACCAAACTCACTCCAGGCTCCCTCCCTTGTATGAGGGAAGAAAATCTTAGTTTTGGCTCTGTAACTTGCCAGAAACACGTTCCCATTTAAACCTCTGGAGAACCTTCTAGACTTCAGCTCTCATTCAGCACTCGAGGAAACAGAAGCCCAAAGAGATTAGCACAGAGTTCCGGGATTTTAATCCAGCTCCTTTCTGACCATCTGGCTTCTGCTTTGATCTTTGTTAAGGGTGGGGTATGTTAGACATGCAAAAAGGACCCAGTGATCTTAGGATGAACAGGGTAAGGCTAAAGGCCTCTTTCCTTTCCAGTCTGCCAGGCTGGAGCACATAAAAGGTATTCCAGGGAGAGTTCATCACTTAGACTGGGGACCAGGAAGAAGCAGAAAGATTGTGAGTTCTGTGTCACCATCTACTTCTGAATGGAAACATGATCTTGAGTGCACTCAGGTTCTAGGGGATTGAATCCCATGCTTGCCTGGCAGGCACTTTTCCCTCAGTCATGTTACCAGTCCACAAGTAGACTGTTCTGAGCTTCATCTGGTCTCCTTGAGGATTGATGAGAGTGCATATGTACATAACATCCTCCTGAAATTGCATCCTATATGCTAGATGTTGAGTAAATATCAGATCCCAGAAAATGACTAGACCATAATGCCCCTGTCAATAATATTATCATAATTGCATAATGTGTGTGCGTGTGGAGGCCAGAGGTCAATACCAGGTGTCTTCTTCAGTGACTCTCCATATTAATTTTCCTCACTGGACCCAGAGCTTGCTGATTTGGCTAGGCTGACTGGCCAACAAACACCAGGGATGTTCCCATCCCTGCCTTCCCAGTGCTATCCTACAGGGCAAGCCCAGGAGGTGTAGTGGCTCCCCACCTCTAGAGAAAGTGAAATAAAAACAGGAACTACTAACAGCACCCAAGAACTTCTTGCTACAGGCAAGACTCTATGAAGCTGAGGGGTGACCTTGACTCATAGGACAAATGTTCCATTAACCAAACATTCAGCCCCCTCCTGGCAGTCCTGCCTCCCTTGAGTGCATTCCCAGCATCATTGTCTTCCTAACCAGGTGGCTTTGAGAGACAGGATAAACCTGGCCCTCTAGCCTTGTTCTAAGACAGCCTTTCATTCATCACCTGGTATGAAAAGAAGAGCCTCTTTTGATGTTCCCAAAGGACCATGGCAAGACTTCATAACCAGTCATCACTCTGTTACCTATTTCTTCTTTTTGAGACAAGGTCCCTGTACTTCTAAGGCTGGCCTGGAATTCACGATGTAGCACAGGCTGGCTTTGGACTCACTGTTACACTTCTGGTGGGCCTCTTGTGTGCTGGGTACAGGTTTATAACCATCATGCCCAACTTTAGGTTGTTCACTTCTAACTGATCTCCGTTTCAAAGTTCCCGGAGACAAGACAAGTTCTTTGTCATCCTTGTCTCTGTCTTGCCCAAGGCAGGCTATGGCCTTGTCCAGGCCTCAGTGTTCAACAAAATACTAATGCATTGTCTAGATTATATAATTGGAACCTTGGAATAGCCATACAGAGTCAAGATTCCTATCTTGATTTCAAGGGTGAGAAAATAATTGGAATGACATGGGTAGAGAGATTTAATTTACACAAGGAATAGAGACTACTTAATATTATCTTTAGAGTGACTCAAAGATTAATAATTAGACTAATTCAAATTCTACTACCACTGCCAATCTCACCTCCTACAAGGCTCAGGCACCATTATGGAAGAAGGGATTGAAAGATTGAAAGAGCCTTCAATTGGAAGGAACAGAGCAAAAGAGTTTCTTCTAGACATTGTCAGGAATGTTTCACTCAAGAAGTCACAGCAGCTCTGGTTGCCTGCCCAAGACAAGATCAAGCCATTCAACATTCCAGCAGGAAGGGGAAGGGACTCACAATCCCCACTCCTTGCTGAGGCATCATTGGAGGCTGATGGCTTCTGGAGGAGGAAGAGTCCATTTTTTAAGGGTGTAACCCCTAGTACGTTGACCCATACTTTAGTGGATGTCTGCACAACCATATATATATGGGCAGTACAAACTGAACTCAGTGGGATATATATATACATATGTGTGTGCATGTGTATGAATGATATGAAGTTGGGAGGACCTGAGAGTGGATCTGGGAAAAGTTAGGAGAGTTAAAAGGGGAAAGAGGTGCTCAAAATGCATGTATTTTGTGGTGGTATTGTGTTCAAAAATTAATTCAAAAATTAATAAAAATATTTTTTAAGGTGCCAAAATTTAGAATAGATAATTTCAAGTTACTTTCCGTCTTATGCATAATAGAGCAGAACTGCTCTAACCTCCAGCCCAAACTCCATGAGAATGGTCTCCACATCCCCACTGAATACAGGAGGGAGACGCGGTCAAAAAGCTGGAGTCATCTAAGATCTGGAAGCTCTCATAATCAGCAGATCTGCGAGGCTAATTCCTGGTCAGGGGGCAGAATCTGTAAACAGAGCTGTATTTTAAAGCCAGATAAACTTTGAGTAAGGGCTGCCCTGTGCAGTCCATTGATTTAACAAGGAATCCATCCTGCTTGCCCATGAGCTTCCCTGCTATGATGCTGGGTTCAGGTGATGTCAAGACCCTCTCTAGAGGACCCACTGGTGTCCGGGTACTATTGTGAGATTTTCTGAGAAGCATTACTGGTAAGCTATGTAATGACAGTAGAAAGTTGAGGTGCTCTCTAAAGGGACCATGTCCATCCATTTTCCTATGAACTCTCAGCCATTCTTTGACCTGCTCATGTGCCTGTGGTTTTTAGTTATGACTTCATTATATTCAGGTTTGTGGTACACTGTTCATCTGGTACTTAAAGGCAGTGGCAATGTCAGCCATTGCCTCACTATAATTGCTGAGGTTGCGGGGATTCATCGGTTTCTACCACTGCCATATCAGTAGGCCTGGAGCAGGACTAGTTAGCTGATGAGTCACCAGTAAACATCTGAAAATGAAGAAAAGAGTAGCTACTCACTTAACAGAGGTCTGCAGCGTGGAGGGAACATGTGTTCTGCAGACCTCAGCACTTATAGTGAGGCAATGGCTGATACATTAAGTTGAAGAGGGTCCTTTAAGGGGTACAGAGAGTTGGAAGTTTGAAATCAGAGGGGCTTAGAAAAGAGAAAGTCGCTGGGCGGTGGTGGTGCACGCCTTTAATCTCAGCACTCGGGAGGCAGAGGCAGGCAGATCTCTGTGAGTTCGAGGCCAGCCTGGTCTACAAAGCGAGTTCCAGGAAAGGCGCAAAGTTACACAGAGAAACACTGTCTCGAAAAACCAAAAAAAAAAAAAAAAAAAAAAAAAAAAAAAAACAAAGGAAAAAAAAGAAAAGAGAAAGTACCAATCTTAACCAGAGGCAGTCATGGCTTGTAACACTGATATCATGTGATCAGTCCAGATTTAATGTCAACAATTGCCCCCAGACCAGCAGGCTCTGTTAGCTTATCCAGGGTGGATACATTCATTGTGGCAGACAGTGTTCTCCAGCACTGTCACAATCATCACCTCTGACTATAATGGCAAGTTAAGTGTTGACTGCCCTGGTGTATTCTAAGCCTGCCAAGGGAAGTGACTGTGTGTTGTTACCCATTGTGAGTGACATCAGCCCACCTTGATGATGGATGAACACCTAGTCTGCCACATTTAATGACTCCAGAACTCATTCTTTCTGGCTAGCTTCTTTTCTGCAGGTTGTGATGACTCAACAGTAGATCCCACCGTGTGGTGTGTTGATGGTGTTCCCTGGGTTGGGTTTCCCCACTGCTGACACACTCTTACTTTGCTGCATAGTATTCTTTGGCTAGGATACTTGAGAAGAATGCTAAGGTACAGGGTGGTTACATCCTGATTGATATTGGCAGGAGGTCAGCACTTTAGAGGTGTATTTGGGCATGGAGAGGAAACAAAGGGAGAAATGGTGTGGCAGTAGATAGACAAGACATTTGTGAGCTACAGAGACTGAAGAATGTCTTTGGGACCAAGCATTTGAGTACAGTCCAAGACTCAAGTCACAGGTTTATAAACTATCTTGTCTATGCAATGAGCCTCCCAAAGTAAGATGGTCTCCTTGTGAACCTGGAGACAACACTACTCTATTTGTCTGCTGTGTCTCCTGCCAAATATCAGCTGGCTGTAGCTCAGCAGCTATCATACTGCCTCTTATAGTAAGTGTGAGTACCATGATGGACAACTTGCTGGGCTTAGATCAAATGACCCCTGCATCACTCTAACTAGGATTTGCAGAATGAAAAACAATATGAGGGAGTCATGAGTAATCAGTTCTAAATCCTATAACACATCGACCCCATTTCAGATCCATTAGATAATGGATAAAAGTGTGCCTTGCTTACAGGTGTGAGGTCTTTGTGGTGACTGTCATGTTTCAAAGGGAAGAAGTGCTAGAGTGATACATCTTCCACAATATTGTCTGGATGGTAAATTCATTCCATGGACTGTGGTTATGTGACTCCTTAATACATAGAAAACCAAAGACCATAGACTTAGGAGATGCCTCAGTCAGTAAAGTGCTTCCTGTGCAAGCATGAGGACCTGAGTTGGAGCCCCAGAACCCACAAACAAAGCCAGTCATGGTGGCATGCATTTGTAATCCCAGCACTGGGTTTATAATAGCCAAGACAAGAATATCCATGTAGTTTACTAGTGAGAAGCCTAGCATACTTGGTGAACCTTGGGCTAGTGAGAGGGCCTGTCTCAAACAAACAAACAAACAAACAAACAAAATAGACAAACAAAAACCAACCAACCAACAAACAAACAACACCCCAAGAGTGACAGTGCCTGAGAAACAGCACCTCAGGATGGTTTCTGGCATCCACATGCAAGTCCACATGTGCACTTGTACACACACACACACATGCCACACCCTTGATCCTTTTATGTGAGTCAAGAAGTACAGAGTATTATGCAGCTTCACCTTTCTTCTTCTTCTTCCTGATGCTGGCTGCTGTAAGAAAGGCTGGCTGTGCTGGGAGCAATGCGCAGGAGGGACATTCCAGTAAGGACAACCCAAGGACATGTACATTTCCTCTCTGCATCTCCCTCATTGGTCACAGCTTCAGCCCTCTTCTTGGTCCAGCTTTCTCCTTGGCAAGCTTCCTGGGTTGACTTCTGTCGAAGTTGGATGACTATCTGGGTATTGGATTCCGATAGCCCTGGATGGAGCCCAGCGCCTACACTGCTGTTCACGTTTGATCTCCTGTTCAACTTTCTGGAAGAAGTTGGCTGGACTGAGGATCAAAGACTCTTTGCTTGCTTTCTGTTCTCCCCTATGACAGCCGCCATACTAGCTGTTCAGCACAACTGCAGATTCACTCAAACTGATCATGTGCAGAGTTTCTCACACCCTGGCAGAAAGCATGGCTCAAACAGACCCTGGGTTCCATAGGAGAGGATTTTTATTTCAGCTCCAACAAACCTGCAGGTAAAAATGAACTCTATTTCCATCCATACTCAGAGACCCCCTGGGGGAACTGTTCATTCTTGCCAAGAGATTTTGTTTGCAAAATAAAATCCTAGTGAGTAGTTTTCCCATGGACATAAAAACTTGGAACATTAAAAACAAAGAACACTAGAGCTTCTAGGCTTCTGAAATGATGGCACTGGAAACTTGAGGCTTCTCGGCAACAACACACTCTTCAGAGAGCAGGTATACTATGACACCGAGAACACAGATATCATCAGGGATCCTTATGTTCTCATGAGAAGAATTTAATTACTCAGCTTCAGCTTCCCAAGTCAGGCCATCATTCAGGAAAAGTAACTACCAACTTCCTACTATGTATCTGGCACTGCCAGAGTGGCCTCTGGGTATCTGAGGTCTGGAGTGAGGCTTTTTAGTACTGCATATGTTTATAGTTTATACCTCACCTGTGGATCTTGTTAGAATATACTCAGTAGGACTGGGGTGGATGCCTGAGGCTCTATGTTTCTGACCAGGAGAGTAGCGCTTTGATTCCTGGCCCTGAAAATGCATCTGGAAGACCAAATGAATTCCTTTTCTACATCAAAAATGTCCAATAGGAAATGATATCCATGTTTTGATTATAATTCCAAAAATATGTCTCTGTTCTACTTAACAGATATTAGAAATTATTCATCAGATAACCCAGAGGCAGGAATGGTGAGACTGAATTTTTGTTGTTGTTGTTCTTTATTTTATTTTGGTTTGATTTTTGTTTGGTTTTTGCTTTAAGATTTCTTGGGCCCTTTAATGAATGTTCATCATTATTCCTGAAGAGGGAGATGCTGCATACAGCCTTCTCCAAGTACACTTGGTGACAGAAGAGCCTTGAACCTTTCCCAAAGAACTGTTATAATCCCCACTATTTAGAAAATGTTGAACTAGGCCAGAATCACAGGTTTAAAGGACAATGGCAATGCTCAGTTCGGGAAGGAGACTTTGTCCCCAGGTCCAAGGATGACAATGCTTAATCAGGGAAAGAAGCTTGTTCCAGAGCCCAAGGGTGTTAACAGTAAAGCACAGAACACAACCCAGACTACCCATATTCAAGTCTGGTGTGGTTTCAGGTTGTATTACCACACAGATGAAATTGTCAAAGGATGAATTTTAAAGGTAATTTTTAAAAGATTTGAAGACAGGTATCAGGAGAAAAAATTTGTCCAAATATTTTCCATAATTTTTGAAGGATGCTCTGCCTTTTACATCTTTAAAACAGAACTTAGCACATCTGGCTATCTTAAGGATGAAGTTAAATAAGGCATACAAAATAATTAGCATAGAGCCTAGCACCCAGTAGGCAGCACAACATTTTATTTAAGCTTGAGCCCCAAATGGTCAAAGAGTTGGATTTGAAGAAGAATAATTCTGGCGTTCAGTCCATTAAACCAAACTCAAACCATTTTACAGTTGGATTGTTCACCCTGGGTGAAGGGTGACTTCCAGGCATTTGAGAGCTCTGACATACCTTTGGCAAGCCTGGAACATTCTGGAGCCAAGATACTAATGATTTAAGTGTTAATACATCCAGAGATAAGCCATTCAATTTTCCTTTAAATACAGATCATAAGAGACGGAGGAATATTTGGGTCAAGGTGTGTTGAGGGTTTGACTGATGCTGAAGGCTTTGGACCAGCTTTGTAACAACTGACTAGGGCTAGCCACACAGTACAGCTTCTTATTATCCCAACAGCTGGAGAGGACAGAGCTGAGCCTGATGCAACCTATTCTCAAAGCTCTGTTCCACTTAGCTAATACTTTTAGCAGTACACCTATTTCCACATTAACCCTCTCCTCAACCTTTCCAACCCTAGCTGACTTAAAAACAGTTAGAACTACTCATGTAGCAGATGTGCCAACTGAGGTCCAGAAAGTTAGACAGTTTGTTTAAATTCCCCAAGTGAATTGGCCAGAGAGCCTGGACTACAAATGCCACCTCCTTGCTCCCGGTACTGGAATCAGCCAACTGAACTTCACCCCACACAGGTGGTCCCAGGTAGCAGGGACATGGCCCCCGGATGTAGATAGCAGGGAGCAGCCAGTGTGTGGGATACAGTGGATTGGTATGCAAGCTTGGTGGGCTTTGGCTAATCTCACAGGGAACCCTTCAATCTGAATAACAATCAACAAGATTTTAAAGAAATTTGGGCCAATTTCCTGGAAGTCTATGATTAATCTAATTGCTGGGTTTTCCTCTGTTTTTGTCTCCCACTGTTAATTTCATTTATTTTTCTCTTTCTTCCCCGACACAGCCTGCCTTGTCTCTCTGTGTGGTTTTGTCACTGTTGTTATTTGTCCGTACATAGTTTGTCATTGGCGATGTATTCAGTGGGATTGTTGTGTTCTCTATGTTTGGGAATGAAAATCTTTCAATAGACAACATACTGCAGCAGGAAGAAAGAGCACTGGGCAGAATTTCAGAGACCCCTTTTCCAAGCCTAGCTCTGTGGGCACCTGCTAAGCTTCTCTGGTTCTCTGGCTTCCTCAGGATTAAAGAGACTCCCCCGCTTTTCCTGTCCCCTCTTGCCATTAAAGAGTAACTAGGACTGTACAAGAAACCTTATGGCCAAAAAGGTATGTGTTTGGGGGGTGTACTATTAGCTATTGTGAATAAAAAAATACAGCAGGGCTAAATGTCATTGGGATCCCCTCCTTTTTCATGAAGGGAGCCTGTTTTCTATGGACACCTCAAAAGTTATCAAATAGTGAGAGTTTTCAGAGAGTCAAAGACATGTCCATACTTTATCTTCGTTAAAAGGCCAAGAGATGACAGATGAAGACACCTCACTGCTCAGCTGACAACAGCTTTAGTGGTGAATTGAGGAGAGGCTGGAGCAGTAAAGGAAAGTGTCAACACTCTCCATAGCTGTATGTTCTAGAAAAGCCAGAGATCAGAGACCTGGATAAAACTGGAGACATTCAAAGGATCCATGGGTATAGTGAAAGAAGCCAAGGCTGCTGTTTCTATTCCCGAAAGGTGCTTAGGCTGGAAGCCCCCAGATGGAGGTAAATACAGATGAGCAACAGTGAAGAGCACGCACTGCTATTAGACACTGAGGCACTGAGACAGGGGAATGTGACACAGGTTCTGAGGCAGCCTGTCACCCGTGCTCCCTCCCCAGGAATGCCACTCTAGACCAACAGTGTCTTTAGAAAAATGGCTATGTAGCCAGTCTAGGCCTTAGTCTTGGCTCTTCATTTAATCCAAGTTCCAGACAAAGATTAAAGGGGACCCTGCTCATAATCATCTTTGAAGCCTTGAGAAGTCTTTCCTCACCATCCACCTGCCAGGGAGTTGGATATACAGTAGGTACTTGGTGGGTCACACGGGAGACCATGGTAATAATTCTTCTTAATGTTGGTCTGTAACTGTGCATTAGGTATAGCCCTGCCTTGCCTCATTGTTTTCCACCCTGAAGAGGCACCATTCACATAAAATACATAAAACATATATTTTATAATAAGGACCAACTATGTAATTTGTAGGGCTCATCTAGCGCAAAATGAAAACACGGGGCTCTTTCTTTAACAGGACCACAAAGAATTTCAAGATAGCAAGAACAAAGCATTAAGACACACAGTCCATGAATGAGACCAAGTGCTTCCCTCCCTGGAGCTTATTATGGTCTAGCAGACAACAGAGAGCAAACAATTTCCTAGGCAGTGACTTAACTGTAATGGTGAAAAGTGGTAGAGAGCCACAAGTCTTGCTGAGAGGCGAGAGTGTCCCTGGAGACAGTGTGATCTGGTCAGAGGCTCGGGAAGAGTCTGGAGAAGAAGCGTTTGGCAAAAAATTAGTCAAAGAAGAGGAATTAGACAGGAAATGATGTGACAGAGGTGGTTAGATGCTATGCCAGGGGAAGAGTCAGAAAGCGGCCAGTACGTGCGTGCCCCAGTTAGATTGAGTCATTGTAAAACTGCAGCTAGAACTCCACAAGGCGGAGGGGCTGGGTGGAGAATTCTCACCTTGAATTGTGCAGCTCTTTAGCACTTCTAACTTGTGTGGAGAAGACAATGATTTCCTAGGAGTAAGATGAGTTTCTGAGGGTGAGAATATGTGTGGGCTACCTATCATGGTGGGTGGAATGGAGCAGTTTCCAGACAGCCTGCTGCTGCTGCTGACACTCTTAGTGAGACAAACAAGCTCTGGAGTTAGAATGGTCTAGGTTTGAAGCATACTGGTTTTGCAACCTTGAACTTACTACTTATCTTGTCTTAGTCTCATTTGCATCAAATCTAAAACAAGGATCACAGGCTTTACTAACGCCAAGTTCTATGACATCGAGTCAATATCACCCCCAGCATTTTGTCAGTCCTTAGTTTCTGAATCCATCTGTAAACTCAACATCTGAGGGAATGAAGAACTATGCACACACAGAATGCTGTGTCTTCTGCAGGCCTTGCATCCAGCTTGAACGTGAAGCACTCCCACATCCACTGCTTGCAATTTTGAAAACATGTTTGTGTGCACCCTCTCCTGAGGCTTGCAGAGAGGAGGCTGCATGTAGGGGTTATCAGCCAGGCTTCCTGGAGAAGAAAACAACATAAGTTCTACAAGGTCTGTGTGCTACTTTGAATTCCTGAACTCTGTAGCCAAGTCAATCCTGAATTCCAGCCTCGCACAGGAGTCTGCACCCCTACCCCAGCTACAATAGAAAAGAACAAAAGGACATTAGGATTTCTGTGCAGAGAAAAAGTTAAATGGGGTGCCTTGGAAGGAGCTTTCCAGAGAGACCAGTTTGGGGTAGATGCCTACTGGTGGGTGGGGTACTGGGTGGAGCTAGTTCATCACACTCAGAAAAAAAACAAGTCCCAGAACAGGCTAGAAGGACTCATACTGCCCGTGGGAGCAGGCAGATCTGGGGAGGAAATGCAGGCTCCTCCTCCCTCCTGCTCTTGGGGGCTCTCAGCCCCTCCTTCCTGGGCTCCATCCAGTCCGCTCTGCTCTTGCCAGGGGCTGGAGTGCTGGTGGCCAGCTCCTCCAGCTCGCCTCCATTGGCCCGACCGTGTCCTAGCCCGCTCTGGATATTAGAGCATTCTCTCCTTTGAAAGACTCCTTTATTTTTAGTGCTAAATCAACAAAGCTGTTACTGTCATTTTCCATCAGACCGTCATCTTCCGCGGATTCAAAATTACACTCAGCTGCAAACTATTGACACTCCTCTTAACAAAAAAATGGTTTTAATAAATCTTTACATTAGCCTATGAGATAAAAAAAATCTTTACCATGAAATATACAAGTGTATAAGTGTTTTATGAAAGTTTTATTAACTTTACAAAAGAAAAATTGGCAGTGGACCACGAACATCCTGTACTCCTAACACGTGGTTATAAATTACATGTTCTTTCCAATAACATCTGAAAAAGAGACTGTAATTTAAATTTCAAAACCACTTGGCATACCTACTATATAGTGCTGACATGAAGTAAAAGGAGGAACTAGAGAGGCCCAGACAAAGGAGGGAAATATAAAGACGTCCTTAGCTAAAAAGCTGCTGATGGGTACAGTCCCCCCTCCAGCTGGACAAGGATCAAGTAGTCGCTTGTCACATCATTCAATGCGCTGTTCAATCTGGGATTCTTCCTTTCAACAAAAAGGAAAGTTAAGTGGTAGTAATCATCGCCTACAGAACTTTATCTCCCAGATACCTTCTTTATGTCAGGATTTCTCAATGACCACGGTGGCTGGCAGAGGGATCAAAGTTGTCATTAAACCCAGATGCAGACTCTAGCCACCAATGCAGGAGGTGTGAGCTGTGGCATTCCCGCCCCAGGATGCAGTGAGCACCACTTTCTACCTGGGAGTTTTTATTTTCTGCCCTGCTCCTGAAGTACCTGCCCAGCTCAGGGGCACACATTCAGTTTTGCTTTGCAAGTGATCTTGTGCATGGCAGGACTCTTTTAGGATATTGAGGCCATGGGATGCTTTGCACCTCGGGGAAGTCCTTTGGAACTGACCAGGTGGCAGGCTTCTGGGGTCTGGCAGGAACTTGTAGTGCTCAGTCTTGAGGGAGATCAGGTATGTACCTGAGCTTACCTTCTAGGAAATGTCATCACAAAAATAGCCCAAACCAGGATTCAAGAACTCTTCTTTCTAGACATGAGCTGTATGCATAACTCTGAGCAACTCACTTAGGATTCCTCGAAACATAGTGATAGTGTCTGAATGAATGGCTGAAGGAAACTTCTGTGTGTACCCAAGCTCACCATTTACACAACCCAATGATGTGGCTTCCAGTCCAACCCATTCTGACCAAACATTTAGCCAGCATCTGTTAAAAATAGTTAAAGAGGGAGGAGTAGACAGACAGTTCAGTTGGTACAGTATTTGCCATGTAATCAAGAGGACCTGAGTCCAAGTCTCAGAACTTATGTTAAAATGTCAGGTGTGACAATGCATAGCTGTTATACCAACCTGGGGAAGGAAGAGACAGGCAGATCCTGAGACCTACTGACCAGCCTAGCCTCACCAATGAGCAGCAGGTTCCAGTGAGAGACCTTGTCTCAAAGAAACAAGGTAGATGGCTCCTGAAGAATGATACCCAAGGTTGTCCTTTGACTTCCACATGTGTGTGCACACACACAAACATGTAACACACACAAACGCATGCACAGAGTTGGGGGGGGGAGGAAGGGAGGGAGAGACACAGAGAGAATAGTTAGTGAGAAGTAGAAAAGAGAGTGGGGTACTCCCTATGGTTCTGCAGGTACCATCACCCAAAGCCCCTGAGTGCCCAGTTTAGTTCAAGTGGTGAGTAACAGTTCCAGCTTACCAATGCTAGAAATCTCAGCCTCTAAGAAGAGTCCCTAGTTGGAAGTCCCAGGCCAGATAGCCCGGCTAGAATACAAAGCTATGAAGTCCTCTTAGTTGGGTAGTAGATGATGTATCAAGCTCCAGCTGAGTTTCTGAGGATTGGACCAGAGTCTAAATCCCAGAAGGAACCCTTCCAGACATTTATTTCCATAGTCACAAGAGTTTAAATTGGTTTCTGCTTAGCTATGATGCATCTGAGTGTTTTCTACAGACACACTGAAATGGAAACTCCTGGATGTAAATCCTCCTCTGATATTTATCCTGGTATTATGTCTAATTTGTGAATTCATTTTTACTTAGTTGTTATATTCATTAATTGAAACAAAATGAAGAAGGAACCCCAGAACTGGCACGAAGGTGGAGACTGGCCTAGCCAGGGCTCGAAAAGGACCATCTTTCATTATAAAGAGGAAATATACATGCCCTTAATGGAAAAACACAACAACTTCAGGTCAAATAAATTATTTTCTTCCAGTTCAAAATAAGTGATGGCCCTTACAAAGTAGAACTTGCCCTCCTTCCGAATGTGTTGAAGGAAAATGGCATGTGTCTTGGATGCAGAATTACAAGGCCATCATGTTAATCTGCTGGGATGTATCACCCTGATGAGCAGGCACCAGAGGAAGGGGGGGGGCGCTCGCAGTGCAGTGCCGGAGAACAGCTGTGACTGTGCAGAGGTCACACTCGGGGGTTGTGCAGGAGCTGACAGTGGCCAGCTAGTGCTGCCCAAACTTCATTATATGGGAGAAATGTACTCAGAGGACGACGCAGGCGATCTGAGAATCAGTGAGAAAAGTTCATTTGGACTGACAGGAACTTGATTGATTTTAAGTCTGGTGTGTGGCAAGGGCCTCCCCGGCTGGGTCCTCAGAATATTAATGGGTAGTTTGAGGAAGAGCAGCTGCACAGGAGACGTACCTGGGCATACTGTGTGCCCTTCTTTATAATGTCAGCGACCATGACAGCAGCGCTGACCACTGCCACATAGACGCTTAAACTAAAAGGCTTGTGTTCACTGAGGCCTCACCACCCACTGAGAATTCCGGGGGTGGGGGGGGGACCTCTCTAAATCACCCCTCACAAGAGTCATCTGAAAGTGCTCTAATTCACATATTAAAAGCCTTGTGCACAGAGAGGAACAACGAGTTTCCCAAAGCTACACAGCTCGAGGATGGTACAACCTATGATCTTCTGTGATCTTGTTAAACTTGTGCATCCACACCATGCATCTACCTGCAGGCCAGGTCTTCACTGGAATGACTATCAGTCCACCAACTCCAATGCCACCTCCGATGCCTTCTCCTGGCCCATCTTAACATAAAAAAAAGAATTACTTATTTTTGTTTTATGTGTGTGTGTTTGGCTGCGTGTATATATGTTCACCACATGTATGTCATATCCACAGAGGCCAGAAGAGGACCCTGGAGCTTCCAGAATGAGAGTTACAGGCAGTTGTGAACTACCATGTAGGTGCTGGGAATCGAACTCAGATCTTCTATCAGAGCAACAAATGCTATTAACCACTGAGCCATCTTTCCATCACACCATCTTAGAATTTGATCAGGCATGACTAGATCTGACTGACCAGCAGGAAGGTCTGGTGCAGTGGTGGCTGCTGTGGGTGCTAGACATGTGTGTGTGTGTGTGTGTGTGTGTGTGTGTGTGTGTGTGTGTGTGTGTGTGTGTGAATCAGGGAAAAGCTGACATCAGGGTCTTTTGTGTCAGGTAGAACCTGGTAGGTGCTGGTGTAGTCTGTAATAGTGGGTGGGACACAGACAAGGAAGGTGACTGACAGTTGCTTGAGAAGTCTGTCCATGGTCAGTAAGCAGCCCTACCTCCAGCCAGGGTAGCAAGTAAAAGGCTAGGATTTAGGAGAATGAGTGGACTGTATTGCTTTGGACCAGGATGGCAAGAGCCATATGGAGCCCATCCTTGATAGAGGCAGGTAAAAAGGCAAAGATTTGAAGCCAAGTTGTAAAGCAAAACTCAGGGTCAGACTCGTGTGGGATGTATAGATGGTGCTTTGAGTACAGGGCCCATGTTCCTCATGGAAGTGTGAAGTCAACAATGGGGAAAATATAAGAATGATGCTTCTAAGCATAGCTGCAAAACCAGAACCCACAAAACTGCAAACTCATTCCCTGTTCTCTCTATATTACTCTGTAAGATGAATTGCTAAACGGTCTTATTAATAAAAAACCTGAAGCCAGATACTGAGGAGAAACTAAGAGATCAGTTAAGCAGAAAGAAGCCAGCCACATTCTTACCTCTCGAAAATCCTCAGCCAAAGAGAGAGATACTTACTGTATACTCACGCCTATATTCTTTCTGTTCCTGCCTTCTCATTTCCTTTCTCTGCCCAGCTCTATCACTTCCTATCTGTGTGTATAGACCTTCAGACCTCTGTGGTTAACTAGTGCTGGGATTTAAAGGCATGTGCCACCACGTCTGACTCTGTTCCCAGTGTGGCCTTGAACTCACAGACATCTGGATGAATCTCTGCATCCCAAATGCTAGAATTAAAGGTGTGTGCTACCATTACCCAACTTCTATGTTTAATATAGTGGTTGGCTTTTTCCTCTGATCTCCAAGTAAGCTTTATTGGTGTGCACAAATAAAATATCACCACATTCCTCCTTCCTTTGCATACTCTTTCTTTGAATTGGATATATTTGGTCCATAAGTATGATCTGAGCAACTCTTCTGAGACAGACAGTGGTATACATATAAAGGAGACATCTGACAGCGCCTAGTCTCCTAGGAGACAGTCCTGCAATCAAATGCATATACTGGGAAAGGGGGATAGCTATTGCTACAGTTTGAATGTGAAGGTCCCCACAGGCTCATGTGTTTTAACATATGGAAACCAAAGGACAACCAAGGCGTGTTGACAAACTATAGGATCTTTTAGACACATGATATGTGCTGGTTAGTTTTTCTAAAGTTGAAAAAAACTAGAGTCACTTAGGAAAAGGATACCTTAGTTGAAGAATTAACTCCTTCAGATTGGCATGTGGGCATGTTCTCAGGGCATTTTCTTAATTTGGGATTGACATGGGAGGGCCCAGCCCACTGTGGGTAGTACCACCTCTGGGCAGGTATTCCTATGTTATAGAAGAAAGCAAGCTGAGCAAGCCAGTAAGTGGCATACCTCCATAATCCCTGCTTTAATTATAGCCTCTAGGGTCCTGCCTTGAGTTTCTGCCCTGGCTTTCCTTGATGATTGATTGTAACCTGTAAGCCAAATAAACCCTTCCTCCCAAAACTGCTTTTGATCAGTGTTATAGCATATCAACAGAAAAGCAAACTAAAACAGGACCTAACTCCAAATGTAATGCTGTAGGGATGGGGCATTAGGGTTGTAGGCAGGCTCAGCTTCTGACCCCAGCTCTGCCAGCAATGGTGTGAGGAGTCCCAGACACACACTTGTAGCTGGAGAATTTTTCTCCAGCTCCCACCGCCAAGTCCCGCCAGACCCGGAGCCCACTTATAAAATAAGCACACAGACTCTTACATTATTTAAACTGCTTGGCCATTAGCTCAGGCCTATCATTGTCTAGCTCTCACTCTTATATTCAGCCCATTTCTATTAATCTTTACTTTGCCACGTGGCTCGTGGCTTACCGGTACTTTACATCTTCCTTGTCTTGGCAGTCGTCGTCCCCCCCCCCCCCCCCCCCCCGGTCTCCCTTTCCTTCCTCCTTCCTCCATTCTCCTCTCTCTTTGTCCCGCCTATACTTCCTGCCTGGTCACTGGCCAATCAGTGCTTTATTTATATAAAGCGATATCCACAGCACACACTCTCACCACTATGCACTTGGCATGCCTTCCTTTCCATGATGAACTGTATCCTCTCAAACCGTGAGCCAAACAGTTCTTTCTTCTCTTAGGTTGCATCCTGTCGGGGACTTAGTTACAACAACGAGAAAAGTGACATTCAGTTGCATGCAGATATAGGGTTACGGAAGCCTGCAGGAGGTGTAGTGATGATTTTTTCATTATTATGATGAAATACCTGACAAGAAGCAGATTTTAAAAGGGTTGACTTTGGCTCACAGTTGAAGAGGACACCATCCCTCAGGGTGGGGAAGTTGTGGCAGAAGGTGAGGCAGTCCATCACATTGTATCTGCAGCCAGCAAAGAGATAACAATAAATGCTAGCAGTCACCTTGCTCTGTCCTTTACTCCCTGAATCCAACCTGGATTGTGAGGATTCAGGATGAGCATTCTCCAGTTAAACCTCTCTGAAAAGACTGCCAGATGCAGACCCAAAGGTGTGACTTCTGTATGATTCCAGGACCAGTCAAGCTGACAGTGAAGGTTAATCATCACAAGAGGGAGCATTTGATTCCACTCTTGTTCATCCAAGGTTTTCTGGAGTAGATGAGAGATGAGTGAGTGGAATCTTGGAACTTAATTCTTAACCAGGTAGACAAAGCATGGCCAAGATGGAGGAAACATCTTAGACTAAGGTTCGGATAACAGAATGTGTAGGGCCTACCCAAGACTGACTGTAAAGCCAGATATGTGGGGTGAAGAGAGAAGAGATGTTTCCTGTTTCCACAGGAGGAAAGAGCTCATGTGCTGTGAGCCAGTGCTGAGGCAGACTGAGACACCAGGGCTAATGACTAGCAGTGGTTTCTTTCTCTCCTTACAGCGTGCTGAGAGCTCAGGTTTGAAGAGCAAAGACATCACTGATCATTCTTGTGGTTAGCCTGCATGTCAGGGTAGAAGCAGTAGAATGGGTGGGGACTGGCCTTTCACCATTACGGAGCATAAGGGTGGGAGGCATGACCTTGTTTGAGATGCAAAGCTCTGGTGTCAAAGCCTATCGCTTCCCCAACAGAAGTTTCCAATTTTCTATTTTCAACACTTGATCCTTTTCTGGAGTGAAATTCTATGCTGAAGCCCACCATATAAAGAACATCAAAGGGATGCTGCTTTTATTGAACTACATGGGAATGACTTGAAGGTCTGACCACTGATGTCCCCACCCTTGAGCCACAGCCCAAGACCTCAGAGCTTCTTTGAACTCAGAATGAAAGTTATGGACTTGCTCTGTGACCTTGGACCCAGGTTGGCTGGTATTTACTGCAGAAGGAAATAAAAGCCCTCGCTTTGCTAGAATAACCAAGGTGCCTAGCAAAGAGATGTTAACCCTGGACCCTGGACCAAGGACTTTATTCTTCAAAGGAGGAAGTAAAGAAAAGTTCATTTGTATCTGGTGGGCACTAAGCCCCAGGTGTTTTGTGTTCACAGAAGTTTCACTACAGTCATTTTATATAAGTTCATCCCACTTCCTCATATCACAGCTAATTTCAACTGTGAAGGGTCAGCTAGCACTGTTCTGGGTCACATATGCAGTGAGTGCGAGGAAAGGAACAGGCTTGACCTCAGTCATACACTAAGTAGCCTTTTATCTCACATCTTTGGGGCCTCAGATCTTCCCAGCACCAGAGCCACAAAGGGGATGCACTATGAGCGCCATAGGCTCACACTGCGAGCACTGGAGTGGGAGCCCATAGGCTGAGATTCTAGCCTTTTCTCTGCCACTTTCTCACTAGACAAGGACACTCCCTCTGCGCTCTCAGGGATAAACATCTGAGGAATGAGTGTACAGGCAGGGTGGTGCTTTGGAGCCTTGAAGTTTTGGCAAGCAGGTGAAAACATTCTTTAGGATTGGCTCTAAATAGAACCAACGGCTAATCAGTTCCTAAGGAGCTAGCATCATTCTGTCTCAAAAAGTGTAGCGCATACCACAGAACAATTCCATCACACCCTGCTTCCATCACTGTGGAAGCCAGCAGTAAGGAAAGGTCCAGAGAGCCAGAGCAAGACAAACGGGGTGAAGTCCTATCTGTAGCATCTGTAGCATCTGCTAGTGGTACCTCTTTGAACAAATTACTCAACTTATCCTTTGGGGTCCTATTTCTTCCCAAGGGAAATCGTATCTTGAGGGGTTACTCTGAGAATTAAATGTGTCAAGTGCTTATGACAGCAACTGCCATAACACAGTACACGGTTGTCCTCCTCTGTCTTCTCCTCATTCTCTCAGTAGACAACCACCAAAAGTAAATGATCCCTCCTAAAACTCCTAGTCACACTTCGAGACCTGGACTACTTGATACTTCTCCCAGCGAATCTTCCCCAAGGCTCCCAAACAGAGCTGGGACGACTCCAAGTGTTGGTCTCCCTCCTCTACCTCCGCGTAGTAGTAGTCATTTCCTGTCCTTGTGCTCATCTCCCCAGGAGCCTGTGAAATCCTTCCTTGAGACTTGCCATCTAGGAGTTTGCTCTACACACACACACACACACACACACACACACACACACACACACACACACACACACACGAGGGGAGGGGTTGCATTGACAGCTGATGACCCTCAAGTGACCTCTTCCACCCACTCAGTCAGCATTCCACAGACCACTGGGGAAATGAGCCCCCCCCCCCCCAACACCTGAGAGTTCATTTGACCTCAGCCCAGACAAGTCCTGTGCTATTAGCCATCTTTCTTGAAAAATAATTCTGAAGTGTCCTTAGGAAGAAACTGTGTGTGTGTGTGTGTGTGTGTGTGTGTGTGTGTGTCTGTCCGTCTGTCTATGTCTGTTTGTAAAGTATTCTGGAAACATTTTGACATTGAAATTCTTGGGCTCTTAAGGAGCATGAAGATTTTGCTTCTTTTGACAACTATCCCCAATATGATGGAAACATAAAAAAAAGTCAAATCCTGCCCCAGACCAGAACCTCCCTCCCAACTTTTAGATCAAGTCCCAGCCCTGTTGGAATAAGAAGGTATTTCTTTGGAGTATGGAACACTCCAAAATCCAGGAGTTCTTAATCATATGGTATAAGACTGAATTTAGTTCTGGGCCCTAGAACAAGCCAAACATGCGCACTAGTAAAATGGGATCATGGGTGCCTGCCTTGCAAGTATGAGTAAGGACAGGAGATCCCATGCATGTTGCATGCTCAGCAAAGTGCTACACATTGACGCTCTTTCCCTGTTCCCAGGCTACCTCATTTAATCCTCACAGCACTTTGCTTTACAGTCATTCACAATTTACAAGTGACTTGTATTAAATTAAAGTAAATTTGGCCTGCAGATGCCTCTGTACCTTGAGTCCCTAGGTAACAAACTACCGCTAACTTATTATATAAACAAACTGGAAGTCTAATTTGGCAGTCTAATTTTTTGTGACAAGTTTCTGACTCTCAGCCAATCAGAGCAGCGGTGTTTCAGCCAATCATCAACCACCAGCTGATCAGACCATGTCCAAGTGAGACAAATGCCAAGCTGTGCCCCGAGTCTCTGCACCTCATTTCTGTTTCCTGTCTACAAACGCCCTCTGTCTATGCTACAGCCCAGAGTTCTTGTGAATCTTTCTTTGCTCAGTTAAACTCTATAAGCTTAGTTCACAGAAGTTTGTCTATTAATGCTTGGAAGTGCAGGCGAAGTGCCCGTAAGTAGGCAGTGAGGCTGACCAGAAGATAGGATTGCTGGACTCAAATCCCGTTTGAAGTGTGTCTCTCCTTCACACCAGAACACAGGTATTCCTTATGTGCATGGGTCTTCTCTCCTCACTTACACCTTCCTGGAAAGATCCCCAGCAATAACCTACGTGTGACTTCTAGGTTATTCCAAATCCAGTCCAGCTGATAATGGAGGTTAGCATCAATAGAGAGGACATTTGATTTTACCTGGGGCCAACCAGGAAGGCTTTCTAGAGGAGGTAAGAGATGAGCAAGTAGAACCTTAAGACAATTATTTTTTAAAGGAAGAATCAAAATTTTAATTCTTGAATATGAATAATAGAAAATCAGACTAAATCTTTGGGTTTTGTGTTAATTTATTTATAGCAATAACATTAATGATTACAGTTCTGTATTCTTTTTTTTAAAGAAAATTATCCTTTTTGATTTTTAGTTTTAAATATGTTTTTAATTGAAATAGAATTACTATTCCACCTACCCCAGTCCCTCCCAGGTACCCTTCCCCCAACCCATCCCACACCTCCCAACTCCTTCTCAAGTTGATAGCCTCTTCCAACTTGAGAATTTAATTTTTGGGGGGAGGAGGTTCAAGACAAGGTTTCTCTGTGTAGTTTTGGTGCCTGTCCTGGATCTCGCTCTGTAGATCAGGCTGGCCTCGAACTCACAGAGATCCACCTGGCTCTGGCTCCCAAGTGCTGGGATTAAAGGTGTGTGCCAACAATGCCTGGTGAGAATTTAATTTTTAACCCAGTAGATAGGCAGCAGTGATTGAGCTGGCCAAGCTGGAAGAAATGTCTTGGACAAAGTTTCAGAGACTTGAGTGCTTATGGAGCAGACAGGTGGGATACATAAAGAAAGAATGTTTTTCTTTTCCAGAGAAGAAAACAGGCTCCAGTGCTGTAAGACAATGCTGAGCCAGACTGAACCTCCAGGGCTGTCCTGACAACCAACACTTGCTAGCCAACAAGACATGGAATCCAGCAGTGGCTTCCTCGGCTCTCTGCGGCATGCTGAGAACTCCAGAGCCTCTAAAGCAGCCAAGGCCCCAGCTTATCTTCTCCCTGGGACTGCTCTCCAGTAGGGCAAAGCAGTGAAATGGGAGGTTTGCAGGAGCTCCCTCTCAGCTGTTTATCCAGAAGCCACCCTTTACCCTGCATCTGTTCCTAGACAGTTAAAGGGAAAGCCCTTGGATCAGAAGACAGCCCCAGGTGCTCACTGCAGGGGCCAGGTCCACACTCTCCCTGGTTTATTTTTCCCTTACCATGCAAAGTAGACAGATCACGGGGAAAACAAGCAAGCAACAGTGATGTTGAGTATAAAAAATTCCCAGCAACTGTAAGGATGACTGCATGGACCAGCTGGGAAGGCAGACTCTCACTGGGAGGACTCCTTCCCAGCCATTTCTGGAAGTTGTGCAGCCAATGAATGCTGGGTGGCACTGCTCTCTTGGACCACCAGGACCTGCAGCCATTAGGAATGCATGGCGTGGTGAACACTGGAGTGTGTTGTCCATTTCTCCCTTGAGCGTTGTGACAACTTATTATGATAAAAATATCTCCAATGTTCTAAGAGGTGAACTTTTGCTGGACCTCACAGCCAGAGTTAATAAAGCACCTTAAGACTTTGATCCTACTGTGTCCTCAGCCTGTTTGTTGAACGTGTCTTTAAGAAAGCAACATAACCACCAACCTTCCTTACCTTAGATTTCCCATGTAATCACCTGTTATAATCTAGCTGTAATCCTAGGTTATGCACTGTCCCATGCCCCTGACCAAGATCATGCATGTGTATCATCTACTGGAAGCAGCAAATACACAGGTTAAAAGTTATAAAATGAATATCTATATATGGACATTGGTTAATAAACGATGATGTTTGCAGTACTGTTTGTGGTCTGTGTCAGTTGGGATCCATTGGATCCAGTGACTTGATTCCTTGTAAAACTCTGTTAGAGTCTTCCATAAAGTATCCCATTCCTTCCTCATGGGATGCTTTCTATGCTGTTCAATAAACACAGAGTTCAGCTCTTTGTTAGAAGTGGACACATACAAACAGAGAACAGACAGATACATGGACAGAGTCACAAGACAGCCTTCAGAAGGGCACAGGTTCATATCTGCATAACAGACATGAACAAAAACCAAAAACCATAGGGAACATGAAGTACTCCAGCCTGGACTGGATTTTGGTTAAATGACTCCAGAGGAAGATGTGCTTTCACTTCCTTAATAAGACCTAATGTGTTATTGGTGGCTCAGAGTTAACCACTAACACGTTTCATCTACACAGAGCAATGCCTTAGTTTTTTTTCTCATCCCTCTGACATAATACTGATTGAAGCACCTTCAAGGAGGAAGAATATACTTGGGTTCCCAGTTTCAGAGACGCAGGGAACCCATAACAGCTGAAGCAGTTCAGTCCTTGGTGGTGGGAGCTAGAGACATCTGGTCATACTGTAACCAGGAAGCAGAAAGCTTGGGCAGGAACCAAAAGTGGCTATCACCTTCAAAGCCAGTGGCCCACTTCATCTAACTAAGCCCCAGTCCCAAAGGTTCCAGTACCTCCCAAACACAAGCCATCAACTGGGGACCAAGCATTCATACACTTGACAGACATCTTGCATCCAAACCACAACAAGGACCAAGGCACTTGCTACCTCAATTTGCATGGCTTCTAAGAGGTCTGGGGTTTGTTCTCAAAGACAAGATACAAAGATACTGCCTAATCTGAGGTCACATCTCTTCTTTGGAGCCCCAATACCTGGAACCATTAGTCCTCATTTGGGGAATCTTCAAAGGACCATGCCATCTCTGGGGCTCTCCATGGGACCAGTTGAGACCATAGTTCCTCTGTAGATGCCTGCTTTCTTCCTCTCAGTAGCTACTCATATCCTAAAGTGGCAAGTCTTAGAGTCTGTTTCTGAAGAACCTAGGACGAGGGAGACAGTGATCTGGGATATCTACGCCATTTTGTTACCAATGACAACCTTAAACAAATCCCAGCTTCCGTTTGTGCCTTCTACTGCAGAATGATCACATTCACCCTTAAAGGTCTTTTTAGTCTGAGCCATCCTTCAGTTAGGCTGAGATGTAAACTAATTCCACCATGTCAAGTCTGGTCTGTCCTAACCAGGGAGGTCATACATCCCAGCTTGCTCATGACTAGCTGAAGTCTCCCTTGGGTGTTGTTAACTGGATCCTTTTGTTTTCAGGGCTGCCTGGGTTTGATGATAAATTCTTTCTTTGTATATCCTTCATGAGGATTAGGGACAAGCTTGGGAGGAAAAAGCATGGAGTAAAGTCAGAGGTCCAAAGTGCTGTCCTTTCTGTCACCTGCATGCTCCCCAACTCTATCTTCCTGGGTAGGTTAAGTAGCTCCACCTGTCGTCTCTGTGATCCCTTTGTTCCCTGGGTCCTATTGATGGAAACAGTCCATTCTGCTTTTATGGGATAAGGAAGAGTTAATAGAGTTAGGGTACCAGACAGCAGTCTCATCAGCAGGCCTTGATTCTGATTAAGCCGCTGCACACACAGAGGTATGGGCGATATGTGTGCTAGCCAGGGAATGAGGGTGCACAAATGTGGGGGAAAGTGAATTTGTGACTATACATGTCTGAGAGTACATGGGATATGCTAATGTGTGAGTGTGGTTGAGTACACAGGACCATGTGTGCAGTTGAGTATATGTCCATGAAATGTGTCCCTGTGATGATGTTTGAGAAGTAAATAATATGTGTGCATAACTAATATATGTGTGTGTAGAACTGTGTGCACATATGTATATCAGCACATGAACATACAGTCTGAGTGTGAGTGCAAAGCTTTTTGAAAATTGTATAATGTTTAAAAGTAAGAGTCGTGATTAAAACATGCAGTGTGGACACAGTGGGTGGCTATGCATGCACACAGAGATCTGCATTTTGAGAACTGGGCAGACAGTGAGGAAGTCTAGGGCACTGGTGAACAATGGGACCAGCCAGGACGAGGACAATGCAGTTCAGTCTGTAGCCACAGGATCACCTCTCAGTCAGATCTCAGCTCCACTCTCCTTTCATGTGCCTTGGGAAGAGTATTGGTTACTTTTCTTGTTACCCTGAACAGGTACCTGACAGAGCAGTTCAAAGGAGGGAGGAGTTACCTTTCTTTTTACAGTTTGCCATGATACAGGCCATCACGGAGGGGAAGGCATTGCAGCAAGGAACGCCACAGAAAGCGAGCACCAAGACCCCTGTCCTCCAGCTCCAGGGAGGTGGAAGTACAGCACATAGCTGGGACTGGGAAGCAGGGGGATGGGGAGACAGGAAGAAGGGCACCCACCTCCTCCATCTAAGTCCCTCCTCCTAAAGGTTCTTCAACCTCCCACAACAACATCAGCAACTGGGTTCCAGTTATTCAAACACATGAATCTATGGAGACAGCAACTGATACCCTAGCCACAACGCAGAGCTGGAGAGTAGTCGGAGCTATGTCTCTGCCCCACTGCTATGGGCTTTGACCATGTGTGGTGGTCAATAATGCCAACTTGATAGGCTCTAGAATCATGGAGGAGACAAAGCTCTGGGTATATCAGTGAGGGAGTTTCTAGACTGGGCTAAGTGAGAAAGAAAGATCTACCCTAAACAGTGACAGTACTATTCTACTCTTGGACCAACAAAAGGGAGAAAGTGAGCTGAACACCAGCATTCCTCTCTCCTCTTCCTGACAGCAGATACAGTATGAGTGACTGTCTTACACTTCTGTGGCTACACCTTCCCCACCATGGTAGACTGTATCTTCATGCTGTGAGCCCAAATAAACCCTTCCTTCCGTTGCTTTGGTTTGGTATTTTGTCTTAGCAACCAGAAGTATTATGAACACATATACTGCAGGACTTGTTTAGATCCATACAATGTGAGTGGGATGGAAGGGGCACCAACCAGAAGCAAAATGTCAAGGGATGCTTGGGCTTGTATCATTCCCTTGAAAGCTTGTATCGGGAAAAATGTTACTCCCAGGAAGACGAGAGAGCTGTGGACTCTCCAAATGCAAGGAGCAGCTGGAAGCCAAGCCCAGCTGACCTGTAGCCTAATGCAGAGGTACAGCCTGTACACAGACAAATCATAGTCCATCAGCAAGGACATGAGAACACAGACACTTGCAAATACACTCAGTGTGACTGGAGTGTGGATATCCTTTACCTCCTAGGGAACAGCATTGAACTCCTGAGATTATTACTGAGTAGTCTCAGTTATGGTCTAGGCCTGAGAATCTCTAAGATAATCCCCAGGTGATATGAACATAGAGATGAGTTTGGGGGCCACTGCGCTATACTTTAAGGGGACCAAGTAATAAGATGTGAGAGGTAAATACAGGCTCCATGAAGCCTTAAGTAGCCAGGGCTTTATTCTGAAAGTCACGAGAGACCCATGGAGGATTTTTAAGGAGATTTAGATTGTGTTTTTAAAAGAATCATCCAGGCATTTCCAGAGATCTCCAAGCCAGGCCTTTACAAGCCTGATTCTGGTTTTCATCTGTCTGCAATACAAATTGCACCTGGTCAATTTTCTCCCTCAGAAGCTCTGTCCAGATGCCCAGAACACATTCACACTCAGGTGATCCCACCACTGCTGCTGACTGTATATGAAGAGGAGAGTAAAGAGTCAGCTTTTCCCAGCATTCCACAGCTGGTTGCAGAGCTCAAGACCCACCTCTTGCATGGAAAATGACATCACTGTTTGCTCTGCTTCCACATACCCTTCCTCCATTAACATTCTCTTAGTGTCCTGCTGGTGAACCAGCTCAGGGTACCTGTAGTACCAATCCATGCCCTGATTCTTGCCCCCCGCCCCATTCCAGACTGCATGTCTTTCCAATGTCTACTGCAACCACATGTCTTTCCAGTGTCCACTGCAACCACATGCCTTTCCAGTGTCCACTGCAACCACATGCCTTTCCAGTGTCCACTGCAACCACATGTCTTTCCAATGCTGATTGCCATCTTTCAAGGGCAGTAACATGGGCCTGAACACATCTGCAGTTATCTTCCACTTTACTTTTTGTGTCTCTGCCTAAAATACTTTTCTGGGTTTTTCACCTGTGAAAATCACACTATAGCTCTTAGCCCACAAAGGGGCCTCCCTTCCCAAAACAGCCCTAGGAAACCACAGCTTCAGAATGACTTGGATCACCTGACTTTGTCCTCGGAGCCCCACATCCTGTCCCATGTTCCCCTCCTGTTTTCCACACGGGGTACTGATGCCCATGGTCTTTCAGCCTGTGTGTGTGCATACAGTCTGGGAACCCAGCTCTCCTACCTCCTCCGCATCCCTATTGTTAGCAGTGCCAGCAGGCAGAGGAGGGAAGGTAAATGCCTGGGCTTAGGGTTTAACAAGAAGCATAGAACTGCCTCCATGCTCAGGAGTGAGCCTTCTCCCAGAATCCTCTCCTCCTTCTCCACCAAATCCTCTAGTGTGCTTAGCCTTTGCCTTCCCTGAGTGCTCCAAGAAACTTCTCTTGGAAAGCTTTTGCCCTCCCTTATCAGGACAAGGACTGGACCATCGGCAGTTTTCTGTTCCATAGGTCCAAGTGCCCTAACGGGGTCACAGGCTTTATCTTGCTTATGTCTGTGACTTTCCCCAGGCTCCTTACTTCTTGACAGTGTCACAGAGCAGGGCCTGCTGCCTGGGATATGTCTGGAAAGTGGCCGGCTCCTTTGGGGCTTCGAAGAGGAGCCAGCCATTCATGCTTGTGAGGCATTCCAGGCCAGTGCGTGGGTTGTCTGTTTTCTGACTTGAAGGCTGGATCTGATGCTTGGGCTAAGCATGATTACAAAAAAAATGGCGTTGTGGGTAAGGTGGAGCAGGACACAGTGAGAATGTTTTTCTAACTCTCTCCTGAAATTTTAGATATTCGGTGTGTATTGAAGCGGGGAGATAAAGGGCAAAGGAAAAGAACAAAGAGCCCCTGTGTAACCTGACACTAGAGACTATCAGGCACAAAGGTCCTGAGGCAGAAGCATACTTAGTGCATTCTAGGGGCACAAAGAAGCCAGTGTAGGTGGAGTTGGCTGGACAAGCTGAGGACAGGGAAGTAAGGGGAACAATATTCATACAAAGCAATGGTAACAATTATGGCCTTTATATTGAATGCTTGACCCGTTGGCCTTCCTAGAGGATCTTCCCGTTGCTTTGAGACCCGCAGTCATCCCTATCCTCAGCACATTTTCTTCTGTCTTATTTTCACTAGTTCTCTAGAATCCCACAAAGCAGGCACTCAGTAGCTATTTCTTGACTATATTGGTCAGAATTCTGTTCCCAACATTCATCTGGGCTCACCATGAGCATTGTGACTGTCATCTAAATGGTCACCTTGCTTAAGAGTTTCTTCTATTGTGGGATGTTTTCCAGATGTTTGATGGCTTAAAACTACCATATGGTATCTTCTACAACTGGCAAAAACACAGCTGGAGGCAATCTTGAGCACATCTGGCACCCATATGTCTAACCTTGGACTTGATAGCCAGCCAGATATCCATGACTCTGCTGTAGGCAAGCAGGCCATAACGGGAAGTCCTAAGCACTAGAAACAGGTAGTGAGGACAAGTGGCTTTCGGCATGGTGTATGGCCATTTTTCTGAAGTGATCTAGATATCTGTATTACGGCCATCAGACAGGGTAGGACTTCAAGTCCAGGGCATGTCAGTTTCCCCAGACACAAGCTCACATTTACACAGCCAGCAGAATTCTAGGTGCCTACTTTCTTCAACCACTGAATCTGTGGGACTGGGAGATTCTCCAGGTGGAAGGTGCTAGATTTACGTTAAGTGTGTGCAGAATGTTGGGTGGATCTGACCTTTCTCTGAGTCTGGGTTCTCTGTAAAATAAGGATAGTTTCAACCAAAAAACAAAATCTTGTAGCTTTATGTGAGGTTCCTGATCCTTCTAAATCATGTGAGCCTATTTTCCATATTTTCTTTATCTGTTCTTCTGTTGACAGACTTGTAAGCTGGTTCTAGAACTTGGCTATTGTGTGCAATGTTGCATTAAACATGGGTGTGCAGGTATCTCTGTAACATGATAGCTTTGATCCCTGTGGAGATATTTTGTTTGTTCTCTAACAAATAAAGCTTGTCTGGAGATCAGAGTGCAGAGCTAGCCACCCGTTAACCATAGAGGCCAGACAGTGGTGGCACACACCTTTAATCCCAGCACTTGGAAGAAGGAAGCAGGAAGACCAGGAGTGTAGAGGTAACAGTCTTATTAAATAAGAAACACAGAGCCAAATGCAGAGTTAAAAGCCCAAGAGGTCAGAGTAGTAGCTAAGAGCTGATACTAAAAACCCTTTCTTACCCTTCGCTGCCACTGTCGTCCTTCTCCTCAGAAGAGACTTATTTCCTGTGTATCTGTCTTTTTATTGACTTTCTGTTCTGCCTTCTCATTGGTTGTAAACCCAACCACATGACCTCCTTGTCACTGCCTGTCTATACAGACCTCCAGGTCTTCTATTGTTGGTATTGAGATTAAAGGTATGTGTCTCCATGCTGGCTGTATCCTTGAACACACAGAGATCTGCCTGTCATGTGATTGGGATTAAAGGTGTGTACCACTACTGCCTGGCTTCTGCTATGGCTTGCTATTAGCTCTTATCCCCCCAGGCAACTTTATTTTTAACATACAAATAAAATCACATTTAAGTACAAATAAAATATCACCATACAGGAGTTCAAGGTCACCCTGGGCTACAGGAGATTGATTCAGTTTAAAAGAGAAACAGAACCATCTTTAATGCCAGCACTAGGGAGGTAAAGAGAGTAATATTAAGGCAGGAGGAGACAGGAGCTCATTCCCCTTTCAGACTGAGAATTTGCTAGAGGTAAGAAGTCTCTCTAGTGGCTGACTTCTTTACTTCTCTGATCTTTCAGCATTTACCCCTATATCTGACTCTGGTTTTTATTATTAAGACCAATGAGAATTCACACTACAGATCCCCTCAGCTATACACCCAGGATTGGTAGAGCTGGATCATAAGATGGATCTAGTTTAGTTTTCTGAGGAAGCCCACACTGATTTCCACTAATTTACACCCCTATTGGCAGTGTTGGGGTTTTCTCCTCCCCACACCTTGATGCCATCTGTTGTTAATTGGCTTAGTGTCTTAGTTAGGGTTTCTGTTGCTGTGATGAAACACCATGACAAAAGCAACTTGAGGAGGAAAGGGTTTATTTCGCTCACAGTTCCATATAACAGTCCATCATCAAAAGCAGTAAGGGCAGGAATTCAAGTAGGACAGGAATTTGGAGGCAGGAACTGATGCAGAGGCCATGGAGGGGTGTTGCTTACTGGCTTGCTCCCTATAGTTTTTTGCACAGCCTGCTTTCTTGTAGAACCCAGGACCACCAATCCAGGGATGGCACCTCCCACCATGGGCTGGGCCCTCTCCCATAAATCACTAATTAAGAAAATGTCCTACAGGCTTGCCTAAAGCCTTATCTTATGGAGTTTTCTCAACTGAAGCTCCCTCTTCTCTGATGACTCTAGCTTGTGTCAAGTTGACATAGAACCAGCCAGTATACTTAGTGAGAGTCATTCTAGCTGGGGTGAGATGGAGTCTCAGTGTGGTTTCAGATACATTTTCCAGATGGCTAAGGATAGCAAGCATTTTGCCATACAACTTATTGGCTATTTTTAGTTTGTTTTATAACTCTTTGCCATTTATTGGTGGGACTATTTTGGTGTTTGAATTTTCATGTTCTTTATATATTCTACATATGATCCCCCTCTCAGATAGTTGTACATCTGACAAAGATTTTCTTCTATTCTGTAGCATATGTAGGAATTTTTAGAACAGAATGGCGTAACTACTTGTGTTACTCTAGAGGGTTGTGACACACTATATGTCATTTTCTCTCACTGTTCCTGGCTAACTGGCCTTTCCCTGAACCATCAGCTTCTAATCATGTATGTCAGGGATTTTGAAATCAGTCTCCACCCAGAACCCTATCAGATTACACTTAGCTCTTGAACCCTGAATCCTGATGTTAACCTCGAGGAGCTACAGTATACCATATAAATACTAGACTGGCACCTTCACCAGTGCTGTGCACATCCATGCAGTTTGGCTCTAATTTTCATTTATTTGTATGTATGTATATTTGTGTATGAGTATATACACATGCATGAGGATACCCACAGAGGCAAGGAGAAGTTGCCATCCTCTGGAGCTGGAAGTACAGGTAGTTGTAAGGTACCTGACTTGGATGCTGAGAACTGAACTCTGGTTCTCTGGAAGTATAAGCACTCTTAACGCCCCTACCCCCCAGGCATCTCTCCAGCTCTGGCTCTTACCTCTTTTTACAGGGATGGTGAGATGCTGCTGCCTCATAAATTTTGCATTTTTAAAGACAATTGACAAAGTCTTTAGGGTGTTCTAGTAATCCTTAGAAAACTCAGCAGGGTCACCCCACAGTGGAGGCAAGGGCAAATTTATTTTCAAGAGAGAAATTTCTACCTTTGTTGTCAGCAATTAGCAAAAAAATAAAATAAAATAAAATCAGGTGGCATTGGTTCAAGGAAAATCTGTATGCCTAGCATCTGTTTTTATCGCACCAAAGTGTGCATAGATGCAGGCACCTCCTTCCTCACTGTCTTCTCTGTTGTCAAGATCCTTGCTTCAAAGGGTGCTAAGCAAAGTGGGTCTATTGAAGGAGTCTGGTTCCCTTCCTTTAGTAGCAGCAGAGGGCATTTAAATTGGCACAGTCTACACATTTCAGAACTGGTATGTCTGCTTGAGTACCACTAATAGGGGTCAGAAACTACTTTGTTCCTATGAATGTGAGAGATGTCAAGAGGGAAATCTGGATTTGGTTTCAAACCTTTGAGCTTTGATAGAATTTGTGGAAAGTATCTTTAGTGAGCTTCTTTGAGTGGTAGCCATAAGAAGAAGCATAGACATTTATTTATTCCATAGAAGGTCACGACTCTCTGTGAGCACCTTTCACACAGAAATGACTTGATGACTCTGTCATTGAGGAGGTTTTGAATACAGAGGAAAGCCAAATATGGATGATGTAAATGTAGGAGATTTATTGGAAGGCTAAGAAGAGCTTAAAGAATCAATGACCAGCATGGCAGAATAACCTTAAGCCTGTAATAATGGCATACATACCTTGGCACACAACAACTCTCCAATTAGACTTAAGATATGATCAGCAAGAGGGAAGTCATGCTGGGTACTGGAAACATAGCCAACTTCCCAGAGGTAATGAAGGCATAGATCTTAGAGGAGTACCTCAACTGTCACTTTCCTAAACTAGAATAAACCCTAACCACACTCCAAATATTTACCCTTGTACACACAGGTAAGTGTAGTCCCCTCCCATTGTCAAGAAAACTTATCTTCACTACATTTAGAGACCAACACAGATAACCACAACTAATCAAAATACAAAGCTGTGAAACCCCGACCCAGTCAATATATCTACAATATAACTCCTGCACTAAAGACTCAGAGGTCATTGTGAAAGAAAGGATGGAAAGATTGAAGAGCCACAGGAGCAGGTAGTTTGCTGTGACATTGTTTCTATTAGAAATGTCAGAAGCTACATTCATTTGTACATCAGAAGATCATCAATGTGGCTGCCTAAACAAGACTTGGACAAGGATGGTATCAATAGACTGCTAACATGGAAGGGGGTAAAGCTCAGGAGGCATCAACCCTACACCAAGAACTACAGGCAACTAAGGAATTCTGAGAATGGAATAGTCTTCCCCACAGAAGAGAACATCAATTAGTTATCCAAAAGCAAATGGTCAACCCTGAAAATATATACATGTAAGTGACATAGGTTGTATTTTTATATTTATATACTTGGTAATACACACATACACACACACACACACACACACACACACACCTTACTACCACCACCACCACTAATAATACTAATTATAGAAAAAAAAGGCCAAGAATTAGAGAAAGCAAAGCAGGGTACATGGGGGGGGGGCTAGAGGGAGGAAAGAGCAGGGGAGAAATGATACAATTATTTTATAATCTTAAATTTAAAAAAACTCTCTAGGAAACTATTAGTCAAGAAACAGGCTCAGAAATATCTAGGACCAAAACTGCACAGTTAGAAAGTATAGGGCTATTTCCATGGAAGGGACACTTGGGTGGTGGGGGGCATCAGGGATTAATGATACTGATCAAGTCATTCATTTTTGTAATATTCTTTCAGGAATCAGACTCCCCACAGATCCTGTCAATGGACCATGTTGAGCCGCATGTCTGCCATACTCCCGGCAGAGAATCTCTCAGGGACAGCAGGCAGCTAGAGGGTGAGTGCACGGGCACCTTGGATGCTGTGCAAGAGACAAAGCCTCCAGAGAAAGTTGCCCTCAGGGCACACACCAGGAGGATCAGAGAACAGGCAACTCTGAGTGCATGTATATGTTCTGGGGAAACCAAGATAGGCCTGACTACTATGAGCAGCAGAGCATGGAGGAAGCCCTGAGTAGGCCAGGCAGCAACCCAAAGGGTGGAACCATGGCATAGGTGGTGTGGGACTCAAGGGAAGCTGCTGGCTGATGGGATGCCTGAGGCAGAATGAGCCCTGGCATGGAGAGAGCAGTGGAGGTTTTGAAATCCTCCCTGCAATGAGAAGAGCAGGATCTAAGTCCCTAGGAGCAGCTGCAATGGCAGCATGGGAAAATGCTGAGGTGAGGCAGAGCCCTGCTCTAGGCTGAATGGCACTGGAACCTAGGCCAGCCTGAGCTCCGAGTAACAGAAGGAGGCAGAGGCAGGCCTTCAGCTGTGCAAGCAGGGCAGTGCATGGAAGAGAGACCCCCCAGGTAATGGAGCTGGGGGTGCAACAGTTACAACTGGCTGCAGCTGGGTTTCCTCTTGGACCTGGAAGGGCTGCTTAAAAGCTATAGCTGCCGGGCGGTGGTGGCTCACGTCTTTAATCCCAGCACTCGGGAGGCAGAGCCAGGTGGATCTCTGTGAGTTCGAGGCCAGCCTGGACTACCAAGTGAGTTCCAGGAAAGGGGCAAAGCTACACAGAGAAACCCTGTCTCGAAAAACCAAAAAAATAAATAAATAAATAAATAAAAGCTATAGCTTATAGCAGTAGGGTGGCATTCAGCCATGCAACTCAAGGCATGAGAGAGCCCTCAGGGCCTCAGGACACAGGGGTCATGGGCAGATGTGCCAGTTATAGGAGGCACAGATAGGCTGGGACAGTGAGAGCTAGGAGCCAAAGCTGTTCAGTTTCTGTTTGCTGGCTGCTCAGAGAGTTTTCCAAAAGGAGCTCTGTAGCAGCTTAGTCACCTTGACAACCGCCTTCACCCTAAGGCAAGGTTCCTAGGGGAAGGCTGCTATGAAAGGCTGCTGTAACTGAGAATTAGTTTCAGAGATGCTTGTTTGAACTGAATTGCTGCATTCAAAGGAGATGGGACAAAAGTTTTGATAATAGGACTCCTATCTTTGGAGCAATTTGCTTCAGAATCATTATACAAAGACTTCAGGGTGGCTGATGAGCCAGGCCCTGGTCTTGGGCTGCTAGTAAAACTTTAAGACTGGTACCAGAACTGTCTTTTTGAACTTTGAAGACTTAAGAAATGGGATAGATAGGAGTGATTCAATTGCAATTGCAATTTTGATTTCACCTATATACATTATTAACTGTGATGATTTATGAACTGTTTTAGTGAACTGTTTTGTGTATGCATATCTGCTTTATTAACTGTGGTGACTCATGAACTGTTTGTGTTGATATGAAGAAGTTTGTTTTTTTTCTAACCAGGCACAAAATGCAACTTAAAAAATTATAAAGAAAAAGGGGAGTTACTATTCCTCAGTATATTTAACTTTTTAAAAAATATTTTCTTGTCCTTTGAGTGGACTGATGTTAACTTGTGTTAATGTACCCTGTGTTTTGTATAGTACTGTTAAGAAATTGCTTTTGAATGTTGGCTAAAGTTTGTAAAGTATATATAGTCCTATTAAGAGTTTGCTTTTGGATGTAAGTTTGTAAGAATTGTAAATATGTATAGTAATATTCATGCTAGAATTATGTTAACCTGTTGATATTAATGAACCATGGTTTGGTGAAACTAAGAGAGTCTTTAGGTTTGATGTGGTTGCATCAGGAGTTTACTGATTTATTTGATGCGGTTGTGTCAAGAGTTTATTGATTTAAAAAAGGGCTTAGTGCAACTAAGGCTGCTATAGACATTTTAGACCCATTTAAAAAGAAAATTCCATCTTGGCCATCCTCTACTCCTTTACTAGGAGGTATGGCAGCCATGGGGAACTGGTATATTGCTGTGGTAATTCCAGCTACTTGCAAGCTCTTAGTGGAAAAGCTGACTCAGAGCTGCATGGAGTTAAGCTCTGTACCCTCATTTGAGATTTATATTATTAAGAAGGAGGAATTTGTGGAGGCCCAAATTATTCAGAGTCAGAGAATCTGAGCTTGCTTTACCCAGCAGGGCTGTATAAGGAGATGATTTGATCACAGGCATAGTTACCAGGTGTTTGGAAGGGTCTACACTTGGCTGTGTGGTGTGCTTTGTTCTAGCAAGAGGGAGGTCTTTTGCCCTGCCCCTTGGCATTGTTATAAAAAGCCCTTTTGAAGAGGCAGAAAGGTCTGTTGGGTTTTGATCCAAGTCTTTCTGAAGCTATCCTGTGTTTCTGTCTTTCTCCTCTTCACTATCTTTCTATCTCAAAGTTTCTTATCCCTCTCTCCTCCTCATTGGAATCCTTTTAAAAGGTGGGAGCTGACCTCTAACAGGAGACCTTTTTTTTCCTTCTATAAAAGTTACTTTACTGTCATTGACAAACAATACGACCAAAGCAACTTAGAGAAGAGAGTTTATTTGGCTTAAAGTTACAGAGGGATGAGAGTTCATCATGACAAGGAGGCATGGCAGCAAATGACAGACATGGTGGCAGGAACTAGAAGCTGAAAGAGATCACATATTCAGCCACAACCCTAAAACAGAGAGAGCAAACTGGAAGAGGGGCCAGGCTATGAATTCTCAAAGCATGCCCCCAGTAACCTACTTCCTGCATCATGGCCATACCATTTCCTAAAACAGCACCACCAACTGGGGATCAAGTGTTCACACACCTGGGCCTACAGGGGACATTCTCATCCAAACCACCATACTTTGATGAAGACTGAAAACTTTCCATGATCGACTTGATTAGACTGAGAAATGCCTAGGGCACTGAGGCATGCCTTTGGGTTTGTCCATGAGGACACTTCTAGAGAGGGTTAATTGAAGGGATATGTCATCTTAAATGTGGGCAGCATCATCCAATGGGCTGTGGCCCCTGACAGAATGCAAAGGGAAAAAAGGAAAAGCCAGTTGAGTGCATCATTCCTCTCTTTGATTCCTTACCCACAATGATGTGAGCAAGCAGCCTCTTGTTCATGCTGCCATGCCCCCTTCCATAATGGACTGTATACCCTAGAACTGTGAGAACACATAGATCCTTCCTCCCTTGAGTTATTTTTTGTCTTTATTGGAGCATAGCAACAAGAAAAATGTTCTATGCACAAGAAAAGTATGGTTTCTAATGATAATAAATTGAGCTTTCAATGAACTGTAGAATCAAAGTGTGCAACCCTCCTTACCACCCCAAATTTTCTGCTTACATTCTCACACTTTAGAATAATACATGAATATGAAGAGGAGAGTTGGAAGCCCAGTCTTTCAACAGACATTTTCTGAATACCTACTCTGTGCCAGGCATTTTGTGACCACTGGGCTTATCATGGAGAAAAGACTGAAGCAGGAGATGGAAACATCATGACATGTACAGTACAATAGAGTAATAAACATGAATGATTCAGTTCTGTGGAAACACAGATCTACCTTTCCTGATACATCCCAGAGAGACTCTTCAGAGGAATTGACACAATTCAAATATTTAAACTCTAGCACCATGGAAACAGAAATGGATGGTTTGTGATACTGTGTACGTACATATCATTCTCTTCATTTATAAAGCCATTCAAGAAATACTCATTAGGCACATAGAATGTGTGAGAGTTTGAGGTTTGCTAGGTTGGAAGTAAAACAACTTTGATTTTATATATATATATATATATGAATCTTATTAGTCAACATTATATTCTACTCCTACCTAGCCCTTATTACCCACACAGGAGAAAATGAAGCAGCCTGGGAACCCCTTTGCTTCCTGCTCCTACCTAGACATGAAAGTATCTTGTCCTTCCTGCAAAATTCTTTTCTCCTTTGATCAATCTCTGTCTGTGATGCAGCCTGTTGGAGTCCTGTGAGGGGAAGGGAAGATACCTAAAACCCCATATCTCCTAACCTCAGCATAAATCCATATTCTCAAGCTCGGTCCTAGCCAGGTGGATTCAGAAGTTCAGAACTGTCTGTTATTGGTTGTTTTTCACTCTTTCATTCTTTGGAGCCCTGCCTTCCAACTCCCAAATAAATCACACATGGAGTTTTATTATTACTTATAAATGCCCGGCCTTATCATGGCTTATTTCTAACCAGTTTTCCTTAACTTAAATTATCACATCTACCTTTTGCCTCTAAGCTTTTATCTTTCTTTATTTCTGTATATCTTACTTTCATTCTTACTCCGTGGCTGGTTGTGTGGTTGAGCAGCTGGCTCCTTTCCTTGTTCTTGCTCCTTTTCCTTTTCATTTCAGATTTCTCCTTCTATTTATTTTCTCTGCCTACCAGCCCTGGCTATTCACCTATCCTTTCTCCTGCCTCACTATTGGCTGTTCAGCTCTTTATTAGACTGTCAGGTGTTTTAGATAGGCAAAGTAACACAGCTTCACAGAGTTAAATAAATGCAATATAAAGGAACACAACACATCTTTGCATCATTAAACAAATATTCCACAGCATAAACAAATGTAGCACATCTTAGAGTAATATTTTACAGTGACTGTCAATTAAGCTTGGGGCATGACCATAACATGGGGATGTTTGTCCCTTTCTGAATCTTTTTCCTCTCTGAGATCAGACCACTGCTATGCATCTTGCACTTCCTGAGAGACTTTGGCCTTCTTTCCTCTCCTTCTTCATGCTGTCTGGCCTATTTTCCTCTCATATACTCCTGCCTTATCCATCTCCTTCTGGACTCCATCTATGTTCCCAGAAATTATAAATTTCACTTCTTACCCTCATAAGCAGCCTCCACCATCTCTGTGAGTCCTGAGCTTCCTTACTGGCTTATAGTGGGAGTAGAAGCAAGGTCCTTCATCCCTCATCTAGCCTCACCTAACACAAATATGTAAATATGTCCTTCCATGGGCAATGGACCCTTTAGAAAATATCTACAGAGAGAGCTTCATGAGCAGGTAATAAGCAAGATGCAGAAGGCTTGTAGAGATCGAGCCTGATTCTCTGCTTCCTGTCCCCTTAGGGACCTCACACAGCATTCTACCCTGCTTGAGGATTTTGAAAGAGCCTAGGGAGGCCCCACCTTGGCAGAAAGCCCCTCCCCAGCCCTTCTCTCTTCCTGTGTTGTGACAGGTGCTACTCCTATACCCTTGGTACCCAGCTCTCAAAGAAGAAAACAGATCACCCATCACTGGATAATTATAGAGCAACTGAAAGGCCATTTAGCTACTGTGTGATAAGCAATAGACTATTTTAATAATAACCAATTACCATACATTACAGTGTATCATTTGGCATTTGATGATCTACTGGGGTCTCACCTGCTCCTTTCCATATGAAGCATTTCACGGCTGTTCACACCTTCCCCAACTGAAGTTGTGTCACTTTCTAATCGAAGCACTATTTTTAGGAAAGAGTTAGGGAAAGTTTGCAGAGGTGGTGCAAATTATATCATGCCAAACCAAAGCTTGCATTCTACCAAGCATCTCTCCTGACAGCTCTGCCACTCCGAAGTGCTCAGCAGAATGGAGAGTGAGGTTTGTTTCACGATCAGCATTAGCCTTTTAGCACCAGTGAAGGGGCAAACATGAAGGCCAGCTGCCCTGACAGACATGCTGTTAACCCTAACAGAAGCCATGTTCCCTCTGTGGCTGCCCATTCTGTCTGCTGCTGGGATGCATTCTTATTGCCTACTGAGCTTGAAACCATGGGCTGAGCATCTTGATATAAATTCTGCCCTGGATACAAGAGCAGACTTTGCCCAGTCCACGGTGGGTGTTCAACAGGCCAGGGAAGATGCCCCATCAGCCTGTGAGATCTGCTCAGCCCATTCTCCTGGCATAAGTTCCCTTCTTTTTCTCTTTCTTCACTTTGTATGTGTTTGAAGTCTCAAAAGTCTTTGAGTCTCTGCTTCCTGTCTGTGGGTCAAAATCTGAGCTGTTGTTCTAACTCCATGCCTGCCAGTCTGCTGTTGTGCTCTCCACCATGTTAATGATGGGCTCTTATCCTTCTGGAAATGTAAACCCCAAATAACTCTTCCTTATATATGTTGCTTGCTTATAGTGTTTTATCATAGCTATAGAGTTGTTAAGACAATATGCATGCATATTTGTGTGTGTGTGCAAGTGCATATTTACAGATGCATGTATATGTGCATATGTTTGCACATGGAGGCCAGAGGTTGATATCAGGTGTCCTCTTCAATTTTCTCCACCTTATTTTTTTTTTTTTAAGATATGGTCTCTTACAGAACCCAAAGCTCTCTGATTCAGCTATACTGGCTGGCCAGTGAACCCCAAGAATCTTCCTGTCTCCACCTTCATGGCACTGGACTTAAGGTGTGCATGCTGTACCTGTCTTTTATTTGGGTACTAGGGAAGCAACAGTTATGGAGTAAGCACATTACAAAACAAGCCATCTCTCAAGCTTATTCCTTAAACAGAGCCTGCCAAGCGGACAGCCATGTCAGTTGTGGGTCTAGTAACCACCCCCATAATTATGTCTATTTTTCTTGTTGTTGTTGAGATTTTATTTATATTTATTTTTAATTTCATGGATGTTTTGCCTGTGTGTATGTCTGTGTATCACACATGTGCCTGGTGCCTATGAAGGCCAGAATGGGGCATTAGATCCTCTGGAACTGGAGTTCAGACAGTTGTGAACCACCATATGGTGCTGGGAATCAGGCCCGCATCCTCTGGAAGTGCTCTTAACTGCTGAGCTATCTCTCTAGCTCTGCCTTGGTGTTCTTAATGTGATTAATTCCATGAGGAAGATTAACCATTAACCCTTTCTTCCCCAAAAGGCTTCTAGGGTCTTCATGAAAATTTTTCAATATTTCTCTGTTACATGCTTTCTCTCTCTCTCTCTCTCTCTCTCTCTCTCTCTCTCTCTCTCTCTCTCTCTCTCACACACACACACACACACACACACACACACACACACACACACAATTATACTCAACTTCTAACAAATCCTACTCTTGGGAGTTTCAAAAGCTACAAAACTTTGGAGCTGTCTATTTGGGACAGGGCCCAGGGGTATGAGAGCTCACTTTTTGCCTTCACAGTAGCTGTGATCCAGCCCATTTGCCATTACTGTTCCTGTCTCACCCAGTTGCTTATATACTGATCCAATCACTCAGTTTGCCACATGCTGTTCCTGAGTTACTATAATGGCTTCCCCGCTGGTTTCCTGGCTCTTACCTTTTTCCTCAATAATCTATACTGCTGTCTTGCAAGCACAACAGACATTTTTTTTTTTCATCAGAACAACTGTGTGTACTTGCAAGAGACCCCTAAGTTTGGGTCTGTTGATGGTTAATGGTCCATCAGAGAAGGAGAAAGTGAAGAGGGCCATTGGACCCTCACCCCCAAATTCTAGCCACTTATGCTATCTGTATGTAATTCTGTTCTGATTGCATGTGGCTTTGTGGTCTCCAGGAGTGATAGAGGACCATGGAAGGTTAACTTGAAGGGATAAATCCACCTACACAGGTATGGGGAACTCATCCATGTTGGGGTGAGGCTTTTCAGTGGTGTGGTTGCTCTGGGGTCACTCAAGATTTTCTAAGTACCCTCACTCATGTCCTGTAAATAAGTCTGATGAACTGGTCACTTCAGAGCGTGATTGTGACATGAACTTCTCCTAATACCAAGCACCTCTGGAGGGTCCCAACTTGCAAGCCCAGATGCAACCTTGGGAAGCAAGAAGAAGAGGGCCATTGCAGCTCTTGGCCACTCATGTGGTCTCAGCCTGTGACTGGATGCCTCAGCCTCCTCTCTTCCCTCTTGTTGCTTCTCTTCCTCATAGAGTCTCCTCTCTTTGTGACTCTTTGCCTGTTATGCCTCATTCTTACCCAATAGTCTCATCCCCCTCTCCCCCACCCTCCTACAAGCCACTTAATACCAATTACTCACCAGCTTTACACGAGGCTCAGGTGTGGTTGCCCTGGACTTGTACCTTAAGTAACCATTGCTAAGAATTGGAAGTGACTTAGGATGGCCTCCCTGAACACAGCCAGATACTGACCTCAGGGCCCAGCACCAACTAGCTTCTCTTCTGGTTGCCTGGGCCTTATCTCCTGGCCTCCAGCCTGGGTGTAAGTGGGATCCTTGTACTCTTAATTCCTGTGCTGATTTCAGGTGAAGTCAAAATGTATTTCTGTCTGCTCTGGGCCTACCCTGTGGGCAGCTCTTGAGTCTTAATGGTGAGTCTTCTGAATCACTTTGGAAAAGAAATAGAAATAGAAAAAACAAGTGAAACCACAGAGGCCCCCCAGGGATTCGGCAGTCCAGGCTGACCACTGAGTATGTGTCAGACACAGGTGACATGTGACGGGAAGGGCAGAGCCCACCTGAGTGGGACTGAAGCTGTAAGGTCCAGAACAGACCAATAAGCAATCCCAATCCAGCACACAAGCATGTGACAATGGGAAGAGGGAAGAGTGGGGACATGTAAATTTGGGTTAGTCTTCAGGGTTGGGGTAGCTCTGGCTGTGAATGGCTCCCCAAACCAGCAATGTTTAAGCTGAAACATATAATTATACTTCTCCAGGAAGCAGTAGGCACGAATGTGTGTTCTGAGACTGTGTGGAGAGAAGGGACAATTTCCAAACAGAGGGATCTGTAAGGACCTGAGATCGGAGGGTGAGAGAAAAGCTGTGGAGATAATGGACTGAATGCTGTAGAGACAGGAAGCTAGGAGAAAAGGCTAGTGAGGCTGATGGTGATGCCCAGGGCTGGACCATGGAGGGCGCTGTAAATCATCTTAGGGAGTTTGAGATTTATTTTGTAGCCTTATGGTGTGGCTAACAGACTTTAAACTGAGGAATGACGTGGCTGACTTTGCAGTAGAGGTGTGGACAACATACCAGGGAGGCAGAGAGGGGCATGGTCCATTCTTCCTCATTCGAAGGCCCATCAGAAGAGCATCTGGAGAGCCTGTGTTAGTTACCTTCCTACAGTGCTAATTAAGTACCTGGACAGAGCAATGTAAGGAAGGAAGACTTTATTTTGGCTAAGGATTTGAGGATACAGTTGTTTATGGTATAGAAGGTATGACCGTGAGAGTCTGAGGTATCTGGTCACATCTCACCCACCCCCAGGAAACACAGAGAGATGAAGGCTGGTGCTCAGCTCACCTTCTTTTTATCTATCTAGGACTCCAAGTCAGTGGTGGTGTCACCTGCATTCACTGTGGCTTTCCCTTCCTGTTAAACTTCCTGGAAACACTCATCACAAGCATGCCTAGAGCTGTGTCTCCTAGGCGATTTTAAATTTAGTCTGGGTGACAATGACAATCAACCATCCTAGGGTTCAAGGCCCTCCCTTTGAATGCCTTCCTGATTCTGGACCCAGAATCAAGGCCTTCCTGGAGTTTTGTTAATGACTTCTAGAACCCCAGCTGGACTTTCAGATTTCCCAGAACCTGCTTCCTATCCCTGGCAATGGGCTCTGACGTTGCTCTTAGCTGTCCAGTAAGATGCTGTCTCCCTACATTGCAGCAGCCCTGCCACAGAGCACATCTAGATTACATGCTCTTCTAAACCTGGTTCAACCTACAGTACTGTGACTTGTGACTTCTGTTACCATAGCTTAAAGCTTCGAGTATAGGTAATATGAGAAAGTCCAGCCATGACAGGAACGCAAGAGTGGTATCCTGAAAGAAATATCCTGCTCATCTAGTATGGTGTCCCTCAACTATGACCCCAGCTCTCTGGAGACTAAGTCAAAAAAGTTCACAAATTTAAGGACAGCTTGAGCTACATAGTGAGAGAGAGGCCGGGGGTAGAGGGAGAATGAGGAAGAGAAGGAAGAAGAGGAAGCAGGAGAAAGAGGAGAGAAAGGATGAGGAGGGGGAGGAGGAAGAAAATCACAAGCCACAACCCTCTTCCCCCACCCTTGCCCTTTAAGGATTCCAACTCAGTAGCTATGGCGACCGACCTTGAGCTAGTTAGCTGTCCTCTCTGTTCTCCACACTCTCTCTATGAATCAGAGTGAGAACGTCTTTACAGGCTTACAGTGCAAATGTTCAAAGACTTAATATGCATCCAGCTTAAAAAAGCGTCTCTCCATTGTTAACTAAGGACAGCCCTGTTGTTGCGGTCTAAACTGGAAGGATATGCTGTGAGGAGATAATCCAGCAAGAGGGGAGGCATCTGTTAGTAAGGAAAAGGCTAAATTAGTAGGATTCCTCTCAAATGAATACACTTTAAACTCTCTCTCTAATTTAACTGACTTTCTTAACAGACAGTGTTCCCATGATGTAAGTCACCACTTCAGTTGCCATTACTGTTGCGTTCTCAGTTCTGAGGAGTCATCAGATTCCCCTCATGTGGAGCAATTAGAGTTAGGGGAAGAAGCATGGTGATTGGATTCAGACTAAAGTGCATTTGCAACCTAGAGCCACCATGCCTGGCCATGTGACTTGGGGAAGCTCACTCCAGTTCTGTGAGCCTCAGATTCAGCATCTGGGAAGTGGGCACTGGAGCAGGGCTGAGCTCTCTGGACGTAAGATTTGAGAGCGAGGGTTATGCGGATACCTCTTACCTTTTGGGGATGATTTGAGGCATCCCTTTACCTGAGTCCTTGGCAGGACTGTGAGGGTCAGAGGAGCATACAAGGAGAGACAGTGGCCTCCTTGAGTCCTGCTGCCCTCAGGCTGGGCTGTCAGCCCAAGAGTCATTAGCAGGTGGCAGGGCAGAGCGTGGGGCCATCCGTCAGAGGAGAATGGCTGCCACAGTTCCTGGGATGCAATGGTGCCCTGAGGAGCCATTGGCAGTAATGATGATGGGTATTTAAGCAAATGAACTGTTAATGAGCAGGCAGAGGTGAGCTGCCTCCCAGACCAGCTGGAGCCCCGAGTTAGCAAAGGATGGCAAGGCAGGAATGAGGGGAGCCAAGACAGGAAAGAAGTTTCATTTCTGAGTAGGAAATAGGCTCCTGAGGGGAGGCTCAGTTGGTCCTGGGGTGCCGATGTCTGCTTGGCCTATCTGTTTTGCACTAACCCATGTCTCACCATCACTCCCATGACTTACTGACTACTCCTGGCAGCCCTAGCCAGGCACACCCATCTTCCTCCTCACCCTTCTAGATCATACCAAGATAAATAAATAAATATATAAGTTCCTGTTGGAATCAACAGGAAAGGAAGTACAGAGACACTGGCCAGCTGGCTCCTGTCTGGTGGGTCCTGTGGACTGGGGACTGAGTGGCTATGGAACATACGTGACAGCCACTCCAGCTACCCCACCTACTGCCAGAATTACTGTTACCACACAGTGCGTGGGTGCCAAATACATACCAGAAACTGTCTTGAGCTCATAACGAGCACTGGTGTGGTTGGATGGAGGGTGGTATTTGCATTTTACAGAGGAGGAAACTAAGGATAAAGAAATGAAATGGCTCAGGGATTAGGGAGCCAGAAGATTGGTACAAAACTGTGTCTAAAAACGAGACAAAGAGAAAAGCTAGGGAGTTTCAGAAGGGTAATCTTTCATCACCCAAAATACGACATAAGGCCGGAGGATCTGGGGGGGAAGCCAGAGGAGACAGGGAGGCAGGATCAAGGCACTGGGCTGTCCCTCCACTCACACAGAATCCAATGGACAGGAAGTAGATGCCTTGAGGTCCTGTGGTGGGCATGCCTGCTCTAACCTCTGCACCTTCAGTCTCTTGCTCTCCCTTCCCTCTAACCCAGTGGTTCTCAACCAGTGGGTTGTGACTCCATTGGGGGGTTGAACAACCCTTCCACAGGGGTCCCATATCAGATGTCTTGCATATCAATATTTACTATGATTATGATTAATAACATTAGCAAAACTATAGTTAGGAAATAGCAACAAAAGTAATTTTATGGTTGGGGGGTCACCACAATATGAGGAACTGTATTAAAGGGTCACAGCATTAGGAAAGTTGAGAACCACTGCTCTAGCCCCTCTGAATGTCCAGTGTGGTGAAACTTGTGAGCTACTGAAAGCCGTCCTCTCTGCTCTCAGAAAGACCCTGCCACGTTCTTGCAGGCTGACCTCAGACAAAGTGCCAAATGGCTCTGAACCTGTTTCCCAAATGTAAAACACCATAGTACTTTTTAATTCTTGGGATCAATTAGTGCAGGAAGTGTTGGTACTTCCAGGCTCTGACTCCTGATAGCAGGGTGAACTCCACTGGATATTAAACACAGTTGATCCTCTCTTTTCTATCTGTAAAAAGGGTGTATTTATTTCTACCTGGAAAGATCCTCATAAATATCAGAAATGATGAACGTAAAACATCTGCTACATAACCACTCACCACAAGTCAGAAACAAAGCTAACCTCCCTGTCCACCGGGCGCTGTCGGGGCCAGTGCCTAGGTGCTCGCTTCCTTCCTCCTTTCCCTGTTACTTTTCCTTTCTCTTTGGGAGGGATGCTCTTTACACCTTCTCTGGAAAGGCTTCCCCTATCCCCTACAGGGCTGCACCTCCTTCCAGCTTAAAGCTTCTTTCAGTGACCTGGTTATTCCCTGAACTCACTTGGCTTCTACTCAATGCTGTCTCTACTTGCTGCTTAGCAATTGCCCTGAATGTCACTGGGAGCCATTAGTTGGCTATGTGAACTGGGAGGTGTAGCGTTTCTTCTGTGAACTTCAGTCTCCTCAGGAACAAATGGAAGTTAGCAGAACTTGGTCTTTAGTCACCAAGCCACAGACTCTTCCAAGCTCAGGCTCTCTCAGAGCACAGCCCACACCCAGTGTCTCGCCTTTGTTGACATCCCCTTCTGCAAATGGCCTGATCCCACATCTCAGCATCCATTTTAATTATTTTGTATTTTGTTCTAAGTGTGTGTGTGTGTGTGTGTGTGTGTGTGTGTGTGTATACATGTATGTGTACATGTGTGTATGTTTATGTATATGTGTGAATATGTATGTGTGTATATGTGTGGATGTATGTATATGTATGTGTATGTGTATGCACATGCGTGTGTGTGTGTGTGTGTGTGTGTGTGTGTGTGTGTGTGTGTGTGTGTATGTGTGAATGCCTGTTTGTATGAATATGCATAGGCATATGGGTGCCTGGGGAGGCCAGAAGAGGCTATTGGTTCCCCTGAAGATGGAGTTATAGGCAATTTGGACTGCCAGACAGACAGAGGTGCTGGGAACCAAACTTGGGTCCTCTGCAAGAGCAGCAAGGGTTCTTAACCACTGAGCCAACTCCAGCCCCTTAGCACCCATTTTAAATGCCACCTGTGCCAAGAAGTTTACTGGATCCTTTCTGTTACTCTAGCCCGTCAAAGGTGGCTTCCTCTTCGACACTGCAGAATCCTTAGTTTTGTCCACTGTCCCACACTAGATCTTTCGGTACTTCATCTGAAACCATCACTCGTCCTGTGAGATCCATTGTCTCCAGTCACAGAGGTGTGGGTTGGTGGTCCCAGGCCTCCCACAACACTATCTCTCTCAGCAGTCTCTCTTCCTAAGTACCCTGTTATAGGGACTCAAAGATGTACTATGTAACCCTTAACAAGAAGCTCACACACCTCAGTCACAGTCAGTTCTTCTAGAAAGGGTACATACCCACCTGTGTATCCCTGAATATGGCTCCCCATGGATACAAAAGCCAGTTCTCCTTCCTCAGTCTTTCTCTGTTTCCTGTTTATTTCCATTTCATCCCATTTCTTCTGACACCTGAGGTAGGAGCTGTGAACCAGAGCAAATTCCCTGACTCCTGGTGCGATATTCTTACACTGTAACTGGCATCTGTTTGGGCGGACGAGTGAATATTTATCACCTCTCAGTAGGCATCGGTCACTTTAATTGTTTTCTGGTGGAACGTGCCCATTGCTGAAAGCAGAGCCCCTTGGCCATTTGTCAGATCAGCTAAGTGAAAGGGAGCCGGACAGAGATGGGAGTTCAGACCATTTTGGCTGCAGAAGGAAGTCTTGCCCAAGACAAATGAGTCCTCAGATGGTCATCTGGAACTGATGGTTTAGGCGATAAGCACCAGAGCTGTGCTCTCAACACACAGAATCACTGGACCAACCATGCTCATAATTAGATGCAAGTGGCAAGTGTTTATGGTAGTTTTTATTATTATTAGTAGTAGTCCTAGTATTTTTGAAAGTGCAGGGAGCAAAATAAATAATCCTTATTAAGTGTCTATTAGGTACTACAAACTTATTATAAGTTGTTTTTATTTTTCATTTGTTGAGAGAAACTTGGGGGGGGGAGAGCATAAATATTTCCCAATATACACAACACAGAAAAACTAAAGCAATAGAATAATTCTCATTGTGGCTTGGGTGAAAGACACCTATTCCTTTTGTTATTTCTTGGTTTCACACCCAGGTTGTCCTTAGAACCCACAAAAATCCCTTCAACAATAATCACCCAGATCTGCACAGTAGCTCTCTAAGGCTGGCATTATCTTTCTGTTTGACAGATGTGTCAAGTGAGACTCTGAGAGGGGTAGCCATATGGCTGGAAGATGAAGAGGATTCTGATGGGTCACCTCTCATAGTCCCAACATGGCCAGTGTTCCCTCCATACTATCAGCCCCCCAAGTCATCATGGTACCCAGAGTGAAGTGAGTTCTGTCATCCATATAGGAGGATCACAAGGGCCAAGAAGAGAGAGGCTGGGGAGGGCTAAGTGATAGTCTGTGGCCTGAATGGAGACAGGTGGCATCAAGGATAGGAGTCCACCTTGCTTTGTCCAGAAGACCCTCCCACAGCATATTCTGTATCCCAGTCTGTTTCCCCTGAATGAGAGTGCTCCCCACCTGCTCACTCCTTCCTTCTTACTATCAACACTGACCCATGTCTGGATGACAAAACTAGCCACCTGTGTGGAAGCAGTCATCATAGTCAACGGTGATCTGAACTTTAGAGCCTTGGCAAGGAGGAGGAGGTAGGGAAGGAAGAGGAGAAGAAGGAGGAGGAGGAGGAGGAGGAAGAGTAGTAGGAGAAGGAGGCTCTTGATAGTAAAATCATAATTTGGTGTCCAAATGCCAATTTGTTTGTAGACATACTCAAGACATACTCAAGACTGAGGTCCATGTTCCAGATGAAAGTGTCCAGCATCTTGCTCAGTGAAGGATACAGGGAAGTTGTCTGTCCCTTACTCCTCCATAATCCTCCTCACCAGGCTCACAAGTTGTGGTGGTTAACCTTCACTGTCAACTTGACTAGGTTTATAATTACCTTAGAAATACAGCTGTGGGGATGTCTGTGAGGGTGTTTCCAAAAGGGCTGGGCTAAGGCTGGGAGGCCCGCTCTGAAGGCCACAGCACTGTCTCAAAAGCTGGGACTGCAGACGGGTTAGAGTAAAGAAAGAGCTATGCTTTCATCTTACTCTGCTTCTTGGCAGCAGATGCTATGTGACCAGCCATTCCCTGCTCTCGCCATCATCACTTCTTCACCCCATCACTTCTTCACCACGATGGAATGTATCCTCAAACTGGGAGCCAAAATTAGTACTTTGCGTCTTAAGTTACACCTGTCAGGTATTCTGCCACAGCAATAGTAGAAGTAACTAATATACCGACAATTCTAGTTTCCAGATCCCAGAGGCTCCTTGCATGTAAACAAATCAGCAAAAAACAGGCCAGTTCCCCCAGAAAGTCAGCCCACTGTCATCTTGCCAGCCCTATTGTCTTGCCTCTTCCATAGCTCCTGACGAAGTCATGTCAGAACTCAGGAAGCAGATGAATGCAGGGATTCATTCCATACTAACAGGAAGACTCTATTCTGGCCAACATAGTAAGCTGACTAATGTTTGACTCCTTTCCCAACTTCTAGCCAGCTGTGTCCATGTTGCCCTGGATGTGGTCAACGGAAGCTTGTGAGGCTCTTTGGGGAGTGTCTGATTCCCCAACAGATGCTTCTTCTCCTTACCACTTCCTATCAGATTACAGATGAGATGGAGATGTGACAGTCATAATGGACCATGAAGGAAAGGGGAAGAGAGCTGGAAAGACAACAGCCCACATAGAGTGATACTGTTAAGCTAACAGTGAGGTTGCTTGCCTCTACATATCTTTCTGAGTAAGGAAATTCAGTCTAGGTACATTCTAATTACTATGGCTATTTCTAAGATTAAAAACCAGAATTCCTGATATGATACATGATGGAAGCTCACTTTATTACAACCATTGCAAGTAGATATCATCCTTCTTTTAAACTAAGAAAATTAAAATTGGGTAGGTGTGACTGTCAGTGTTAGTTGCCAACTGGACAGAATCTAGAATCACATGGAAGCTGGGCCTGTGGGCACGCCTCTGGGGGATTATTTGAATTTGTTAATTGATGTGGGAAGAGCTGTTTTAATTGTTAGTGGGACCATTCCTTGGGCAGGGATCGTGAGGTGTATAAGATGGAGAACGCAAGCTGATCACTAGCATACATGCACCCATTTCTCTCTTCTGACTGCAGACTTCTTCTGACCAACTGCTTCATGACCTGCTGCCTTGACTTCCCTGCCATGATGGACTGTGCCATGAACTTAAGCCAAAATAACTCTTCCCCAAGTTACTTTTGTTGGAGTATTTTATCACAGCAATAGGAAAAGCAACTAAGACAGGAGGCGACTATACAAAAGTCATTAGCTAGCCAGGTGTGGTGGCACACAGGTAATCTCAGCACTGGGGAAGCTGAAGCAGGGGCATTGTAAATTTGAAATTAGCATGGGCTCCATAATGAGCCTGAAGCCAGCCTGAACTATGTAGCAAAGCCTCATCTCTAAAAAGGTCATTAATCTTGTAAGCGGTAGAGTCAGTATTTAATTGCAAGCATTACAAACCCACACTAAGCAAGAAGGTTGATATTAGATATTATACATAATACATATAATTTCTTATGTACATATTTTTATATGTATTTACATTTTTCCTTTTTCTTTGTATGTATCTACTTACTCCCTCACACACCTGTATGCATGCAAAACACACTTTAATCCTATTGAGTGACTTCTTGCCAGCCCATGGTAACAGCCTCTCCCCTTTATCTGGAGCTCAGGATAATTATTGCACAGGCTCACATCACTCTTGGTTGGCTGGGTACAAGCAAAAATCATCCCAGGGAAAATACAGATGATTTGGAAGTGCCATGCTCTCGAAACATTAAGAAAGAAGAGTGTCTGAGTGTGGGAGACAGCGTGGAGAGCATAACGAAGAGACGATCTGGAGAGAGATGGATTTTGCAGTCCAGCTCTGCCAATGCTCACTTGTCAGTCTGCTGTGACAAAGCTTGCTTTCCCCACCTCTGAAAGGAAGGGATTGTGTGTAAGCTTGTGTGTATATGTGCATGGGAGTACATGAATGTACATATGTGCATATGTGTGCATGTGGGGTCAGTAAGAGATTAGAGAGAGTTGCTAAGTGATTGTTAACATATTTTTAAGGTGAAGGCTAAATAAATATTATATATCCATATGTACATGCATACATAGATGCATATATTCCTATCTGAAGTAAACATGTGCCTGTCAGCTAAGAACCACACCTCAGCTAGAGTCCTATTTCCTCTCGTGATCTGTTGACCATGGAGATGAGAGGATGGTGTGGAGGATATAGATATACAAGAAGTGCCAATCACCAGAGTGCTAGCAGTCTATAAGTCTCTTCTCAGAGCCCCTAGAGCCCTTTTGTCACATGGTCTTTGGGCTGTGGTCTAGGGACTCAAGTTGGCAACTTGTTTCTTCCTATATGGAAAGGTTTCTCTCTGAAACCCTGCCTTTCTAATCCAGCCCATCAGATCCCCGGGAAGGGTTCGTCACCAAATTCTCAGAAGCTGCTTCATCACTTTATTTTTCTAAAGCTCACAGTCTTCATCTTCTTGATTCCATGATAGAATGCTGGAGTTCGGAACTGAGGAAAAACAGGAATTGACTAGTCTATGCTAGAGACTGGAAAGTTCAAGATGAAGGTCCTCACCTCATGAGAGGTGCCAGAGGGAGAGGAGATGAGGTTTCAGTTCTTCTATGGCAGAAGGGCAAGAGAGTTTACACCCCCCTTCAAGGAAGAAATTTCCACAGTGGTATTGACATACTCATGAGAAATTTTGGCCCTGACCCAAACCCCTCCCACTCAGCCCCGATTGCATTAGAGTTATGTCTCCAACAAACAAATTGCAAGAGTGCATGCAGGGCATTGCCTCCATGCTTCTAGGTTTCCAGAGGTGAATCAGCCACACTGTGCCACAGGCTTTGGCTGGTGTTGCCACTCTACACACACTAATATTCCTGTGTGCTTTGAATGGAAAATGTGCCCCATGTGTTTCAGCGCTCAGTCTGTGGTCAGTGGCATGTTTGGGGAAATTGTAGAACCTTTGGAAGATGGAGCCTTTTTGGAGAAAGTGAGTCACTGGGGGTGGGCCTTGAGGCTTTATAGCCCAGCCCCACTTCTGCCTGCCCTTTGCTTGACTGCAGACTCAATGAGACAAGTAATGTGATCAGCTGCCTCACACTTCTGCCACTATCTTCTCTGACGTCATGGAATATACCCATTCTTAAACTATAAGCCAAACTAAGCACCCCTTGCCCCTTAACGTGGTGTTGCTACTCAGCTGCTGCCACAGTCACTCTCGCAGATGATACCCTAATGTGGTAGGCAGAATGGACTCCCTCGTATCATCAGGCCTGTTCCTGCCACTTTTCCTTCAGATCCAATGCAGGCTCCTTCAGGACTGAGCCTCACCAAGGACAAGCCTCCCATGGGAGCTGCTTGTTTTTGGATTACCCTATTCTGAGATCAAAATGTTTACTGGGATTACGCAAAATACATGGAGATTAACATGTGGTGTTTAACTGGATCCCCTCAGGCTCTTGGCTTCCCTTCCACATGAGCTGCCAAAATAAATTCCCACCCACGGGTACCCTGGGCCTGGCTGGCTGTGTAGAGTGAAAACACAGAGAGCTTGCCACATAGCACATTCTCACATTCACCAGGGAAGTCCCAAAGCTCCTCCATCTAAGCAGCCCACAGGCACCCCCCCATCCAAGGACAGTGTCTTTTCTTCTTTTTCTATGGGAGACAAATAGGCAAAGTGTCATTATCCTTGCCTGTGAGAGAGAACCTTCTAGGACTTCCTGATCTTTCATTCCAGCATCCTGGTATCATTTCTCACTATGTTTAACAAAAACAGACAAACGCATTACTTTAAATACCTGACATGCCAACCTTGGTGCTGGCCTCAAGGACCCAGAGGGAAAGTAACAATGAGGTTCCACTTTTGGTTTGTCCTCTCCAGAGTACAGTCTTATGTCAGTCCCCAACGCTGATTCTCAACCTGTGGGTCGTGACCCTCTTAACAAACCTCTGTCTATGAAAACATTTACATTATGATTCATAACAGTAGCAAGATTACAGTTATGAAGTAGCAACGAAATAATTTTATGGTTGGGGGTCACCACATCATGAGACCATATTAAAGGGTTACAGCATTAGGAAGGTTAAGAGCTGTTGGTCTACAAGGTCACTCACTGCTTTGTCTGCAAAGGAAGAATCATGGAGGGAAACACCTGGTTGCTTAACCCAAGAGGGATCTCAAATTTAAACTTCTCTAACAGTTTTTAAATTCCACTCAACAGACTCTGGGCTATAGGCAATTTCACATATGTTCAGCATGCTCAGAGGATGTCTGCAGAATTGGATTGTTAACATCATCACAGCTGGAGAGAGTTATCATTTGCCCCAGTTTCCACTTAAGACAAGGTACAGAAACTTTCCCAAGATAATGAGTGGTGGAGCCTCCTAACATTACCACCATGGCTGCTGTTAACACTGCAGTGTGTGCCTAATAAAACCACTCCATAATGCTATTACTACAAATGCTACCACTACCATTACCATGGTCCTGTGACCACCTCCATCAATGCCACTGTTACTACCCACACCCCATCATAACCACAAAATTACGACCACTGCATTACTTTCTCACCCTTCCATGTCCCAATGAGTCACTGGAGATGATTGGGTTCCAGGTGCCAAACATTTGCTAACACTAATACTTTAAGTGCATTCGTTGACTGAACATCACAATGACCTTATTAATTAGAAAGCCTTGCTCTGCATTTGTAGATGAGACTTCTTTTCAGTGATAGTTACAAGCTAGACATGACAAAACCAAGCTTTCTTAGAAGGCCATTTGACTTCCAAGCCCATGCTCCTAAATGCTATTTTATACTTCTTCCTCCCTCGGTCCCTTTCGAAGCCCAGATCAGCATCCAATGGTTTCTTCCTCAGCATAGGTTTGTAGGCACTGATTCCAGGTGCATGAGATGCGCAGGTGTAGAGAGCTCAGTCTGACCCAGGTATGGGAACATTCTTGAACAAGGATGAGGTAGACATGAAGTTTTAATCTGTAGTGATAGCCTTTGGCATAAAATAGAGTGCACAGAACCCTTGGTAGAACAGAGGCCAACTGTGAACCTTGATTTGCTGAACTGTAGATGATGCCTGCCCACAGCTTGCATAGCAGTGGCAATGGAGCCCTATTCTGGCTACATTCAGGACAAGCTGCCATGTTCCCCATCCCTTATGGTCCCTGAACTTGTCATCTCCTGGGGGCCTAGCTCACTAGACCTTTCCCAAGCCTGGAGCCCCCTTTTCTCTTATTAATGATGGTCCACCATATTAATAATTAATAATAGTGGGACACCAATGAGTCATGCTAGGTCTGGTCTCTGTCTTTTTGTCTATGTTTGGGAGGTCTTTGTTCATCTTATCAACTTCAATGTCTCCTCTGTAAAACCCTTCACCTGGTTGGGGCTCCAGCAGATGATGTGCCCCATGCAGGATGCATGAAGCAACCTATTAGGGGCTCTTCTCTTCAGGATGAGCCCCACTAGGACTATATTATTATCTTGGCATCCCCTGCAGTATCTGGTCCTACGCCTGCCTTATGAGAGGGGCTTAAAAACATGGAAAGAAAGAAGAAAAGGAGGGAGGATAAAAGGGAAGGAGCAAGAAGAAACAGAGACAAAAGAGACAAGGGAGAAAAGAGACAAAGGCATCCAGAAGTTCCATAACTGGCCTTTGCTAAGACCAGCCCCAAAGCATAGAAACACCAGCTTTAAACATTCATCAGTCCGAATGAACTGACCTTTACCATGAGCCTAGGTCATTGCAACAGGCCCAAGTTGGTGACCATAAGGCAAGTCTTAAAGGCTGAAGGAATCTGAGCTCTCTGGACCTTCACCAACCAGAAAACCGATAAAACAAAAGGAGGCAATCTGTAGTAATGACAGGGGAAAACACACACCATGTTAAATTTCAGGTTCTTCACCAGTCTCAACAGCCTTCAGCTTTAGGTTGTCTTCTGATCTCTGTAAACCTCAGCTTCCCTCTATCAAACAGCAACGTGTGTGTGTGTGTGTGTGTGTGTGTGTGTGTGTGTGTGTGTGTGTGTGTGTGTGTCTTGTTCTGTGGGCAGCATTTCTTATCTAAATCAAGCATGATGCAAACGTTATTATTTTTAGTACTTGAGTGTTCTTCTTACCTAAGGCAGCCCCTGTCCCTGACAGGAGGGGATGGTCCTACTCCTTGAGGAAGGCTAGCTGTAGATAACCACCAGCTCTCCTTACTTCCTGCTCCCCGAGTTTGCACTTTCTCACTCCATCCCATGGCTGTCTGGAATGAGGAATCAACCCAGGATTACTTGCTGGAGCATGTTGGTGGCATCAGAAGAAGAAGAAAGAAGAAACATAGCAAAAGATCCCTGGGGAGCAAGGCACTCTAGATTAGTTCCTCCTGGTCTCTGCAAGGCCTCACCACTATGGAAAATGCTGGATTTAAAAAAAAAAAAAGAAAGAAAAAGAAAAAAGAAATGCCGGCTAATTTCAGAGGCTCCACGTTGGTGGGCCAACATCCCAGGGAGAATGAGCAATTATGATTTCCATCTGAGCAACATGTGCTGTTTGCTGGCCTCTCTCAAACAGCTGTAGGTTAGATGCTGTTAAGATTGGTCTCCTTCTCTCCTCCATATTTCAGAATTCAAATTAAACTAAAATAACAGCACCTGCTGCACAAAAACCCCATTGGAAATGTGTCCTCGTACACAATTACCGCGGGGAGGCTGGTCACCATTGTTACCCGCCTATTCTTCCTGAATGGGAACGGCAGTGAAGTTTCCTAGGCAGCTGCAGCAATTCAATTGTATAACTAGATCTGGCCCTGCGCCAGCCCTCCAGAACTCAAGTGGCACCAAAAGATACTATATTGATTTGCAATCGAACATAATAGGCCATCAGCTTAATTATTACTGAAGTGACAAGGTTCTGGGTATTTCATATTTATATTTCAGGGCCTGTTGAAGGATGAATGTAAATCTTTTAAATGCACGGATTTGCATATCCTCAGAAGGGTTGAGTGCTCTTATTACATTCATAGCCTTTGAAAGACCGAAAGGACTGGCTATTGAACTCAGGTTGCCAGATCCCACCGGCATTCGCTTGGATGAAGAGACAAAAGGCATAAAATGGAAATTGCTTTAATTTTTTTTTTGCCAAAAAAAAAAAAAAAAGCCCACTACTCAACTCCATTAAGTGCAGACCACTTTGGGGGCCTTCTAAGAGAAAATGGTCATAGTGTCCTATTGGGACAGAGGCATTGGATCATTGGGAATGGAAACCAATACTTCTAGGATCCATCAAGTCTCTGTTGTCTGTGTACCTCACTGCCTGTTCCTAGGCTCTGGAGAGCACAGACCAATAGACTCCCTTGAAGGGCTGAGATGTGGAGGAAACAGTGAGAAGGGACACAGGGCAGCTCTCTTATGTTACCACACCTCTTAACCAGATGGAAACACATGGAAATATTCATACCTCAAGCCTGGTCATCGTCAACACCCATTCTCTGTGTCCTTGCTCCTAGGACCTGCTACTGTAGCAACACATTTCAAGCCATCCCAAAGCTCTTCCTGCCCTTCCCTCTCCAGCACCCACCAGCCATGGGGTTATAGACCCATCTTCCTCTGTCTTTAAGGAGGCTTGTTCTTGGCTTCTAACTAGTCCTCCTGCCATTCATTCCTGTCAAGCGTCATCACAAAGCCTGATTTTCCCTGTGGTCTCATCCTGCCTCTGTAGCTGAATTACCACCCACTCTCCAGCCATCTGAGTGCCATCCTGAAAATTCCAGAATGTGCTGTTCCGCCTCAACCTTTCAGGTGTATGCAGAGTATGAAAACTGATCTCCTCGTGTCCCACCCTAGCCTTTATGCCATCCGACCCAATCCCTAGGCACACACCTGCACGTTTACACATGGCATTTCAGTTTTCTAATGCCCTCTTGTCAATGGAAAGACAAGAATTACCCTCTAAGGTTTCCTTTCAAAGCACCTCACCCCCTCTTGCACCTTCCCCGGGCCCCTCGTCAGCATGTCCACTTCACCAGGCTTTTTCACTGCAGTTTTGCTGAATAGTTTTCACATCTACGGCCTCCACTAAGAGGGCCTCACAGAAGATGGACCTTTAAATTGCTTTATTCCCATGACCTAGGTCAGAGCCTGGAAGATAGGGCATGCCTAGAAATTGTGAAGAGCTAATCTTCAATATATATTCGTATATATAATCATCATCTACATATATTCTAATATATATATAAAATGTTACAGACACTGAACCAAGAATAGTCCATATGAGAATTGGCCCCAGGATATCACTGTATGTATAGCAGTTGATGCCAAAATCAAAGAATGGTTTAAACATCAGGTATTACCCAAACACAGAGAGAATGGGAAATTTGTGGTCTAGAATGTTTAGGAGAGAACAGGGCTAGAACTAAGCCTGAGATTGGGAAAGCCTATGGTTTAAGGATCAGTAGGACCATCTGAATTGACTTTCTCTGATTCCCATATAGATGAGCCACTGGAGGATCCAAATGGTTAAGCTTCACAAGCATAATAGAGCTATGGGTATCCTCACTCTCACAGCCCCTTTCTTTTCATTCTTCAATGAACGGGGTGAGGTTGACTGGGGAAGTGGGGAAACCATTCCAGATGGAGACTCCTCCTCACCCCACCATGCCCTCTCCAGTCAATTCAGCACCATGTCCCTTCCCCACTCCCACCCCAGGGCCCATGTTGCTACCTCCTTCATCGTCTCTGCTGTTGTCCGTGTCTCTGTTCCAATCCCCTCCTGCCATCACATCCATGGTCCTCACCAAAGAAGGCTCTTGCATTAGTGGCAAGAAAGTGCTTTGACCCCATGTCCTTCATTTTTTTTCTACTTGCATTTACTGCACCCTCTGAGTAGGTCCTATCGTTTCAGAAACCTGGGTTCTGCCCCAGACCTTTCTTGTGAAAACCTCCCCACTCTGGGAAGACCATTTATTGCTTTGAACTGAGAAACGATTTCCAAGGGAATTAGATAGAAGGGTTCTAAGGTTTGGAAAAAAGAGTTAAGAAGAGAAAGACCAGTATAGAATTTGGGAAAACAGAATCCTTTTTCCAGGTTAGCAATAAAAATTAAGATTTAGTTCCTTGAAGGGCATGGCTTAGGAACTCTAAGAGGGAGGTGGTCAGGTGGATGCAGAAGCTGGGAGATAATTCTTCAGGATGCAGTCAACTCCACTCTATCTTTCCCTGACTTTTGATGTCCTGCTTCATTCATTGTTTGTTCCTTCTCTCCTGTTGCTTTTTCTGGGTTCTCCTGTTTGGAGACTCACTCCACTGAAATGCATCTCCCTGTTTATGTCCATCGGAATCACCAAGAAAAAAAATCACAGGGCTGGCAAAGACTCAATCGCTGGAGTCCCGGAGACAGCAGCATCACCACAAGGGCCTCTCCTGCCAGGCTGAGCACAAAGGAAGGCATTATCCTGGGAGGAGGAGAGGAGTCTCTGGGGACCACCTGCTCAGGCAATTCTGTGATAAAAGGAAGTGAGACTGGAAATTGGACAATTGTTACTAAGTAGCTGAGGACCCAGCTGAGTGGGGCTTTCTTTAATAAGGATAATGGAAGCCAGCTTTATAGGCAGATGGAGATTTTCCAGAACCTGGGGGTTCACAGAGAAAAATGGGAAGGAGCTAGGCTCAGGAAAGGACATGTCTTCACATCTTTATAAAGAGCAAAGTCAAGTGGCGTTCATTCTTACAGGCTCCTGAAGCATTTCTCATGTACCATTATCTATTTCCCACCCTATTAAATATACAGCCTTTGTAAGCACCAGGAAAAGGGGAAAGTGATCCCTAATTCCTAGGGAGGGTTCCCTGAGAATTCACACAGAGGACTAAATATGTCTTTTGTGGTTTCCTAGGCTGGAGAGTAAATACGTGTCACAGTACTTATCTTCACGGAAAGGACAATAACAAGGTGCTATGAGAATTTAGAATTAGTTAGTAGTCACAATTTACTGAGGTACTTACCATCTGCCACGTGCAGTACTGGCTTTCCCACACTTTAAGTCACTGGAACCTCTCACTGTCTATTTACAGAGGAGTTAAATGGATCTCAGAGAGGCTTGGTGGATTTGAAACCAGGACATCCCAGGAAGTTTTGGGTACCTGATCTATGGCACACTCTCAAACAGAACACGCCCCTAAAAACTGCCAGCAGCCGTTGTTCCACTGAGCACAAGTGGACACCAGTACCAAGACTCTGACTCCACCATCACATGACAGGTATGCACACAGCCCTATAGGTACAGACATACACTAGGGGCAACTGTAGGAGGTTTTGCCTATTTCTACCTCCTTATCTAATGGGTGGAACCTCTCAACCTGCTCCTGGAGACAATGGAAACCCATTGTCCAGTGGGCTGGGCAGCTTATCTAGGGCACCAATATAGGGCAATCAGGAGAAAGACCTACCCTGAAGGCTCTGTGGGCCAGATTCATATACATACATGTGTGCAGCTTTGCTCATTATTATTCGTGACCCCCAGGAGTCCTGACCTCTCTCCAATCTGCAGGACCCCTCTGTTGAGATGGGGATAGAAATTCCCATCATGCATTGCTCTGAGGACTGGAGGGTCCAGGGCCCAGGGTGAATGCAGAGTGCTGTGCCTACCCACTAGTGTACCCCAGCCAATTTTGCCATGTTCCCATGCTGCCACCTTCTGATGCCAAAGCCATTTCCAAGGCAAGCTGCTGCACCTCCCCTGTCAGCAGCCCCCAGGGAAAAGGAGGTAGTAGAAAGTAGGGGTGGGGAGGGTTGAGACCTTCAGCTGCTCCTGGAGAGGCAGGGCTGACAAGGCGAGGATTGTTTTTCTCCCCTGGTGTGAAGCATGTTGACTTGCTGTTGATAGATGGTGGGATGATATTAATTAAAATGCAGGCAGGTGTGAGGGCGCCTCTTAGAGCAGCGCTCTCTGGGGCAGGGGGAGGGGAGGCATGGGTCTCTGTTTTGTAGCCATAATGGGAAAAGCACATCCTCTTGCCCTTTCTTTCTCCCTTTGTGAGCAGGTGTGACACAAAGGGAGGGATCTGGGTCCCTCTGTCGGGGGCAAAGATAGATCCCTGGAGAGCTGGCCTCCAGGTAGAAGCACATCCAGGTCCTCCCATCTTGATGGGAGATCTGTGGGGAGCATTCAGTTCCTGACTACCTTTCCTATTCACCACTAGGTCTGAAAAGTTTCTGTCCTTGGGGAAAATGCTTACAGAAGCATTTTCCTTTACCTGCTCATGCCAGCTACGTAGGATTGGTGTGCAAAGAACTCCTGATGGGGCAGAATTGGGTGACCCAAAGCAGAACCTACAGGAAGAACTGAGGTCAAAGACTGCACCATGGTGTAGGATTTATGTCCAGAGACCCAGGAGCTGGATTTTCAAACTGAGTCTCTTTTCCTACAGACTTCACCTTCTAAAGTGTTGGTACTGACATGGAAAGGATCTTTGAAGACTTGGCTAGTTAGATGCAGAGTTGAGATGGTAGAGTGGCAATTCAAACTCTGGATTCTTCAGGCTGCAGCTCAAAGCCGCTGTCTCCTGCAAACACATTCCAAAAGGAACCAATGGGGTGACCTAAGGATGTTTCTCTCTGACCTAGCAGAGAAAAAAAGAAAAGTGCTTGTCCTAGCTTGCTTTCTATTCTGATGCTAAACACCATGACCAAAGATAACTTGGAGGGGAAGGGTTTACTTCATCTTATGCTTTATAATCCATCACGAAGAAAACACAGGGCAGGAACTCAAGGAAGGAACTAAAGCAGAGGCCATTGAGGAAAGATGTTTACTCGCTTGCTGTCACTGGCCCTGAAGCTTCTTTCTTCTTTCCATTTATTTATTTGTTTATCTATCTATCTATCTATCTATCTATCTATCTATCTGCCTGCCTATCTATCTATCTATCTATCTATCTATTTACTTTTTATTGATTGGTGGGGTCATGCATACCAAAAACATGCATGTGGAACACAGAGAACAACTTATAGAAGTCAGTTCTCTCCTTCCATCATGTGGATCCCAGTGATCCAACTTAGGTCCTGAGTCTTGGTGACAAGTGTTACCAGCTGAGCCATGTGGCTAACCCTCAAGGTTAACCTTAAGAAAAAGGCTATCCATACAGTGTATCTTTGGTTTTTTGTTTGTTTGTTTGTTTGTTTTTAATCAGAAAGTCATGTTTTCACCTGGGGTCAAAGATACAACTCAGATCCCAGAGCCCTACTACCTCTAACTTCTTCCCCTTCATTTGGCACCCACAATCTTAAGGAAGGCCATTTATGATATTTCATTTCTCCTTTTCACATGGTATTTCAGATTTGAAGGAGGGAGACCTGTGATACTTTCCCCTATATTAAAATTAGTGTGTTAACAGAGATACAAGAGTTGGGGCCCAAAGCTGGCTATAAAAGTCCATCTTCAGTAACCTTCAAGCTTGCTTATTTGAACTAGTTATCTAACGGTGACAGGCATCTACTATTGCAGCTTCATGTTAATAGTTTTCCTGCCTTCAAAAATTCTGCTTCACTCCATCTATTTATACTCCCTTCTCTTCCCTCACCCTTGGCAATAAGTAAACTTTCTCTTCCTTCCCTTCCTCCTTCTCTCCCTTCCTTCCTTCCTTCCTTCCTTCCTTCCTTCCTTCCTTCCTTCCTTCCTTCCTTCTACTTTTGCTTTGTAAATAGTAGATTGATTAGGCAAGCTAGCAGCCATACATTTCAGAGTTAGTCTTTCTGTAATTAAAGTAGAATAATTCAGTTGGTGGACACATACTCTAATGGCTGTGTCACTTAGACACCAGCCATTGGTAGACAGAAGCAGGAGGACCATTAATTCAAGGTCAGCCTGGGACTTCATTATAAGAACTTACTTCAAAAGCAAATCAAAACTAAGCAGACCCTAAAAAGTGGGAGCTGGAGCAAGAGCTCAGTGGTGGAGTGCTTGCCATGAATCCATGAGGCCCAGAGTTCTACTCCTAGTACAGGAAGAAGAAGGAGGAGGAGGAGGAAGAGGAAGAAGGAGGAGGAAGAGGAAAAGGAAGGTTATGATAAGAGGATCATGTACATACCATATGAGGATCATCTGAGTCAAAAAGAAATAAAAAAAAAATGTGATGGTTCTAGTCTGGGGTTAGAGTTCAGTTTGCAGAGCATTTGCCTATCATGTAAAAATTCCTAGGTTCAAATCCCAGCACCACATAAACAAGGTGTTGCAGTACATACTTGCACTCCTAGCACTCCAGAGGCAGAGACTGGAGGTTCGGAAGTTCAAGGTCATCCTCAAGTATGGAAGGAGAGAGTGCAGAAAAAGAACACAGAGAGGGCATGCCCGCTTTTTAGGCTGGGACTCCGTCACAGGCTGGTGACGTAATTAAGGACATAATCCTTACAAAATTAGAGTACAATTTCTTTAAAAATGTAATTGTTTCCAGAGTAAAAGAGAGCTGGTAGCTTGCTAATCAATAGAATAGTTTTAAAAACAAAATATAATATACAAAGTCACAAGGCTTTTGGTATAGTCACTTTCCTATTAACATGAAAAGACACCATGACTAATGAAACTTAAAAAAGAGAGCATTTAATGGGGGGCTTGCTTTCAGTTTCATAGAGTGCGACCAGGTGTGGTGGTATTGTGTTCCCCAAAATATTGTGCACCCTAATAAACTTATCTGGGGTCAGAGACTGAACAGCTACCAGATACAAAGGCTAGAAAATGGTGGTACTCACACCTTTAATCCTAGCATTCCAGAGGTAGAAATCCCTCTGGATCTCTGTGGAGTTCAAGGCCACATTGGAAACAGCCAGGCATGTGACACACGCCTTTAATCCCAGAAAGCGAGCCTTTAATCCCAGGGAGTGATGGCAGAAAGGAAAGATATATAAGGCGTGAGGACCAGAAACTAGAAGCTTTTGGCCTGGTTAAGCTTTTAGGCTTTTGAGCAACAGTCAGCTGAGACTCATTCTGAATGAGGACTGAGAGGCTTCCAGTCTGAGGAAACAGGATCAGCTGAGGAACTGGCAAGGTGAGGTGGCTGTGGTCTGTTCTGTCTCTCTAATCTTCCAGTGTTCACCCTAATACCTGGCTCAGGTTTGATTTTATTAATAAGAACTGTTAAGATTCATGCTAAAACCAGGACCATCATGTCCTAGAGCAGGACAGTAGGCAGGCAGGTGTGGCGTTAGAGCAGTAGCTGAGGGCTTACATCTGATCCACAAGCATGATTTGGGGTATGCATGTGTGTTGGGGGTTAGGCCTGGTCTAGGTTTTTGAAATCTCAAAGTCCACTCCCAGTGATACTTCCTCCAACAAGGACACACTTCCTAATCCTTCCCCAAACAGTTAACTAACTAGAAACCAAGCATTCAAATATATGAGCCTATGGGGGTCATTCTCATTCAAACCACTATAGCTTTCTACATAGGCTTTATGGAAGATATTCTAAAAGAAAGTTGAACTAAAGAAGGTTATGGGATAAAGTTAAAATAAAGAAGCAGAAGGGAAAATATTTAAGAGTAATCTATTAGACCTCAAATTACTATTTGTGTAATAGCATTAAAAGGAAAAGGAAGGATTTGTATTGATTAGGCAGGTATATTAGTTACTTCTGTTGATGTGATAAAACACCATGACCAAGCAACTTACAGAAGGAAGGGTTCATTTGGACTTATGGTTCCAGAGGGTTAAGAGTTCCTCATGACAGGGTGGTATGGCAGCTGCCACAGAAGCTAAGCGCTCACATCTTGAGCCACAAGCACCAAGCAGAGAGCATACTGGGAATGGCAAGAGTCTAACTCTCAAAGTGTACCCCCAGTGACACATTCCTCCAACAAGGACACACCTCCTAAACCTCCCCAAACAGCACCACCTACTGGGGACCAAGCATTTAAATGCCCAAGACCAGGGGCATTTAAACCACCACAGTAGTGTGATATAAGGGAAGTTATCATAGTGACTGATGTTAATTTACTAACTTAGTGCTACAGTTTCAAAGGGCTTTTAGGGTTGTAGAGAGAGTTGATGATAAAACAATAGATTTCAGGACAAAACCATGTTTCATTTTTTCACAACACAATTGGCAAACAAAGCTAAATACAGCTGAAATAAGTTGCTTTAACTAATCTAAATGGAGAGCTGTACGAACCATAAACAACATTTTCTATAAAATGCTTACATCTTAAAAACATTGATAATGCCTAAATAAATTATCCACACTTGAAACTATGCATTCTATATTTGAATAATGTAATGCAATAAAACTAGACAAGGTCAGGATAAAGAAGTTTAATTTACTAGGAAATAGGAAACAAACATTCCATCTCCAAAATAATTGTTGTATCAAAGAAGAGGCAAAAACTGAAATCACAAACAACCCTAAAAATCATGAGATATACAAATTCAAGGAATGAATAATCCAGAAGGAAGCAAGTGTATAATGCTTAAAAAAAATACAGGAGGCTCTTCATCTAACATAAAATGATAATTAACAAATAAAACCTAGGAAAAGCAGAAGAAAAGTAAAATAAATGAACAGAAAAGAAAGGAGATAAAACTAGGCTTGTAAAAAAAGAAGTCAATGACTAATAATACCACTGACATTATTATGCAAATACTTGATCTAAAAGACTTTAATAAAAACAAGAGAGACTTCTCAGTTTTCTTCTGATGTGTAAAGAGCTTGGGTGAGGTCATTCCCAAATACTCAGAAAAAAACTAGGTGAACAAATTAGAAATTAACAACTTTTCTTATAGTCATCATAAAATAAAGTCCCAGGGGATGCTCCCACCCTAAAACCTAGACAGGCAGGTGAACCCCAAAAGTCAAAGCCAAGATCAGCTTGTCTGATGAACAGGCATGAGTGGCTAACTGGTAGGAACAGAACCATGCATATTGACAGTCCAAAAGGCCATGTATGAGTGAGTTGGAGAGTGAGACACTCTGGAGGGCTGCAGGTTTAATGTTCCCGATGTATTTGTGAAGGTTACCTCAGGAAATCCCACAGGGTTCTCTTCATGAACCATGAGGGATCTGGTCCTTACACAGAAAGGGGAAGGTGGTAGCTATTTCACAAGGCATTTGTCCTTCGGAACAAAAACCTTCTCTCTGACAAGGAAAGTTGGCCAGGGCATGCAGGGCTGGTTGAGATCTTTCCAGATATTCTCCAAGCTGGGCAATCATGTTTCTCTCACTTCAGGATGTTCTCAGCTCTCTGTCTCTCATAAAAGGGGAGAAAGAGCTAACACATAGGTCTACTAACACCCTAAAACTTAATCATAAGCAAACCTTTCCCTAAACTCCAGGGCCATGCTGACAGGTCTCCACCACCACAACAATGGATTCTAGATGAAAACTTGGGAGATGCCAACTCTATCTAAGGAGTTGTTCCTAGGGAAGCTTCATGACACTGAGATGTAGACAAAGCCACAGGAGAATTTGAAGTTACTAGCAGCTATGTTCATACAACCCAAGCCCTACTCAGGTTAGTATGAATGCTTACAGTGAGGCCTGTTTACCATAGCTTCTGACATACATCATTACCAACTTTCAGGAAGAGTTACAAAGAGGTCCAGAAAAGAAATGGTCTAAGGCAAAACAAACCTCATCAGAAATAGGCTCAGATATGATAGATGTGTTAAAATTACCATACAGGGAACTTAAAATAACTTAATACATTAAGGCTATAGTGGAAAATAGTCCATGACAGATAGCTGATGGATAATGTAAGGGGTGGAAATGTAAAAAAGAAGAGAAACAAAGGTTCTGGAAATTGAAAACATTGCAATAGAAATGAAGGACGTTTTGTTGTCAGCAAATAGACCGTATTAGTAGACATGGCTGGAAGAATCAATGAACTTAAAGAAAGGTTGATAGAAACTTCCTATGCTGGTGGGCAGAGAAAACGGAACTGTGAGAGACACTTCTGGATGGTTCAGGGCACACTTAGCTAGAGTGAACAGAGAAATAGACAATAAACATTTGAAGCGTTATTGCTGAAGTTTAAAAAGGGAGTGGTATGCAAAAGCAGAGATGCAGAGAACACAGAGAATGCTAAGTCAGGTGAATCTGGGGTTCAGGAAATTTATCAAAGACAACAACCACCACCACCAAAGGGTCATCAAGTCATCCCTTCATCAACCTGCATGAAACCAAAGGCAAAGCCGGAGGGAAACCCACCTACCAAGCCAGAAGCACAAGGAAGTTCTTGTCGGAAAGTAGCTCGTCAAGAAGAGGAGGCAGCACAATATTTACAGTGTTGAAAGAAAAAGAAAGAAAGAAAGAAAAGCCATCAATCTGGAATTCTATGAGCAACAAAATTATCCTTCAAAAGAGAAGGGGAAATGAAGACTTTGTCAGGAAAACAAAAACTGAGGGAATTTGCTGCCAGCACAAGCCACACAAAAGATCTACAGATGGCAAACATGCAATAAACTATGCTCAACAGCATTTGTCATTAGGGAATTACAAATTAGAAACAAGGAGAAGTGACTACAATCCTATTAGAATGGCACAAATCGAAACCATTGACAGTATTAATTGCTGGGATACGGGACAGCCAGAACTCTCATTCATTGCTGGTGGGAAAACGAACTGGTACAGCCAATTCTGAAAAAATAGTGGAAGTTTCTTATAAAACTAAACGTGGCCCTACAATGTCATCTGCCCACCACACTCCTAGCTACTCACTTAGCTGACTGGTTTGAAAACTAATTTGTACATAAAAAATCTGCACACAAATGTTTACAGGGGCTTTTTATTTATAGATATCTCCTAATTGATCGATGGATAAATAAGCTATGATGCATCTGTGTGATGGAATATTATTTAGCAATAAAACGGTGAGCTATCAAGCCGGGAAAAGATGTGGATTGATTCTAATACAGATTGCAAAACGAAGGAAGCTAGTGGCAAAGGCCAGGGCCCTGTTAGTCTAACGGTGTAACATCTCAGAAAAGAGAAAAGAGTCAGGGAAAGGAAGCTATGTGCACAGCTGAGAAAGCTGACTAAACAGCTGACTAGGTACTACCCCATCCTGCTGTTCCACTCTATAAATGTGTGTGTGTGTGTGTGTGTGTGTGTGTGTGTGTGTGTGTGTCACAGAGTTAAAGCAATTGGCTCAAATTAATAATGACCAGTCAGTAAGGGCAAGAATTGAATAGAAGTTAACGGTCTTCAGAACTCATAATTTAAACCACTTTCGTCTTTGTCTTTTTATCTCTGACCCCATTCAAACATTTTAAAAATTATTAATGAATGGAAGTCACTATGAACTAATTCCCTGTAATTCTAAGGGAGTAGAGGAATGTTCACGCCAGCTGAGCCTGCTACCAACAGCTACTTTTAAAAAATGCAATTTTTATATTTGATTAGAACCCCTTATATGATTCTTTTAAAATTAGCCTCACCCCATAATGTTTCTCACATTAGAACAGGTATGTCACCGGAGTCTGTTAATGAAAGTAAGTCTTGTGAATATTATGGGGGAGACAAAAATCAACATTATTTGTTGATAATGACAATTGCTTACCTAGAAAAGCATGTCAGAATGACATGAAAGGCAATAACACTGATAAAGGCATTTAATCAAATGGTCTATTAAGAGCCAGTTAGATGGCTCAGCGGGCAACAGTGCTTCCAACGAAATTGTTAGCCGCAGAGCCTGGCATTCTTGAGTTCCATTATTGCTACCCAAAGTGTAAAAGGAGAAAACCAACTCCTGCAGCTGTCCTCTGCTTTCCACACATGCATCCTGGCACGTCTATGTCTGGTGTGCGTGTGTGTGTGTGTGTGTGTGTGTGTGTGTGTGTGTGTGTGTGTGTAACCATGTATGTGGGTGCCTGTGAAGGCCACAAGAAGGTGTCACATCCTGGAACTGGAGTTACACATGGTTGTGAGCCACCCTGTCAGGATGCTAAGGACTGAATGCACATCCTCTGGAAGAACAGCAAGAGCTCTTAACTGTCAGGCATCTCTCCAGTCTCCCCCTCCAAAATCAATGGTAATAGTTTCTCTGTGTAATAGAAATAGCTACTTGAAACACTCAAAGCAAAAACAATCATCTTAACAACAACCACAAAACAGGAAATAACAAGGGTGAATCATAACCAGAAGCATGGCAGGTCTATCTAGAAATATCAGATTTAACTTTGGGACAGAGAAAAAGCTCATAAATCAGGAGACATTCATTTTTCCATATTAGAAACTTCAATATTTTAAAGATGTCATTTTCCCCAAATTAATTTATACATTTAATGCAATCCCAATTAAAATTTGATGAGATTTTTGTCTGGAACTTGACCAAATGATTCTCAAGTTCATTTGGAAGAATAATTGTGTTAGAAGAGTCATGAACAGAACAAGAAAAATGAATAATGAGATTGACTTGCCCAATTTGAAATTAAATTATCACTGTGGGATGGCAGAAAATAGCCAGAGAGAGACATGAAACTAAAAAGAGGAACCAGAAACTGAGTAAAAGAGGAATAATGATGTGGTGTATACTAATAGTATCCATTTAAAATATTAGGGAAAACCAACTATTTATTAAGTAGTTGGTTCAACAGAACATGATTGAAGGGAAGTATATAAGGAAAAACAAATTAAAATCTTATACTATAACTGATACAGAAATAAATTCTGAACATTGCAAGATTTTTTGAAAAGAAACCATTAAAATTCTAGAATGTATAAATAGTATCAAACTTCATGGTAGTAAATGACTTAAAGTGTACAAAGTCAATGGCTGAAAGGAAATGATTAATAATGCCTTTGATTATATAAAATTATAAGACTTTTGAATAACAAAACCAAACTCAAATTTACTTGTCCAGCTTAAGATTAAGTAATGTTCTTATACCATCAATAATATTAAAAGACAAACCTGAACATAGTTTGCAAGAATAATATAAAGTACTATTTAGTTTTCTTCACTTATAAGGAGATCATATGAGTCAACAAGATGAGAGGATAATCTTTAAAATATGGTTTAGGAATAGACAAGGCAGTTTACAAAATCTGTACCCATGGTTTTTTCTTTTTCCTTTTTTTTTTTTTTTTTTTTTTTTGGTTTTTCGAGACAGGGTTTCTCTGTGTAGCTTTGCGCCTTTCCTGGAACTCACTTGGTAGCCCAGGCTGGCCTCGAACTCACAGAGATCCGCCTGGCTCTGCCTACCGAGGTTTTTTCATTTTAACATGTTGAATTCGCTAGCTGGGATAAACTAAAACACCAGTGCCTTGTCACTTGTTTGCTAGGTTGAGAATGATGCAAGTTACTGATAGTATCCAGTTTAGTAAGGGCATAAAAACAGATGTCCGCATACATGTAGGTGGGTGAAGGTACACATCCAGTCAACAGACCTAGAGCAGTATACTCTGCAGATTGCAAAGGTGTGCATCCTTAAGTACATTAGGTCAGTTCCTAGAATAAATCTACGGGATATGACTGATGAATAACAAGAGATGCAGGTTCAAGGAAGGTCATAGCGGTCTTAGACTATGAGAAGCTAGAAAACTCTGCCAATATTCATAGTAAAACACTTATTGGCTACATCATGCCACCTCCTGACAGTAGAATATCAGGCAGCAGTTGAAAGGGCAGCTAGTTGTAATTTTTATACATTAGTTAAAATTAATTCTTAAAATTAATTGTTAGAGAATTATATAGTATATTATTTCTGCATTAATTATAGCAGTTTAAAATATTAGGGAAATCAACTATTAAGCAGGTTATTCCATAGAATATGATAGGGGAAATACATAAATAATTGTATAAATATATTGATGTGTATGTATTCAAATGTATGTGTGTGTGATTATAAATTTCCAAGAGGTGATCTGTCTCTCTCTCTGTGTTTCTGTGTGTCTCTGTTCTCTCTCCCTCTCATTCTTTCAGTAAATTCAGCTGTTTAACTAGAACTATGTAAATGTGTAGTTTATTGGCTCTGTGCTGTCCGTACCACTAAAACAGTATTTTCTTCACAAGTTTTTGTGAGAATCAAATAGTTGACACAGAATAACCTTTGCAACAGTACCTGGCATTTAGTTACCTGGTTCAATAATTCACCATTAGCATCAGCATAGTCATTATTACTGTTAATATTCTCCACCAAAATGTAAGAGCACAGATGAGAACAAGCACTCTCCACAATGCAAATCACTGGGCAGTCCTGGAATCTCCTCATTGCTCCCACCTCAGCCCCATGTGGTCTTCAGGGTATAGAGACCTATAAGGTCCCAGTGAGAGACATGTTGAGCCATGGTCATTCTTACTGAAGAGGGACTGACAGTAATCTCTCAAGTCTAGAGACTCCTAGAAATGACCAATGAGATGTGGGGGGCTAGAAGCATGGATTTATACTTGAGACCAGATCAGTGCAATGTTTATAATGGCATTCTCAGATCTGCACACTAATGGCCTCTGAGAAACCCATGGACTAAAGGTAAATTTAAAGCATGCAGGTGTTGTATGTGCAACAAGTTTCTATTTAGAGAACAAAGCATGATCTTAACAACACTCATTCCAATGCATGTACTTATCTTGTTCCTAGGTTTGAATTATAATCCACTACTGCCAGGAGAGCCTGAGCTAAGCTATCCAGACCTGCATCACTGGTCCAATTTCAGGATGGTCCTTTTTACTGTTTCAGGGCTTTGCTGATCAGAATGGTTAACCTGAGCCCTGTGGAAGAAGCAGGTCCTGAGCCTTTTCTGCCATAGAGAAAAGGAGCAACACTGAAGACCTCCACCAGCAACAGATGAATAGCAGGATCTTGTTTGCCGTGGAGAAATGTTGATTTCATATTTGTCTGTCCGTGTGAGATGAATGCTGGGCATGATTTACTCACTCCAGAAAGTGTTGCCTGTAATGTGGAGACACAGACCAGTTTAAAAGGAACAGTAATCACAGCCTGTGCTATTCATCTTTGGCTGCCTGGAGCACCGTGAGTTGATTGACTCTTGCCACAGCTGGCTGCTGGGAGAAGCTGTCCCCTCCCACCTCCCAGTGGCTCAGCCCTCCCTTGCTCCTTGCTGGCTTGAAATTCCCTAGCTCCTGAGATCCCATTCTGTAGAGTTGAGCATTAAGTCACTGTTTTCTGTGACAAGCTGCTTAGCTTACCTCACCAAACCACTGGCACCTGCTATCCAATCTGTGACCTTCAAGTAGATTGCTAGTTTGCTGTCTTGCCAGTTCATCATGGAGCCAGTTGTGCCTCTAGAACTGTGTGAGTTGCCCATCCAAGATGCTTTTGTATGCCAGCCTTCCTTGGGGGCAGGCCTGTCCATGCTGGAATTCAGCCTTTGTTCTTACTTGTTTCTCTTGATTCCCTTACCTAATATCAAGCTTCTAGAGGCTGAAACCACTGGGATCATTAATCCCAAATGGTGACATTGCTGGTCCATTTGAGACTCCAAGACTGTCTAGGCAGCTAGAATCGTGTTGCTACACAGAGGATTTCTTGGATAAACCTTGTCTGTTATCTTCCACCACTCTACTTGAACTCTGCCCTGTTTCTATAGTTGGTTTTGCCTTTCCATTGTCAGCCAGTTTATGGGGCCAGCTGTGCCTCTGGAACTGTGTGAGTTGCCATCTGAGACACTGGCTCAGGAAGACCCTGTATATCAGTTGGAACCCCAAGAGTAAACAAGACATCCCCGCCTTTTCTATAATGGCAATGCAGTAGGCGATAGGTATGAAATAAGTCACAATGTCATATAAGATCCCATGAGAGGGATAGTGGTGTAGTGAAAACAAAGCAAGGACACATTGTTACCCCTGAACCAGTTTTGGTGATAGGCATCAAGGGAAGGGAAGGGCTCTCAGATGTCTAGAACACACCCAAGAGTCCACAGAGAGCACTGACCACTGTATGCAGCAGGGCAGTGGAGTTAACTCAATACACACATTAGCTGTCCGAGAACCCAATTCTATTCCCTCCAGGGAAATGAGAGAGAAACACGAGGGGAAGGGGAATTGTTTAGTGTTTGACGGCATGTTCCTATTTTTAAACTCTTTATAAACATCTGAGGTCCCCTCTCATCAACCCTGTGGGATTCTGGGTGCCTAATTCCTCAGAAGTGTTTTCCTCTAGAGGGAATGTCTGAGCAACAGTAGTAGTGTCACACTTGTATCTAGGCTGTTTCTCACTGGGAATTATTTGTTTGAGAGACTTTTCTCAGATGTATGGAAATCTGATGTGATGTAAAAGCCTTTTGGGAACAAACATTAGACATAGCAGGATGTACTACAGGATTCTATGGAAAGGAAACACGGTCTTTTATTTATTAATGTGTTTTTGAAAGTTTCATGCATGTGTAGGCTACATTCTGCTCACACCCATCCCTGCATCCTCTCTCACCCTCCTCCCACTTCCAGCGACCCTCTACCTCCCTTTCACCGAGTCCCCCTCTCATGTCTTTTGTTTGTTTTTGTTGTTTTGGCTTTGTGACCCGTTGGGTTTACCCAGGGCCACTCATATAAGCAGGGGTGGGGGGTTGGGAGGGGTGGAGCTCTCCAGTGGAGGACAAATGTCTCACCAATGGCCACAGCACTGAAGACAGTCATTCCCCTTTGCCCCAGCAGCCCTAGACTACCATTCCCTCCCATGGACAGGGCAGGCATTCCCTCCTCCAGCTCTGACTGGATGTTTACAGGCTCAGTCTTGCACAGCCCCGTTAACCATGCCATGCCCCTAAGTCCAGCCTTCCTCTACCCCTTGACTCTTGCATTCTTTCCATCTCCTCTTTCATGGTGAAGAAACAATTCTCTTCTTTTCTTTTCTTCATTAATTTTTTATTCATTTTACATACCAACCACAGATCCCCCTCTCATTCCTCCTCCCACTCCTCCCAGCTTTCACCCCCGCAACTCACCTCTCAGCTCCTCCTCCACAAGGTAAGGCCTCCCATGGGGAGTCAGCAGAGCCTGGTACTTTCAGTTGAGGCAGCTCCAAGTTCTTCCCCCTGCATCAAGACTGTGCAAAGTGTCCCACCATAGGCAGTGGTCTCCAGAAAGCCAGCTCATACCAGGGATAGATCCTGATCCCACTGCCATGGGCCCCTTAAGCAGACCAAGCTACGTAGCTGTCTCACTAATGCAGAGGGCCTAGTCCAGTCCCATGCAGGCTCCACGGCTGTTGGTCTAAAGTTCATGAGTTCCCACTAGCTTGGTTTGGTTGTCTCTGTAGGTTTCCCCATCATGATCTTGATGCTCCTTGCATCAAGGAATCCCTCTTCCTCTCTTCGACTGGACTCCTGGAGCTCAGTCTGGTGTTCTTCGGCTGTGGATCTCTACATCTGCTTCCATCAGTTACTGGATGAAGGCTCTATGATGACAGTTAGGATATTTACCAATCTGATTACTGGGGTAGGTCAGCTACCTGGTGCTAGGGAAGTTCCCAGGAATCCACAAGGAGGACCCCAGCTTAGACTACTAGCAGTAGTGGAGAGGGGGCCTGAGGAAACAAATCCTCAATGCTCATCATAAAAGAAAGCAGTGATTTCAAAGAGTAGCAGCACATGTACTGCAGAGACACGGTGGGCTGTTTCCTTCTCACACCGAGCATAACTTTACACTGTCCATCGGGCTGCTGGGACACTTTGTCTGGCTCTCTTTTGTCTGACGGTTGGTTTGGTTTGTTGCATGTTGATAGTGCTAGGAGTAGAACCCAGAGCCTTGCACTTGGATAAGGCCTGGGTTCCACTAAGCTGTCCCTTAGCCCCTGACACCGGTTTTTGAAAGGCATATCTTAGAGTTTTGCTTCATGGATAAGTTAATGTTTGTTTTTCAGAAACTACTATGCTAAATGCTGTACTCTGGCTCTGCTCCATTGCTCCATACCAAAATGGCCTCAGTTTTAGTCTAAAACTTAATTTAGTATTCCAGGAAAGGTGAGAGACAGTTAAAGAGGAAATATAAATAGATGCCTCCTTGGTTCCAAACATGATTCGGCAGTGGCTGCAGCCACGAACTCAATTGCTTTCTCTGACCTCAGGGACCAGGAAGACTGGGACTGTAGTCTGCTCATAGATGGGCCCAAGGTGACCTAACAGTCATTTGTGAGGAAACTGAAAGCAAAAAAAGATTCAGTGCCTCAGAGAGGTGTGGTGATATTGTGTTCCTCAATATATTGTGCACCCTAATAAACTTATCTGGGGTCAGAGAACAGAACAGCCATCAGACATAAAGGCCAGAAAATAGTGGCATACACACACCTTTAATCCTAGCATTCTGGGGGCAGAGATCCACCCGGATCTCTGTGAGTTCAAAGCCACACTGGAAATAGCCAGGCATGGTGACACATGCCTTTAATCCCAGGAAATGATGGCAGGAAGCAGAAAGGTATATAAGGCATGAGGACCAGGAACTAGAGCCTGGTTAAGCTTTTAGGCTTTTGAGCAGCAGTTCAGCTGAGACCCATTCGGATGAGGACACAGAGGCTTCCAGTCTGAGGAAATAGGATCACCTGAGGAATTGGTGAGGTGAGGAAGCTGTGGCCTGTTCTGTTTCTCTGATCTTTCAGCATTCACCCCAATACCTGGCTTCAGGTTCGTTTTTATTAATAAGACATTCTAATAATTTGTGCTACAGAGTGGCCCACAGGTGGTATGGGTGAGTGACCCACATAAAGAGTGAGTGGGCCACAATGAGGTGGGTGAGTGACCCACATATGGAGTGAGTGGGTCACATGTGAGATGGGTGAGTGATCCACATATGGAGTGAGTGGCCCACAGGTGGTGTGGGTGAGTGACCCACATAAAGAGTGAGTGGCCCACATATGGAGTGAGTGGCCCACAGGTGAGGTGGGTGAGTGACCCACATATGGAGTGAGTGACCCACATATGGAGTGAGTAGGACACATGTGGGGTGGGTAAATGAGCCACATATAGTGTGAGTGACCCACATGTGAGAACCACAGCCACACCATGTTGTAAGGAAGAAGAGTATTGGTTGACAAGAACAGGGAAGAGTTGCCCCAAGTTACTTGTAAGCTAGAGCTGAAAGAATGAACATGTTACAAAAGCCAAACCCAGGAGAAGTCTGTAAGCAGACCCAGGTCTGAGAAAGTCACTGGACTCACTTAAACATTCTGTGTTTCTGTGCTGTCCCCCATGGCTGGAGCCTCAGGGCCTTCTCTGTCACACATGCAAAACCAATCTGCTCCCGTGACATAGAGCATGAAAGTTCATCTCCTAAAACTTTACACCCTATTGAAAGAATATAATAGTGTTAAAGAAAAGCTAATTCCGTGATCCCTTCACATCGGGATACAGATGGGAGGCCATTTTCAAGGGACATTTTTTTTTGTCCCAATTCCCATCAAATAGCTTCTGAAATAGGCATGATACAGCCCCCTTGAATAAAATAAAATACCTTATTTAATTGGCTGAGTGACACTCGGGATTGTGCTGCCAAAGCAAGTTCCAACAGGCCCAATCAGAAGCAATATTAAAGGGGAAAACTCAACTGTGCAGTGGCCTGGGCCCCAGCCCACACGGACCACCAGCCTGGGCTGCTGGAAATGAAAACATGTCTAGGAGGATGTAAATGAAATCTGCAAAGGGCAGAAGGGAGAAGAATCCATTTCCTAGGGTAATGAGCTCACTGATTGCAAGGATGACACTCTGCCTGACCTTCAGGATTCAGAGGGACATTATATATAGGGACAGGAACAAGGAAGACCCGGGAAGAAATCCTCATCAAAAATGACCCATAACCTCCCTTGTCCTGAAGAAGGCTGAGATGACTGGAGAACCAACCAGCATAATATGAAGTATTGCATAATAATTACAATTTTTCCCTGTGATACAGTTCTATTGCAAGATATGTTCTGGGGAAAGATCATCACTTGCTTTAATATAACATACTAGTGAAATAAATGTCTTCCATGGTGCTGGGTGATTCAGCATTCCTTCATCTAAGCTCTTTGGAGAGCAGCAATGAATGACGCAGCTGTACATGTAGACAGTGTCCTCACAATTGAGTAATGATATCTAAAACTGGTGTGGATACAATAGACCTGTGAAGTAAGAATCTTCTGGAAGATTTAAGTCTTGCTGTTCTCACAGTAAGAACTCAACAGACCCTAGACAAAGCCACACAAATCACATCAAGATACGAAGGAAGCCAAGATGGGCCCAGAATTCTGAAGCCACAGAGACACACTGCAACAGAGTCCTGGGAGCAAGGCAACCAGATGTAGCTGCTCAGGGCTGCCCTACCTTGCTTGTCCTTGTTCACACTGCTTGCCCTGACCCCAAGTGTTCTACAGGATTTAACGTGAAACAAAGGACAGTCAAGCTGAGTGCTACCAGGGTATTGATGCAAGAGTGTGAGTCCTCACAGTAAGGGGATTCTAAATAGATTTTTATAGGGTTAACAGCTGCTCCTGGGAGCCTCTGGGAAAACTAGACCAGAGCATAAAAAACACCCACCATTTTGTTTTTACTCTTCGTGTGGATTTTGACAAATGAGAGTAACAACTAGTTGTCATAAAAAGGCCATGGAAATAGAATTCCAGAGACAGGAGTATTGTTGATTTAATCTTAGCATATTCATAACAAATGAGTCAGTGCTTTTATATCTAAGTTATGTCATGTTCAAAGGAAACTCCATTTCCCCAAATTCTGGTGGTTAGACAAAAGCCACCATTCCTCAGGCACTTGTGAAGCCTGGTCCCCCTCTACCAAAGGGACTCATTTCTCTTATCACTGGCAGAAGGGAAAGGGATGGCTACCTGCAGTGCCTATTAGCATACTCATGCTGGCATCCAGGCTCCCTCAGCATCACAAGTAGCTGTTACACATTTCAGAGGCTATGTTAGCATCCTACCTCTGCTCACCTCACCCCCTACCCTAGACTTCTTTAGCTCATGGGCTTCCATCCCCTAAGCTACTCATTCTCCTTATAGCCCTGCTGTTTCAGCTATACCCCATCTCTGGTGCCTGCTCTTTTTGTCTTCCTTGCTTAGTCTTCTCCTCCGTCTCTGTCTCCCACCCTCCCACCCCCCACCCACTCCCAATCTGCTCTTCTGCTTTTCTCACGGTCAAGTTTAGTCTGTTGGCCATGTTCAATCTACAACTACTCTCACTCTGCTTTGGACTCTTCTAGATGCTCTCTCATATCTACAATAAAAAAAACTTCCCCTTAACCATACCATGGAGTGGTCATGTTGTCAGTTTGTACATATTAGACCTAGGGGGGGAAAAACTAAAATGCTGATTAATGTATGGTTAATTAATACAATTAATGTTTGAAAATAATGTTTCCAAATGCAGAAAAGAAATAGTAAGTAACATTACAGAATATGAGGATCATATGTAAGACTGGGACTTCCAGAAGAATGGCAGTGGCTGAGGGGATGGAATGAAGCAATAACATGTTTTGCCTCTGAATTGTGGGGTTGTTTATGAGCAATTTCTTTTTCGGCTGCTTGTAAATTTTTTGTTCTATCATTTATCTACAGCTAAGTGGTTTTTTTGCAACCTCAAGACATTATTCAAAGAAAAACAGCATTCTCTAGCTGTGCTGATTCTAAGTCCTGGTAATCATGGGTGATCTTTGGTAAGGTTAGCATCAAAGACACTAAGAGGGAAATGAACAGCCTTGATTATATCACCCATGTATGGGACATCTAATTCTGTCTGCCATTCAATTCTGTTGGTTCATGCAGGATTTCTCTTTCTGAATTCAGTCAGTTTTGAGACAACTGTAAAAATTATGTTCAGGGATGCTAAGAGAAAGACCTAGACCTCTATGTGACACCAATTTATGACTACCCAGCCCTCTCTCTGGTGGCTCACTAAGGGTACAATATAGATATCCAATTTGGGTTTTAAAGGTGTGTATAAAATGATCTGGTCAATAACAGAGTGGATGCAGTCATCTCTGACAGAGAACTCTATGTGCAGATGAGGGAGTGTGAATAAAATGGGCACTGGGGAGAGAACAAGGAGAGGAATAAGACTCTAGTGCAGCAGTTCTCAATCTGTGGGTCATGATTCCTTTGGGGGAGGTTGAATGACCTTTTCATAGGGATCACATATCAGATCTCCTGCATATCAGATATTTATAATTCATAACAATAGTAAAATTACAGTTATGAGGGAGTCACAAAATAATTTTATGGTTGGGGTCACCACAACATGAGGAGCTAGCTGTATTAAAGGGTTGCAGCATTAGGATGGTTGAAAACCACTGCTCTAGTGGATGTAGAGTACAGGGAACAGGATGGGGTACAAAAGTCTGAATAGGTGGCTGGAATCAGGTAAGAGAAGACTTCTAAGTGCCACCTAAGAGTTTGGATATGATTTTCAACATATCACCAGGAAATGGTATTGGTAGCTGTTTTCAACATAGGTCATTCACATTCTGTCATCAGAAATGTTTATATTTGAATTCTTTGTTGATTCCAAGATCCTAATTTAACATTAAGTCATTCTTATGCATTAAGAGTTTAAACAATTCACTAATGCACCTCAGTATCTCACTTTGTCATACTTTAGAAATACCATTACTGTTCATTCATTCATTCACTCATCCATCTATCAACAATTTCAAATATGTTTCATATGCCCCCAAATAGGAAGAATAAAAGACAATGAAGACAATCACTGTGACATTATGAAATAACTATACAGTTGGAAGAGTGTGTTGATTATTGAACTCCATTTTATAAAGATTGTGTAGAAATACTGGGAGAAATGATGGATAAGTAATAAATCTGGACATGGAAAGATTGTCAGACAGCTCATACAACAATCTGATAATATGAAGGTCAAAATAGAGGAAGCTGTGGTCAAAGACACTAGCAAATGAGAAAGGAAACACCTGCAACATACTTTCACACAGGAAAAACCAACAAGCGCTGAATGGCCGCTGGGTCATACACTCTCTCCTGAGGGGTGGAAATAGAAAAAGCTGTAAAGACTGATGAAGTGTGTTAGCTCATTGTTCTTTACTTTCTTAACATCTCATGTACCCTGGGGATTGCCAGGATCCTCATCCTTTGGATGTGCCTTCCTGGGCTAAGGAGGCTGGAAAACTAACCCCTGCTACTGCCTTGCAGTTAAGTTTTGGTTTGTGGCCCAGGTGCCAACAGTGAAATGCACTCTTGGAAGACTGGCATTTGGAAGTGAGTGCAGTAGAGAAAAGGCATGGCAGGGAAGCATCCACTTCTTCTGAGTGGACTTAGAAGCTCCAGCCAGATTCTGTGGTCAAGACTTTGGGCACAAGCCTATAGCCCGTGCATTTCTGCTGTGTGGCCGTGATCCTGGGACCTAAGGTTAGCCAAATTGTGTCCTTTCTTGCTGCTTGAGGCAGTGAAGATGAAATAGGACTTCTCGGGAGATGAGCTTGGGTTGCCACTCTAGATCATCTCCGGTGACCCAGCTGGCCCCTGCATCTCGATCTCCTCTGGTAATTTGGTAAACACAAAGTTCTCTCTATCAAATCTCTGCTTTCTAAGTAAGCATGATTAATTTGTTCTCCTGCTCCCTGGCTGGTGTCACCACTCAGGGCTGTATTTCATCAAAGGCTGTCTGACAGGACTCAATAGATACTTGGATATATGTGCTTATGTCTTCATGGAGTCCTTTGTTCTCCTTTAGCCTCCAAGCTCTGAGAGACTCTCTCTTTTCTCACATCACAAACACAATGTTCTATATGCAGCATCAATCATTAAATTTACTTTGAAAAATAATTACTGCTTTTCTTCTCAACTCTGGTTCCAAAAACAAAGGCCATGATCATAAAAGAGAAAACACTGAGTCAGGGGCGGTGGAGGAAGGTCTCATAACTATTAGCTCAAAAGTAGTACTAAGTTCTGTGGACTCAACATTACTTGTGGAAGGAAAGAGGTTTCTGTTTCTTAAGCTTCCAGGTGACATTAGATGAAGCCAATGTGCAGATGAGGAGAGGGTACATAATAGACTTGGTTGCTGTGCTTCTCTTCTAAGAGATTAGAAGCTTGGGAGGATACTTTCTCTGCACTGGGGAGATTGTTCAAGGAGCCTGATTCTCTAGGGCAGTGGTTCTACACCCTGGCTACTCTTTAGGATTCACTACTGGAGCTAGTGACCTGCCCTACCCTCAGAAATTCTTTTATTCCCCTCTCTTCAACTGGGAGAGGAAAAAAAGCCATTATTTTTAAGAATTCACTAATAAGTGTCCCCCTGATAAGTTTTATGGACCAGTGTTGAGAACCACCTGGATCCATGCAGGCAATCAAAGCCATCATCCTATTTTCCATTTATGTTTTTTACTTGTCTGCAGTGTTTATCATTAGTCTGCTTTTCCGTTCATAGCCTCTTCACTTAAATCCTCTTATTGTTTCTTTGATCAATTATGTCAGAGAAGCTTCCATTTCCAAAACATAATTTTGTTTCCATCCCATAATTTAGCAGTACCCCATGGATTTTAACATACCACTGCTTTGGTACAAGTTCTAAATATTTCCCAGTTCTTAATATGATTTAGTTCCAACCTATGAATTATTTTTCAAAGTGTGTGCATATTTTTATTTGCAGTATATTTATATGATGGCTTGGGTTATCTTTTTTTTTCATTAATTTTCACTTTAGCTGTTTCTATATTTTCCCCACACTCCAGACCCTGGAAGTCACTACCCTATACTCTGATTTCATAAGTTCAACTTTTGAGATGTATATCAGTGAGATATCTCACATTTTTATTAAATTCAATACTGAAAAAAAATTCTCTTGCCAACACTTGGTTAGAGCTTATCTAAAGAACCCCCCAAAATCAATAAGAAATGCTTCAATTAATGAATAACCAAATAATTTAGAAAAGGAGGTATGAATGGCTAATAAGTACATGAAAACATTTTGTACCTCTCTAGTCAGAAGGAAAATACAACTTCATATACAATGTGTAGGGAATAGAATACCTGGATGTCCTCATATCACTGTATAACATCCAACAACCTTGGAAACTGGGTATTTTGGCAGTTTCTTACAGTTAAGAACATACCTACTCTGTAGCTCAGCAGTCACTCTCCTGGGCATTTATCCAGGGGGAAGGAAAAGGTTGCCCACAAAAAGGCAGGTGTGCAAATATTCACAGCAACTCAATCCACGTGTTCACCAGCAAATGAATGCATGAGCAATAGCTGATGACTTCATGATATATGACACTAGGGAACAATAAAAATTAACAATTTGCTGTTATATGCACCAGTGTGGATTATTTCCAAAGACTGCTGAGCAAAAGAGGCCAGACAAAGGAACTTGCTTTAGGATTCTATGTAAATGATGTTCACAGACTAAATTCATGCCTATATGTGGGTGAGGGTGATGTCTGATGACTGGCTGTCTTTAGTGGGAACATGGGCCTAGTATGAGGCTAGTGCAGAGCTTTAGAGAGCACATTTATGTAAAGCACATAATCTTCGGCTCCTGGTGAGTGACACCCTAATCTTTGAGTCTTATGTGCCCTATCTACTGAACCCCTTCCAGTGCTAATCTGGGGAAAAAAGAGGAAATAAGAAGTGTGTTAGTCTAACACTCCCCATGTCACTGCAACCAAACACGTGACTAGAAGAAAATCCAGTGAAGGATGTCTTTTGGCCCTTGTTTCCAGGGAAAACAGTCTATCATAGCATGGTACTGTTTATGCCAGTGGAAATGTGGGGCTAAGACTCCTCTAGGGACCTGGAAGTAGAGCAAAGAGAGGGTCAAGCACTCTGTGATCTTCCTCCTTTGTTACTTTTTATTCATTCCAGGACTCTAGCCCATAGGCTGGTACTGCCCACATTCAGTATGCATGTTTTGCCTGGGATAGCCCTCTCTAGAAAACCCTCACAGGCATACTGAAAGGTGAGAGTCTTCATTGCACTAGCATTTTCATAATCCAACCAAACTGACAATAAGAAATAAACCGTCATGGGGTTTAACCACAAGGGGCTCAAGATAACATTCTGGAGCGATGGACATATTCTGTATCAACATTGGGATATGATTACACGCAGATGTATAGCCAAGTTCATTAAGTGTTTTCCTTAATATCTTTCATTTTGTCAAATGTAAATTCAAAGGGTTGATTAAAAAAATAAAAAGACAATTCTGAAAAGTAGAGTAGGAGATCTTACCAGTTATTAGTAATATTAATTAGAAAGTTATAGTAGACTAACTGGCCAATGCAATAGACCAGATAACAGAGACAGATGCAAACATGTTGAAACTTGATGTTTGACAGAGATGATGATACTCAGAATATTGGTTATCCGATTAAAAAATAAAGGTAGATTCTAGCTTATACCAGACACAAATGCAAATAGTAGATTTTGTAGAAGCCCAAAAACAAACAAATGAAAATTCACACTTCAAACCTTAGAGAAGAGCAGGAAACATATTTAACAGGGAAATAAGAATTGTTTTCTTTATAAAGACATCAAAAGCAATAAGCCAAAAAGAAAATGCTCATACATTTATCTTTAAAAAAGGCTTAAATGGCCTTTTAGTAAAATACCCTATAAACAATGGGCAAAATCAAACCACGGAATGGAGGTAGTTATTTGTGATGCCTAATAGCTAACGGAGATTTAAGATGCAGAGTGCATAAAGAATTCTTCCCAAAAAGGACAGTGAGTTGACTCAGCTCATAAAGGCAGTTGCTGCCAACCCCAATGACCCAGGTTCCATCCCCAGGACCCTAATGGTAGAAGGGCAGAACCAACTGACTCCCCAAAGCTGTTTTCTGAGCTACACACAAGCGGGGGCGGGGGGGGGGGGGCGTGCGCTAAACTAAATAGATATTAAGAATTTCAAGAAAATAACAATAAAAGAAAAAAGAGAGGATATAAAAACAGACTATTTGACAATACTCAGTAAACTTAAGATGCGCAACCTCAATAAATGTAAAACACAAATGACATGCTTTTATTTTTCAATGGGAAGGCTTCAAATAATGCAATGGAAACATTAGCGTGGGCTTGTTGAGAAGTGTATTTACTACTCAGTCTTCACAGGAATGACATCTTTTAGTGTAACTGTGAATAAATTTAATTGTTTTCATTAAAATCATGAATGTGTGTAATCTTGGTCCCAGAAACTCAATTTTTAGACACCTAGATAAATCAATCAAGAAGACTCTTACATGAATGTTAATAATGCTATCATCTGATAATTAAAATTATTAGAAAAGTTTTTATCAAAAATAGGAATGAATAAATAGATTAGGATACATAGTCATCTGGTAGCATGAAAATGTCCAAAATGAAAGAGGCAAATTGGAAATTGGAATAAGTGTGACATTTTTACACCTTTAAAGAAAAGCATATAATATTAGAGAGTCCCAAGGATGAGAACAGAAATATGCATGTGCATATTTTTAAAGATAAAAGAACACAAAAATAAATTGTATTTTCATTTTCCATTTCAGTTGCATGTAGTCAACTGTGGTCTGAAAAGTGTTCAATGGAAATTTCCAGGAAAAAAAATTTAACTGTAGGCCATTCTGAGCAGCATGATGAATTCCCATGTCATCTGACTCTAAGTCAAGGATCCTCTCTGCCCACCTGTGCTATTAGTCATATGGCAACCACCTCATTACTGGATCAACTACCATGATATTTCCAATGCTGTGCTCAAATAGTCCTCCTGGGTCAGCCTGATGCTGCACGCCAATACCTACACCACTCGCCTAACACTGTCCGGCACATAAGCAGTATATCATCTCTCATCAGCATCTGAGTACAGCACGAAAAGACATTTAAGAAAGAGAAGGCCAGGGCTCAAGAGAAAGCTCAATGGTTAAGATCACTTGCTGCTCTTTCAAAAGACCAGGGTTTGATTCCCAGCACCCACATGACAGCTCACAACCATCTGTAACTCCAGTTCCAGGAGATCTGATGCCCTCTTCGGGTTTCTGTAGGTGCCAGGCACACACACATACATGATAAGAAACTTATACAGAAAATGAAAATAAATTTTTAAAGAAATAAGAAAGCCCATGATTGCATGGCTTTATTATAGTATATTATTGTGATTGTCCTATAAGTATTGTTGCGAATCTTTTCCTGTGCCTAATTCATGAGTTAAACCTTGTCATAGGAATCTGTATATAGGAAAAGACATAATGCATACAGAGTTCATTATTTCCGTAGCTTCAGGTATCTGCTATTTATCTTGGAATTTATCCCCTGTGCATAAGGAGGAATACTGAGCATTTGAGTTTCATCTATGGAGAAAAGGAACTGCACATGAAAAGATTTCTAAAGGGGAAAGTGTAGAAATCAAAGGATAGGCAAGACCATATGCCAAAGGTTACCACTCTTAATCCCTAATGGTGGGGATATGAGTTCTTTGTTTATTAATGGGGGTCTCAGGTAGCCCTAGAATGACCTTAACTCTGACCCTCCTGCCTCCACCTGCTGTGCTTCAGGGCATGCATCACCACACCCAGCCATGGGGAATGTTTTTTAAATAATTGTATTTCTCATATTTTTGTGATTAAAATTACTTTGAGATGTTAAAAGCTCTGGGCTGATAGCACAACAAGCCATTAACTCTGCCACAACTGAACAAGCAACCTTTGCTCTTCCCATATTTCCTCATTAATGTAAACTCAAATGTGCTTTGAATGGTGGAATGAGTTTTCAATTCGGCCCTAAAGTTGAGATTTTCTGCTACAAATGATCGGGGCTAGGTCTTCCATGCCTTTCCCTTGGCTAAGACAGGATGCCTCTTGGTTGTCAGGATTAAGGTTGACAGCCAGTACAAAGCTAGTAGGTGCCTCCTCTTTGGTATTACAGTTCTATACCTATTTTTGTCTGGTAGATATTCCAACACCCCCAAGACCCTTTTTCAACAAATCTTCCCATGAGCATCTAACATCCAAGAGAAGAGTTACAAGTAGAACCAGAGAAGTCCAAAGTGAATTAAAATATCAGGTTTTTGACAGAAGAGAAAAAAATAGCCCCTGCTAATAACCTGATTCGACATTTGATTTATGTGGCCCTAAAAGGACAGCCATAAAAATGTATAAGTGAAGGTGTAACACCAAGTGATTTACAAAGGCCCTGGGAGTGTGGGTGACAGAAAGCGGTGAAAGTGAGAGCCATAAATCCAGTCTAGGAATCAGTGTTTGATCTCTCACCCTCCAAGACCTGAGCACACGGGGGTCCTTCACTCATGGCACCTTTTATTCAGCCTTCAATATGATGATTATTGCCCAGTTTCCAGGTTATGGCTGGCACTGGGCAGGGCATGGAGTCTAAGTGTGGCTCTAGGGATGCCTAGTGAGAAAGAAGCCAAAGGATAGAATCCAAACTGTTGACAAATTAATCATATAACAAACCAAGCAGCTGGTCAACAGGCAACATTAATCTTTTGTAATAGATGGGAGTGCTAAATTAACTTCATTTTAACAAATGAAAATTCCAGAAAGAAGTGGTTTCTGTTCTCTAATATCTCGAAAGGTTCCCCAAGAAGAGGAAAAGCACCTCATCTCCAGATGATAGCAACACCAAGGAATTTTTTTAAAAAGTGAAGTTCACCTGCCAATATGCACTGAGCACTTTCTTTGTGTCCAACACTGTTCTACACTATTTTAGGAGCTACACGTCAGGTAGTGATGCCGGCAACTGACGAGATACACAGAGCCACAGGAAACCACACTTTAGTGGACACGGAACTATATTATGCCAAATAAAGGAAGACACTCTTCCTTATATCAGAAGTCTCTGATTACTCAGAATAACATGCTAGAGAGTGATCAAAGGGCAGGGGAAATTACTTAGGAAGGTGATTAGAGAAAGGAGCTTGTGCTCAAATTTGAATAATGAGGCTCATACCATGCAACAGTCTAGAGAAGAAAAGTTCCAGAGAAAAGCAATAAGCAAATTTGTGTTGGAAAAGCCTGGAAACATTAAGGAACATGAAAGCCTACTGGGAATTTAACGAATTAATAGACTGGAGAAGGTGACATGGAGATATAGGCAGGACAAGAATAGGAGGCCTATAGGCTTTGGGAAAGAATTTGGATCATACCAAGAGAAGGAGGTTCACACAGGTGAAGTAGACCCTTGAATCATGCCACCTTACACCTGGTTCCAGATGCAACAGAGCTGGAAGCTCCTGTACCTACTGCCAGCATCTCAATCACACAACTTTGGAATGTATGCACTCTCAAAGATCAACACATAAAGTCACAGTAGTTGGGGTAGCACAGTGTTAGGCCAAAGACAGACAAAACAATGCAACCAAAGAATTAATAAGACTCACACATACACAGCCATCTGACATAATAAAGTCTACACTGTGGCTCATTATAGAAAAGAGACTCCCAGAAGATTAAACATAAAAGAAAAATGAACAACAATAAATATTCTAGAAGAAAATATAGAAAACTATATTTATGGTTTAGGGGTAGAAGAAGAATTTACCTTTTTATTTTTATTTTTTTGTAAAACACATAAAGCACAAACCATGAAGAACATTGGTCCACTGGAGTATTCTAAATGAGAGATTCATCAAAGATAAGAAATCTGCAAGTTTTTACCATAACCCGTGTGTTAATCATGACCTTAGTAACAACCTTCAGACTAACTGAAACTGACCAGTCTTCATAGTTGGATCTGGACTGAGGGGTTGCCCAAGATGCAAGACTTTCAGGGCTAACGTTGGGAAAGTGCCAAGTAAAGTGGGATGCTATTTTCTCTGTGGTTGATGATTTACAAGTCCATATATTCAGGTGGTTGCTAGACATTCCCAACTCAATTTCTGTTGGGTATCTGAAGCTCAAGGTGTCCAACCCTGAACTAACTCATGGTCTAACTCTCATACACCTCCCCCTCCAACTCCCTGTTCACAGTGAATGGCTACCCAGCAACTTTGCTAATGAATACAAACACCTTCCCTCACAACTAAGTCAACTACATTGATCCCATGATGGGCATTTTGAACTACATTACAACAAACAGAAAAATAAATCTTCTCCTGAGAAGCTGACATTCTAGTTTTAAAAAATGGACAACCTAAATAAATACTAAGCTATTCAATAAGTCAATGCTACACCAAAAGATACAGCAGGAGACAGGAAAACCAAGAATAGAATAGGATTATTGTAAGACAGTCAGTGGGGATGTCTCAAGGAGATATCTGAGTAGAGGTTTAGAGTGATCTGAGGAAATGAGCTGTGTAAAGATTTAAGAGGAGGATGTTCCTAGTAAATGGATCAGCAAGTACAAGGAATATAGCATGATTGAGGAATGAGAAAGAGGTCAGGGTCATTGGACTTTAAAGGCAAGCCAAAGGTGATAAAATATTGTGTCATAAATAGCAAAGCCAGATCAAATGTGGCTTTGTAGGACATTGTTAGAACTGTGGCTTTCACTCAGTCTCAGTGCAATGGGAAACTAATACAGTTTTGGAATGATTTCAGTCTGTATTTTAGAAGGATAGCACTGTGAATGATTGTGATCCACAGATGAGCACTCATCACAATGCTACTATAATATCCCAGGGAAGAGCATGATGACTTGGGCTATGGTAGAAAGAAGGAAATAGTGAAAAACTATTGGGTTGCATACATTTTCAAAGCATAGCAGACATAACTAGTTAATGGATTTTATATTCATTGAATTAAAGGAGGAGGAGAGGGGGGAAGGAGGAGGAAGGATGACTCCAACACTGCCTTCATCATGTCCATAGATTCCTGTCACAAGTCTAGTCCAGGATAGTCCCATCTATCCTTGGAATCTTTGCAACATCAAACAGTGTTCTGATTGGCTCCTCTCTACCCCTTTCATCCTTTCTGAACCCTGTACAACACCATCAGGGTGATTTTAATAGAAAGCCAGGCTGATAGCAGTACGTCCCTGATCATTTCCCTTAGTGATTAGGGCAGAAATCCATGATTCTCCTTTGTCATGGTGATTGCCAGAAACAAATATGGAAGTGTTCGTTAATCTCTGGTTTCTCTTCCAGAGTATAATATCGATAAAAGCATCAACTTCGCACATTTTGCATACTGCTCTATTCTTTCCATGTAGCAACTTTGGTGAAAGTATGGAATTTATTTATTTATTATTTACATAAATGATTGAATATTTGAAAACTGTGCATCACATATGAAGTCAACAGACCAATAATCTCTTATGCAAAGACTCACAAAGTGTTTGACTCATACATTCTTCTTGAAAAATTACTTCAAGATCTACTTCAGCCAGCTGAAAAAGAAATGAATCAAAATTTAAAACTCATAAATAGTAAAGTCATGGTGTGGAAGAACTGGTAATGAGCAACTGAAAGCATTTAAGGACATAATTTATTCTAAGTAACTGTGGCAAATACAGTTCCAGAACAGAGTGAGAGTGTCATAAATAATTCTTGAAAGAGAAGGTTCTTAATTTAAAAAATTAACAATAATTAACTGGGTAAAATTATCATATTACACCAATTAAAATGAGTGGCAGCAGGTAAAGTAAGAATGAAAAAAAAAAAAAACATGTATTGTCCATCTTCATTGAAGGCGGGAAAATAATTAAAAGATTCTTTTGTAGCATGTTCCTAAGGATATATTTTATACAAACAAAAGCTCAGCAGTTCAGAGCACTTCCTGCTCTCTCAGAGCACTGGACTGGTTATAAGCATCTAAACTGTGTGGTTCACAACCACTTGTAACTCTTGTTGGATCAGGGGATCCAACACTCTCTTTATCCACAGACACCTTCACACACATTCATATACATACACACATATACAGGGAAATACACATAAACAAACAATAACTATATCCTTTAAAATTTGTATTTTTAAGTCTCTCTCTCTTTCTCTCTCTCTCTCGATGTGTGTGTGTGTGTGTGTGTGTGTGTGTGTGTGTGTGTGTGTGTGTGTGTGTATTTGTGTGTGTACCACATGTGTTTCTGGTGCTCAATGAGGCCATTAGAGGGAACTACAATTACAGATGGTTGTGAGCTACCACGTGGTTCTGGGGAAAAAACCTGGGTCCTGTGAAAGAGCAACAAGTACCCTTACCCACTGAGCCACCTCTCCAGCCACAATAATTCTTTTAAAAATTAAGAGAATAAAATGAAAGCAGATAATTCTTTTTCTGGTTATGATAGAAGAGTCTCTGCTATAACCCCGCCAGTAAGAGTAACTCTAAAGACTGAATAGGTGTGCACAAAACTTGTAACTTCTTGAGAGCAGGGGAGAATAGCTCAAGCAGCCAGGACCTTGGTAGATATGGCCTCTTAAGAGGAGAGAAACACATCAAGGTCCCATAATCACTATTTCTTTTCCTCTGGGGGGCATTTCCCAGTTCAGATTATGGGACATAGCTAGTGAGCATTAAATGATAATATAATGTTTATGGCAGTTTCATTTCCTGGAAGACAAAATATTAGAATTGCAAGCTCTCAGGATAATCAGATAGAGAGGCCAGGGAACCAGAAGCAAAAGAAAACTCAGAGACTCCAGCCTGACTTTTGCCACAAGGTATTTGCTGGGTCTGAGCTGGACATACTCTCAGAAGGAGACAAAAATAAAAGAAACAAGAACAAAGTGACTGATAAGAAATGGAAATGCCAAGGAGAGTTCTAGAAACCTCAGAGTGGAGTAGAGAGACAGGGCTTTCAGCCAAGACATTTGCAGAACGATCCATGAATTAATACAGCCCATAAATAAAGCAGCCCCATGAGTCCTTCAACTCATGGCCAATTAGAGAAACCTGGGCTTTGGAATAAAATGGTGGCTTAGGAGTTGCCTCTATGTGGCCTGCAGAAGGAGAGAGCCAGGATAAAATAAAAACCAAACAAACAGAAACCAGAGAGAGTTTTAGAAATCCACAAAGGGAGGAAAAAGATAACTGGAATGTGGGGAGAAAAAGACAAGTGATTCCCTTATAAGAGGTAAGCTGAACACAGCGACAGAGTATGAACATAGCTTCAGAGTGCCCATCGGGAGAAGGGTTTGCTTACTTCTCTCTGCAGGGTTCTATGAACCAGGCCTTCAAGATTAGGCTGCTCAATAAGAAAGCCCTCAAATAAACACAGAAGAAATAACATAACAACCGATGCACACATCCAAGAACACACACACACACACACACACACACACACACACACACACACACACACAAAACAAACAAACAAAAAACCCATGGAAGAGCAAGACAACATGACTCCTCAAAAAGTGTAATTACTCAATTGCCAAATGCAAAGATACTGAAATTGGGAGAATGCCAGATGACGACTTCAAAAGTCCACTTGTGAAAAAGTCTATGGCTTAAAGCAGGATATAAATGAGCAGATTCATTCAGTTTGGGGTGTGGACGAGAAAGTCAGCAAAACAAATGAAAAAGTCAGCAACATGGGAGAAAACAAAGCCAGAAAATAGAGATTTTAAAAAATATGATTGATGGAAATGAAGAACTTTATGAATCAAATAAAAAACACATGATCTCATACCACCACCCCCAAAAAGAATGAAAATCATGGATGAAGAACAAGGTTGAAGAAATACTATATGCAAATATCAATAATGAAAAATGAGTAAACAAACTAATTAACTCTGGGATATGATTAGGAGATCGAATCTAAGAACCCATCAAAGAGATAAGGCTGATAAAACATTAAGAGTATATGGAATCTATTCAATCAAATTCTAGCAAAAATTTCCCCAAGTATGGAGAAACAGCAGCCAAACACATTCAGAACTGAAATAGGTATGGTGTTGAAGAAATTCTTCATGACACAGTAGAGTCAGGATGCCAAAACCACAAAGCAAGTATTAAAAAGCTGTATGGGAAAATACCAGTTCACAAAGGTAAGCTGATTGGAATTACAACAGCTTGCTCATCAGCAAGCTCCAAACCAGGAAAGTACAAGATGAGTTATTTCAAAGGCTTTAAGTAAATCACTTCCAAACACAACGACTACATCTAGCAAAGCTATGTTTTAAAACTGGTGGAGAAATATGGACATTGACGGCAAGCACAGACTAAGACTTGATACCACAAAGTAGACGCTGCAGAAGATACTTACAGGAACACTATACAAAAGAAGGAAGAAGCAGTCTCAATCATGAGAGCACAGGAAAGAATAAGTTTCATGAGAAGAACAAACAGACAAAGGAAAGCTAGGAAGGAATTCATCATGTCCAACAGAGTAAAACACAAAAACCATAGTACTAGTATAGTGCCACTCATTCATTCCCTACTTCTGCCATCTGGCACCTCCACCCCACAGAGAGAACTAAAATCAGTGGGCCCACCATATCATGTTCTGAGAACCCTAAAACAAATCCTTTTTCTTTATGTTAACTGTCTCAATTAATTATAATTATTTGTTATAGTACCAGAAAGCTGGGTAACACAAAATAATTTTAAGCATTTCCAACACAAAGAAATTGTAAATGTTTGAGGTGATGGGTATGCCAGTTACTTTAATTTGCACTTTGCAATAGGTACTGAGATGTTTATACTATGCTACATAGCCATGCAAAATTATTATGTAAAAGTGTAAAAACTTAAATGTAAAAATATTGTCTGCAACATCTTGAAGCAACAAAACAAATCACATGAGGTAATTCCACAAGCCTTTTAGAATGGCTTAGAACCTAAAAATTCTATTGATATCAAGTGCTGGAAAAGAGATAGTTAAAAACTTTCATTTAATATTAGTTATGTATACAATACTATAATATCCTTAGAAAATATCTTTATTTCCTTCCATAGTTATATATACTTATCACATGACCCAGTAATTCTTTCAGAATTTACCCTCGATAAATAAAACCATATGCCTATAAAAAGACTTCTGTGTGACAGTTCAAGCAACTTTTGTTAAAAATGGGTAAGGAATCCATCAGTCAGCAATCAAATAAACAACTTTTGGTGTATTTATATAGTAGAGTACCATAAACTACTGATTCACATAATAGCATGGATGGATTTTAACCATATTGGGTTAAGAAAAGAAAACGTAACCCAAGATGATATTAAATTATTATAGAAAATAATTACAACCATTAGGGCCTTAAAGTTGAGGGACTTCCTGTGAAGGGGCATGAGAAAACTATTTGGATAGCTGAAAAATAATAATACATTGACTTTAGTGGTGGTAGGTCACATAGATATTTGCATGTTTAGTAATGTATTAGTCTATACTATGGGTGCATAGCATAGTCTTTGTACCCCATCAGAGAGTATATCTTATTGTGCAATAAGTTCTACCCTAATCAAGCTGTCTTACTTTACTCAAGTAGGTTGCTAAAACAAATTATAATAGACTGGCTTACATACAGCAGAAATTCATTTCTCCATTCTGGAGGCTGGGAAGTCCAAGGCCAAGAAAGCACATGGATTGCTTCTTCTCACTGTGTCCCTGCATGACGTGAGGGACAAAGTTGTCTCCAAGCCATCTTTTATAAAAGACACCATAACCATTGATAAAATCTCTACTCCACTACCTAGCCATCTCCTAGAAGCCCTACCCTCTGATACCAGCGCTTTGGGATTGGAACTTCAACATATGAATAGGAGGAGCATGAATATGCAGACCATAACACAAATTATCTTAAGTTCCTGCCTTAGAGGAGTTAGACAGACTACAAGTCAAACCAAATTGAGAAAGAAGAAAATAAAGATAAGGACAAAAGTCAGTGACAGGTAAAATATATAAACAACGAAGGAAACCAATAAAGTCTAAAGTTGATACTGGTGGAAAATAAAACTAATGTTAAACTTCTGGTTAAATGGAACAAGAGAAATGACATATACCACAGTTTTACCAATATCAAAAGGGACAGGGAAAATCAGTATCGATCCCACAAATCTTCACAAGGTAGGAGATTTTGTGTCGATAAATTTGACATCTTGGGTGAACTGATTCAAATCATCAAAACTAACATAGAAGAAATGAAATAGCTCTATAACTGTTAAATAAATCAAGTTTGTTGTTGAGAACACAGTTAAAGGGAGAATTTCAGACTTACATACTATCACTGGTGAATTAAGCAGACGTTAATGGGGCTCTTTCTGTACCTCTTCAGAAGACAGACAAAAGGAAGATATTTTCAAGTCATTTTATGAGTCTAGCATAACATGCGAGGAAAACAGCATTTCTGGACACACACACACAGACACATACACAGACACACACACACACACACAGAGCCTATAATGAACAAAGACATAAAGTTGGTAATAAAATATTAGAAAACTGATTCTTGCAATATACAAAATTAGTAATATATCCTGACCAAGTGGGATTTGTTCTAGAAATATAAGGTTTATTTAACACTAAAATAATAATTAACAGACTAAAGGAAACTCATAAATAAATTAAAGAATAAAATCATGATAAGTTAAATAGCTGCAGAAAAAAGTTTGAAATATTCAATACACATTCATGGTTAAAAAAAATCTCTCACAGAAAGCTCAAACTATAAGGAGACTTCCTCTCTTTGAATATGTGGAACCAGAGTCCTCAAAAAATACTCATAGGAACATGTAACTGTATAGTGTCTTTTGGAAAACAGTTTAGCAGTTTCTTATAAAGCCAAACAAACATCTCCCTATGGGTTAGCACTTGCTTTCCTAGGCATTTACTCAAAGGAAATTAAAACCAAGGTCTATACAAATGTTTGTTCAAGAATATTAATAGACATTTTATTTAGAATAGTCCCAAACTGGAAAAAAAACATGTCTACCAAAACTAGGGAATATATAAACAAAAATACGGCACATTTATATAATGGGGTACTATCAGAAGCAAATCTTTGATACATGCAATAAAGTGAATGAATTTCACAACTGTAATATTAAATGAAATAAGCTGCAAGCCGAGTATGTACCATATAGAATATATAAAATTATACATTAATCTATTTAGACATGTAATGTTTAAATGTGATTAAACATAGAAATATGTTAATGTAAATTTTTTAAAGACAAAAAATATCCCACTAAAATAGAATAAAACAATTTAGGTAATATTCTCTTAGAAATGTCCCTGGTTGTCTCTGGAAATGAAGATATTTCATTTTATATATTGGTGGGCATAGGAGTTACACATGCATGAATTTGTTAGAAGTCATTGGCATATAGTTATAAATGGAACACCCTATTCTGTATATAACTTATACTTCAAGACATTAGAAGGCAAGAGTCTTCACGTCTCCTTCAGAAGCTCATACTTGCCTTTGCGTTGGGTGTGCAAACTGTCCTCTCCTTCATGTGCATCTCTTAAAGGCTGTGCTTAAGCCTATATAAAGCCCTTAAAGTGAATAAACTTTCTTAAAGTGAATAAACAGGAAAATAAAAAATTTGATATATCATAATATATCAAAGAAAATCTTAAGGAAGACAGACATTTGGAATACACAGCACTAATAATTCATTACAAATGACAAATTCTTCCACAAAAAAATAAAAATGTGTACCTATTATCATTGATTCAAAACTTACAGAGAAAAAATTAATATATTCCTGTGCTGACTAGTTTTATGTCAACTTGACACAATCTGCCTTCATCAGAGAGGAGGTAATCTCAATTGAGAAAATGCCTCCATAAGATCAGGCTGCAGGCAGGCCTGTAGGGTATTTTCTTAGCTAGTGATTGCTGGGGGAGGGCCCAGCCAGTTGTGGGTGGTGTCATCTCTGGTTTCTATAAGAAAGCAGGTTGAGCAAGCCACAGGGACCAAGCTAATAAGCAGCACTCCTTCATGGCCTCTGCATCTGCTCCTGCCTCCAGGTTCCTGCCCTGTGTGAGTTCCTGCCCTCACTGCTTTCAATAATGAATTGTTATATGAAATTGTGAACAGAATAAACCCCTTTCCCCCCAGATTGCTTTGGTTATGGTGTTTCATCACAGTAATAGTTGTGTTACCTAAGTCAATTCCCTTACTCAATAAAGACTATCTTTTAAAACCCTTCAGCAACAGGGGTGATAAATATCCTAAAGAAATGGACTCTATGAAAGGGGGCAAATTCAAAGTGCAGAAATGAAAATGGTATAACTGAAATTGAGAACTCAGTAGACAGATCCCACAGCAGGGGTAGCTGTTCAGCATTGTGCTAGAGAAATAAGATTACAAATTTCAATACTTCACTGTGAAGTACTAAGTTTAAAAGGAAATATTTAGTAGAGCTAAAAACCCCAAGTATGCTTCAAAATGACCATAGAGAAAAATTAATGAAAGAGAAGATGGTCCAAAAGAAACAGAAAGGAAAGATCAAATATAATAAACATAACAGGATGAGGACAAATGAATAGATCAGACATGACAAGCGATATAAATAATTTAAACTCTCCAATTAAGAACAGATGTCTTCCTCAGCAATATGTATACCAAAACCACATTAAAACCATACATGTCTGACCACAGGGAAAGGCTATCTCATCCCTCCACTGGCATGTAATTCCATAATTAAAGTTGGTATCAACAGCAACAGTTAAAAGTATGGGATACACATATGTCCAAATGCTAAACACAGTAAGAAGTCACAATTCTTACACAATGTCATGAACTCTAAATAATAATTTTATTAAAATGGAGTAGAAGAAAACTATCAAATATCAGTAGCAGGTTATCTATAGGCAAGAAAGTTGTTTTGTTCCATTTTTTATTTATCCTCCCTATAAATATTCTAGATTCCTCTGAAGGGAATGAATGTGTTACTTTTATTATCCTATAAGCTATACATGAGTACATAAGTGATGTAAAAACATGCCAATAGAACATAAAAATCTCCCTTGACATTCTGACCTGCACACTTCTCATTTTCAACTTATCTCTTTTTTTCAGAAATCATTATTTTTGTGTGCTGCCATTATCCCACAAGACCTTAATGATCAGACACTAAACATAAGAAAAAAATGTCCATGTGGATGGGATGCTATGACAGAAATGTCTGCATAAAGGAATGTGAGTGTGGCCTAGTTTGTTCCTGGTTTGGGATCTATTGTATACGTCACTCAGACTCCCCAGAGGCATGATTGCAGTTTAGTTAACTCCATGCAGAGGAAACTAAGATTCTCTTGCATGCAGACATTTAGGTTAGATGTAGATGGATCAAGGTAAGGAGGGACACTCTGAGAAAAACATGATAAGGAATTCAGTGGGGAACGTAGGAGGTCAGGCTGCCTGATGATGCCATAACTGTGTCCCAGAGGCTTTGGACGGCCCAGGAGGCTGGAGTGTGCCCTGGTGTTTTTAACAGTAATTCTATATCAGGCTGGCACTAAGTCCTGTCTGAGGTTTGGCTTTCTCATTTATAAACTAGGGATGTGGAGCATGTGAAATTGAGTTAGGTAAGGAATGTGAGGATTGGCACTGTGAGCTGATATCACAGTAGATCACTGAGCAAAAGATGCCAAATTAAAGCCGGAGCTCATGCCCCAGGAAGCTGTCTTGATGGCTTCCCTGTTGATATTTTTTTTGGAAATCACACAAAGCTTAAGCCAGCTACTTTTGACTAGAGACGCCATGCTGGCACTCACATCTTTGGGAGGGACCAAATTCAATTTTCTAATGCCCCAAGGCAGACGTGGTCCCTGCATTCCTCGAGAAGTGCATGCATGTTGGTGCGGTTTCTTTGAAAACACAATTGCTGTACACTTAATCATTTCTTTTTCAGGGAAAACATTACATTAGCTACTGTACATGGGTATGTATCTCATCTCTTTTAATTAGATGCTAATTAATGACTCACTAGCTTTAATCATATCAATCTGGTAATACTATTTATGCCCCACAGAATAATGAACTACTTTATAAGAAATGAGCGTGGCACATGTTGACATAGGAATACATCCAGCCATAATTCGCTCTGGGTAAATATCCCACCCAGACTTGGATTATGAACAATTTACAAGGCAATGTTCACATGGTACGTTCAGGAATGAGGGAGGGACTACTGACTACCCTGTGGAGGGAGAGAAGGGAGGAGGGAACAGAGAAATGCCACAAAGGAGGACTTGTTTGTTGGTTGCATTATCTGTGTTTCCCCTGGGGAAGGGCCCCTGCCCCACACTGCACACAGAGCTGAAAAGGTTGGATATTTACACAGTGCCTAAAGAAGCTGCTCTCTGGGTTAAGGAAACTGGGACAGGCATATGTCATGATTCTGCTGAGACTTGGCTACATGTCCTAGATGGTCCAGCCAAGTTCACAGGGTGGGAAAGGTCAGAGGAGATAGGATGGGACCAAGATGGGCAAGAGGAAAATACTCTGGTTATTCTCAGTGAAGAATAGCGACATTAAGCAAATATTCTGTGTCCCAATAAACATGCTGATACTGGGTGTACCCGATAAATAGGCTGATACTGGATGTATCCGATAAATACGCTGATACTGGGTGTACCCCTGGCCTGTGGGCTGTAAGAACAAAATCTAGCTCAACTTCTGTAGGAGACATGCAACAAAGGTGACAGAGGACAGCCAAAGCCCAGAAGACTGGTTCTCTAGAAGGATTCAGTTGAATAATGGTTTAGAAAAGAGCCACCTGCCAGTGTAGAGCCGAGTAAGCTCACACTCCAACAACAAGCTTAGAGAAGGGACCAGTGACTAGTTAGAAAATGTTCTGTGCTTGGCAGTTTACATCCAGTATCACAGTGCAGCCATGGAATAAATAACCTCATTCTCATTTGACAGATGGAACTCTGAGAAAATAAGTAACTGTCCAGTCATAAATGGGTAGCAAGGGATGCAGTCATGGTTCACCTTTGAGATGGTTATATTTTCATCAACTTGTGCCAAGTTAGGGTCATCTAAGAAGAGGGAACCTCTATTGAGAAAAATGCCTCCATCAGATGGCCTATAGACAAGGCAATGGGACAATGTCTTGATTAAATATTGATATGTGAAGACCTAGGTCACTGTGAATAGCAGAGGCTCAATTGGCATTGGCTTAATGAATAGTTATTGTATAACAGAAACTGTCTTTTATGATATAAGCAATAGCATATCTGGAATTCAGATCTATGTCTGGCCCCACATTATTAACTCCATAGATACTGTCTACTTGTAGCCTCAGACCATTGCCAATAGTACCCAGCTAGCCAGCGAGGTTTATCTGCAGTTCTCTTCTTCAGAGGAAACATGCCAGGTACTACTTGGATGATGCTAGTGATTGACAGATGGGGATGAAAGGGGAAGATGAAAGTACCAATATGTGGCCTTGGAACTAGCTAGCTCTAAGCTCTGCCTGTAGGCAACTGAAAGCCTCAAGAGGCAGAGACAGTTGGTGGGTAAGGAAGGGCCTGACACAGAAGGAACAGATAAAGAAGTGATAATAGGGAAGTAAATTCTATCTTGAACCAGAAAGCATGACCATGATCAAAAACGGTAGGTGAGCCAAAGGAAGTCAAACTATGTAGGATGTTGCACAAGCTAGGAGGTGAAAGTGGAGAACAGATAAGAGGGTAAATATAAGGTGTATAGGAAAGCTGGCCCTGCCTCTGGAAGCTTTGGCTGGGAATGTCCTGGCTAATGTTCAACCATCAAGGTCAGGCAGGTGGCTCTCAGTCTGAGATCCCATGGGAGAGATGAGGCCTCTTGGTCCCATGAACTCCTAGGTACTTGGGGGGTCCTGGCCCTGCATCCTGCTTACCCTATGTCCTGTTCTTCAAATGCTCAGACGCTCAGCTGTGCACTCTAACACTGTCCTCTATGCTCCTCTGTGGCATCTTTCTTAATCCCCAAGTTTCCTCATGAAATGGACTGAATTCACCACACTCAAACATGGCCTCTGCATTTTCTGATACCCTCTTAGAAGAGCTCTCATTCTGCCGCTTTGCCTGCCAGTTTCTGCTACTCCCTGCCAACTCTTCCATCCCTCTCTTCTTCCCAGCTCTACCCTAGGCATCTATGCAGCATGCCACACAACCTGGACAATGTCTTGCTCTCTAAAGCCTTAATGGAATCACCGACAGTGTCATGTGCTTAGGGGATGAGCAATAAATCTTTGCTGGAAGTGAGGTAGGAACTGGACCAGTTTATACCAGTGGTGTGCTCCAGGGATCAGTAAATACAGAAGTTAGATAGGGGTTTGGGAGTCTCCATAAAAACGGGTTATTCGAATTGATCTTGAAGGGGAAACAAGGATCACCACTGACAAGGAAGGGGAGGTATTTCAGGCAGTGGGAGCTGCCTGCATAAACACATCACAGTAGATATGCCACCTAGCCCCTCCCATTCATGTTAACCCTTCTCTTTATTATAGTAGTATGTCTTTTCTCAGAGCAACTATTGCTCTCCCACCCTTGATCCACATGCCACAGGCTGAGCTATCTCTGGGAATGGATCAGAGCACGTGATGCCTCTAGCCACTTTTGTGGTGGATACAGGGTGCATGTAGCACTGCCAGTAATTCTGTTAAGCCTTTAGATTGTGGCATGTTGCATGGATGCCTGGGATGGAGTCTGGGAAGGGAAGGATGGAAGAGTTGGCTGGGGGGCAGCAGGAATTGGCAGGTAAAGAGATAGAATGGTATGCTCTTGAGGTCAACCAAGGAATACTGCTCAAAAATACATTGGTGGTTTTGCATGCTGCCCAACTTGAAGTAGGAAGGATCTGAACACAGGATACAGACACCTCTGGAGAAGAGTTTGTAGATAGGACTAACTGATCTAAGAGCCAGAGTTAAGAACCCCTCAGTTTGTATCTGGGAAAGGAAGAGAGCTAAGCAATGATTATCATTTTTTGTCTAAACAATCTGTGTTGAGTTTTCTACCATTTGCAACTGAAAAGATCCTGACTGATGTAAGGGTAGAACCCAACAGAACATAATGTGCCTGACCATACCAAATGTGCAACTTTGAAGGACACAGAGTTCTGCCCCTAGGCTTGAAAGACGGAAGACTAAGACCACAGAGATTACATCCAAGGAGGACCTGGACAGTGGAGGAAAGAGGAAGAATAGACTTGGACTCTGGGGAAGAAAGTACCAGGTGACAGGAATTTTGCCATCCAAAGTTGAAGCCACCGAGCAGAGCTGAACAATAAGCTCCTTGGCATTACCTGTAGGTCCTGAAAACACTTGGCCAGTGTGGGACCGATAATGGTCTTGTGGCCTGTGTTAGCATGACATTCCAAGGGTGCTTACCAGGCCTTTTGAGCTTGCTAACTTGCTTTGTGTACCCAGGACGCCAAATTACAGACCCCTGATTTATGAAACTGTTTTTTAAATTAGAAAAACTCTCTCACATATCCTACAGCAATGCTTTTAAGAATATATATTTTTGAGACAGCAAATGGTAAACCAGGATAGCTCTCAGAGTTCAATATGGTATGTGTCCCCCCCTCCCCAGAGAGATGGACAGACAAGTGACTTATGCAGATGCAGTCTATACATTCCGCACAATTTGACCATGGTTAAAGGGTATTTATATTCTGATGCAGATAAAATTGAACGTGTCAACACTAATGCATTTTTCCAGGAGAATCACCACTTTCACCATAATTTCCATGGAAAATTTGTGTGCACACGCAGTAATAGACACATTTATAACATCAAAAGGATTCAATTTTCTTTTCAATCATACCACAGTATGAATCGCTTTTCCTATTGAATTTAACAATGAGGCACATTACCAGAGTCTAAAGGATGGGACACTTGTCTTGCTCTTATGAAAGTACATCAAACAATGGGTAATACATCACACAATGTCTCGGGTTAACTGAGCCTTTACATGGACTGGCTGCTAATTTGCTTGGGCCAGCAGAATGTCACTTTTATTTAATTTTGCCAATAAGATCAGCAGGGATCCGAACTCTGTTTAACTCGCAGTTATTAAAAGAGGGTTTTCTTGTTATGCGAAGAACTCATTAATTCATGTCTCTCCTAATTCAGAATTTGAGGCCTTTGGAACAGGAGGTGGGAGGTGCTTCATCTCTTCGATGAAGGAAGAAGCAATTTGCTCTGGTACACAGGCATCCAAGCTGACTGTGGAAACTGCACGAGGGACCAAGGCCTTTAGAAGCATGCTGGATATTTTAATTATGCAGTGTTTATAGGTGAGTCTCAGAAAGGCTGATCTGAACAACTCCAGTGGGGAAAACCATGAACCCATCTTTATTTATTCATTCAATTGGTCATTGAGTTGTCCATCAATTTCAACCATCCCTATATGCATTTTTTTTTTCAGAGTGTTATCAAGTACTTTCTCTTTGTCAAAAGAGCTTGAGTTTGGGACTTGGGTGACAAATGAACAAGCATCCTTCTCTATAAAAGCTGCTGTAGACAATCTGGGAATGCTCAGCTCGCCCATGAGCAGTCTGCATAGCCCTGAGACTCCCTCCCTACTTCCCTGAACTGCACTCTATGTTCTGCGAGGCTGCTGAACCTTGTTAGGCAGCTCCCTTGCCTCATGGCTTCTGGGTGTATTTGCTCAATAAGCAGCGTTGAGAGGTCAAGAGGATATAGAGAGACAGTAACATGAGAATGTTTGTTCCCACTTCTCTCTGAGAAAAGACAGCAAGAATTGACCGAGTTTCCCTACCAGACACCATAACTCCTATCATGTCTTTTTGCTTTTGTTTGCTTTCTAAACAGAAAGAGAGAGGGGGGGAGGGGGAAGAAGGGGGATGCAGAGTTGGATGGGTGGGGAAGATCTAGGAGGAGTTGGAGTAGTGGAAAAGTGTGATCAGAATATATTTTATAAAATTTTTCAATAAAAAATATTTAGTGCCAGAGATGTAAAATATTTAATGAATGCTTTATTATGTGCTGCTAGGACAATATTCTCTGAGTATATTTGGTTAAATAAAGTATGTCAATGAGGACCTTCAAATTCTAGTATCCAACCTGGTCCTTGAGTGAACTGAGGACTCCTAGAAAAAGAAATGATCCATGACTGGGGCTGGAGAGATGGCTCCGTGGTTAAGAACACCGCCTGCTCTTCCAGAGGACCAGGGTTCAATTCCCAGCACCCACATGACAGCTCACAATTGTCTGTAACTCCAGTTCCAGGGGACCTGACACCCATGGCAAAACACCAATGCACATAAAATAAAGTTAAATAAATAAATATATATATAAATAAAGTTAAATAAATAAAGTTAAATAAAGTTAAATAAATAAATAAATATATATATATTTAAATGATCCATGACCATATTTCTCACAGTTGGAATTTAGAGAACTCCAAAGACATGAACATGTGGTAGAAAGGAAATCTGGAAAGGAAGCATGGTCTTTGAAACATGTATGCATCTGGGAATATGTAGATCCATGTCTTTTGAGCTTTTGGGCATACATCTTATAAGACATGAAGGGCACTTGTTGATTCAAAAGTAACATTTTTTCATGAAAAAAAAAACTCTATATGCACTCATCAACATGTGCTCAGAGGACTATCACAAAAGCTGGAATTTCACATGAATTTTTATGCCTCAGAGATAAAAGCTGATCATAATACTGACCACCATGTGCTATTTTCCCGATTGGAACAAGAAGGTCTGCTATCTTATTTAATCCATAAAATCCCGTGAGGTTCACAGTAGCACCCTTATCCTGCAGCTCAATCTAAGGTTTGTTCTCTGAATTTTCTATGTCACATAGCTACTAAAGACAAGGTGATCATGTGAACTTAGATTCCTCCATCTATGAAAGCAAAGCATCAGAGGACCTGGGTACCAGTGGACACAAAGCCTGGAACACTGTTTCTCGAATCCTGAGTGAACATTGATGCTATTCTTCCTCCAATGGGCTTTTTAAGATGCCCTCGCTGCTTCTAAGACTGGCAGGCTAACATCTCTGTCCAACCAGAACAGAGCTCCCCTGAGCAGAAGAGAAGCTCCCAAGGCACAGGCCTCCATTCCTTCATTCTCTACTGTCCTCTAAGTAGCTCAGCTTTCTCTAACACAGAATAGTATTTTAAGTGATATTTATCACGTTAATGGATGAATAAGTAAATAGACAGGAATCCTTGCCTAATCTATAATATGTTTTGTAAAAACTCTTGTCTAAAGTCTTTCAAGTACTTGTGGAAACCTGCTGACATATAACTCCAGAGGGGACTTGCTGTCATACAGAGACAGCATGACGTGCAAACAGAGAGACAGGTGCCTCCCCTCCGGTTCTTGTTTATATTTTGTACAGGTCCCATAAACAGGTCTTTCACACTTCCATCAGTTCCTATCCAAATGATCACAGCTTCTCATTTGTCAAGGACCTGACCACATCAGTTTTTCACCATGGGCAAGGGGGTTCCCTCTACAGCTCCCCAGGGCCAGAGCCAAGTATTTTGTTGTCATTTGTATACTGTCCCCAAGCCAGAACAGAAATTATTCTAGCTATTCCAAGCATTTGTGAAAAATTGAGGAATTCAAATGAAGGCCTCCTATAATTTTTCACAATCTATCTAAAACACTTCAGCTTCTTATCATGGGGATTCTCCATGCTTGTCCACATCTGGAGGAATCAGCTGACTGGCCAGGCAGAGGCTGGCTACGCACTCTGTGCCCTGAGCCAAGTTGATAGCATGGGTCCTAGCTTCTCAGGTGAGTCCATGAGGCTGACTGCCAATCAGAGCTCACCAGGTAGACAGCACCCTGAGATTGATTGTGCAAGGATCCTAGGATCTAGTACGTGGCCATGAGAAAGTACTTCAAGTACTTTGAGCACCTAATTATGACCATCAAACAAGAGAGATGATAATAGGTGAACAGCAGCAAGGATGCAATGAAACTGCCTAAGCATTAGCTGCAGAGCTAGTCATGCCTGGCCTCCTGTGATCTGAAACTCCCAGGAAAAAGCCACAGTGACCTTAAACATTCTACAAGACTGACTGACGAAAACTTCAGCAGCTGGGGATAGCTGGAATGTTGCAGGTCCAGAGCCATAAACCCACCCCTGGTTGAGTTCAGTAGATCTTTCCTTAATGTTCTCTCTCTAACATCCACATCCCTTCCTGCATCAGGTTCATCCTGCAATTGTGGTAAACGACTCTGTAGACAATTCACTCTTCCTAAGTCTCAACATTTTTCTCCCAGCCCAGCACATAAGACCATGTTAGAAGTACAAAACAGACCATCTAACAAAAACCCCAGTGCCAGACATGGGAAACTGTAGCTGAATGGTCTTGTTAAATAAGAAACACAGAGCCTACACAGAATGCAGAGATGAAAGCCCAAGAGGTCAGAGCTAAAAACCTTACCCTTCACTGCTGCTGTTGTCCTCTTCAGCAAGAGAGCTACTTCCTATGTGCTTGTCCTTATATAGACTTTTTGTTCTGCCTTCTCATTGGTTGTAAACCCAACCACATTACCTCCTCATCACTGCCCATCTGTACAGACCTCCAGGTCTTCTATGGTTGGTATTGAGATTAAAGGCGTGTATCTCCATGCTGGCTGTCTCCTTGAACACACAGAGATCTGCCTAGCTCTGCCTCCCAAGTGCTGGTATTAAAGGCTTGCACCACCACTGCCCAGCTTCTGCTATGGCTTGCTATTAGCTCTGAACCCCAGGCAACTTTATTTATTAACATACAAATAAAATCACATTTCAGTACAATTAAAATATCACCATAGGGAACCTCTCTTCAAGTTGTTGGTCAGGAGAGTCAAAGAGACTCCCCAAATAATATAGGCTATTGCCATTGCCCTTGGTTACATCACAGAATTTGACTGCAAAGCCCTTTGCTAAACACATAACACACTTCAGACTCAGCTATGGAGGAACAGGGCTGGAACTGACCTGGAAGCCTCCTCACTGAAGACTAGCTCTCTTATATCAGAAGGTGCTATGCAAGCTGCCAAGGGAGGAAAGCATTCAATAGTCTTACTCAGCCATAAAGCATATTTGAACCACAACAAGAACCAATACAGCAAGATATCCCCAAGGGTGCAAAAGTGGTATTTGTATCTTTGGGCTGACTGACAATCATCTAATTGGACTTAAGGCCCACTCATTGGGAGGAAATTCAAACCTGGTACTGCAAATCTAGCCAGCTAGCTTCCGCTGGAGGTGGTGGACCCCAAGGAGAATTTAATACCACCACTTTCCTAAGCCAGTATATTTCCTAACTTCATTCTAAATTCTAATTCTAATACCCACAGATAAACGTAGCTCTCACCCTTCACCAAAGAAGCTGATTTTACAGCAAAATGGAGATCATTAAAGAAAGATGCAATTGGTCAAAATTCAGAGAACAGTTGAGTGTATGGTGTCCAGCCCCAACTGATATATCTATAACTCAACCTTTACACGAAAGCTCAGGGAACATCACAGAAGAGGGGCGGAAAGATTGTAAGGGCCAGAGGACCAGGGCAGAATGTCTGCTATGAGATAGTGATATCTATATATGACAAGGAAGCTATATCTGGAAGATGTCAACAATATGGTTCCTTAAACAAGACTTAAAAAATGACAGACAATGCCAATGGGAATGTATGGGGGGATTCTCACAAGGCTTCATCCCTAGAAGAATTATAGGTAACGTTTGCTAGTGGAGGGAAGATCAGCCTTCTCTGAGGAAGAGACCCCTAATAAGTCATCCAATCCCAAGAGAAATGAATATTTTAAGACTAGGTGGAATTTCCACATGGGGCTCAAACATTAGATAAGAGCTTTCCACTCCACTGGAAGATTAGCCTCTCCATCTGCTTTTTTCTTTGCTGGCTCTGTTTCCTGAGTGGTTTTACTCTTCAAGCAGCCATTCCTGCTTGGACACCTGCTCACTATTTGTTTTGCACTTCTGTGCCTAGGCTCTCTGACCAGAACTGCTTGGCTTGTTTCAGGGGTGCTTAGTTGGTACTTACCAGAGCTCTCCTCTGTCTCAATATTGTCTTCCCTGGCATTTAAACATTCTTCTGAGGCCATCTTATGAGCTCCACACACAGGGTACCCACTGCTTAGTAAGGAGAAATGAGGAAGGAAGGGCCTGGTTGGAATGTGCCTAGTAATGAAAAGTGGCACAGCTGACACTGTCTGACTGTGTCAAGAAGTCATCACTCTTCTGAAGACTGCCTTTCACCTTCCACACCTGAAGCTCATGAGTATCTAGCTGCATTTTTCAAAAGGAAAGAATGCTCCAGAGTCAATGATGTTGCAATGTATTCTGGGGGAGGAGGGGGAGGAAAGAAATCATAGTGGATGTATCGTTGGAAAAAAAATTAGATGACTGAGCTAAAAGTAATCCATCACAAATTTTTTGGAAGACTCTAGTAAGTCATTATCTCATTTAATACAACATCCGCTGATGCATTTACCACCAAGTGCATCGTTTCACAGAGAAAAGTATCGAGGACCCTAGAGGCTGAGTAAAATACTTTGTAGGCTAAGTAGTTGATGAATAGAATTGGGTCTCAAAACCTGTTCTGTCTGACCCTATCACGAGTCAGTGCATTTCTGTAGAGAAGACTGGAGAATGGAGACTCATCAACACTTAGCCTTTCACTCAGGATTAGCACTCAGCGAGACCTCTGTACAACATCATGTGTGAGCTGAGGGTCACCGGGGCTCAAAATCAGCTTAGTGATACAGAGAGCTTTCAGAGGAACTGAGTTTCTTTTTTTTTTTTCCTGTCTTTTACTCACACCTAACTGACTAGAAAACATTTCACCCACAGGGACAGAATGCAGAACTCAATGCAGGAGGGAATACTGAGGTGAAAGGAAAGAACTCCAAGGAAGGTTCTTCCAAGATTAAACAGGGGTTGAAAATGAAGGGGCAAATGGACAGATTGGAGGTTGTATGAACAGCGCTGTTTTTTTAAGTACTCAAATGATATTGATGCTGAGTCAAAGGTCTTTAAGGTAGACTCTTACAGTCTTTCAGACACTAGAATGTTCCCTGGCTGTGGAACAGACCAGAACAGAACAGAGCCACCCTCATGGCCACCCAGTTGCCCTGTGGCTGTGAACCTCGGTGCTGTACATATTGAACTCAATTTAAAAGGAGAAATTGTATAATTTCAAGTGGTATTAATTTGTATAAAATATCCTACTCTGCTGAAAGCCACAGTGTTTGGATTTGGTGCTTAAATGACACACTTTTGGAGTGAAAATTAAGGCAATATATGACTCCAACAAAAACAGTATTTTATTGTATTAAAGAGGACTCTATCATCTGCTGACATCACGTAATGTAGTGAAGGTGTTCCCTTCCTTGGTTTCATACTTTGTGGTTTCAAATGCTATACGGTGGGCTGGTTGTATTAACTGAAAAATAAAGTTATTACCCAAGTGTTGCAGTACTCTGAAATAGAAAACAGGAAAGAAACGAATATACGCTTGACCACAATGATGCCAGCTTCTAAAACTGTGGCTCTGGTCAAGCTATGGGGTCACGTGACTGAGTAGGAGGTGCAAAAATAGTTGAAGTAGTAAAAGCATTTCTAGATATACAATAACCAAAACTTAATTCAATGAGTTTTGATCAGTGCCGGCCTGTGTTATATCATGCACTTCATTGCAGCCTCAGTTCAGAACACACACATGCACGCATCCATGCACGCACGCATGCGCACGCACACACTGCATCAAACATGCCCTCACAGCCTCAAGTGCCAATGAAAGCTGCCCACAATGCCTTGTCTCAGGCACTAAATTGTTGTGTGTTATAAACTGCAGTGTTTTACTCTACAAAGTTTTCTGCTGTTGTAGAAACAAAGTGGTTTAAAGTAAGAAAACAGAGACTTCAGATACATTTCTACCATCTTTCCTCAGTGGACACATCAAATTAATATATCTTTGGGTTGTACTGTTTTCAAATGTTTTAAAACTTGTATGAGTCGCTGTCTTGATTTTCAGTTTTAAAATATCATTAAATGGATTTTGGCATGGGATTAGGACAATTTCTGAAGTGGCCCTAAACTAACTTACTTCAGCTGTTTTTATACCATGTATTGATGTAAAGTTGGTGATTATAAAACCAAAACATCAACCAACTCTGAAAAGTGTTGAAGGTAATCTACGTCCTTCAGTATCAAATATCCAGATGAACTATAATTCTTTGTATAAAAATTAAAAAAGCATCTTCAGAGTAAGTCTGCCTTTGTCTTTAATGCTAAAACTATACGCAGAGCAAAGATAACTATCTTTATGGCTTTTCATCACTAAATACTTTATTCACAGACCTATTTCACAGATCTATGTACCAGGGCTACAGAAAAACTTCTCAGGTGTAAAAGGGTCATGAGTAGACAAGGATTAAGAAGCCCTGGTCCTCAGCAAGTATTGATCTCAGGGGCTAATTTCAGCCCACCTGCTAGCAGGGTAAAAGGTCATGTGTACAATAATCAAACTGGAGAAGACATTGCCATATTACTGGGTATGGGAATGTCATTCCCACCCTGCTGTCTGATCCTGTAAGACTTGATGGAGGAGAAAGCAGGCTATAGACAAGGCAAACATTATGTCTTCCTCTTACCCATCACGGGGCCATGAATAACTGACCATTCTCTCTGAGTCTCAGTGTCTTCATATGTAAACCTGCCTCCTGAGCAAGAGACAACAATGTGTTTGTTCCTGGGACTAAGTAGGGATTTCAAGGAGACTGTGGGGAGGACACCACAAAGTCAAGCAGGAAGACCCCATAAAGAAAGCTGCCATTTTCCAAGAGTTGACATAATGAGACATCTGAAAGGACACTGAAGTGCTTCAGCTGATGGTGAAGAGAGGAGGTTTGGAATAGTCCTGAATCCTCGAAAGAGGATGCTAGGAAAGAGTAGGGCTTGAAGACTACCAGAAACAAATGCATCCTGTGGATACCCAGGGAGCAGAAAGAAAACAAGAAGGATATAATGCTCCAGGATTAACTTCTGGAACACAGATTTGGTTGAATGTCATGATCATTCTACCCTGTATGTGTATCCACACAGAGTGCTGTATAGTGTAACTGCATATACTGCTTTAAGTTATGGAGTAGAGAGATAACAGACTGCTTGGACTTAAACTTTGGGGATTGCCTCTTCAGGCCCCATCTCTCTTTGCCATAGTCCCTTATCTGAGTCCCTTGTTCTTCCAAGGCCCCTCATCAGACTGGTGACTTAACTCTGATCTGGAGGGAAAGGTGGTTTTATCTTCACCTAAGTCAGGCTCTGGATCAGGAAGAAGATGAGAAAAGCTGAAGAGATCCATCTAACAACAACTTCAGGCAAATTAGCAGGCACTGGGACCCAGAGGGAGAAAGGCCTGGAATGACATAGCAGTCAATTACAACCTATGGTTGGTATGAGATGACCAAGCACATTCAACCTGACATTCTTCAGTCCAAGGTCAAGATTCTCAATGATGATGATTGATTGACTGTCTGAATGGGTAGGTGAATCAGAGTCAGCCAAGGAATGAACGAGGGCATAAATTGTGTGATTTGTCATCAAAACCTGAGCCAGGAGTTCCTTATTCACCTCTATATTATTGTCTAACTAGACCCAGGGATGCCATGCTGGCAGCAAAGAGCCCATGATTGTGTCTGATGCTTTTGCTCTTAGATTTAGCCTTTTTAATTTCTTGGGTTTTTTTTCCTTTTTCTTCTTGAATGATACTCTGTATCCCAGGCCAGTCTGGTCCTTGGCTCCATTTCTTAACCCAAGGATAAGGATTCTATGCCTTTTCATTCCTTCCCCATATCCTGAGATAAAGACTGCAGTAGAGTCCCCTTCCTCTTCTTCCCCCTTCTTCTCCTCTTCCTCCTCCTTCTCCTCCTCCCTTTCCTCTTACCCAGCCTTAACCTTCATCCCTCATGTGACTGCCCATCTTTTAAGCCCAAACACAGTGGGCATCTTTGAAAAATAAGTGCATGGCAGTTGTTGGGTCCCTAGCGAGGCCAATTCATTAATCTCTCTCGTGTTATTAGTGCTCAGGCTCAGGTTGATGTGTTTCTGATTAATGAGGCATATGTTATATAGAGTGAAACAATTGAAGAGTATCCTTCTCATTCCAGTGAATTGTATCACAAAGGTAATTAGGAGGTGACCTTCTTTCCTTAAGCAGGAGAGACCAGGTGTTCAAGCCTTACCTGGCAATTGTTTTTCAGAAACAAAGTCTCAGGGGCAGATGCAAGGAGACCTCGAAGACCTGAATCTGACCTTCAGAGCAGATCTCACTCAGCTACAGGCTCTGCCCTTAATCAAAACTCCCCAGTACCACTTTTCCTGTCCTCTCTTCCCATGTGAAGCAACACGATAAAGAAGAAAGCAATCCCGGTAGCTGACAGATGTGAATTCATGATTTGTGTAGTCTTGAGCAAGTTACATGGAGTCTCTAAAAGTAAGGGAAACAATCACCAGCCCACAGACTCATCATCAGAGCTTGGGGAAGAGTACAGATAACAAGTATGGTACTGGTGTAGAGAGGAGCCCAGCCATAGGGCCTCCAACCCTTACCTTTTCCTTCTCATGGGACATGGCTAAGAGTCTCATCACACGGAATCCTCCTCAGCTCCCCAGCTCAGAATCTAAACAGGTAATTCAGTCATTAAAGCAGGCCCGCACAGATGCCAGCCAACATCCATGAGCAGAGCCATTTCCTGGGCACTGCAGAACTGAAGGACATTCTGAGTTGGGGCCTTTGGTGATTCACAGAAAGGAGGTTGTATTCCATGCTTTAGAACATTCTCTGAAGATGGTTTTGACCAAAAAATCAATGAACTCCATCCTTTGGGCACAGCCAAAGGCTCAGTGGGAAGGAGGCAAGCTTTCTCTTACAGGTTCAATTCTGAGGCAGTCTAGTAGAGAAGACCCAAACTCATGCTCCTCAAAACTGTTCCTCATTGAAGAGTTTTCTTGAAACAATCTCTTTCACAGCATGGGCTAAGGAAATCAGTGCTCATGATTCTTTAATAAACAGAAAATGGGTCTTGCAGCCCATGTTCATCACCCTTGCAATCACCTGTGTTGTGTCTTGAAGGGGCAATTCTCCTCATTTTGTATCTTCGGAGTCACAGTACCATTGAAGCTAAGCCACTAGTTCTGAAAACCCAGCAACTGACTCATGTGTGGAAATCTGTGAGTTTTACTTAGAAACTTTGACTGGAACACTCCCCCCCAAAATCTGTCACCTCACAATGATGATATTGTCACTGTTGGGGAATATTGTTTTAAGGTGTGTTACTTTTATGCTGTACTTGTTTAACTCTGTAAAGCTATGTTACTGTGCCTGTCTAAAACATCTGATGGTCTAATAAAGAGATGAACGGCCAATAGTAAGGCAGGAGAAAGAAGTAGGTAGGGCTGGCAGGCAGAGAGGATAAATAGAAGGAGAAATCTGGGAGGAGAAAGAAGTAGCCAGAGAAGGAGGAGGACTCCAGGGGCTAGCCACCCAACTACACAGCAAGCCATGGAGTAAGAAATAATGAAGGGTATACAGAAATAGAGAAAGGTAAAAGCCCAAAGACAAAAACTAACTGGTATAATTTAAGAAAAGCTGGCTAGCAACAAGTCAAGCTAAGGCCAAGCATTTATAATTAAGCATTCATGTGTGATTTATTTCGGAGCTGGCTGGCAAGCCCCCCAAAAGAGCAAAAATAACCAACAACATGTCACTAACCATCATGTGCCAGTTTACTGTTCATTAATATCAGAGGGCACCTCTTTCTCTTTGCTTCTCTGTAGTGATTCCAGGAGTTGGACTTGAGGCAGATTTGTAGAGCAGAGGCCTAAGACTAATCATGAAGGGTATATGTGAGCACCCAAGTTGAGGTAAGGGAGATAGGGAGTTGGCAAGAAGCCAAAAGACCAAATCTGAAGAACAGAGGGAAGTGGATGTGGATGTTTCCACAGTTGTACAAGTCCAAAGGATGCTAATGGGGTGAAAATTATCCCAGACTCTAGAGGAGGCAGGATCTTGCCAGATGGCTGGATGCATTATTTAACTTCTTTGAGCATAAACATTTCCATTTGTTAGCTATGGCTGTTCAGATTCCCACCTTATCAGAATAATTTAAAAACGCCATGCTGGTTGTTCCTGAATGGCAAAGGCTAGGCGTGGGGAAACCCACAGCCTTAAGGTGTGTAAGATGAATGAAGACATACATCAGCACAACTTAGGACCCTAAGTGCACTGCTGTTTTGGAATAATGTTGGTAACAGCATGAAATGGATCCTGTGGTATGCTGAATCTTTTAGCAACCTGGTAGCCATCATTGAGAGGTTTACAAATTAAATCCTATATGTTCTCCCCACCCGAGTTACAGTTCTCTTATAAGGCTTGCTCTAATCCTGATATTATAGATGCACTGCTCAAGTGGAACATCTGAGCTCCAGATCTGGTGACAGATCGTGGTCAGCTGGCCTCAGTGGAGGCGGCTGGAAGGGAGGACAGATGTTGGCAATGCTAATGGCTGCAGTCTGCTGCCTTTCCACCTCTGGGTCCATGCACTTGGGATCTATATCGCATCATAAATAGATCTCCTATGTCCTCTCTCCAAACTTCATCCAAGCCCCCAGATTCCAAGGGAGGCAGCAATTCGTTGAGGCACATCCATCAAACCAGTGGAGTCGCTTCTGCTCGCTTCTGATTGGATTCATAAATTGGTTTTCCACAGTCGTCTCGTTCGGAGAATTGACAAGCTTCTCCTGAACTCATGAATTTGAGAGGAAATGAGCCAAAGGGATTGAGAAGTCCAAATCTGAATTGAACTGTGGTATGTTTCCTCTCCAACTTCCATTAATAATTTCAAGAGAAAGTTTACAGAGCTGTGAAAAGGACCCACACATTGCTGGATGAGAACATCTGTACTAGGGTTTAACCATTTAAAAAATTATACACAGAAATTAGGGAACGTAGAACTAGAGACCCATTCTATTTGCCTGTTTAGCTCTTTGCCAAGGAAATGAATAAATTTCATTCACCTATTTAACAAATATTTATAGCATTGGTTTTACACCAGACACTGCTTTAGGCACTGGGATGCACAAAGAAATAAAAACCACTGCCCTTGGATGAGATTGGGATGTATGTGGAGCTTACATTGTTGTATTTGTGAGTAAGGAAGATGGGAGTATGTGCGTGTGCGTGTGTGTGCGCGCGCGCGCGTGTGTGTGTGTGTGTGTGTGTGTGTGTGTGTGTGTGTTTCTCAAATGCTCTCACCCATTTTTTTTTATCCTTTGGAGAAGTTACTGTCATGTTTGATCCTTTCTCAGAGGACATATTGGACTTAGCAGCATCCTGTGGCATGAAACCCGACAACTCTACCAAGCACATAGATTTTGGAGGACTCAGCCTTGAATTACTAGACCAAACTTAGCCCAGGAGTTTTTATTTCAAACCTTCACTGTGGCTTTTATGGGACTGATACATAGAAATCAGTCAAAAGAAGGTGCATCTAAGAAGCCACCTGGTGCGGATCCTGGGGATTTTGGAAATGCAGACATAGGTGTGAAGACTGGTTCTATCATCTACAAGCAGTGTGGCCAGAAGCAGGTTGTGCACCATCTCTGACATCTTCATCCATAGAACGTGGATAACTGGGGCTCTCTGATGGCTGTATTGCTGCATGGTGTAATGTTATTTCCTGCAATTAATCCATCATTTGCTGGGAGCTCTGAAAAAATTCCTTTTCAAATATAGCTAGAAAAATTTTATTATTTCATACTTGAGTGGTATTTCTTCATAAAAAATATATGGGGGTGCGGCGCAGGAAAGAAGGGAGGTAGAGAGAGGACAGGGGAGGATATGTGTGCATCTGTGTGAGTGTGCCCATGTTTCTTTGTTTCTAAGGCACAGAAGAGGACAGTCCACATCTACACTTAATTCAACATCGACTTAGACATTTTTCTAAAAATCTGAATTCTGCCTCAGTAGCAGCCAATATTCTCAAATTATTTCCCTAAAGTAAAACTTAGAGTTAACTGGGTAGTACTAACATCTGACCAATACTTAAAATGGCTCATTTCTTAGTATCATTTTGGTTCCTACCCAATTACTTTGATTAGCATTAAATTTAATAATATGAACATCATGCATTTGTATGTTACTTTATAATTTTTTGAAATACATCGCATATCTTTGGATCTTCACAACTACCCTGGGAGTTAATCAAGGCAGACATAATTATTTTAGTATCGAAGAGGAAAATGCTGAAATCCATAGAGGTAAAATAATATAGCCATGTACCATAAATTCAGAAACAAAGATTAGGCTACAACCCAAACTAGCCCAGGGCCATTGTTAATACCAGATCGTTCCCACTGGAGACCCAGGCCTTGAAGTGAAGAGAGACGCTGTCTGCTGTACAGTGCTTCCAACCTCACTGAGCATGCCAAGAGCCTACAGCTATCGCAGCCCATGTGTTTATTTTCTGAGAAGGGAATGATCATGAGCATGAACTGCAGTGATATATAAACCGAGCACATAGATAACTAGGAAGAAATAAAATGTATATAGACTATAAAGGAATACAGGCAAGGGTCATTAACTCTTTAGAGAACCATCTAAACAGAAAGTCTCCTACTGAATTAGGGTCGCCAGTGGTGATGCATGAAGCTAGGCTGGTGGCACTGAGTGTATGAACAGCCTGTAAGAGTAGAGTTCTAATGATTTGTGTGAAAAACATTCCACAAAACTATTTGAGAGACAGAGACAAAGTAAGACCCAGGTAGATCATAAGTACCAGTCACTAATGGGGCTGGATGGTCTAGGCCTATAACCCCAGCTACTCTGTGGGATGAGTCTGGGAGACTGAAGGCTCAAGGACTGTCTAGGCTGCAGGATGAGTTCAAGGCTAAAATGGACAACTTAGTGAGATGCTGTCTCCAAATAAGAATGATGCTTAGGGATATACATTATTGGTAGATAGATCACTGGCTCAGAATTCATAAGGCCTTGAGTTTAATTGCCAGCACCATACAAACAAATGGCATATGTATGAAATATGGATAAATTGGGCAATCAATGTATGGAACCACGTCTAAGCATGTAGCAGGCCACTCACATGAGCAGTTCATTTGGAGTTGAACATTTGGAAAAGGCAGAAGACAGAAGAACAGGCATGATTCCTTTAATGCCTTCTTCAGAGGAACTATTTTAAATGCTGGGGAAATAGTTCTTATAAAATCATAGCAAAGTATAGTGTAATAGAAGAGATTCAGGGAACACTACTCATGTTGCCATAGTGTCACAATCAACATCAAGAGATGGATGGCAGATGCTCAAGCAAAAGGGGCTATTCATTGAACCCTTTGCATAGTCTAAGTGCATTATCTCACTCCAGCTTCTATGGTAGGTGCTATTTCTAATTACATTTTTATAGACATCAAATTTGGAATTTGGAGAGACTGAATCACACAGCTACTATGAGGTACACAAGTCTTTTGCCCAGGTCTCTTCCTCCTGCTTTGGAAGGTTTAGAGACAGTCCCCCTTCACCACATACTTGAGCCCAGTCCATCTTAAGAGGGCTGGAATTGGAGAGACATTGAAGGGTCAGGTTCCCTGTGAGGTCTTCCGTTAGGTAGAGGGAGTGAAGGGCTAGAGATTGATCACCAATATGCAATTTCTTAGAACTGGAAGAAAGCACATGGGTGAGTGGGCACACAGTGAGTTCCAGGAATGAGGAACAGTGCCTCCAGCTGGAGTTCACAGTTGGGCAGCTCAATAGGTAGGAATCATGGGACCAGAACACAAGGTAGCCTGCTGACAATGCTGTCATCTCCTGTTTCACGCATAGCTCTCCAGTTCCATGGGAAGCTGGCTATAATCTGAACACACAGCAGATTGATGGTTCTCTTATATCTTATGAGGAACAAAGTTTGCCAGCCAATATACAGCTAGGCAAAAGAGGATCCACCTCTATAGCTGTAAGGTTTCTTCAGTGTCGCGCCCAGTGTCACGGCCGCTCAGACCTAAGTAAACACACAGAGGCTTATTATTATTTACAAACTTATGGCCATGGCCTATGGCTCAAGCTTCTTGCTAGCTAGCTCTTATATCTTAAATTAACCCATTTCTATTCATCTATAAGTTGCCATGTGGCCGTGGCTTACCGTTATTTTCACATCTTGCTTCTCCTGCCGGTGGCTCAAAGTGTCTCTTCTGCCTCCCCCTTCCTTCTTGTCTCTCTCTTCAATTTCCTGCCTAGCTATAACCCGACTTGCCATAGGTCAAACGGCTTTATTTATCAACCAACCAAAGCAACACATATTCACAGCATACAGAAAGACATCCCACAGCACACCCCCTACCTGGGGGCCATTCACCAACCAGCCATCTTGCAGAAGGGGCTCAGGAAATTGCTGGAAGAAGCAGGGCCAGAGCAGTCCCAGTTTTCTTGCTCCTCTCCAAGCTCAAAAGCCCAGGACTGTGAGTCTGACTGCCTGAACCAAGTTGTGGTGTACCTTGAGGGTTGTCATATATGGAGGTTCAGTGAGTCAAAGTGAAAAGGGTCTTCCTATGACTGGAGCTGAAGCAGGATGTGACATCCACTGAGTGGAAGGTTCTCTAGTAACCTTCTCAAGGAAGCTGAACTCTTCTGTGAGTACAACACAGGCCATGTTTCTCATCTCTGGACCTCTCAGACTAAACAATATTTTAGTTTACCTGTCTACCTTGCTGGAGTCACCCTCATGTCCCTGAGCACTTGGCTCTCTATCAGGGCATCTCCTTTAACTAACTCATTTCTTAAGTATAGTCATGTCCCTTTATACCCTATTATATTGTCCCCTGACTCACTGACCTATCTTGGTCAGGAGTCAAATGAAGACAATTTCTGCTGGGATGATTTTATGATAGCAAAATGAGGGGGGTGGGGGTGGGGGGTGGCGGGACCACATTTCTTTCTTTCTTTTTTTTTTTTTTTTTTTTTTGGTTTTTCAAGACAGGGTTTCTCTGTGTAACTTTGTGCCTTTCCTGGAACTCACTCTGTAGTCCAGGCTGGCTTCAAACTCACAGAGATCCACCTGGCTCTGCCTCCTGAGTGCTGGGATTAAAGGTGTGTGCCACCACCACCCGGCGGGACCACATTTTTTAAACAATAGTCCACAAACTACTCTTTTTTTTTTTTTAAGTCAATAGATGACATGAGGAGCTGACTAGTTTACTAGCTTTGTGGCTTGTCTCAAGTTCCCAGTCTTTCTGACTATCAGCTTTTCCCACAGGAATACTGCTACCTAGTTCAGCAGTTACTGAGAAGACTAAAGATGAATTTTTTTTTTTTTTAGCAAAAAACAAGGTAGTCCCCCTGGAAGAACTACACCTCTCTAAAACATGATTCCTGGTGCCTGCTCCCCCTTTCTCTGGCATTGTTCATATAGTGCCTAGTTATTTTGGTAACTAGCTCCTAGTAGTCCCCAACAGCCTGAGCCTTGAGACCAACCTCTATAGGTCCAAATACTTCCTAGACTCCTGACTACCTAGGTGGTCCTGAATAAATTATTTAAGCTCAGTGCCTCAGTTTCTTCCTCTTAAGTGGAAATGATAAGTGTGTCAACCTTGTAAGGTTATAACGAAATTTTATGTGTGTGTGTGTGTGTGTGTGTGTGTGTGTGTGTGTGTGTGTACACATATACATCACTTGGACAAGCCTAATATAGTAAACATTCAAAAAAATGTTAGACGATATTCACTCAGCAAACAGTTATTGAACATCTCTTATGCCCAGGTACTGTGTTAGGTTAGGCTTGGAGGTGCCAACGGTGTATTAGACATAGGTGAGGTCTCAAGGGGTTCAGAGGAATAAGGAGCAGAGTCACTAGGTCTCCAGCTAAAGTCACTGTGCTTCCCCAATAGCTATGAAGTTTCTTACTTCCAGGTAACTTAATTTTTTTCACTTCTCTTGGGGATGCTCTAAAGTCCCCATTCTCTGTCTGCAAATGTCTCTCAGACACAGGACAAGGTGTTTTGTGTCTGTCCCTCCTGTTGGATGCTAGGGACTGAGTTACTTCTACTTGTGTCCCTAATGATCTTACAAGGTTTGAATCACTAAGAACCTTCCCTTACAAGAGAGAGAAACAAAATACCCACAATTATTAATCATACTAGTGTAGTCTTTAATTCTCTAATATTTAATTGCTTAATTTCCAAGGTTATATTTACTTTTGATTAAATTCTTTAAGTTCAAAATCTATGCAAAATATATTCTAAGAATTTCTCATCTTTTTATGTTAATGAACAGTTTAAATGAGCAAAATTGTTTGCAATCACATAATCAACACATCCCCCAGAAAAGTCACATTATGGCTCTATAGAATTTATTCCAAACACCTTAGGACAAGCAGCTCAAACTGTGGAATTGGGGCTTTTCTCAGAGAAGGTTTTACAATTGAATCAGTTCTAAGGTATCTGTTGCTCTGCCACCCTCAGAAGCCAGCAGATACCTGGCCAGAAACCGAACTACGTACTTCACCTTGGAAGCTTTCCTTAGGAGCTTAGGTCGTGACAGCTATATTGTATTAGGTTTTCTCCTTCATTCAGACAGCTGTCCATCTAGTAGGGCTTCAGCAAGACTGTGTATGTTGGGAATAAGAGTCAGGTTGAGGGCAAGGGAACCAGAAACAGTCACAGCCAAAGAAATGGAGCCAGCTGCAGACTAAACACAGGGCAAGAAAGCTCTGGCATTTCCTGAAGGAATGCTACTGGGCTTGGGAAAAGAAGCTGGGAGGGGAGGAGAAAGGAGGGGAGGGGAGGGGAGGAGAGGGGAGGGGAAGGGGGATAGGAGGGGAGGGGAAAAGAGGGGAGGGGAGGGGAGGGGAGAAGAGGGGAAAAAGAAATAGGAGTTGAATCAAGAAGTGAAATGGAGGCAAAGGAGCTGGAAGTTAGTGGAGAAATGTTTGGGGGTAAATAAAAGACAAGGATAATTAATAAGTGCTAAATGATAAGGGTAACTGATAGACTAGAGTGCCGAGAGGAAGGAAAGAGATTGAATCTGAACACAAGGGGAAGGGAATGTTGAATAGGCTTACCACAGCTCACACCAGGACATTTAATAACAAGCCACTAGCTAACTCTCGCCTCTCCTATAAAGTGGTACCAAGATGCCTATATCATGGGCATAGAGAAAATTAAATGAGGATGTGAACTTTAAGTATCAAAGACATTGTCTACCAGGACAGATGCTCTATAAAAGCCACCACCGTCACTCTATGTGGTCTGCATTTTCCAATCTGTTACACGACCCTCTCATCTCTAGCAGCCCCAAATCAAACTTACAGAATGAGAGGCTGGCACTAAAGCAAAGATGGACCAAAAAAGACCCCCAGAGAACTCAAAATTCAAGCAAGAGAAGAAAGTTTGCAAGTTATGGTGGACTGAGTGCTAACACGCATGTCCATTCCACATGCTATGCAGGTAGGGACAGGTGGCTTTTAAGTCACAACAGAGTACCCAGAAGGGGACATTGGACTCACAATGTAAAGAAAAGAAAGTCTCCAGAGGGAGAAGAGGAAAGGGGGAGTGGCACTTGCAGAGTAGAGCTGAGGACAGCAAGGCATATACTGTGAACAAAGCTGGGGGAGAATGCCAGGGGTTGGGGGTCGAGGGGAGGATGCCAGGGGTTGTGTGTGTGTGGAGGGGGAGTCAGCTCTTGACTTGAAGGGTATCATGGGTGACAGAAACCCTGTCTCAAAAAACAAAATAAATAAATAAATAAATAAATAAATATATAAATAAATAAAATAAAATAGAGAGTGATATGCTTAAACTTGGTGTTCAGAAAATGCTCCCATGAAACCTGTGGGTTAGAGGCAGCTGAGCCTAGAGGCAGGGAGCTCAGTTTATCAGAGGACCCTGGTAGGTCCTTTGATAATCAAGCTAGAAAGATGGGGTGAAGATTTCCCTGAGGTCCTGAGTAGTGGATTATTTGTGAGGATGTTTTCCTCACCGTGGCTTCATCTAGATAACTCTTTCTTAACTTAACAGGAATGAATGGCTTATTTATCAACATTTGGTTAAAACTGTATATATGAACCCATTTAAAGATGCCACTGTATATCTTTGTTTGTTTTTAGGTGTGCTGCATAATTCATTAACAGCAAATGCTTGGAGGAGGATGCTGCTGCCGACTCAGGAGGGAAATGTTAGGATAAAGAGCCAGATCCTTGAGCAACTAGAGGCTTCTTCTTCTAGATCCCCACCTCTCCAGACCTCTCCTCCAAACTTTCCTGCTTATATGGACACAAGCTACTTCAGCATATAGTTTCTGGCTGGGGGTTGATGATTGCTCTCTAACAGAGGTGCTTTATTCAGGATGCTCATCCATCTGTTAGGGTGGGGATGGGAAGAGTCCCAGTGGCATGCGGTTTGTGTGAGGATGTGCATCCAGAGAGGAGGTAGAAGGGCAGCCTTGTCCCATGTGGTCCCTAGGAGCATAGCAGCAACCAAAGGAGGGTTCCCACTCAGTATCAGATGCCATAGAAGAAAAGGAATCTGTGAGCCAGAAAGCAGATGGCATCATTATGTAGATCAGGCTGGACCTTATTAGCACCCACTGCATTCTAGACACTCTCTGGAGACTCCCAAAGTCCTTTGCTCTTTGCAACCTCACACTTCTTCCATGGTCAGGACTGTTCTATCACAGACAAGTGGTCCAGTGGGAACAGAGGGTCAATGACTTACCCATGCCCACTCAGCAGGCAGATGGCAGAGCTGGGGTTTAAGTCTATGTCTCAGCCTCCAAGCTGAAAGCAGTGACTCTTCCCTGGTAAGTATTAAAGCAGCCTGTCATGAAAAATAGGCAACCAGGGGCAGAATGACCAAACACAAGGGAGCTGCAAATGGGATCTGACTCACTCTGACTATTTCCAATTCACCAAAAGCAAAATGACACTGAATGAACACGTGGTAGATTTCCCACGTACAAAAAAACAGCAATAGTAAGTAAAATAAAAGGGAGTTACCTGTAACCAAAATGCTCCTTTCCCCCCTTAAAGAGAAAGAGAGAGAGAGGGAGAGAGAGAGAGAGAGAGAGAGAGAGAGAGAGAGAGAGAGAGAGAAGAAAGAAGTGAGCAGAGGAAGAAAACTCCCATTTTATGAGGCAGTTTTTCATTGCTGAAAGTTCTGTTTGAGGTATTATTCTCGCATGTTTTCATGCTGAAACCTATTTGCAAATTATTTTCTCTCTTTTTCTCTACATGAAATGTACCCTCGATTATATGACAAGAAATTATATGGTGCTAATAATTTATTTAAAACCCGATCCCTGTCTCACATTCATCCTGTGTTGTGAAATCAAATAGATGCAGAAGGGGGATTCTTTCCCCCTGAACTTTCTGACCACCTCTATTGTGCAGGAGAGAGTAATAGCAGGTAGTGAGGGTGCCAATTATGTGGTGATGTACAAACCCGCTGGAGAAAAACCTATATGATATTTTAATGCTAGTCAAACAGAGCGATGAAGTTTAAATTAGCTTGAAGCTACTAAAAATGCTAACTATGGCTCTGCCTTCATTGTATGCAAGCGTGAAAATAGCTATGCGGAAATGGGTCTGTCTATCTTCTCCATGGATGCGCTGCCTGGAGCCTCTTTCTGTCAACAGGCAAGCCTCCAGTTTTGTTTATTTGTTGTTCTGTTTCCCCATTTCTCCCTTAATTTTCACCTCACCCATTTCCTTTGCTTGGTAACCACTCTCCTCCCCTCTCTAAACTTCTGTAAACTTCGACAGTCAGAGGATGTTAGAACCCAGAGGACCAAAAAGAAAAAAGCGGGGAGTTGGTGGGGAAGTCGGCCGAGTTCAACATCTTCATAGTACAGAGGGGAGCGTGAGCCAGTAGGAGCAGAGGAGAGTGGAAAGTTTGAGAGAGGACACAACTTATTCACGTTCACCCAACAATTTCATTTCTTTTCTTTTTCTTTTGGCTTCGAGGGGGCTAGGATTGTAGGGTAAGTCACTGTGCCTGGCTACCCAACAGCTTCTTGAGGGCTTAATCTGCAACAGAGTATGTCACCAGGCAACAAAATTTGGATTAGAAAATAAAACCAGGATCCTCACCTCCATAGACTTTCCCCAACACTATAAAATTCAAGTTGTGATATTAATACTGCACAAAGCATTCTCCCCTTTCCATTCTTTTTAAAACAGAAACCCACCTGAGAATCCATCTGTCTGCATGTGGCCTCATGAGGTGAAGCTGAGCCCTGAAAGGACCATCTCCATTGCAGGGTGGGGGAATGAAGCAGAGAGGGGAATGGGGCTTGTGAACATTTCTACTATAGGTTGGGCTTTTAATGTCCCTAAATAGGCACTGTGGGAAAGGTTTAATCTCATGTCACATTATTAGGAGGGAATAGAGGCCTTGGGAGGGACCTAGGGAAGATCATGGTGTGGTTGACCCCAAAGGAACAGCGCTCGCTGTCTTGCACTCTTTTGCTTCCTGTGTGACATGAACAATTTCACTGAGCCATGCATTCTAGTCATACTGCCCTGTACTGTTACAGATAATGTGTCAACCAATCACCATCTAGACTCTGTGAAGCAAATAAAGCCTTTTCATGTAAGATGATTATCTCTGGTACTTTTTATAAGAACAGAAAGCTGAGTAGAACAGCTTCCTACGGGCCAGACATGTTCACATGTTGGTTAAGCCACGGTCAGCCCTTCCATGAAGTATTTTTTAAAAGATTTATTTATTTATTATGTATACAGCATGTATGACTGCAGGCCAGAAAAGAGCACCAGATCTCATTACAGGTGGTTGTGAGCCACCATGTGGTTGCTGGGAATTGAACTCAGGACCTCTGGAAGAGCAGCCAGTGCTCTTAACCTCTGACCCATCTCTCCAGACCCCACCTTTCATGAAGTATTGACATCAATGTTCTACAGAGCAGGAACCTAGGGCTCTGTAACCCTCACTGGTCACAGTGCTGGAGAGCAACTAAGCTGAAGGCAAGCTTTGAGTGCTCTCTGTGAGTATGTGGCCAGGCCCTCAGCTGTCACAGCAAACCTGTAGACTCAGAGATGGACACAGGGTCTTTTATTAACTGAGAAAACTCCCCAAAGCTTTTTAGAAAGTGGCCCCAGGGAGATGGCAGGACCCCACCAAAGGACAATCAAGTTAGCCTGGATTCACTGTTGATGCAGAGGCTAATGGTCAGAAGGACAGAGCAGAAGGGCTATGCATAACTCAAGTTGCATTTGGAAAGTTACAAGTTTCAAAATTCACTTTGAAACCTTGGCTACATCAGCAAAAACATTAAGACTACATATTTAAAAGTAACATAGATGACTTCTTCAACTTATTTTTCATAGAAAACTGTTGCATGGTTTTAATATAGAAAACTCATACAAAATACAGAAAACGTAGAGTGATCACCAAGTGCTGCTCACTCATCATGGTAAGGACAACTTTACTGATGCTTGTTTGTGTCAGAAAACACACTCTTGTCCTCTTTATATATCGCTATGTTGTCCAGTTTCTTTGTGGACCATGTGTGCTTATTTCATAAAATGCACATAAAAATTTCATTCGGAAAGTCATTCAGTGCTCAGTAATAGCAAACTTTGGGATGGCAGGCTGAGAGAGCTGTCTGTCTGTTGGGCATGTCTGTCTCCATCTACTCATCTGTGCTCTAACCCCTGCCTCCTTTCCAGAAATAAAAGGACTGGACACTTAGACTTGACTCAATAAACAAGAGGGACATGCTGAAGAGTTTTGAACAGGTGTGTAAAACCTTGTCTAATTAACAAATGAGAAATACTTTCCCAGCACCATGCCCTATAACTTTAGTCTTTACATCTTTGCCATTGGGGACTTATTAAAAATGCAAATTCTTGACGCCCATTCCAGACTCATTGACTAGAAGACTCTGGAAGGGAAGACCAAGAAATCTAAACTTTGAGGCTAAGGAGAGAGCTTTGTTGGTAAAGTGCTTGTCACACAAGCATGAAAATCCGAGTTCAAACCCCAGAACCCATGAAAAAGGACAGGGCATGGTGGCAGCCTCGGAGAGAAAGACAGGTGGTTCTTACTGGCCAGCCAGCCTAGGTTACTTGGTAAGCCCCAGGCCAATGAACACAAGTGTCTCACAAAACAAGGCCGACAGCTCCTAAGGAATGACACTGGAGGTTGTCCTCTGGCTTCTACACTCACATGTGCATGCACACCCCACGCCTCACAACTCACATACATACATAAAATAAATAAATAAACTATGTTTTTTATCAAGCTCAACAGTGATTATCCTGCATGGCAGAGCTTAAAAACTTCTAGTGTTTTCTAGTAAATACTAGAAAACATATCTTGATGGGACAGAGCTAGTGGTCAGGCTAGAGGTCCCCTCACTCATCCAGGTGAGATGTTATGATCTTGGGTGGAAATTATCACTCTCAGAAAGGACTAAGCTGAGCAGCAGCTGTGGGGAGCCGAATTCGGTCCCAGGTGTTGTTGGTTGAATCCACAGTCTCATGCCCTGATTTACACCACCTATAATCTACATGCAGACACTGTTACAGGGGAGCTTAAGAGTCTGTTTTTGTTGTTGTTGTTTTATCAGTGTTTTCCTTTCTCAGAAAAAGGCAGATTTTTCAATAAACTCACTTTGAAAATTGGATTTGCCTATTAACTCTTCAATGTAAACACTTGGCTTCTAGTACACGTTAACGGGAATAAATGTTTCAAAACCTTCCAAGCTTGCCATTCAATATCCATATTTCTAGAAAGAGAATATGTTGGTGTGTGCTTGCCCTTTTTCCATTTTATTATTATTTTTAATCCTCTAAAAATGGAAGTGTGTGAGAATCAATTTTGAGTCCTTCATCAACTCTGATACAGGAGCCCTGATTTGATTTTGCAGATTACTACCCAAGATCCCCTCCCCCAAGTTGAAAGATGACATTGTTCACCACAGTGATTCCCTCAGGATTCTGCCACATTGTGCCTGCCAAGCCCCAGTGACAAGATATAGGGGCCAGTTAGACTCTTACACACTCTCCCTGCCACTTTCAATCAAGCCTAATGCAATCAGAAACACATGACTACATCAACACATCTCCTTTAATCAAATGTGATTAAGTCAGTCATTAGTTTTTCAAGACAAATAAAGGATACAAGTGCTTATATTAAAAACGTAAACGCCCTCCTTCTTAAGTGATTTATTGGAAAGGAAGCCTCCCACCCTTAGCACAGGACTTGGGACCTCAGAGGTCTTTGTATTTCCCTGCTGGTGTTTGTTGGAGGGGAGCATCCTTCTTGCCTGCCTCCTCCCCCCTCACAAAGCCCCCATGTTGTCAAGCAGAATTTGGCTTCAGCTTGATCAGAGTGATTTCATTATCCCATTGTTACCATTATGACTTGGGCAATTAGTAGTTTATAAGTATAAATTTATGGCAATCTGTGATCCAGGCACATTGGCAGTAGTCAGGGCATAATAAAAACCCAATCAATTTCTTTCATTTAATATGTAGGCTGTGACCCTAGTTTTGATTAGAACTCTTCCTATTTCATCTTTAAATAAAAAAGAATGTCTGCAAGCAATTATATGGTGTGTTAATTGGATATTCCTTTTTATCTCTTGTACTACTGAATGCTAACGAAATCCTTGTTTTTTCTTTCTCAATAGTATCGCTGGCTTCTACTAACTCTGTTACTGGCTTTGTCTCTCTGCTCTTTCTCTGCCTTATTCTCACCTACCTCTCCAATGTGTTCCTTCACACTGGCCACATCCAAGCCCTAGCTGAACTGCCAAGGGCTCTGAACTAGTCTATCTGACCCCCTCTTCCCCAATTTGTGAAGTCATCATCCACACAGGATATTATTCTGTGTTCCCATTTCCATCAGGACATTCAAAACTTGTGTAACTTAGGTCAGCAGATTGCCTGGAAAGCATCCAGGAAGCACAAAGCATGTGCTTAGTAGTTGGTAAATAAAGGGGTCTATGGGATTTTCTTGGTGCCACCCCATCACCTTGACTTCCTGAATGTGCTGCTAAGATATCGAGCTCTGTTTTCCCAGAGTCATTTTGTAGGAATTGAACTCTTGTGACTTTATTCCAAAAGGCATCAGGGGTGGGGGTGAATGAGGGCCTTCCTTTTACTGGTGGCAGCACAGGCTACCAGCCTCTGACTGCCATGCAGTACACAGCTCCAGTTCCTCCATCTTGAAAACCCTGCCATTTTTAGACTGGTTTCCGTCATTACACTCTGAGACTGCAATGGGGTTCTTTAGGTGTAACTTCTGACCATCCTGTGGTTGAAAGCAGGAGATAGGAACTGGTCAGGCAGGACAGGGACCCCAGAACATAAGTTCTAAAAAAGGCCTTGCTGAAGGCCATGGATGCCAGAAGAGAGCTGGCTCCGGGTTCTCAGTCCTCTCTCACCCCTGCCCGGAAGCTGTATTCCGGATTTTTTTTACCTGACTAAAATCAAGAGGAAGTATTGAACACCTACCTGTCAGGGATACATGGACTGACCAGTTCATCTGCCTCCCCATGCCTCATGGTAAATCCCTATAAAAGCCTCCAGACTAGCTGCTGAAGAGTGCCCACTCCAGGGCAGACTAGCTGGAGAGTGCTCCAGTCCAGGGCAGACTAGCTGGAGAGTGCTCCAGTCCAGGGCAGACTAGTTGGAGAGTGCTCCAGTCCAGGGCAGACAAGCTGGAGAGTGCTCCACTCCAGGGCAGACTAGCTGGAGAGTGCTCCACTCCAGGGCAGACTAGCTAAAGAGTGCCCACTCCAGGGCAGACTACCTGGAGAGTGCTCCACTTCAGGGCAGACTAGCTGGAGGAGGGTGCCCACTCCAGAGCAGACTAGCTGGAGAGTGCTCCACTTCAGGGCAGACTAGCTGGAGAGTGCTCTACTCCAGGGCTCTTATGCATTCTCTCTCTCTCTTTCTAAAGCACCCTATAATAAAATAGTTCTAGAACTCTCCCTCTGAGATCCATGAACTGCATTCTTCAAGTTCTTGAGACAAGAACCCACTGATTGGCTTGAGAAGGCTTTGGTGGCTGTTGAATTTTGGGGGACTCTAACCCTCAGAGCTAAGCTCACCAAGAGCCAAGAAAAGTTCTGTCACTCTAAAGATACCCCCAAATTTCCAGTATCAATATGTCCTTCATTTAGGAAGCATGTTCTTCAGTTTGCCTGGATTTTTTTTCCTTAGGAGTTTTCCACCTCTTTCCTCTGCCATATCTGAGACACCAAGTGGGAGTTCCTTATTTCAGGCTCTAATTTTCCTGTGTTGTCTCTCCATCTTGTTTTTATCCTTTTACCTTCCAATACCTTTGTTGGATATTTTTATTGTTCTTACCACATTCTTTGTTTACTTATTTATTTTGATACAAGGTCTCACTATGTAGCCCTGGCTGGCCTGGAACTTGCTATGTAGATTAATTAGGCTGACCTCCAACTCACAGAAATCTGCCTCCTAGGAGTAAGTGTTCTGTAAATATTTGGTAAATGGATGGATGACTGGGTGAGTGAGTGAATGAATGAATGATGAACGAGCCGAGAAGTTCCCTGATTTTACTATAACAGCAATGTGAAAAGAAAAGATAGGCTTTCTATTGCCTGGGGTACTGCCACCATTCAGCAGCTCTTGGCAGGACAAGATCATTTTGGAGTAAGAGTGTGGCTGCCCCATCCTGGTTATGGATGTCCCCAAAGCACATGTGGCTACTAGAAATAAAGTCCACTACAGACCTGCAGGCAGCAAGCGTGAGACATTTAACAAGGCTTCCCCAACATTGTTCATAATGTTAACAGACCAAATTCCTAAACATGCTCAGAGGCCTCTGCTGGACCTGTCAGCCAAGACAGACAGCCTTGGGCCAGGATTCATGGCACATGCCTGCCCTAGGGCTTCCCAGCAAGGGGGGTTGAGGGGGAAGCGGGAAGATAACAGAGATAAATCTAAATTCATTCTGGAAGCAGTCACACCCAATGACATATTCACTGACTTCCTCAACAGCTCATTTGATAATGTTCTCTCTGCACTATTCATTTTTCTGAAAGATGAAAGCTGGCTGAGGGTCTCATCTGCTCGGTGATGCAGGGAGAGGATTTGAAATTAACACACACACACACACACACACACACACACACACACACACACACACACACACACGAAAATGAAAAGGGGGTGCTGCAAGGGGAGGAAGAAACGTACTGAAGGCCAGTTTTGCAGTTAGTCCTGACACGGAGACCCAGCAGCCTGGTGTGAGGTCACCTTTAATTAGTTATGCTTTCTAATTCAACAATATGCCATCAGCAGATGCAAGGCTCAGCAGGGTAGGGGTGGGCATTTGTCATGATAATTAACTGCTTGAAGAACGTTAGCTGCCTGGGGCAGGTCTTGACTTGCAATGGAAGAGGACAGAGGTCAGTACCTCGGGACAAGGAGATGTTTTCTTTCGCTGTGGTTTCAAGTCCCGGTGTGCCAATCACATAAATCAATGGGTATTGACTTAGTGCCAGTCACTGCGTGGGGTCCACGCGACAGGAGAAAACAAGGCTGGCTTTCTGGTGCTGCCTTTCAGGAAAGCAAACTCAGAAACATGGAACTGCGATGCCTAGAATAACTACTCTACCCTACCATGTAGAGCTGTCCTCTGACAGTCCCATTGACAAGAAGGACCAACAGTCACTTATGTAAATTGACATTTCCACATGCTTCTTCATTCAGTGATTTTGTGTGTGTATGCATGTGTGTGTACATGTGTTGTGTGTGCATGTGTATAGGTGTCTACAAGTGTGAGTGAATGTAAGTGCATGTGAGTGTGTGAATGTATGTGTGTCTGTGTATGTGTATTAAAACATGAAGAGTGAAGACTTTGGAATATGCTTCTATTTTCCAGTGCTATGAAGATGAGCAATTTGTATGTCCGAGTCATTTTTTCCTACTTGGTAAAACATGGAGAACAGAATCTAACTTTGAGGATTAAATGTAATAAAGAAAGAAATCTAAAGCGGCAAATCCAGTATATGGATGGCCCGATAAGCATGGGGTTTACTGGCAATGGAGTGACAGGAAGCCGAGCAGAACATGAAATGAGAATGAGCCCACTCATTCTCAAGGGTAGGATTTGCACTCTGGCGCTTTGCTGAAACAGCAGTGAACCACTGGGTGGTGATACACAGTAGTCGCTGTTGGAGACATGAAGTTTGGGTTTAGTGGGGTTTTGTACTGTTGTTTTCCTAATCAAATTTGGAGAAAGAGGGAGAGAGAGAAACTGGATATAGAATCACACTCAACAGAAATAGAGGCAGAGACAAAATTTAAGAGGCCCAGACCGGAAGTAATCCCTTCGCAGCCCTTAAGCCAAAGTTGAAATGGCATAGCAGGCACCTGTAGAACTCCAAACACCACTGATGCGAAGAGTTAGAAGGATGTTCAAGGCCAGCCAGGGAGCCTACACTGAGCAGGCATTGTCTCTCACTCACTTCAGTTTGCAAGCTGGCTGGAGTGGGGGGGGGTAGGGAGTGGGTGGCGGCGGGCGAGGGGGGCGAGGATGCTGTTCTCACACAGGTGGAAAGCTATCACGTGTTTCTAAGATGGTGTCCCATCTAGATGCACTCAGCCTTTTTCTTTTCTTTTTTTCTCCCCATGAGGTTATTGATCACCTTATACTCTAGATTCTGTTTACTGGAATCATACATTGACAAGAGAGAATAGAGATAGAAATGATTCTTAATGTTTCAAAACATGAGTCACAGCACTTAGTAATAAAGAGAGAGAAGCCATGGTGGGAGCATGGCAGGGAGGTGAGATCCGGGGTTGGAGGAGAAACAGGGCAGTGTTCATTAGCGCCACCAAAAGCAGTAGCCAGACAGACCCCAGAAGTGTCCCCTCACTCCTGACAGCGCTCAGTCACCTGGGAGCCCAGCTGACCTCTGACAGATGTGACATGCACAAACACAGATGAGAGTTAAAGACAAGGTACAGGATGTGCCAAGTGGTCCTTGCGATGTCCTGAGGAGGACATCTATCTATCCAAAGGGAAAGCTCCCAACCCCACTCTGGTTGTCTTTCTTGCTGATGCTATCAACAGCCATGAACAGCAGAGGGAGTAGGGGGATAGGCCCTTCCTGGGATCAGTGTCCAAGCCCATCCAGTACCCAAGCATACTCTGAAGGTCTTCACCACCTCGATATAACAAATGAGAATCTTTAGAGTAAGTTCAGAGTATCTCCCACCTCTTAGAACAGACAAAAGTCCCAGAGAACCCTCACCAGATCTCAGGTCTGGGAACCATTTTATTCTTAGTCAAACTGAAGCCACACTCAAATTCTTCTCTGAAATCTGTGCTTCTGGACCTCTGTGAAATCCCAGCTGCTTTTCTGGTTAATTTTCAGAAGAAAGACAGAGAAACTGCTTGAGATCCAACCCTGCCTTAACCTAGCTCTTATAAACGGCTACCATTTCAGAGTGCAGATCAGGCATGGACTCGGGCCCGCTATGGGTTTCTGAAGAGTGGGGTTGTCTGCTTGGTTTTCCTCTCAGACAGAACCAATAGGCAAATCTGTTGGAACCATTCAGAAAACATATACTGAAGACCTAATCTGTTCTGGGCACTAGGCCAAAAATGTGTATGGTTGAGCTAATAAGGTCACAGTGTATCAAGAGTGAAAGACAGAAAAATAAACATATAAACCATATCATGAGTCATGAGAGGCAAATATGGGGAGCAGAGACAGGGCAGAGAAGAGAGGGTTGTCTAGACTGAGTGACAGGGGAAGTCATGAAGGTGTGCAAAGAATGTGGCAGGTGAGCAGGGCTTGTCACAGGGGTGTAACAGCACAGAATATGATGGGATTGGACCCCAGATCACTGATCTTGGTGACCTGTCCTGGCTTGTGGTGCTGCCTGTGACATTTTTAGGAATTTCATGAGCCAGATGTAAAATATAACAATTACAAAAAAATTTTACTGTTGTAAAAATGCCGTGGTAACAATCCCTTAGGACTACCGGAAAGTGAAGAGAAAGTTCCGCTTGACCCTACAGTTCTTCTCTGGGGTTTGTACCCAAGAAAAGTGAAAACTGGAAAAAATGTTAGTATCTTCTTCTTTATAGCAATATTATGCTCTATGGCCAAAAGGCAGAAATGCCCAAATGTCACAGGAGATGAATGGGTAAATAAAATGGTGCATGGTTTGTATGTGTGTGTGTGTGTGTGTGTGTGTGTGTGTGTGTGTGAGGAGAGAGAGAGAGAGAGAGAGAGAGAGAGAGAGAGAGAGAGAGAGAGAGAGAGAGAGAGAGAGAGAGGGAGATGGAATATTATTCTGCCCTCACAAAAGAAGAAAACCTGCACTATGAAACAACAGGACTAAACTCTGCTACATAAAAGAAGATAGCCTCAGAAGCAAGAATACTTCATGGGACTCCGGCTTCTTAAGCTGGGATGTAACTACCATGTGGAGTCATGTGGCTAAATACGGCATGCATGAAAAATGTGGCAACAGTAATACATCCAATAACCAAAAATGAATTAAAAATCCATTAAAATTCCAGTGTATTATAATCCAAGGAGTTTGTGGCAGCGTTCAGCGGTGTAGCAACTGTGATGTCCTGTGGTCTCCCTTCTGAAACACTTTGCACTGCGCATGACATTACTCATGCAACACCAATGAGAGCTAACAACCCCAGTTCAGATTCCAGGGTGTGTGGTGCATGTCAGTGATCTTACTGTACACACAGACTTTTCTGCTCTTACAGAAACAAAATGGTTTAGTGTCAAAAAGTGAGGACCTTTCCTAGTTCCCTATTGTCATTCCTCAGTATGGATCATACTAGTGCATCTGTGAGTTGTATTGTGTCAGAATGTACGACTTTTAAAATTGCTGTTTGAGAGCACATGGAGATGTCATAGTAAAGCACTTGCCATGGAAACATGAAGATCTGAATTCAGATCCTTGCACCCAGGTAATGAGCAGGGTGTAGCAGCACCTATAATCCCAGAGTTGGATAGGTGGGGATGGAAGATCTCTGGGACTCACTGGCCAACCAGGCTATCAAATCCGTGAGCCTAGGTTTAATGGGTCAAAAAATGAGATGCAGAGTGATTGGGGAAGACACGTGATATTAAGCTCTGTATATACATATGCACATCACACATGCATGAGCATATGTATACACATACACAAACAAACACACACACACACACACACACACACACACACACACACACACACACACACACCAATTATTGTTTGAATTGTTTTCTTGAATTTCATTTTTAAAAAATCATTAGATGGAATTTGGGATCAGGACAGAATTTCCAATAATTTCTGAAATGACCCTAAAATATATTTCTGATGCTTTGTGCAACATGTTTATGCCAAATGGTGTTCTTAGCATCAATGATTCTAAAATCAGAATGTGGATCAACTCTGAAAAATGTTTAAGATGCTCTAGACATCCTGCAGTATCAAGCATTCAGCCAAGATTTAATTGTTTATGCAATAATAAACAAGCACATCTATCTTATTAGTATGCAAATTTGCCTTTGTCTTTAATAAATAGTAAGATTATATGTATGCTGGAAAATTGTTTTAAAATAAAATTATTTTGTCAGAAAATGTTTGATTTGTATACCCATTTTATTTCCTGTATATTCAAGTTCACATAAAAATTTTTCAGGTGAAAAGGGGTCACAGGTGGGAGATGTTTAAGAAACCCTGCCCTAAAATTGTCAAATTATTTTTAAAGTAGGGTAGAATGGATTCCAGGCAAACAAAGCATTCTAGTTAAGGTACATAAGATTTCAGTTGTACAAGATGAGTGAGTTCAGGAGATCTCACAGCATTATGGCTGTAGATAGAAATACTGACCCATCTAGTAAAAAAAAAAAATCTCAGAGGCTGAGGTCACCCCACACTCTGAAGGTTGATGCTAGAAGGTATGAATATAAATCTACCCTGGGCTACATAGTTAGATCTGGTTTCAAAACTTTCAAAAAAGAACTCTATTGAGAGGTTTTCTTCTTCTTACCATCAGAAGATGCAGAAGGAATCCACCATCTTTGAAGTAGAGCTCTCCCCATACATCAGCTCTGCTGGTGCCCTGACCTTGGGTTCCTACAGTTAAAACTGTAAGTAACAAATTTGCATTGCCTGCAAGTTACCCAGCATAAGGTGTTTTGTTATAGCAGCCCCAACATATTGACGTATGGACCCAGGACATCTTGTTCACCCATTCATGTATTGATAAATATTAGTTTGACCTTTTTCAGTATGTTGAATGATAATACTAACATGGGTGTATCAATGCCCGCCTGTCCATGCCCCTGCTCTAAAGTCTTCTGGATGCATAACCAAAGGCAGAAATGGCCAGTCACAGAGTTATTCTAGTCTTACTGTTTTTGAGGAACTCCCAGCCAGCTTTCCTTAGCAGCTGCATCATTTTGCATTTTCACCAAAAAGTATATAAGGGTTCGTCAACATCCTTGCCAGTCACTTATTTTTCTTTGTTCATTTGTTTTCCTGTTTGTTTGCTTCTTTCTTTCCTTTTTTTGCACAGCAACAAAACAATGCACAGAATGAAAGGGCAATCTACCAAGAGCATGAAAAATACACACACGCACACACACACACACACACACACACACACACAAAATCTATCTACCCATCCCATAGGAATAACTCTAAAGTAAAAGATATAAAACAGAAACTAATACTGCCACCTAGAAATGATCAAAGGCCTCAAACAGACATTTTCAATGATGATATACAGGTGGTCAACTGTTTTATGAAGCCCTGCAAAATACTATCATTCATGAAATACAAATCAAAATCACAGTGAGATGGGATGGGGCAATGAAGAAACAAATGAACACATTTAGTCTTGAAACTGATTTGTTAGGCTTATGCATGGGTCGGGAATGGGATAAAGGCAGGGGTCTTATCAGGAGACTCACCGTGATTGCTGTTCCCATGAACAGTGATAGTGGTACAAGGAGAAAAAGACAGATTGTGAGAAGTCCTTGGAAGAAACAATTGATAGGATTTGGTAGATAGTGGGCTATGAAGAAGGACATGTCATGATCTGGGTCTGGCTTCATGAGGCACCAGGTAGAAAGAGGCTGATGACAAGAAAATGGGAATCACAGAAGGCAGTGGCCAGAGTCATCCTTCTTCCCATCCAGCGTGGCCTGTCCAAACTTTGGGGGATCTTCAGAAGAAGGGGGCTTGTGGCAGACTGCTTCCTTGTTTGAAACTCTGAAGGGTGCTGGGAGGCCTCTGAAATAGCGCTTCTTCTCCACACCCCCAACTGTGAAACAAATGAGGAACAAAGAGGGTTCAGAGAGGAGAACAAGAGAGTGACCTAGTTTCCAGTACAGCTTTTAGTCAGAGTGACTTAGACATGTGTCAACAATGGAACAGTGGGCATCCCACTATGAAGGCAGGAGTACATCCTGGTCCTAGCAATGTTGAAGACCATTCGGAACCCTCCCTTCTATCACATCCACTGCTCTCTCTCCCTCTCTCTCCCTCCCTGTCTCTCTCTCCTTTCATTATTCCACCCCTCTCTTCCTCTCCCTCTCTCACCCATGGGAGAAGTTTCTGCAACTATTCTTTAAATTGTTTTGAGTGTTTTTGTTCTTTCTTCAATCTATGAGTTAAAATTTTTATGATATTGCTTTCCATTTTTAGGATTATGCTTTTTAAACTGTTTATAATTTTTACTTTGCTGCAAATTGACTGTAGAATACAGCTTCTGCAATTTAAGAAAAAAGCTAATTATCCAATGAAATAGTTAGAATTCACTTACAGTGGACCAGACTATATGGTAGGAACCTTATGGTGACGCTGAAGGTAGACACAGTCTCCTTTGAATTCTGAGGATAGTGCTTAATTATATATTTGTTAATGATCCATAGATGCTTATAAAAGAATATGCTTTCATTTTTTAAAAAGTTTTTTAAATTTTTGCTTATGTGTCCATGTTGTGTATATGCACAGTGCTTGTGGGTGCCTGTGGAAGCCAATAAAGGGTACTAGATACCCCAGAGCTTGGGTTACAGGTGAATGTGAGCTGCCTGCATGGTCCTCTTCAAGAGCAGCAAGCACTCTTAACTTCTGGAGTCATCTATTTTGCTAGTTCCAAGAGTATGCATTCTGTTTTTAATGTTTAAAGTTGTTCTTATACAAATTTGTATTTGTGTAACTTCATTAATAAAAACACAAACATTCTTTATAGTCTTCATTTGTCATTTGAGTAGTCTCAAGTTTTATGTTCACCCTCCCACAGGATATTTTTCAGATTTTAAAATATTTGAACATTCCATACTGATATTCAAAAGTATAACTTTCACCAGTATAAAATAAAAACCTTATGCCATGGGTTTAGGTGAAGCTACATTTAATTAATAATGGTACCATCAATTGTTTTGGTTTACTAACTATATATATATATATATATATATATATATATATATATATATATATATATATATATATATTCTTTTTTCCCTCCCACTCCTTTATTTTGTCATAGCTGACTGTAAATTCCAAATGTCATTTCTTTGGTAACCTTGACCAGACAGCTAGTCTCATACCATGTCAGTGGGGAGCAGTCTGAAAACTGTGGCTCAAAGTGTTATTACGTTTTTAGTTAACAACTTTTAATTCTCATTTGTATCTGATACTTTAATATTTTTTCATACAACCAGAGTTACTATATTTATTGTTTTTATGTTTCTTATGTTTTGCTCTGAAAGATTATTCTATATTGAATAATTTGATAAATATCTGCCTTCTCTAGATGTGGAATTTCACTTGATAGATATGGGAAATGGCCATCTATGGCTGAGCTTGGCCTTGTTTCTGTCTGCAGATGGTCTCCCGTCTCTTTGTTTGCCTCTCTGGCAGTGTGTTTAGAGTTTTCCAAATGCAAGTTTCCAACACTAATGGAGGTGTTGAGCATCTTCAGCTGTTGTGTTCTTGATTCACCTCAGGATGTGGGTCCAGTGGTACCTACTAGCTACTGTCCCCTCTGGACAGGGGACTTGATGCCCTCAGATAGAGTGGATCTGTGGGATCTACACTTGTCTTTCCAGCGCTGTCTTTTTTCTTACTAATTTGAAAGAACTGCATTCTTTTTATTTCATTAGAAATTATTTCAGGTTACAATTTAACTAAATTTGTTGAAATTTTTTCATCAATGTTCAGTATTTTGCTTCCTTCCTATCTTAGATAGGAACTGAGAGCACAGGAGATTTTCCCACCTGTTCCCTTTGCTGATTTGATTTTGTATTTTAGATCCTGATTATTACTGGATGGTTATTGCTGTTATTATAAAATAATGTCTGATCAAAACACATATTACATGTGCTACTTAATTTTAAAACTCATAGCAATAGGTTTTTTTGTAATTTTGCACATCGTTTTATTCTGTTACATTTCAATTTCTGAGTTCTTCACATTCAAACTTGTATCTTAGCTGAAATATTTTGTCAAGTTATGAACACCACTTTGTCTACTCATGTTCCATCCACCTCCCCATTTCCAGAGAGGACTGGAGAATCTCTTCCTGCTGAGCCTATTGGGACCCAAGGGTGCCTTTCTCAGCTTTTACATATGTAAGACAACTTAGTTTGTTGTAAATTGTCTGTATTCATCCTTACACTCTGTTGGAGATTTTTGTTGTGAATGGCAGTGGTTTAATCTTTAAAGATTATGATTGGAATTTGGTGGGCTTTCTTTTTTCTTCTTCAGCAAAGATTATAATTGGAATTTGGTGGGCTTTCTTTTTTCTTCTTCACCAAAGTGCCAGGATAGCTTGCTTTTCAATTCTCCTTTCATAGGACTGTTCTTCCATCCAGTTATCTGTCATAATGCGTCTAATCGCAGAGTATGTAAAAAGACACTAGATTAAATTGACTACATCTGCTAGTGTACAATGGGTCTATTTAATATGCAGATACATTTCTTTGCATCATAACTATTTTTCTTTCCATTTTTTCTGTTTGTTCAAGTCTTCTTTTCACTATTTCCCTAGGTGTATTGAACCTCTAGAGCCTGGTTGCTGTGCTCTTCTTTACCCTCAGCTCCTCTTTCCCCTCCCCTACAAATAACGTCCTTACATTTATTTTCAACTCCATTTTTCAGACATGTGCCTATGAACTTTACCGAGCTTCCTGTCCTTTTCCCAGACTTGGTGCTCCAGCTGAGTATGTTAATAGGAAAGTAAAGGTGGGGATAGTTGGGCCTGTGGTCCAGTCTCAGCTGACCCACATGTCCCCCCATCTCTAGATGATGTATTGACATGAAACTTGGAGCAGAAATCTGGGTGCAGGAGCAGGGAAGCATGCTAGGACCCCTCAAGCACTTGAAGGAAATAACAAAGACCTTAGCTGATTGGTTGAAGCCCTATGCCAATGAGGCAGAGAGTGGGATCAGGCTACAGCAGCACCAGATGTCAGTCTAAGTCAAGTGGCCTTCCAAATAAAAACAATACTGTCAGAGAAGAACATGGTCAGGGGCATCCAGATGCTTCCCCACCACTCTTATAGTCATCATATCCCTTTGGTTATTTGCTTACACCTAAATGCAATGGGATGAAAAAAGGATTGAAGATCTAGGTCTACAGCAAGCTCCATGTTGTTTGTATTGGTGGTCAAGTTCATTTCCATCTCATAGCAGACTGCCACCATCCTAGTCCAGACTACAAAGACTACAACAGGCTCCCAACCACCTACACCTAAAATACAAATTATGGATTGTCCCAGATGAAAAATAATTATAGCTTCCACTTATCCTCAAGATTTGTCCAAACTTTATATGGGTTTAAACCCTGCTGTATGTGTCCCCTCATTCTACATGTCCCCCTTTGCTGTCATTTCCCAGAGGACCACCATCTCCCTTTATCCCTGGGCTTAATAGCAAATGTTCCCTCTGCCAGAAAAGCTCCCTTGTTTGTCATCCCTGTTCATCTTAAATGCAATCCGTCTCACCCTGGACTCTAACCTGAGCTTATGCCCAACCTCATAAGACATCTATGATTTGTCTTCATCTCCCTTAAAGGCACATACAAGGTTCATGAAAGGAAAAGCACACTGTAGTGACTAAAGAGCAGAATCTAAAAGACATGGCTGTGTTCCAATTCCCAGAACATGTGCCTGTACCTTGTTGGGGGAAATGCCCTTTATAGATGTCACTAATGATCTTGTGATGACCCTGACTCATGCAGGTGGACCCTCAAGGTAATAACAACTATCTTTATAAGATATATGGATGAGAAAAAGATCCAGACGCACAGGAGAAGCAAAGGCCAAGACTATTGTGCCCACAAACCCAGGAAGCCCCATTAGAAGAGAGAGAAGAGGTGCTTTTCCCACTGAGCCTCTGGAAAAGTATGGCCCTGGTGACACTTTAACTCTATACGCCCATCCTAAACTCTGAAAATACATATTTGTATCAAAGTTACAGTCTTTGGTGTAATTGGCTATGGTATCTATTAGAGATTAATGCACAGGTGTTTGAGCATGGAGTTTCCCTGTGTGTGAGTACATTAATTTGAATTTCATTTCATGCTGACCTTTGAGCAAAAGGACCTAGAGCTTGGAGTTAGTCACGCTTCATGTCCTCATTCTGTTTAGAAGACAGTCTGGGTCTTTTGTCTTCACACCACAAACCACAGGACAAATTATTTACTCCTTTTTATCAGGTTAACCAAATCCTCAACTTTTTCTGTCTGTTGAAACCAATGGTCCCATTCTAGTCATGTGGTCAGTGTCTTAAAGTCACGGCAATGGACAATGTCTCCCACTCCGTGCCTCCCCTCTCACATCTCTACCTTCCTCACACTTCAGCTGTTTCCTTGAAATTAAAGCACACAGCCAGTGTGCCTTGTCTCAAGTAGAGAGCCAAATTTCATTACCAACTAGAGCACTTTAAATCAATATTTGGACATTTAATGATTTTGCTCATTTTATTTGAGTACATTAGAGAAGTCTGATAGGCCTATTAGGGTCCCTGTGATTAACATCTTCGAATCAGCACAAGGTGCCAATTTAAAAAAATTGTCTTGTTTCGGGCCCACCATAAAAATCTGCATAATTTAGCAATTATTTTATCATTTTGAATATATATTAAAAAGTAGTTTTTAGTGTTTAATTAGAAGATATAGTCAACATATTTTAAAGCAAGCTACCTCCTCTATGATAGAGTTGAAAGTAAGAAATATTTAGGGCTGGCTCCAATTTTCCAACTAGCCTCACATCATATTTCTGCCCAATGAACATGTGACCCTCTATCATCCTGCAAGTCCCTCTCATTAGGAACAGATTTGCCACTAATAAGATGAACTAGCCTCCCTTAGAGACTCAGATGGTGACACCACAATTCATGCAGAAGCTATATCCTCAAAACTTAGTAACTTCCTCAAGCCTTAATCCCAGAGGCAGAAATTCTGGATGCTTCCTTGGATGTCTTCTAGGAGGCTGAGACCTAATGTCTTCATTGCCTTGCTGAGAGAATTCAAGTACAATGACATATATGTACAAAAATGTCAACATGAAACCTACTAGTTTGTATACTGATTTAAAAATTGATTAGATGTGTAAGAAGCTTTGACTAATACAATGTGTGTGTGTGTGTGTGTGTGTGTGTGTGTGTGTGCGCGTGTACACACGCACACACACACACACACATACAAGCGCGCGCACACACACATATATTGTCATTCAGCACATAGACAAATAAGCAGAAAAGTAGAACTTGGGAGGATGGATAGCACTGGTCAGTCTGCCCTGTGAGGTAATCACATCAAGCAAAGACAAGCAGGCAACTAAATTAGATGACTGGACTTTTGTACAAAGGGTTCAAATAAGGCAGGTCATGGGGGAGGAGAGGGAGGAGAGCAAGGAGAGGGAGGAGGGGGAGAAGAGGGAGAGTCTAGTGTGATATGTACTTCCACCCATGTGACTTGGGTCTTGAAACTAGCTTTGGGCATATTATGCTTGCCTATGTCAGGAAGACCTATTCAAGAAAGGAACAGATAATGCTGTGCTTAAATATCATTGCAGACTAGCCCTGTATAGAGCTACTTTTAAAATTCATCCCTAAATCCACCATGCTTTACAATACTTCCTAATCTGAGCTGCACTCCCCAAAGGCTTATCTGAATCAGGCAGCAGCTTGTAAACATAGGCAGAATTCTGTTACCACCATGACCCACTGACACCACTCAGTGATTCTAGATGCTGAATCCTAGTTATAGGCTCTACCGTCGCCATCAGCACAGGGAAGGCAAACAACATTCACATTTGTGATTTGACTAGTTTTAGAAGCAATAAATATTGACTTAAGTATCTATTGAGTATCCAGCCACAATCTGTACACTGATAGACATAGGTAAATAAGGAATGACCTTTTCTATTTCAATCTGCACAGATTTATAATGGTGCCATTATATTTCACTGTAATTATTTTTTCTGTCATTGGCATATATTTGCCTTCTATTAGGGACAGTGCTATCCTCTACACTTAGTATGGGTCCCAGCTGCAATCTAAAATAGAACTGAATTCAAATCCCAACACTACTGATTGAAATATCTCAAAAAGTTGTAAATTTCTACAAGTTTGGTCTATCCTTCCTCAGACTTGACAGAGACATTCTCAAATATCATTACATATGAAGATTAGGGAGACTTGTACTTTATTTAGTAAATAATAATTGACTGAGAAGAGAATCATGGTCCTGTTTTAATACCAATGTTATAGAAACCTAGACAGAAAGATGCAAACATGGTTCACAGACACCAAACAATATGCAATGTGAGACTATAAGACTCTAAGAAACAAGAAAGCAAAATACCCTGATTTTTGCACCATCTTAGTGACGGGGTGTTTCTGTGCCACAGTGCAAAAGAAATTCAGAGTCACAGTCAGTATCTCATCTGCCCTGTTTAAAGGAGCAACTCAGAGAATATGGTCAGCCAGAATGGCTGTAATTTGCAATACTAGGAAGGAGGAGCTACATAGAGAACTTCTAGAGACTTCCAGAAGGTTCACGACAAGTACTTGGCTTAATGCTGAGTGAACCTATGAAAGCATGAGCAAAAGCTACATAAAGCACAGGAGAGCAAAAGCTACATAAAGCACAGGAAAACAAAACAAACAAACAAAAAAAAAAACAGCAACAACTAAAACACACTGAGCATCACAAAATCTGAGCTGACACTCAATAGTATGAGTGTGGGCTCTTTCCAGGCTAGTGGAGGTATTAAGTAGACTATTCAGCAGGCACACATCACATAATCTGGACCAAGTTGCTCCCCAGAGTTAAAGACCTCTCTACAGCAGCAGTGACAGAGCTTTAAAGCAAGCTTCAAAAGCATCAAGCTAATTGGAATTTGCTGAGCTACAGTAGTAGATGCTGCAAAGTATTCCAACCTTTAAAATAAATCCAACCAGGTCTACTGCACAAGAATATAAAGTCATCATGTCTGATATAGAGTGAGGAAAATTAGGCATGCAAAATTACAGGAAAATAAAACTCATAGACCAAGGGGGAAAGAGAGATGATGAGATTGATAGATGATGACCTTAAGTCAATTATTATAAATCTAGTCCATATGTCTAAATATGTAAGCTGAAGCAAGAATATAATTAGGGGGAAAGTTAAGAAAACTAAAAATAATATTAAATGGAATCTCTAGTGATAAAAGGTACACTTTAAGGTATAAAACAAAATAATTCAAGTGGGAATAACTTCAGATTAAACACTGAAGAATAACAGCCTGAGAAATTCAGTGATCTTGTAGGCAAGACAACAGATACTATTGCATTGTTGTTTGTTTTTGGTCTTCGTTGTGGGGGGCCCACCACCCAGCTCCCAAATAAATCTTACATGGAGGCTTATTCTTAATTATGAATGCCAGGCCTTAGCTTGATTTGTTGCTAGCCAGCTTTCCTTAACTTAAATTATCCCATCTACCTTTTGCCTCTGGGCTTTTCCTGTTCTCTTGCTTCTGTAAATCTTACCCTTACTCCATGACTTGCTGTGTAGCTGGGTGTCTGGCCCCTGGATCCTCCTCCTTTTCTGGCTCCTACTTTTCTCTTCCTTGCTCCCAGATTTTTTTTTTCTATTTATCCTCTCTGCCTGCCAGCCCCACCTATCCTTTCTCCTGCCTTGCTATTGGCCAGTTCTTTATTAGACCATCAGGTGTTTTACACAGGCACAGTAACACAGCTTCACAGAGTTAAACAAATGCAACATAAACAAAAGTAACACACCTTAAGATAATATTCTACAACACTATTTGTTTAAACATTTTTAACATGTGTTTAACATTTGTTTAAAATATTTTTAATAAACTCTTGCTTAATAAAAAATGAAAATAAATAGGATAAATTGACTGTTTACAGACAAAAGGATATAGAGAAGGCCCCACCAAAGGCCCCACCAAAACACTGTTAGAGCTAAAAGGAAGAGTCTGTAAAATTTCAAACCATAAAACAACCCTTCAAAAATCAGTAGCATTGCTAAACACTAGTAAGTTACCTGAAAAAGAAACCAAGTACGAAATGTCATTTATAGTTACTACAGAAAACTCAGTAATAAACTTCACCCAAATATGAGCATCTCCACCGTCAACTATAGCACTGATTAAAGAAAGGGAAGACAGCAACACAAAAAGAAAACCCAAGTTCATGGACAAAAATAGTGTTTTTAAATGTTTATGCTACAAAAGTCCTCTACAGAGCCACAGAAATTCTTACCAAAATTACAATGGATTTTTAATAGAAATTGGAAAACCAGTCCTTATGTTTGTAAAACACTGCAAAAGACCCCAAAGAAATCTTGAGCAAAAGAACACAGAAGGCATGTTCTCTGTTTCACAACCAAGCACAGCACTATAGTAATTAAAAGACCATGGTACTGGGATTTAAAAAAAAATAAAAAACAAACAAGAAAAAAACTCACAAACAGTCATATAGACCAGTGGAACAGAATTGAGCGCTCAGAAATAAACTCCACACATTTATGATCAATTGATTTTCAACAAAGATGACAAGAAGGAGAAGGACCATTTCTCTGGTAAATCGTACTGGAGAACCTGGACATGTTAGTGCAAAAGAATGAAAACAGACCCAATGTCATCCATATACAAAGCTCCACATGGATTTAAAAAAAAAAACTTAAAAATAAGACTTAAATATGGAAGACTGCTGGAGATAAACTCAGATGAGATTGATCTAGGCAAAGTTTTTTTTCTTTTATTATGATCTAAAAGTGTACCAAAGGAAGCAGGTGGTGTCATTGCTGCAAGACTTCTCCACAGTAAAGGAAATGCCATGGTGAAGAAACGATCCATCCACACAAGTCACACATCCGAGAAGAGGTCAGCATCCACTGCTCATGAGCAGTAAAACCAGTCTTTGTGTAAGGTATGGCTCAACTCAAAACAGGGAGAAGGTAGGTCTTGAATGAATGTTTCTCAAGAGATAACATACGGCTGACTGGTAAATAAAAACATGGTACTAATCATCAGAAAATGGAAATTTACATCCACAGGTGACACCAGACATACCGCTAGGATGGTTGTTACACAAAAACAAAAGATAACAAGTGTTGATGTGGGTACAGAGAAAGGAAACCCTGATGCACTGCTTAGGAATGCAAATTAGCATAGTCAACAGGACGGACATTTCTCAAAATATTAAAAATAGAACTGTCATGATTCAACAGTCTCACTTACCAGGCTTCAATGCAAAGGGTATGAAAAGCCATTTGTTGAAGAGGCTTCTGCATGTGACAAGCAAATGCACATGCACGATGCAGCCTTGCTCACACCACACTGCTACACAGACTCCACATTGGTGTTCAGCAGTGGATTTATGGGCACAAATAATGTAGCAGACATACATAATGTGATACCATTCAGGCTTTGAAAAGGAGAAGAGTCCCTGCTCTGCTGCAAAAACATGGCGGTCTCTGAGGACCATTTTGTGATGGTAAACAAGCCAGATACAGAAAGATAAGTACCACTGATCCTAATTTACGTGGACTGTAAAAGAGTAAACAAGTAAAATGGCGGCGTCCAAGTGGAGAGACATTGAGGGCTTTGGGAGAATGCTGATCACAGGAAACTTCTCAGTTATTCCGGAAGAAGAAATTCTGCAGCGCCATTGTATGCCACGACAACTCTAGTTAATAATGTATTGTATACTTGAACATGACTGGGGTAGATTTTGATATTTTTCATCACAAAAGGTATCACTGGCAAAAGAAGGTAGAGTGGAAAAAACACAACACGGTTTCAATGACTTATGAGCAGAGTTCGAGTGTCAGAGCACACATGGAGCTATGAACCCAGATATGTGGATACAAGCTGATATCAAGGAAAATGTTCGAAGTCGTCCCTGAACTGTCCAAGTTTGATAAAAATCCATAAAATCTCATCCAATGTCCAAATTTGGTTGAAAACATCTATATATGCAGCCGCTCAATTGGATGCGAGCAGCGGCAACACAAAGAAAGCGAAAGTAGAACACAACCAAATTGCTACAAACCAGTGACAGAGGCGGAAACGTGACAGAGAGGCTGAGACAGGATGACAACTGAGTTCTTGTCCAATTGTAAGCAGACCAGAGACATCTTTCAGATGCTGAGAAGGGAGAAAAAAGCAACAACAAAAAAACCTGTCAGCCCAGGGAGACTGTCCTTCAAAAGTGAAAGCAAAATAAAAGCATTTTTTTTTCTTTAAACCTAGAAAAAAATTACTGCCAGTATTTCAACAAGAAGATTTTCTTGGGGCAGATGAAAAATGATAGCTAGTGAAAATTCAGAGCTCTGCAATGTAAGAAATAGCAAGTATATAGACACGCATTAAAATACCATTTCTCTCTCTTTCCTACTTCTTTCTTCTTTTCTAAAATAATGGGTATCTAAATGCGAAATTATAAATGTCTTGTGAATGTGTGCATGTGTAGAAATCAGTGCAGGGCAGTGGCACCGAGTCCAGCAGTGGACAATGGAGGGATGATGGTGTAGGGTTCAGTAGATACAAAACATTTCTAAAATTTAGAGATAGTTGTGTGCTTTAAAGATGTGTATTATGAACCCTGAGACAACCACAGACAGTATATCCAATAACTGAATAATGAAAGTAAATGGAAACATTACAAAGTCAAGGGATGGCCCCCCAAAGGCAAGGCAACATTTAAAACAATGATAAGTAACACCCTGTATAAGTAGGAATCTGCTGGGAGCACAAAGGTCCTTGCACCCGCAGATCTCTAGGGAAACCAGGAATGTCAAGTACACAGGATCATCTTTCCAATAGAAAGATGTAAAAACAAACAAACAAACAAAAACTTGTTCTTCCATCCAGAAGCTAGGAATCGGAGGTGATTAATAACCTGGTGATCTGAGACATCTGTTGGTGCAGGCCGTATCAAGCATCCATAAACCAGGACTGGAGGTGGCTAATAATCTAAATGTATAGCCAGGGGCTCCCCCAAGTTCCCACAACCAGCAGCAGAGGTGGCTAATAGCCCAAATGACTTCTATGTTATCTGTATGGCTGAGACCAGGCCAAATCCTTTTTAAAGGCTTTAAGTTAGTACAGAGAGCCTATCTCTAGAAACCAACTTGGAAGAAGTGACAAATACTTTGAGTTAAGTTTTAATGTAATTATTGCTTCCTTGTGCACCAGGATTGTGTTATATCAGTAAACATTTTTTTTTCAAATTATATTGTGTTTAAATATGCTGACAATAAACAGCCTGGCATAAGACTCTAGAACAGTCGTTCTCAACCTGGGGGTTGAATGACCCTTTCATAGGGGTTGCATATCAGATATCCTGCATGTCAGATATTTACATTACAATCCATAACAGTAGCAAAATTACAGGTATGAAATAGCAATGAAAATAATTTAATGGTTGTGGGGGGTGGGGTTCACCACAACATGAGGAACTGTATTAAAGGGTCTTAGCATTAGGAATGTTGAGAACCACTGCTCTAGAAGTTTGATCCAGCCTGGCAGACTAAGTCGGGGTAGAACCGAGTTTTCATTCTCACCTCTTCGTAGATGGGTTTCCTGCTGTCATGACACTTGCAGGGCCACCCTCCCCCCAGGAATAAAGTGGAGAGATGATAAGCTAAAGCCCCATTCTGTCGATAATTATAAAATGTGAGAGAAAACGTTAAAAATCAGAAACTGTAATATTGGATTTAAAAATCAAGAAATAATTCTATGATGTCTATGTTAAATAAAGAATCACAAAGTAAAAATGAAATGCTGGGCAAAGCATTCCTTGAGAAAACAATCAGCAGATTGGCTGTACTAATATCAGAAAAATTAGACTTCAAACAGTATTACATAAAGAAGAATTCTACACAATATTAATAAAAGCCCTGATACATTTTAAAAAGCCAGTAAAGTTTCAAATTCACCTATTATTTCTTAAAATAGGAGAAAACTAAAAGTGAAATAATGCACAGTAAGTTCAGGGGCTGGAGAGATGGCTCAGCAGTTAAGAGCACCGGCTGCTCTTGCAGAGGACCTGGATTTGGCTCCTAGCACCCACATGGCAGTTTACAACCCTCTGTAATTCCAATTCTAGGGGATCTGACTCCCTCTTCTGGCCTCCTTTGGCACCAGGTACACACATGGTGTACAAAACATACATGCAGACAAAACACAAAGTAAATCTTTTTAAAAAGTTATAAATCAAACCTGTGATTATTATTTGGAACTTCAATGTCCGCTGTGATAAATGAAGCCATGAGGGAAAAAAAATATGCAAGGATTTAGAGAACAAGAACAATTATATCAACCAGCCTGAATGAACTGACATTTATATACAGGGCATTCCACAAATAAGAGCAAAACACATATTCTTTCTTGAGTACAAACAACATAGACTATCGGACACTCCTTAACAAGATTCTAAGACTTTGAAAGCATGCTAAGTGCACTCACTAACAAAATGTAATTAAGCTTCAGGCAAATATGTGGAAGATATCCTCATACTTTCCAAGAACTTGCAAATTAAGCAATCTAGTCCTAAATTATATCTAGGTCAAAGAGGAAGTGTCAAGGGTAACCAGAAAATATTTTGCATTAAATAACAATAAAACACAACACATTAAAGTTTATGTTGTGTAATTAAAGCAACAGTTACAGTAAAGGTCAACACACTATGATATGTATGTACCTCAAGATAAGAAAATGTTGTGCTTTTAAATGGTTCCAAGAGGAGGAAAAGGAGGCAATGGCAAGACAGCATTGTATTGTATATTTTATCAAGTCTAAAATATTTATTATCTCATTCCTGCAGAAAAATGTAAATTATTTGGCTTAAAAGGAAATAAATAATATCAAAATATTTTTTGTTAGATATCAATCAAGAAAATTCTCAAACAAATTTCCTAAGCAAGCTGGGGCTGGTGGGCAGACAGATCTCTGAGTTAGAGGTCAGCCTTGTCTACAGAGTGAATTCCAGGACAATTAGGGCTACAGAAAGACCTTGTCTTGAAAAACAAAACCAAAGAAATTTCTTAAGCAAATAAACTGAATTTCAATCTCAAGAAGCTAGCAAAGAACAAAACCAAAGTGTATAAGACAAAGGGCAAAGTGAATGTAACTGTTCAAACAGTCAAGAGTACAGAAAGCCAATAGAACAAAGGGATGGCTCCATGTGACCCCTTGGGTGATAAAACCATGGGCAAATTAATGTAGAGAAAACAGCAACGGGCAGCATAAGAAAGAGAATGTAGAAGTACAGTGTGCGACGCTATATGAAGGGGACTAATGGCATTTTTCTTTTGGGATTGTTTTTACAACAGTGTGGATTAAACTGAAGGCATCTACTTATAAAGCAAGTACTCTATTGCTGAGAAATACCACCAGCCCTAGGAATCATATATTATGGAAAACTTAATGTCCATAAATTTAATAACTTAAATTAGCAAAAAGAAGTAGATAACATAAATAGTCCTACCGTCATTAAATAATTACATGCGGAGTTAACACCTTCACACAACAACCCTTCTAAGCTCAGAGAGCTTCTATACCACGTTCTACTAAAGTCCAAGGAATGAATTACAAAATTGTATCAATTACACACCAACTCTTTCAGAATGTGGAAGAAAGACCATTTCTCAGCTCATTTTGAGGCCAACATTACTCCAAGACCCAAACCAACAGAAATGTAAGATAAGAAAACTGGAGAGAAATAGGCTTCATGAATAAGTCAAAATTCCCAACAAAGCTCCAGCAAATTGAATCCCATACAGGGAATGCTAGGCTACTATTAAGTAGGGTTTATTTCAGAGATACAAGACCAAAAGAGCACTCCAAAAATGACCTGTCTAATTTACTGTGTCAGCAGACCCCAAAAGAAAAATCATAAGATCATCTCAGTAGACACTAAAACTATTAGACAAAAATCCCATGTTTAGTTATGATTTAAACAGGTAAAGATATTAGAATAGAAATGTCCTCACATTGAAAAAAATACATCTTCATAAGATGCACAGTTACTGGTGTATTTAATGGTGAAAACCTAGTTGCTTCCTAGGATAAAATACCAGCTTTCATGACTTCTATTCAACACTATATTGAAAACCTAGCCACAAAAATAGAAAATAAAAAAATTCTCATGTAGATTGTTTTCTTATTTTCATGTCTATTGATGGCAAAAGGCAACTTAGGAGGAAAGGGTTTATTTTAGCTCACAATTTCAGATTGTAGTCCATTGTTGTGGGGAAGTTGAGGCAGGAACTGGAGCAGCTGGTCATCTCACACTCACAGTTAAGAGGCTAAAGAAATGAACACACCCATAATGCCTACTTGCTGGTGCTCTCAACTAGCTTTCTTCACTCATATACAGTTCAGGGATCAGCTCACGAAATGGTACCACCCATATTCAGGATGGGTCTTACCACTTTAATTAACAACCAAGACAACCCTCACAGATAAGCCCACAGGCCAGCCTGATTTAAATAACTCTTCATTAAAACTGTCTTCCCAAATGAGTCTAGGTTACATCAAGTTTGAAGAGATAGCTCAGAGGCAAAGAGCACTTGCTGCTCTTCCAAAGGATTCAGGTTCAATTTCCAGTGCCCCCATGGTGGTTCACAACTATCCATAACCCCAGTTCCAGGGGATCTGATGCCTTCTTCTGACCTCTGCAAACACCAGGCATGCATGTGGTGCACATACATACATGTAAGTAGAACACTTATACACACAAAATAAATAAATCTTAAAAAATACAAAAAAAGCACAAAATATCATGTAGATCAAAAAGGACACAGTAAAACTATCTTTATTCTTAGCTGCCATGGTTATATTGAAATTCCAATGAACTTTCAAAAGTGATTTGATAAGTTACTTTAATGAAATCAAACTCAGATAAAAAATCAATGGCATTTCTGTATTTGGCAACAATTAATTGAAATGACCACTAAAGAAACCAATAGTGCTATGTATAATGGCATCAAGAAACACAATTTAAAATTAAATTTCACAAAAGCACATACAGAATCTATACAGAAATTCACAAAACATCACTGAAAGAAGTTAAATTCCTAAAAAAGCAGGAAAAATGTCCCAATAAATATTGTTAGAACATCAATTTACCCCAAATTGATCTGTATATTCAATGAAAACCTAATCAAAAGCTTCATACACTCAAGATCTGAATACATTAAATCTTTAAAATTATAGAAATGCTACTTCTGTATTTATACTTCTTGATTTTCAAATATTGGTTTGAAAACTTCAGCAAATGGAAAGTTCTTACCTAACACTCCATCCTCTCCTAAGCCCCTGCCTTCAACTGGAATCCATTGTTTTTTGTTTTTCCAAACCTATTCCCTTTGGTGACCCTACCCCCGCCCCCCAGGCAGCTCTTGAGTTGTAAACTCGTTTATCTCCTCATTAATTGACTTAAAGAAGAGCATGTGGTCCAGTACAGCCAATACGTTCAGAATGGAAATCTAGGATGTGGCTACTAGAAAAGTTTCCCCTGTTGATTGAAGGAAAAGGACACCCCTCTTTTCTTCTCTGCTGAGGCAGTTCTGGGTGAATTTGGACTAGGAACTTCAATTCCTATGAGATGAGTTAGTCTGAAGATGGGTATGACAGACAGGAAACTAGAATAGAAAGGTAGAAAAGCTGAGGCTCTAGAAAAATTGTTAGCCCATTGAGTTAACTAGTTTTGTGGAGGTGTCAATTTGGGGGATTGTTACAAGTAAAAAGAAAAATCATCTATATTTTTAAATCATCTTACTTTGGGGCTTCTGATATTTGCAGCTAGTAACAAGATGATAAAAATACCCATCTTTAGCAAAGTTAGTTGTTCTGGGTTTTAGTTTGTAAATGAGAGTTAATAATACTCAAGTATTCATAATAATACTTGAAAATCAAGAAATTTACCTACAGAAGTAATACTTCTATGATTTCTTAAATTTAATATTTAAATGTTAATATTAAGTCTCACCTCATAAAAATTTTAGGTAGATTAAATGAGCTATAAGATAGCTAATAAGTATCTAATACATGTGAACCATGGATAACTGTAATGAGTCTTTCTCTGTCCCACCAGCCAGCTCCCAAAGAATGACATGGAGACTTCTTATTAATTATGAAAGCTTGGCTTTAGCTTAGGCTTGTTTCTAACTAGCTCTTCTAACTTAAATTAATGCATTTCTATTCATCTACATGCTATTGCATGGCTTGTGGCTTTTACCTCTTCTTGTGCATGCCTTACTTCCTCTGTGTCTGGCTGGTGACTCTACCTTTCTTTTTCCCAGAAATTCTCTCTGTCCCTAGAAGTCCCACCTATACCTCCTGCCTAACTATTGGCCATTTACCTTTTTATTAAACCAATCACAATGACATATATTTGCACAGTGTAATCAAATATCTCATAACAGATACCATATTATTATTAAATCTCATATTGGTTCTCTCCCCTAAAAATAAAAGAATCTGATTTCTGAAAGAGATTTCATTCAATCAACAAATATCTGGAGACTATTGATGTATGTCAAACCTTATCACAATAGCTGTAAGTGACCTCTGTCTCTCAAAGCTCATAGCCCAGAGGAGAAAGAAGTCCAGACAAGAGACACATAGAGTACGTTCCTTTGATATCTATAGTTTATTGGTTGGCTAAGTTTAGAATAACAAGGTCACAGAGACACTTTCTCTGTGTTCAATGTTAAAACAGTAAGGATTACTGAAGAAAGTCACATAGAAACCTGTGTCTTAAGAACACAATGAAATGTCCAGATGAAGGGAACCCTGTAGAGCCCTTGGGAAGAGTCCCAGCCAGAAAGGTTCTATCACAGCTTGGGTACCCTAAGTGTGAAAGCCAATTAGTCTGGTTTTGACTAATTGAACAAAGGTTCAGGGACATGGAGGATCTTGGGCACTTAGAACAGTCCTAACCGTTCACACAGCTAAGTCATGGATCCAGGCTAAGAGGTGAATGGCCACGCTGAAAACCCATGCAGAGCCACTTAGAGTCATAAAAAGGAGGAACCTGCAGGCTCCTTGGGAGGTGTTCCAATTTAGAAACCAGCATAAAGTAGGTCTTAGTGATGAAACTGTGCAGCTCTGGGTTCATGTCTCTAAATATGAATTTGACCTGTTATTTATTTAAGATGCGAAGCTCTTGCCTATACATCAAAGACTTCAGTTTAAAAAAAACATAAAATCTGGTTCAAGTTAGGATGGGAACTTTTAAAGTGGAACACGTTATAAATTAACAAGTCTCCTACTGTATGCATGAATTGGAGACTCACACTGAATTAGGTCAGTGACCTGGACCAGACTAATTGGCCTTCACACTTTGGGTACCCAAGCTGTGATAGATATTTCAAGAAAGGTGGGGTTGTGGTTGAAGAACACTGTGGTAAGTTTCAGAATGTAATTATAGAATAGTCCAATTAAATAAAAGTCAATTAAGGAAGGTTCTTAGAGATGCTATGGTAAGAGTTCCCAAACATTTAAAAAAAAAATCTCTTCTACGGCCATTCAAGTTTACCTTGGTAGATTGCAAAACAGGTTGGTTTGGTTTGGTTTTGTTTTTCTGTTTGCTGATTTTTCAAATTCTACTAATCCTTACTTTGTGCTTTTTGTTTTTGTGATTTTCTTTCTAAGAAACAGTCTGTGCCTCCATCCCTTGAAACTTAGTTTGGCCCCGTTGCTTGTTTGGGTCAATAGAATATTAACAAATATTAAATAAACAAATGTTTGGAAAGCACGTGATCATTGCAATTTACCATCTTTTTCTGTTCTTTGGAACTCTTAAGTCATCAAGGGAGAACAAGCTCAGACTAACTTGCTACAGGAGAGGTGAAGAGGATGTGTAGAAGAAGTTTCAGTCATCCCAACTATCCTAGACATTCCAAATACTACGGACCATGGGCTGTCAGAATAAAAATTAATAAAAAAAATAAAGCATATTGCAAGCAGAAGCAACAGTGGAAGCTGTGGTGTCCACCCAGCGAGACAGAGTCATCCAATCATAGCCTTTAAAACAGTATTAGGGATCAGGATTAGCACGGGGATTTGGGTGGGAAGGGGACCCTTGTTTCCAGCAGGGTGTGGGAAAGTTTCAGGATGGAAAAACAGTGGCTGTATGGGGCAGGAAGTCAGACATGAAATGTGGTGTGCAGAATGATGCCACCAACCTAAGATGCTAAGTCTCAGAGCAGAAGCTGATGTGCACCTTACACCCCTTGGTCAGACAAGTGTGTGTTCTATCTGATCATTAGACGATGAAAACAGACCTTGGCTTCCTCTGCTTGCAGATTGAAAGTCTAACAACTTTCCCACTCAACTGCTTAATGATTAGTAGGCAGTAATTTGAACTATACACATTATGCTAAACATCCTTATATTAATTCAGTCTAAGTGAGTTTTTATAAAACGCTTTGTTCTGCTCAATAAAGTTAATTATATGTTCTATGTTTCATAACTGAGTGTCTTGATTTTTTTAATATAATGGCAGCTTCAATTGCATATCCTTATACACCCCAGTGTGTAACCAAAAGCAATCAATATAAGAAAGCAAAACTTTTCCCTCCCCAACCATCCTGGCCCTTGTCCATATCCTTACAAACATGGGCCATGGCCCATGAATGTATAAGGGGGCTGGCTGTACTCAAAGATTCACTACCCATAGCCCTCATATAAAAGTCCTAGATTACATCTCCAACATGGAAGGGGAAGATGAAATATGGCTTACGAGTAATTCAGGACTATATTGGGAGTGGGAGGGCCTTCAAATATAAGAGATCAAGAAGATGGGACATAATCATTATGTAAGCAATTTCAAAATATGTGGGGCCCATTCCATGAAGCGTAGCTACAGATGGAGACTGATAGTTTCCCAAACAAGTAGAAGGATGCAGTGTGCCTGTTGTGTATAGCCATTTTCTTCTAGAGGGAGAATGGAAATTTCTAAGACTCAGAAACCTGGAATAGGCATTTTGCATATAATTGGTACCCTACCTTGAGTGAAGAAGAAAGTTAATGCCTCCCGAGGAAAAGGCACATAACAACCCAGCCTGAGTGTGTGAGCTCAGGAAAGAATTAAAGAGAGTTAGTCCTTATGTGAAGGTTAGTATAGAGTATGAATAGCTAGCATTCATTGAATAATTACCGTAAGCACTGCGTACATTTTAACCTACTTCGTATTCCGTATTTGAATTTCATGAGCTAGGTTACTACTTTTGGTACAGAAATATGAAAAACTGAGGCTTAGAGTGATGGGATAAATTGGCTGCAGAGTCAACTAGTGACTCATATAAAATAGAAGCAGAGAATTTGTTATTATTTATCTCATATTATTTTCACTAATAGAATCTCGTGTTTTTTTAGTTGATTAAAACAATCTGCATATTTAGTATATTGGAATATTTAATAAATTATTTAATCACATTCACCTGTCAGAATCTGGCACAATGCAGGAACTAAATAATATTAAATAATGTCATAGACAATTGCTACTAAAGTATACGCACTACTGGATACAATCAGGTGTAATAGAAAACGAGAAGCTTTGTAGGGCAGATTTGAACATAGCTTACAACTTTACAGCTTATGTGCTGTGGATGTTCTGTATGTTAAATGTTGCTCTGATTGGTTAATAAATAAAACACTGATTAGCCAGTAGCCAGGCAGGAAGTATAGGTGGGATAAGGAGAGAGGAGAATTCTGGGAAGTGGAAGGCTGAGTCACAGAGACGCTGCCAGCCACTGCCATGAGAAGATGTTAAGATACCGGTAAGCCACGAGCCACATGGCAACTTATAGATTAATAGGAATGGGTTAATTTAAGATATAAGAACAGCTAGCAAGAAGCCTGAGCCATTAGGCCAAACAGTTTAAGTGATATAAGTCTCTGTGTGTTTACTTGGTTGGGTCTGAGCAGCTGTGGGACTGGCGAGTGAGAGAGATTTGTCCTGACCGTGGGCCAGGCAGGACCAGGAAAACTCTAGCCATACCTGTGTGCACCCAAACAAGACATTTTCCCACTTGGAGTCTTCTCCATTTTAAAAAAGAATTGAATAATATAACAGTAACAACTTCTCCTCCTCCTCCCCTTCCCCCTTCTCCTCCCCCTCTCCCTCCTTCTTCCCCCCTTCTCAGGTTGTTTTAGTTCCTTTTCTCATTGCTATGACAAAATGTCTGACACAGGACACTTAAGAGAGGAGGTGCTGACTTCGGCTCTTGACGTAAGAAAGGATATTGTCTTTCATGGCAGGGAAGGCATGGCGGCAATGGCATGAGGAAGGTTGGCACATGTGCAACCAGGAAGTAGAGAGCAGGCAGGAGGTAGCTAGGCTATAACGCCCACTTCCTCCAGCAATGCTCTCCCTATAAAGGCTCCACAACCTTCCAAGAGCTGTGCCACCAGCTGGGGACCAAGTGCTCAAACACATGGCCTGAGGGGAACATTTCAGACCCAAATCACTCACAGGCCCATTTCTAAGAACAAGTGAGATAAAAGGAAACTGTTTCAGGAACTCCAAAACAACCATCTCTGTGCTGGGTTTGATAGGTTAATTGGCTTCTTGTTTACAAATGCATTACATTTTGATAGTGAATATTTTACTTGATCTGTTGACTGGAAATTACATCCAGAAAGGAGTTAGAAATCACAGAAAAGCCTGGCTCCGCACACACTCTCTTATGATCCATTTGGAATAGACTCACCCTGGAACTCAAGGGTTAGCAGAAGACTTTTCTATTCGATGGCTGCATGAGCATCAGTGAGTGCATAGAATTTCTAAGCTCCAAGTCTCCTTCCTAAAGCATACAAGTCATGTTGGTATCAGTAATGCCCACCTTTTGCAGGATTGTGAAGGGAACTGGGACTGAGGGAGAGCCAGATGCCATGGGTGTCTTCCAGTTTCTCTCATCGGCCAGCTCTCCTGTACAGTGACACTCAGGATGTGGCAAGCTGTAGCACACAGGTCCACCGTGAGACCTGCAAGAAGCAGAAACAATGGTCCAGCAGGTCCTAACAAGCAACACGTATTCTGAGCAGCTGTGTGTGCCTGAGGTCCAAAGAAGGAAATGAAGGTGTATTTATGTGCTAGTTTCATTTCTGTTGCTGTGATAAAATACCTTGACCAAACCCAGCTTGGAGGAGGGGAATGATTATTTAGCTTACAATTTCAGGTTACAGGGCATCATAGCAGAAAAGTCAGAGATGCCGGAGCTGGAGATGGCTGACAAACACATTCAGTCAAGAGTAAAGAGAAACAAATGTACCTGGGCAACCTGCTCACTCCCTCAGCTAGCTTCCTTCACTCTTACACAGCTCAGGGTACAGCCCATGAAATGGTGCCTCCTATATTCAGAGTGGATCTTTCCACTTCAATTGACACACAAAACAGTCCCCCCAAAGATATACCCACAGGCCAACCTTATCTTATGGATAATTCCTCATTATGACTATCCCCCCGAGTGATTCTACATTGTAAGCCAACATTTAAAACTAACCATGACAATTTCATAAAGAGGCACCAAAAATAGCCCAAATTATTAAATAAAACTCCATCCATCATCACAAACAACAAGTTCAGTCAATAAGTGTATCTGATGTCAATCTATGAAGTTCAATGCTAGGTTCTTCAAGGCACATTACTATTCATATTTTCAGCCAGCTTCTCAATAGCCTGGGGAAAGGAATGTTGTCCTATTGAGAGGGGACATAGCTTCAGGTAGCAGCAGTATGTTAGGTAGGCAGTCTCCAGAGCACTGGAGCTGACACAATGGATACATCAAGACTCCAGCCTAGAGGCTGGAGACTCACATATCCCTTGCTTTTCTTCCACATGCCTCAGTCTATTCACCTGTAACACTAGCCCATGGAGCTCATGCCCATGGTCTCTGCAGCTGGTAATTTTGAGGAAGCAGCCATGTGGTTCTGTTCTGCTCAGGCAGGGAATCCCATGAATGATTTATGGTGCGAGCCTTTCTTCCCTCCATCCTTCTTTGAACTTATTTCCAGATATTTGCCTGTTCAGTTAGGGGCTTTATTGAAAACTGACTTCATCAATCACAACCTACAAACCCTGAGGGGGGAAAAAGGACTCAAAGTGAGTGTTCCACTCAATTCTCTTCTCCACAGAGAAACTCCTTTTTCTTCACATTGGAAGAAATAAAAAATAAGTCAGGTGCTTTAACCACTAATTCCAACTAATGGAGGATGCACTCTGCTACTCTGGACTACAATGGCTTGAGACAAACCCCAGGGAAGTCAATATTAGATCAATTTGTGCGGCCAGCGGCTGGGGAAGGTGTGGAAAGCTCCCACCATGGGTCCATTGTGGAATGCTGTGAGGGCTGCACACTTGACTGGAAAACATTTAAGTCTATTTTCTTTTGACCTCTGAGAACTCTTAAGTGAAGGGGGGAAGGGGGGCTCTGCAACAGGTCTAGTGTTTTGACATTCACTTCCCTGGGTGCAGGGTCTTTTTGAGGGAGGAGAGGGCAAATGCTCACAGCTAATGGAAGCCGTGCTGGGCAATTGGGCAATTGGTGTCATCAGAATCCCAGGCTGAACTCAAAGGCAAGGCCAGAAAATTCAAGGGGGCACTAATGGGTGGTACAGAACTACACCCCATGGTCAACCATAGATGAAAATGAGGTATGGACAGCCTCAACTGAAGTCAATGCCTATGAAGACGAAAAAGCCCTCTAAGGCAGGTAAGGACACAGCTGCTAATCAAAGCTTATGCTTAACAGTCACCTAATATGCATCTGGCCCTATGTGAAAGAGGTTGTTATCCCAATTAGGCCTTCCCAATAGTTCTATGAAGTGGCTGCTACTATTGCCTCCATTTCTGAAGACATAGGAATCGAGACCTCAGGATTAGAAGGCTCCTGCCAGTTCCCATAGCCAGAGAACGGCAGGCCTGGGACTCACATATGCCTGCCTTAGTACCCGTTCTTTCCATTTTTATGGAAGTCTGCTTTCCTAGTCTTTGTGAAATTAAAAGAGTTCTAGTCTCTGAGCTCACTTTGCCTAGGTTTTCTGTAACCCACACATCCAAGGAAAGGAGACTCTACCACCCAATTGCCTGCGCTAGCTCATCATGTGCCGGATACTGGAATCCTGCCAAGGACCCACTGTGGGAGCCTCTCCTGCTAGAGGTACTGAGTGTGTACTGAGTGGGTACTGAGATGTGAGCAGCAAAAGATTCTGAGGACTGCTGTTAGCTGCCCTAAACCTATAGCTCTTTCATTGAGTTGTCTATAAATCAAAACCTCCAGAGACATAGACCAATTCCAGTTAAAGATATGAACCTCTGACCTGAAAATCCCTCGAACTTAGTTGGGAAGACAAAGTTAGAACTCAACAGAAGAGGGTGCATTTGCTGAGCCTCGTTTGGCAGCTTTCTTGAGGGAATAAAAAGAGAGTAAACAGGATCCAGATGAATGTCTGGAGATGGTTGATTTTGTGATAGAAACCAGACAGGGCAATGTAGTAAAGAGCTTAAATCTGTGACACTGTATATTTAGTCAGATTTGGGTGCAAAGTTCTGTTCCACCCCATACAAAACCATGACAATGTAATTGAAGCCAGCTAAATCTGAGTGTCTCCACCTTTAAAGTGGATTCTATGATTTCAACATTGTAGAGATTTGTGAACCTTAAAAGATAATCCATTTAATAGCCTACCATACAACAAATGGCTGTCATTACAGTCACCTCCAGAAAGCAAGCAAGCACGGTGATACTGGATGTGACAAGAGCATTTCTACAAGGTGGAGGCAGATATTGCAGACTCAGCTGAGCATGCATGGAAGGGAGCATCTGCACAACCATCCAATGTGAGAGAGTCCTGGAAAATCCCAGATGTATTTGTTTTTAGCAAGAACATTCTAGCATTTGAGCCTCTAGAGCAGTGATTTTCAACCTTCCTAATGCTGAGACCATTTAATACAGTTCCTCATGTTGTGCTGAACCCCCAACCATAAAATTATTTTTGTTGATACTTCATACCTGTAATTTTGCTACTATGATGAATCATAATGCAAATATCTGATGTGCAGGATATCTGATATGTGGCCCCTATGAAAGGGTCATTTGACCTCCAAAGGGGTTATGACCTACAGATTGAGAACCACTGATCTAGAGCAACCCAGAATAGCAGAAGACCCAGAGAAGAAAAGGACCACACTGGGATATGTGTGAGACAGAGTGGAGCAGGGCTGGCCTTACTAAAACACAAATTAACCACATAGGCTTGTGGCATTAGAGATCTTTGGAATATAACACTCTAGGTAATGGTGAGCAAAGGCATTACAGGGTGGGCTTGGGATTCATCCGGATTAGACTGACTGCAAATATCAGAAAAATAACTTCTCTAGTGGTTTTAAAATATAGAAGAATAGTTTTCCTCACTACACCTACTCTCAATGTACTAGAGTGGCTTGGAAGTTTGAATAAGGGAAACTGCTTCAACTCTAGGAGCAAGGCCTGCTCCGAGGGCCAGGAAACCTTCCCACAAAGGGCTGGGTAAGATGTACTTCCCATGTTGTAAGTCAGGTAATGGTAACTGCTTAACTGCTGGATCAGGAAAGAAAGAGCCATAGGCACTAAGTAAGCCTCTGCTTGTGTTCCAATACAATGTATTTAAAAGCACAGGCAAGAAGACAAATTGGGCTTGTATTGGCCCAAATCAGTCAAGATACCCCCACCCACCATTTTCCACAATACTGTCTGAACAAAATATTGCATAGTATTCAGGAATTATAGTGATTCATTCTGCCCATGAGAGGGTTCTGGGATAGTTTAATGAGAATTAAGGTCTGGGGTGAATGTAGGTCTTCTACTTGCAAGCCAGGATCAAAGAGCAGCTGGTAAGGAGGTGGGACCAGGAATATTTTACAGAACCTAAATTGAAGGCCTGATGTAAGCATGCCACCACCTTACTTTTCATCTGTCTTTGTAATAATGAAAGCAAATCAAGCCCCATCATGTAGGTCAACTTGAATTAGATTCATCAGAGTGTTTCAAATCAAAGTATAATGAGTAATATAGTTTGTAGATAACATGAACTAACGGAAGTTAAGGAACACTGTGCCAGTTCACAATTGAAACAAACAATATGTCCCCACAGATGTATCTACTCTTGGTACAATTCTCGAGTCAACATTGTCAGGGCTCCACTCACCCCTGGCTTGGTCCCCACAGTTCCTGAGGCATCTCCCTGTCACCTAAGTTTGGAAAGCATACTGTGAACACCGCCAGTTGGGGAGATGTTGGCCAGATCTTTCATTATTTCAGGAGATATCTCTGAGAAAGAGACTCCAGTTAGATCACAAGGGTTCTGGAACTCTCTTCCATCCCTGTGTTCTTACTTTGGGAGTTCCTCTGTGAGCTTCTGCTTTACAGATGCTAAAGTAGACATGCTAAGTGAGACATCAGAAGGTTCATACTCAAGATGACCAATGGCAGATAAGAATGGGCAGATTGATTATCTTATATCCGGCAGGCAGTTCCTTCTACAACACTGATACATATTCCACAAAGAGATTAGAAATGTGTATAAGCAAAAGCAAAGCAAAGACATAATGCCTCTTTTAAAGACAGATATTATGAACATTTTGTGTGCATATGTTCAAGACCCCCCCTCTCTCTTTCTCTTTCTTTTTCATGCACACACACACACACACACACACTTGAACACACACAAATTATAGTATGTATATTATGCTAGAACCTGTTGAATTACCTTCAAAATGTAATGATCATCTAATGATCATCGCTCCTTAGCAATAAATATTCCTCTATAATGAACTGTTTTAATAGCCAGAAAGAATTTCTGTGGCACAGCTATACCAAAATTTATTCCACTAATCTCTTTCTGTTGGAAATTTAGATTTATCCAATTTTCTGCCATTTTAATAGCATGATGAACATTATTGTGGCTCAATCTCTTCACATTTGCATTATTATGTCCTTAGGATTTATTTTTAGAAATGGAATCACTAATTCAAAGGGTATAAACATTTTAAGTTGTTCCATGCATTTTACCAAATTATCCAGAAAGTTTATGCAAATGTAAACACCCTTTCCCTGCCCTTCATTCGACCTCTCACCATCATCAGGCATTGTTATTTTTCTTTTTTTTTTTTTTTTTTTTTTGGTTTTTCGAGACAGGGTTTCTCTGTGTAGCTTTGCGCCTTTCCTGGAACTCACTTGGTAGTCCAGGCTGGCCTCGAACTCACAGAGAACCGCCTGGCTCTGCCTCCCGAGTGCTGGGATTAAAGGCGTGCGCCATATATTTTATAATCTGAAGAAGTCAGATGAATGCAAAGACATGGAATTTTGATTCATTATGAGAGGATATCTTGAATTTTAATTTCTCTGTGGGAAATCTTCCTGGTTTGATTTGTGATTAGACTTGTGGGGACTCCAGGATCAAACTGACTAATTGTCTGTAACTGTAGGTTACTACATGAAAAAATCAATAATTTTCTCTTTTGAGATCTACACATGGGGGAAGCCAGGTGTGGTGGCTTGTGCAAGTAATCCCAGCACTTAGAAGGCTGGGGCGGGAAGACTGGGGATAACAGTAAACTCTGGACCTGTCTGGCTATGGAGCAGAGTATGATAAAGTAGCTTCATTAGACAAAGAAGAGAGAATGTCCAACAGGACAAGGAGACAGAGATAAATGAATAGTAAAGGTAATTCTGTATTTTTACACCCATATGTCCCCTTCTAATTCTTGAAGCCCCAGTCTTTCCTGATCAGAGATATCTTTGTGACATAATGAATCCATATTGAACTAGCAAAATTTCACTCCTGCAATCTTCAGGATCTATAAATACAACCTTAAGTCAATAACATTTCTAGACTGTGCATGTAACTGGAGTCCCATAGGACAATAATGGAGTTGAAAAATTCTTATTCTTCACTAAGCTGTAGGTTTCACAATATCTAGCACAGTTCATCACCCACATGTCTGCCATGATGTTGGTATAAATATGCCTATTGTTCAGCTAGCTGTATAAAAAATAGAGCAATATAATTTTGTACACTGTCTAAAATTAGATAATGGTAATAAACAACTATGTTCCTGGTTTATGAGCTCAGTATACTATAATTTTTATTGTTACTTTGGAATACAGTCCCACTCACAAAAATAAAACTCTTACTGTTGCTCTTAAATAATCAGTCCTTCAAGAATTCAATAACTAGGGGCTGGATCCAGGACTCAGCAGTTAAAAGCACTTACTATTCTTAGAGAATACCAGGTTTGGTTCCCAGCACCCACGTGTCAGCTCACAACCATCCGTATCTAGTCCCAAGAGATTACATGCCCTCTTCTGGCCTCCGTGTGCATTGCACACATGAGGTGCACATACATAAACATAGGCAAAGTCTGTACAGATCGAATATAAATAAATCTTTTTAAAAATGGTTTCAATAACTGTAAAGAACTAGATTCCATGAAAAACTCTGAATGTAGGTGAGTTTAGGAGGCAGCTCTTTCTCCATCTGAGTCGCTGATGAGATTGGCCCACATCTGGGCTGTAACTGGATGAGATCTGGAAGCAAAGGCTCAGTTAAGCCATACTTGTAACCATTGACCTGCAGACAGTGAAAGGATAATTATACATAATTCAAATATTCAAATCAAAGGGCTCCAGCATTAGCCTTCTAAAGATACCACTGCATCTAGACTGCATGCCACTGCACTGTTCCTGCCACTGGATGCTGGATCCCTGAGATTCAAAGTATTTAAATTGAGTGTGATAAAGAAGTTGAAGTCATACCACCTCATCCCAGTTGCCTAGAAACAGTCGAGTGAAGTAGTTGCCTAGAATGATGGAATTGCCCAAATTCAGCAAGCACTTTCTTTTTCAACATATAAAGTGTTGTTTGAATCTTAGATTGTCTTGTAGTAAAAAAACCTGGTACCAGATATTGGGGTGAAAGATCAGAAAAGCAGAGCAAGCCACAGCCAACCTCACCTCACCAACTCCTCAGCTGATCCTATTTCCACAAATCCTCAGAAGGAAAGCCTCTGAGTCCTCACTCAAAAGATTCTCAGCTGAACTGCCTTAGTTCCTGTTTCCTTACACCTTATATACTTTCTTCCCCCTGCTGTCACTTCCTGAGATTAAAGACGTGTGTGCTTCCCAGTATTGAGATTAAAGGTGTGTGCTACCACTTCCTGGCTCTGTTTCCAGTGTGGCCTTGAACTCACAGAGATCCAGACAGATCTCTGCCTCCTGAGTGATAGGACTAAGGGTGTGTTCCTCTACTGTCTGGCCTCTATGTCTAATCTAGTGGCTGGCTCTGTCCTCTGATCCTCAGACTAGTTTATTAGGGTACACAATGTATCACCACAATAAAGAAAGCATCCAGGAATTTTACAGAGGTCACCTAATGAGAGACCACAACTGATGCTGTCTAAACATCTGTAGTGCACAGATCTTCATGGGTACCATGATGAACATGTAGCTTTTACACCATTCCCATGTATCTTCTGTTTTGAAACAGAAAGTTGCTCCAGGTCAGGACTTATATTTCAACTGTTCCTTCAATAGAAAGGTGTTGAAATGCAGGGCAGTCATGAATAATACAAATGAGATAAATGGATCTGATATCAAATAATGGCTAGCAGTATAATATTTCTTGGTCCAGGAACAAGCATGAGGATGAAAACAGACCCAGAGGATGTTATCAAAGAACTCCAGCATTGCTCAAGAAGGGAGAAAGTAAAACTGTTCAGAGATTTATGCACTGTCCACATGCATCTCAGGGAGGATTTTCTAGAGTGCTTTGATTTCATATGCATGTTAATATTTATAAAGAAATATGAGGTGTTTAAAGGCAATTTGACTTTTAATACTAACTAAAGAAGAGGTAAAATAGCATCTTTTCATTTAGACTTGGTGATGCTGATTTGGGACCAGACACTGTGGGTTACTTCAGTGGCAAGTTCAACCTCTACTCACCATCTGGTCTTGAAAGAAGGGACAAAGATCCAGGACCTATGGCTGAAAGATCCTATAACTCAAAATAATTTCAAATTGCAATGCATCCAGTCCTCTAACTCATAGGAAAAAGCTGAATATTTACAAAATTGAACATATTTTTTCTTGAAATACTCAAAAAGATTTAGTCATTTTAATCACTTGGAATATGGTCATGATATACACTTAAAAAGTTAATGAGGCAAAACTATAGAACTTACCAAATTGGGTAAGGCAGACAATCACATTTCTTTATGAAAAACGAAGACAAAATCCAATTTTCATCTTCTGTGACTGACTTCTCTGCCTCAGACAAAATGAAACAAGAACCTTCCTGCTGAAGTTCATCTTGAATATAAGAAAAATAACAGTGTTTTTCCCAGTCTCTGCTCTCACATAACCTGATACTTCCTTCACACCAGATACACTCTCAAAGCAGCTTTGGAGTGGACCTGGGCAGCTGTAGAGTTAGTCCACCAGATGTGAAATGGGAACAACTCTCTCATGCTTATAATTTCCATTTGCCTACCCAGTGAGGTTGGGCCAGGAGCTGGCCATGGTTGTGTCTGGAGAAGACAAGTGCTAGCATAATCTTGTTTATCTCCATTTGGAAAGTGAGCTTGCTGATGAGAGGGGCTGAGTCTTAGGTGTCATCTCTACTCATCCTAGAGACTGCTCCATAGTAGGTCCTCAGGGTATGTTTAGAAATAGGCTGACTGGTCAATTGATGAAGAGGATGATTATTTGGATAGAAGGACATTATGGAAGGCAACAGTGGCCTTGGTTCTTCGTTGTCCAGTGATGGTTCTTCACATCTGCCTTGCAGCGATGTGATGTATGACTTTCTCTCACTTGTTTTGCTTCAAAAAAACAAAAAAAAAACAAAAACCATGACCCAACCTTTTTAATTTTATGCAACATTCTTACTCCCCTCTTGCTGTGGGATGGTCTGTATGTCAAGTGTATTGGTGATTGGTCAATAAATAAATTACTGATTGGCCAGTGGCCAGGCAGGAAGTATAGGCGGGACAAGGAGGAGAATAAAGCTGGCAAGTGGAAGGCTGAGTCAGAGACACTGCCAGCCGCCACGATGACAAACAGCATGTGAAGATGCCGGTAAGCCATGAGCCATGTGGCAAGGTATAGATTAATGGAAATGGATTAATTTAAGCTGTAAGAACAGTTAGCAAGAAGCCTGCCATGGCCATACAGTTTGTAACCAATATAAGTCTCTGTGTTTACTTGGTTGGGTCTGAGTGGCTGTGGGACTGGCAGGTGAGAGAGATTTGTCCTGACTGTGGGCCAGGCAAGAAAACTTTAGCTACACCCTCTCCTGGGAACTTTCAATTAGCACCAAGTGAAACAATACTTACTTTGTGTTCTCTGTTTAAAATAAATGGAATCCCTAACTGCCCTCAGTGTCTTGGGCAAATAAATAATGTAAATTACCTGAACTCTGAGCAGAAGAACCTATGCCCCAAGACCAGTTCAGCCCAGTACAGGCAATGGCTGTGCATGTATACCATCCTTCATCTCTTATTTTGCAACTCCATCCTATATTGCATTGTTCTAGTTAACTACTTTAAGATGTAAAGAAAGGACAATGAGCCAAGTGCCTAAGGACAATGACTTGTTCTGGCTAATGGAATTGTTTAGCTAAGCAAATACAATGCTAGAAGGCCCGTGGGTTAGAACCTTCATCTCTAAGGCCTATCACCAGTGGCACTTGGTATCATCTGCATAAGGTCATATGAGGCAAGGTCAAGTCCCATTGGTTAAATGTCACATAAGCCCCAACCAATAACCTGAGTGATAAAGATGCTGAAAGTCTTCCTCTAGGCATCCTGAGGGTCTCTGAATACAATCCTGACTTCTTTGCCCCAAATGCTTAGAGCATTTTCTATTCCTATCTTCTTTCGTGTATTCATTTGTACGTGCCATTTAACTACCATTGCCAGGTTGCCTATTAGTTTATTTTCTGAATCAAAAAAGCTTTAGAGCGGAAGAGCCAGCTATGATGAAGCAAGCAGGGATAAGAGACATAAATGGGAACTGCTCTGGGCAGGTAACAAACCTACTATTGGCTTTTCAAATTGTAGCATGAGTTTTCTGCAGACAGAATCAGACAACCCTCCCCCTCTGCTCCACCCTTTGACCATCATCCCTAGTCTTTGTTCTGGATGAAGTCAGATCTCCCTGAACACCCTTTCATGTGACCTTTACTATTCTGCAGGTACACAGGAGTGTCTTCAAACTCAGGACCACTCATTCCTTACTAAAGCGTGAGCACCACAGACTCAGTTGCTGTTGAGTCTCCACTACTCAGTGCTTGGATGAATGGAGATGAGTTCCACTTTAAGAAGCTTGCCTTTGGCCAGGGAAGCCTGGCAGATCCATAATGCCACAGTAGGTAGAAGACCTGGATCCCCAAGTACTAAGATGGATCTTTCTGAAGAACTAATGATTGTGGAAGTCAGACAAGGCTGAAGATTTTCGTGGAAAGTATCAGAGACCTTGTCCCTGTATGAGCCAAGAAGTCCCTGGAGCCGTGTGGTTATTGTACAAGCCTGCTCTTTTGTGCACAGCGTTATCAGTGCCATCTGCTCTGTCACATGACAGTCCCTTTCTCCCCTATACTCATAGACAAACTGCCTACACCTGGCTTCTGGGGTCTTTGAAAATACAGGAGATTTAAAGACCCTCCTAGCTTCTCAGCCTCAACAGAACCATCCCGGGCATCTCATCAGAAGACCTGGAGGTCACTCCCTGCTGCACTTCCGGAGAACGCTCCTCAACTCTGATGTTCCACTTCCTTTTCCCTCTACCCTCACAGTAAAACTGTCTGCTTCATAGAAGAAGCTACCACGGTCTTGGGAGAAGGTCTCTGTCCCCTGGTCTCTGAGCTTGTAGAAAAGCTGGAATGAGCATTCAGTATTTCCTCAGTGGCATGACCAGACATGAAGGTAGGTGCAACACCCGCATTATCTTACTGTTTACTTTTGCCAATCCCCTAAGGAAGCTGTGGCCCTTTTGGCTGTAATGAGAGAAGCAGGAGCTAAGTAAATTTAAATTTTAGTACCAGAATCCATAAAACTTTCTGCTACAAACTGCAGAAAAAGGGAAAACTTCTCAAAAAGAGACTCGACATTCTCAGTGACACTGAGACATACAAAATATTGCATCACACAGGGTGGGATACCCAAGATCGCAGGGAGCAGGCCACACAGGAGTTTCCATCTGAGTCTCTGACAGAGCAACATGGCAGGATAGTTTGACTGTAGGGAGTATTCCATATCCTGAATCCATCATTAACCAAGAACTCTCCAGGGTCTGCTAGAACCTGTAGACCCAAAGGGAGCTCAATACATAGAAACTCTTGGAGCTGGAGAGATGTCTTAGCAGTTAAAAACACCGGCTGCTCTTCCACAGGACCCAGGTTCAATTCCCATCACCCACATGGCAGCTCACAATCATCTGTAATTCCAGTCCCAGGTGATCCAGTGCTCTCTTCTGGTCTCTTCAGGTACCAGACATACATGTGGCACACAAACATACATGAAGGAAAAACACCTATACACATAAAAATTAAAAATAATAAATAAATCTTCTTAAAAATAAAATAAATAAATGGAGACTCTTGAGAATCTGACAGAGCTATTTCTAAGGCAATATTTACTTAAGAACATGTGATTTCAGTTCTACCTAAAAATGCACATAAGTGAACACCACAGCAAGAAGGCACAGCCAAGGCCAAGAGTGGTGAGAAAGAGTAACAGTTATTTTATTGTCTGAAAACACTGGTTTTGGGGACCAACAGAATGGCTCAGCAGATAGAAGCATTTACCATCATCCCAACAACCTGTGTTAGGTTCCCAGGGTCACATGATGGAAGAAAGAACTGATTCTGCCAAGATGTCCTCTGACCTCCATAAGAGTGCCATTGCACAGGAACATGCATGAGAACACACACACCCTTTTAAAGCCTGAGCTCTTTATGGAACTATTCTGGTTTAATTAGTCTAAGAGTGGTGGAGAAAAGGCAGTGTTACATCAAGTGCTTCACTTTTACTGAGTGTGTGGTTTTGTTTCTTTGTTAATCACAGGCCTCATAATGGTGATGCAATTCTACACATAAGTGCTCTAGCCTGGTGTCTGGGGCACTGTGTAATTCTTCTTCGATTCCTAACAGGAAGTGGAAACATTACATGGAGATACTGCAGGGCAATCACATCCAGGTCTCTTTCCATAGAAAAGTTTTCCCCAAACCAAGAGGCTAGCGTTAGGACCCAGCTCTATGCCCTGAGATTCATCTCCCTCTACCACATGCAATGCATCAAAAGAACCACTCTGTCCATGGAAATCATAGCAGGAGGAGGGAAATCAAACCGAAAATTAATCAAACAGGATGTAATTCCCTGAGCAAACGTACATCAATTAGGGGAAATGTTACCGTCCAGGTTCCGGGTTTGGGATCTCATGAGGGACTCATGAGGTGAATAAACTCCGCTCCGACATTGATTATGGAAAGCAGCAGCTGTATGATGTCAGGGCTGCTATGATCACTCCTCCAGCCAGAAATGCACTTTGCAGTGCCTTGATTCCTGGGATTATCTTTGTGCTGCCCGACAGCCAGAGACAGAAACTGCACTGTTTAATGGAAAACTTTCTCTGCTCTATTCATCCCACAGCCAGGCACTCTCACCAGTGCTGTTTGCATTGTCTGTTTGCCTGTAATACATGTTCTTTGAGATGGAGCAGGTCAGAGGAAATGATTCTTCATCACCCTTGGTATGTGTAAGACAAAATATTAGGCAGGGTGATAGATAGCGAGATAACAAAATGTTTCTCCTTTCAGAGAGGAGTGGAGAAAGGCCAGTTGCTGCCAAGACCTTACTCACTACAGATGTTGTTTTCCAGGTCTGTTATTATCTAACCCCCCACCCCCAAGGGTAGGTATGCCTCTAGATATGAAAGCTGAGGATCCGGAAATTACCGCCTGGAAACCTGGTTTGTTAACCTCTGAAGTCCTTCACCCCACCACTTCATTAATCTACTCTCTCATCAATGTCCCCAAACCTCTACTTTTTAGTTTATTTTAATTTTGTCTAGCTTTGTTTTTTGAGGTAGTCTAAGCTGCCTCAGACTCACTGTGGACCTGAGGGTGACCTTGAATTTTGGATCCTCCTGCCTCTACCTCCCAAGTGCTGGAGTCAACGGCATGCACCACCACACCAGACTCCAAAACACCTTTTCTCCAGATTAGCCACAGAATGGGGTAGAAGCCAGGACATCAGGTCATCCCTCATACTCCCCAGGTACAATTGGAACACTTGGGGACCTGCCTCTGAGAGCCCAAGCAGCCACAGACAATGTGCTCTGCACATCAGTCCACATCTGGATACCATGACCATCCTTTGAGCACAGGTCTTTACCAAGTCTCAGAGACTCAGGCATTTATCCTCTGCCTTTCTGTTTTTGTTCGTTTTGTTTTTTAGCTTAGCTTTTCTTGGGAAACTTATTTCTTCACATTACAAACAAACAAACATCCCTCCATTGGTAACCTTTCTGTCAACTTCCCATCCCTTCAGCCTATCATCCCTCCCCCAAGGCTTGCCCCAGATACTTCACAGATCCAACTAACAATTGTTTTTCCTCTGAGCTCGTGCAAGACCTTCTGCCTACTTCTTAAATCAAACATGAATTTAAGCCCACCAAATCTGCTGAGAAGGGCAAATTCTTCTTATAATCCAGCTCTTTTTTGAGATCTTCATGTTTATTTGTTCCTCGACAAGCTCTCCTGGCTGATTGCTATCCTTATTCCTATATGGTCATCCCGTCACTGGGTACCCCTTTACTTCTGTGCCACGGGAGTCCCTCAGTCTCTCTGATAGGGTCCTCAGCCTTGTTCTGCAGACATATTAATCAGCTACTCCATCTCCACAGTCATACTTCTTTCCCAAAACTCTGCCAGAGAAGCCAGCCCTCTGTTCCCAGACCCCACAGACCCATCTGGAATTCTGAGCTCAGCAGGAATCTTCATGGGAGTCAGTCTAGGGTTACTTCCCCAGCTGTCTTTGTCACTTGCACTCACATAGTTTCCCGCCCATCCTTCATACTCTAAGACAGAGATCACCATTTCAAATTAGGGATGGACGGGGCGGGCAGGGGAGGACTCCTTCTCTTCATGCCACATAGGCTTTTGCTATATGCATAGCCTTCAGCTGTCTTCTAAGCACACAGACATTGTGAACAGAGGCCCCTCACATCCTTTATTAAAGCGAGGCTAAGGAGTAGCCTCCTTTGTTCAATAGGGCAGGAGAAAGGGAAGGAGTAGGCTGACAGCAGGAGAAGAGGCCGATTGTTTCCCTAGTTCACTGGCACTCAGCTTGGGGAGGACCGACTTCTGCTTTTGGCTTGGCCTTCGCTACCACAAGTAGACAGTGTGTTTCCTGTACCGTCCAAGCTTAAGGAGCCACCTAGAATGGTGGACAGTGACCGCTGTAATGGCTATTGGAGGACTTGGGTTGTGCTTCTTGCTTTGATGCTAATGTGAGATGTGACTAAAGAAGGTAACATCCTCTCTTCCCCATTCTCCTCAGCCTGAGCCAAACAAGCAGGATTATGCTGGATTTGGGTTTCCTACTGTCGGATCATAACGGTGACATCTTCATGACCTGATGGTGCCATATCTAATTGTCACCTATACTTCTTTTCCTTTAGTATTTTTTTCCTTAAATTGATCTATTTGGAATATACAATACTATATACATATATATTTATATATATATATATTTATATATATATATAAATATATATGAATCCCTTACTGCTAAAAGATGTTCATTTCCCAATTTTCAGAAACTGCAACTCTGCAGATATGACTATATATATATATATATATACGTGTATATATACATATATATAGTCAAGTATGTGTCTATATAGTCAAATATATGTATATATGCATGTACATTGTATGTTGCTTAAATTTACTATAGCTACATTATATCACTTAACTAAACACAAATAAACTAAGTGATATAAGACATATGCAGAAAGACAAGAACTTGTTTTCTCTCATATGTAGAACTAAATATAAAATGCAAAGCCAGGTATGGTTTTGCATCACTGTAATCTCAGTCCTTGGGTGGTAGACATGGAAGGATCAAAAGTTCAAGACCAGCCTGGGCTACATAGGAAGTCTGAGGTCACCCTTGGCTATATGAGATTATGCCTCAAAAATAGATATAATCTAATGAACTGAATGTAGAATTGGAGTTACTAGGGAAGGATAAAGGATAAAGTGGGGACAAGCAGAGAAGAGAGGGTGTAGACCTGAGCACAGCCTGATGTATTCATGTTCATAAGTCACCCCAAAGCCATTCATTTGTATGACTAAAATGTGCTAATAATTGTAATTTTTAAGAAATTCAAAAAGCAAAAATCAATGAAGGCCAAACAATGTCATGAATTCTAAAGCCAATGTTTTTGTTTGCCTTTTTTTTTCTTCGTTTTGTTACAAAGTGAAAGTAGCAGATGTTAAGAAGATGTGAAAGCCAGTTACAGCTATGGGAAGATCTCCTTTGGTGTACTGAGTGCAGTGGAGCTGAAAGCCAAGTGCCTTGTGTGGTGGCGGTTGCTGTTTAAAGGCAGGCTGTGGTCCTAGACAAAAGCACCTGGTTCTAGTGGAGGATGATGCTTGGAGGAACAAGCACTGCCTGAAGACAAAGGACCCTTCTCTGCAGGCCCCAACATTCTGCCTTAGAGTGCTCACTCTATGTTTAAAACTCTCTCTTGTCCAGAACTGCATATCATGCTTCTATCCCCAGACATGCACCCAAGCCTCAGTTTCCTCCTATTCTGAAGCCCATTTTGGTGTAAGAATCAGACAGATCCCTTACTACTCCCTGGGTCTCACAATCTCTGTGTTTCATCTCCACGGGGCTCCTACTCTGCCCCTGGGAGTCCTGCACACTCAACTCCATTTCTAGCATTAGGAGAGCATCCCCTGGGGTTCTGTGGCCAGATGTGCTTCTGATACACCTGGCCATGCTGCTGAAGCCTGTACTTTTCATGTCTCACACTTGTCTGCCTGTGTCACTCACACCGATGGTCATCACTGTCTTGAAAACACACCTGCTCCACAGCCCAGCCTAAAGAGAGGGGTGTCAAGCATAGCTAATGTCCCAGCAGGTGCTAGGCCACAGCTCTCAGGAAGCTTGGATGATGGATTTTGATCATTCCTTTTCTGTGGCCATCCTGGACTGAGTGCCTCCAAGGATGCTTTGGTAATTGTCTTGTAGTTCGGAAGCAGAGGGAATGGCCTGGCATATTGGAGGCATAAGAACACATGGACATTTATATACCTCTAGACTAAAATCTGAACTATCTGACAGGCAGGGAGCCTGTGTGGGTCTCAGCTAGGTCCTCTACAGATATGGTTGTTAGCTTGGTGTTCTTGTGGGACTCCTAACAGTGGGGGCTGTCTCTGACTCTTTTGCATGCTTTGGGACCCTTTTCCTCCTACTGAGTTGCCTTATCCAGTCTTAATATGAGGGGATGTGCTTAGTATTATTGTAACTTGTTATGCTGTTTTCAGTTAATATCTTTGGAAGGCCTGCTCTTTTCTGGAGGGAAGAGGATTGAATCTGGGGAAGTTGGGGAGGTAGGGGGTGAGAGGAGTGGAGGGAGGGGAAACTGAGTTCAGGATTTAATATAAGAGCAAAGAATAGAAAAAATCAGAGCTATCCCCCTACCATCTCTAGAAGTTCCCTTCTGGCCAGGGCAGTTCTTCTTTCCTGTTCCTAAACAGAACAGGAAATGCTGTCTGCTTCCAGGAGGCAGGAACCAGACACAATATACACTGTGCTAGAAAAAACATCATTTTGAATGCATTGTTGGGTTCTTAGACCCCAGAGCTTTCCACACAGCTATTCTACCAATCAAAAGAGAAGATCAGAAGGTTGAGTGTAGCAGGTAAGCAAATACAGACTTCCAGGTTTGCCTGGGAAAGACAAATCGTAGCCTCATCCTAGTGAGTGAGGGCCAGCTCAAAAGTACACTCTTTGTCTTAGGCACAGTAAGCTAGAAGTTCAGAATGAAGCTTAAAGAGGTCTTGGGTTCCCAGAAGTAATAAATATATAGATAGATGAAAGCAGTAATTCAAACCACAAACCATTCCCCAAAATTAAAATCAAGCAAATGAAAGTTTTTGATAAAAGATCATCAAACATTCGGGGGAAATAAACCATCATAAAAGAATAATTATCAGAGACAACAAATATCAGTGCTTGTTATATATATAATTCCTTCTCTTGCTCTGCAGCTTAATAGAGGAAGGGCTTATGTGAGGGTCATGTCTTCCACCATGACAGAGAAGGCTTTAGGAGCTTAAGGCAGCTGTTCACATTGCATCTGCGGTCAGGAAGCAAAGCAAGGTAAATGCTGGCACTTAGCTAACAGTCTCCTTTTTATTAAGTTCAGGGTCTCAACCCAGGAAATGGTACCACCTGCAGTTAAGGCAGGTCTTCCAACCCCAATAAACCTAATCTAGATATCCCTAATAGGAATGCCCAGGTACTTGTCTCCTAGGTGAGTCTCGATCTGGTCAAATTGGCATTCAGTAACAACTATCAATAGACACTGCATTAGACCATCTTGGATGGACCAGTTCTGGTGCACTTGATTTATAGCTAGTTCACATGCTGGTCACTGCTCTTATGACCAGTTGTATTTAACTTCTCATTAATTTCATGCATGTGTAGCTTGTTGACTGTCTCATACCTCAAGGCTGCTGTATAGTGACTACTCAAGAATCCACAGAAACTTCAGGCTCCTCAATCTAAAATGATGTGCCTGCAAGTTGGTTATGAAATTCCTACATCCCTGTGACACATGGAATGCTGAAGTGTGTCTCCAAAATAGTTTATTCCCATGTCTTTCTGAGTTATTTTAAGTCTAGAAACATTTGTCAAATGAACCTACTTTGCAATGTTGTTGTATGGGGGTATGTTCCTCTTTAATGCCACTAACATGGTGTGGACATTCTTTAGGGGTCTAGAACCAGTTCTAAGATGTGCCATTATGCTATTATTATGGATATGATTATCAGAAGTTGGGAGAGCTTGTCTCACAAAAGAATTACATAAGCCTCTTGAGACATAACCCATGTCTCCACCTGAAGTATGATGCAAAAAAAAAAAGAAAGGTACAATTTAGTCCCCCCTCTTATTTTTAACGAATAGAGTAAACAACGATTGAAGAACGCAAACCAGATGAACAACAGACCAACAAACAAAAAGTAGCCACACACACACACACACACACACACACACACACACACACACACACACACAAAGTGTACCTCAGTGACAGAACTTAGCATTGTGAGACCCTGGGTTCCATCCCCCCAGCACCATCAGAAAAAAAAAAAAGGTACATTCATGATCAAGCAACATACCCTAGTGAATTTCCCTTGGAGGTGAAGTGAAAGAACCCTCCACAGGAATCTGAAGATCACATTGAGGAGAGGATGGCATCTTGTCCCTCCCGATGTGTGAGGACATTAAATAATGCAGAAGTAAGTCAGCCAGGTTATTGATTTAGCATAAAAAGTTCCAAGAGTGAAATGATATATTTATGTTGCAATACAAAAAGGAATATATAGCCAGAAAATACATACATACATACACACACACACACACACACACACACACACACACACACACACACACATATATATATATATATATATATATATATATATATATATATATATATATATATATATATCCTGCTCACATCTACTTTGTAAATGTACACCCTGATGCTTTGTCTTCAGGCAGAAATTTAGCCATATTCTCCTGCAGGTAAATCTTCTACAAATTCTAGCCTGAGGGAAGACTTTTTCACTTTGTATTTAATGCTGTTTGAAGATGCTTGAGTGGAACTTATGAAATCCCCAGCATCACAGAAGAGGTTTGTATTTTCCATTTAACCCCTGAGTTGTGGTTCCTCTCTGTAACCTGCCTCTTCCCTGCAGGCAGCCCCTCCAGCCTGGAGCTGTCTGAGCCCAGAGAGGCTTGTATGTGTCTTCCAGGACACTGTTGGGTTCAGTATCAATATTTTCACCAGGCCCAGGCAGATCTGAAATTGTAGACTATCCATGTGAAGCAAGGGTACATTTCAAGCCCAGGAATAGGAGCTGATTTTGTAACCAGAGGAAGCAAATATACCTATGAACAGTGTCAAGGAGGCTTGTTTTCAAGTCGTGCCTTAGCTAATTCGGGTTTAGCTCTGGACACATTTATTAGCCTGTTTCATTCTCAATAGCCTAATTTATAGTAAGAGACTGAGGATGGTCCCTGCATCAGAAGTTTCCTTTGAGAAAAGTAGATATTAAAATGCATGTAGTGGGGCTGGAAAGATGACAGTTGTTAAAAATCACTTACTGCTCTTGTAGAAGACCTAGGTTTTGTTTCCCAGCCCCCACACGTTGGCTCACAGCCACCTCTAATGCCAATTCCAGGGGATCCAATGCCTCTTCAGACTCCCAAGGGCTCTGGCTCACATTTGGAGTATGTACATACAAGCAGGCACACATACACATACACATAAAATAAGTAAATACGTATTTGAAATGCATATTAATATGGAACCTGGTATACAAACATAACAATAAGTTTAGCTTTTAACAATAGAATAATTATCACCATCATCAGTATATCTTGCCACTGACCCAGCTACCATATTCCACTTATATGGGACCTTTTCTGTGTCAGAATTTACCAAGCAGTCCTAAAGCAGATAAGCCAGTATGAAGAAACCCTGAAGTCAACCCTTGCACTATTAGTTCATGTAGGAGAACCCTGAGTCTCAGAGAAGTCACATAAATTGTTCAAGTTCGCACAGCAAGGTTAGATGTTGTCTCACAGACAAACATCAGGATTTACATTACCCAAAGCAAAGTCAGCAGGGATCCCATAAAGTTAATTCAAATAACTCGCCCCTAAAGTTAATATATTTTTAGGACCAAGAAAGTCCACGTAATGGGGAGTACTCGGGAACCCAAATCTACTTGGCATTCTCAGACGCGTCCTTGGGCTTCTTCGAGATTCGCAGCCTATAGCTTTTGGCAGTCCCCAAAGAGAGAGCTCTTTCCACTAACAAAATACAAAATGCAAAATTAATAAAAAGACCCTTTGAAACTGACAAATGTGCCTCAGGCAAACTATCTGCCCAGCAGCTGGTTAAAATTTAATCAGTTTCTTTAAAAAAAATTTTTTTTTCCAGGCCTGTACATCTTTTGTATGGAACTCCCCAGTCTGAGTGTGGTCAAAGTTTGTTAAACAAGAAATAATAGCCAAAGCTTTTTAATTCAGCAAATAAGCAATGGGTGCTTTAAATGGTTCTGCGGTATTCAGGGAACTAATTGCCTGGGTCTCAACAAAGCTGGGTAATTCTTTAATAATTTCTGTTCTTTCTCTTAGAAAACCTAAATTGGCAACTATACACTGTGCAGTGAATCTTACCATCGATTTAAACTTCTGAATTACACTGTGGCTTTTTTTCTGGAAATTTGATTGAACTTTATACATGGGTGGGGAGTCAGGGGGAAGAAAGGCAGAGATAGAAGGAAAAGTGAGAACGGGTCTGCTAACATCATGATTGGCATATGTACAAAAACTCCTGAGAACTTAATGAAGAGCACATGGCTGTCACTGTCCCCAGGACACTGCAGACCTGAAGATTGTAGCTCTTAGCCAATCAGTAGTCTCTAACCAGGAGACCCAGACTACAGGATCTAGCCCTGATTTGATTCATTTTGCAGGACTCTCCTTCCATAAGCATGCATAAATTTAAGGACCATAGTGAAGGCCAGATAAGCAACCATCTAACATGGAGAGCATCCTCAAGTGAGTGAGACCCTCAAACTCCAGCAGTAATTGCATACCTCCTCCTGCTTTAAATGTAGTCATTCATAAAGAACCAGCACTAAGGGTGGGTGGAGGGCATGTACAAGAGGAATTATTCCTGTTGTGTGGCCTTAAATTTAAAGCATCCAGCCAGACGGTGATGGCACATGCCTTTAATCCCAGCACTTGGGAGGCAGAGGCAGGCGGATCTCTGTGAGTTCAAGGCCAGCCTGGTCTACAGAGCGAGATCCAGGACAGGCACCAAAACTACACAGAGAAACCCTGTCTTGGAAAAAAAAAAGTAACAATTCTAAAGCATCCAGATCTTGACACCAGACTCCTGGAATATCAGGTGTGGGCAAGGGGAATGGGAATAGTAGGAGAGTGACAGAGTCAGGATAGAAGGTCCTTCTGTATGCTTCTTGGATGTGACTCCAGAGATTTCCCTTCTTCACTTAGCACAATGGCTAATTGCTACTAAGTGTTTTATTCTGGTGAATGAATCAAGGGTCCATGGCTTTAATTGTATCCCATGATGATTCATTTTGAGATACAAAGTAGCAATTTTCCTATAAAGGAAAGAAACAATACCCATGATGCCTTTGTTCTCAATACTGTGGGAGGCCAGCTGATGGAGAGGGTTGGCTATTGGCTCAAGAGCGAGTCAGATTTGAACTCAGGAAGTTGAATTCCAAGAGTTTTGTGTTTTAAACTGGGTCTGAAGTTAAGCCCAGAACTAGCCTGTAGTGTTTGGATAAATGAGATGAACTGCGAGCTCAGTCAATAATATTCTCTACCAAACTGTTGTATAATTGATGTTTCATTCACAGTGACCCTACATAGCAGGTAATACTATTAATTCCATTTTCAGAAGAAAAGATGGAAGCTGATGCTCAGTGTCCCCTTCGAAGTCCATCCAACATTAGAGCTGAATTGAACTGGGGTACTGTGCATGTGATACACATACCTTCTAACCAACCCTCAAGAGGTGTGCTAATATGTTGCTGTCTGGGAGTCTAGAAAACATTTCCTCACTAAAGACTTCCATCCCAACTTCCAGTCACCTCCTGTTTGGTTGATACAACTAGAAAGTTCTTAATAATCAGCTTTCCAGTTTTTAGAATTAATTGATTCTGCCCTTATCTCTTTAACTGTGATCATGCATGCCCTAAGTGTGCTTGTTGTTATATGTTACATATCTGTGCTTGGGCATAGCCTAGTCTGAAAACATATCACATGCCACTTTTGCATATTAATTTTAATAAAATTAAATATTTAATAGGTTAAAGTGTTCTGCTTCTGTTTGTTCCTGTGTATTTATTCTAGTATTTTCTCACTTCTTTGCACTATGTACATAGTGCAATGTACACTTGTACTCTGTATCTGTACATTGGCTCTATGTGTTATACATATAAGAAACTTTAGCTGTTATATTTTTGATACAGATCAAGTCCTTGACCTTTAATACATGATCTTCCACAGAGATCCCTGGTTTTTCTGACCATCCTGTTTTCCCCAACCATCCCTCTGTTGTGCTAAGGAACATCTTCCAAGTGTTTGGGAGAAACAATTAGTCCACAAGCTCCATCCATGGAGTTGGGATGTAAACAGGCAGATGTGGTCCTGTGACCTAAGAGAATCGGATGTATAGTCAACATTCAGCTATGATCAGTGGTTTGATGAACACGTGATCCATTGTGCAAAAGACAATCTCAAGTGCTTAGGTGACAGCTGTTATGCTTGATTGCTATGATTAAGATCTTGTGTAGTTCAAGTTAGTCTTAGACTACCTATGTAGCCAAAGACAACCTGGAACTTTTCTGTTCCTCCTGCTTCTAAATCACAAGGAATGAAAAACTACAACATGTATCACCAGGCCAGAATTCTTACTTCACATTTCTATTTGGACATCCAACAGGAATTTTGAAGTTAATATTACTCAAATAAAATAGCAATGTCAATAATTCTGATTTTGCTTTGTTTTGTTTATTCATTTTCATTTTGCTTTCCCTGTACCTTCATCCACAAACCACTCTACTGAACCATTTTAGCTAACAAGTGGCTCCTGCCCCTTCTCGGGTACTGAAACGTGAAGTCTGGGAGTGATCCTGCATGACTGTTCTTTCCCCACCCAACCTTAGGCAATCCATCAGAAACTCAATAGCTCAATAGACTATATTCTAGCCTACCCACTATCTCCATTTCTTGATTTGAGGTGGCCCATTTCTGAAAGCTTTGAATCTATCATTCTGTTTCCCAAATCAGAAACTAGACTCAAGTCGTGGAGACAATAAATTCTATCTTTCAGTTCTGTTTCTTGATTTGGTCTAAGTTGAGCAAAATGGATTTAGTTTCTCTTAGTGCTTAGCTTATTCTACCTAATGGAAGTATTTTTTTTTTTTTACCAAATTAGTTATGATTGCTTTATCAGTCAGCACAGGCTGGGTATGCTGTATAACAAATCCCAAATCACAATGCTGCATGACCATCTCAAGTCATTATCATAAGGGAAGAGGAGGGTGCAGGTCATTAAGCTCAGGGACTCACTTCAGCCTTATGAAACAGCATGATACCAAGCACTCCTATCTGGCCATCAGATGTTGGGGTAAAAAATTTCTTTTTTAAAATTTGAATTTTTCATGGTTTTTCACTATGTATATGTGTGTTTGTGTAGGGGTATGCACATGTACATACAGGTATCCATGGAGGTCAACAGCACCAATACCTCTGAAGCTAGAGTTACAGGCAGTTGCAAACCACTGGATATGGGTGCTGGGAACTAAGTTTGTGTCCTCTGTAGAGACATGCTCTTAACCACTGAGCCATCTCCTTTCCCCTTCCTCCCGCCCCCTACCCGTTTCCTTCCCTTCCACTCTCACTGTGTAGCCCAGGCTTGTTTAGTACTGTGTATATACTCCAGGCCAGTGAACTCTTCGTCTTTCTGCCTTAGTAACAAGTGCTGGTGTCACAGGCATGTACACCACACTGGTAAAATCTCTAATTTTTTTTTTTTTTTTGGTTTTTCGAGACAGGGTTTCTCTGTGTAGCTTTGTGCCTTTCCTGGGACTCACTTGGTAGCCCAGGCTGGCCTCAAACTCACAGAGATCCGCCTGGCTCTGCCTCCCGAGTGCTGGGATTAAAGGCGTGCGCCACCACCGCCCGGCAGAATCTCTAATTTTTAACGGCACATGAAATTTTTCTATTTCTTCTTGTGTCAATTTCTATATGTGGTATACCTCAAGGAATTTGAGTTCTTTAAGAAGTCTACAATGTTGAATTTATTCTTACAAAATTATTCATGATACAAGCTTCTTCCCTCCTCTAATGCCCATAAAGAGAAACAGAAACGTGTATTTCATTATCAATATTAGTAATTTGTACTTTTTATTGATCAGATGCTCTAGGGTTTGTCAACATTATTATTAATACTTTCTTAGGATCAATTCTGATCATATCATGCCAGAATTATTTGTCTGTGATGTCACTGACTTTTTGTTTTAATTTTACTATATTATTCAATTCCCTCTTAATTTGATGTATTTCACCATTTTAGCATTAATTTTAAACCCTCATTTTTCCTAATATAAGAATTCAAATTATGCATTTTCCCCAAGCATTGCTTCAGCTGTACTCTGCAAACTGTAATCTGCTGTGATTTTATAATCACTTAGTCTAAATTATTTCCCAATTTCCCTTGTTGTAACTTGCTTGATTCATCATTGATTTAGAATTATCTTAATTTCCAAATATTTAAGGCTTTTTAAATTATCTTATTGTTATATTTTAAGCTATTGTTCTCTGGTCATAAAGCATGCTGCTTCAGATTGCATTCTTGTAATATGTAGTATCTGGGGCTGGAGATGTGGTTCCTCAGTCAAGAGCACTGGCTGGTCTTCCAGGGGACCCAAGTTTGACACTCAGCACCCATGTGATAGCTAACAACCATTTATAACTTCAGTACCAGAGGCTCTCCTGGCCTCCATAGGCACTGCATGCATATGGGCACATAGTACATTTGCAGGGGAAACACTCACAAACATAAAATAAATGTTAAAAAAATAAAATGTGTTTGATTGTCCAGGATATCTGTCTCAATTGAGGTTTTTGGAGTTGAAAAATAAAAACATATTTTGCAGTGCTGGAATTTGGTTCTTTTCAACCCATGGTGTCTGTTTAGCTAGGATCCTCTATACATTTACCCACATTTTTTCGCTTGTGTCATGAGTTACTGTGAAATGGTGTTACAGTCCCTTTTTCTCTCTAGTTATGTAACTATTTGCTTCACATACATCAAAGAGACCTCATTTGGTAGTAGTTCATGGAATAACTTCTTCTTGATAAACTGATCATTTTATTACAGGACAGATCCTTTAGCTCTGATGTCACTCATACTCTGACGTCACTCCTAACCTGAAGTCTAATTGGTCTGATGATACAACTGGCATGCTGAATAGCTTTCTAGGACTTGTTCTTTGAAAGGTACAATCTTTCTACTCTTAGTTTATCTGTGCTTTTTATTTAATGTGGATCACTGCAAAGTGAGCACACCAGTGTGAATTACTGGCCAAAATAAAAACCTAGAACATTAGCAGCATTCTACAGGTCGCCTCTCGTGGCCCTGTCTACCCACTGTTCCTGAACAGAAGAAGTCATGTAACTTCAGGATCCTAAAACCACTTCACCTTTACACACGTGGAACCACGGTGTGTGTGTGTGTGTGTGTGTGTGTGTGTGTGTGTGTGTGTGTGTGTGTGCGCCCTTTGGTCTCTGTTGTTGTTGGGATTTACTTACACTATTACACGTTGCTGCCATTTATTCCCTTTCATTCTACATCTGTCGCATCCTATGAACAATGCCTCAGTGGCAACTCAGTTTACTGATGGCATACTGTGGATGTGAGTGCTCAGATCTTGACAATCATGAAAAGTGCCATATTTCCACAAAATTATGAATTGTTATTTAAAAAAAATAAACTGTGGGTATGCATGTACATGTACATGCATATGTAGTGTGAGTGCATATGTAGAGGCCAGAGGAGAAAATCAACTGTCCTTCTCCATCACTCTCTGCCTTATTCCCTTGAAACAGGGTCTCTCAGGGAACCTGAAGCTAGCCCCTTTGGCCGGAATACCTGGCCATTAAGTTCCTGTGATTTCCCTGTCTCTACCCTCTAACTTTGGGGTTATGGCGTATGCATCCATGCCCAACTTCCACATGGCTGCCGGGAACTCAGACATGATCCCTCATACTTGTACAGCAAGCTGTCTTGTCCATGGAGCCATCTCCTCAGCCCTCCCTACTCACATGCCTTTGGGTCTGGAAAATATATGCATCTGTCATATATCACATGTTCTTTTCAAAACCTTCTAAAGATTTTTCTAAGATGCTGATGAAGGTTTGGGAACCATATTGTCAATGACTCTGGAATGTATTTTTGTTTATCCATGCATGTGGAGAAAGTTCAAAGATTCCACCACACAGGTAGTGGCTAAAGTTTGGGCCTGGGAGGTTCCAGTTAGTCTGCTCATCTCTGTGCTGACAGGAAGCGGTCACTGTGAATAAAGATGCCTTGAAGGCAAGGCAGATTAGTGCTATTGAGTGTCAGAAAGCGCCTACATATCCAAGAGGTGCTAATGATTGCCTCTCTGTAGTCATGTGAGCTTAGTGTTATCTGAGCCACAGCGCTGGACCTGCTCTGCCTACATGGAGCCCCAGCAGCCCTCCCTGGCCACCAGCCAGAGTCCTAATGGTTTCACTTCTGCTTCTGTATTAGATGGGACTTTAAAATTCACAGGAAACCTTCACAAGGCACCCTGTTTTCAGTTGCTAGGCTCTCTCCACCACCCATCTGCCATTGGTCACCTACTTCTGTGCCAAGATCAGGGGAGTGTGAAATTCCGCCCAGCTGGAGTTTCTCTAACTACACATATCACACGCCATTAGATGGGGAAGTAAGTCCGTTGAGGCCTACAAGTCTGTAGAAAAGTCTGGCACCCAAGCCACTCTGCAATTGGAACCTATGTAACTCTCAACAGTCCTTTGCACTGGGTCTATAAGAACCTTCCTGACACAGACACCACTTTCCTCAGTATTTCCCACCTATGGATGGCATCCTTCCGCCTCCCTGATTGCTTCATATTTTCTCTATTCGCTACTTCTGGAGTGTCTTACCACATCCCTCTTCCTATTCCATCTACTTCAATATCTCCTCTCTGTCTCTCTCTGTCTCTATTTATCTGTCTGTCTGTCTGACACACACAAACACACACACACACACACACACACACACACACACACACACACGCACACCACTGTGTTTGGTACTTTCTACTAAGTAGGATTGAGAAATACAATAAGAAAGCATGGTTTGTTTTCAAGAAATTTTCTTTTGTTGGAGGGACAGGAGAACCATCACATGGGAAGAGGAAAGAAACCTCTATGATCAGTGAAGGACGACACCTAAGTGTCACTCAGGGTGGCTTTTTTGCACCTGTCTAGATTTGAGTTAACTGAAAAGTTTTTGGTAGTAAGGAGTGACCCCATAATTTGTAAGTTATTGTCAAATGAAAGTGAGGGCTCCTTATTAATGACTTATGAGGTATATAAACACGAAGACAACACAGCATCAACCCAAGGACTGGGTCTGCACTCTGCAGAAATGTCCATGCACTCAGCCTCCTTGAATACAGACCTACTTTAGGAAGATGAAACCCAGAGAATACACCAGGCACCTGCCTGTTGAGAGAGATCCAATCAGCCAAGATTAGGATTGATTTATACAGGAGTAAATAGAAAACTAAGCAAACATCAACAACAGAATAGAACAACTACTACTCGGAGGGATAAAAGGAAGTTTGGTAAAGAAGGATAAAGACCAGGAATTGTTTATTCTGGTGGCTCAACTTGAATACTATTTGCATAGTCCATTAGCTGGGCTTCGGGAGACACAGAACTAGCTGCATGCGTATGGAGAAAGATTGTTTTGAAGACTTAGCTCACACAATAGCAAGTTCAAAATATGCAGGACTGACCCAGCAGATTGGAGAACCAGAGATCAGTGAGCATGACAGCTGAAGTCTAAGAGTGGTCTGGAAGCAGAATCCCTTCTTGGGGAGACCTCAACTTTTTTCTGCGAAGGCCTTCAGCTAATTAGAAGAGGCCCACTCATACAGTGGGTAATCTATTTTACTCAGAGTTCACTGATTAAAACATTAATTTCATTCACAAAAAGAATGGCATCACAAAGACAACTAGACTGGCATTTGTCTGGCTTCTTGGGCAGGTGTGCACATAAAATTCAGTTTAAATTTATAAAATTAGGCATCATTTATGATCATATAAAGATGTCCAAATATTCAGCTAACCAGAGTAATGACATGTTATACTAGAAGTTTAGGGGAGAAATGAAGTACACGCATGTAGTGGTGGGGCATAGAAAGGAAGAGATTGTGCACTTGTGCGCAGTGAAGGGAAAACTGAAGAAGAGGGAAAAAAAAACAACAATTCAAGAGCAAGCAGCACAGCCATGGTTTTCAGAGAAAGGTAAGGTTTGCTCCTAAAGAGGGACTGAGGGTAGAAGATGAGAAAACACTGTTTTTAATAATGTACAGGGTGGACACATGTTGAATTCCAAAATGTACGCATGTGAATCATATATGTACATAATATACAGTATTAAATATACACACACACTAAGAAAAGAAAATATCTGTAGAATTAAAGAAGATTGATTATAAGTCCAGTATGGGGTATAAACCTGTGATTGCAACCCCTCAAAGGCAGAGGCAGGGAGAAAAGAACTTCAAGGCCATAGTCAGCTGAAAGCCACCCTGGGCTGCATGAGACCCTGCAGCAACAAAAAGGGAGAAATCAATTATATTGTGCTGGGGAGGCAGCTCAGGGGATAAAGCACTTCCTGCCCTGGGCACAAGCCTGAGCATCTAAGTTCAGAGCCTCCCAACTCACGTAAAAGCTTGGTGCTCCACTGAGCATCTGCAATCCCAGCACTGCTACAGTGAGATGGGAACAGAGCTGACAGAATCTCTGGAATCTCGTAGGACAGCTTGCCTGGTGGAAGCAAAAGTTTAAACAAGAGACTGTCTCAAACAAGTGGAAAGTCAAGGCTGACAAAGAAGTCAGTCTCTGACCCCCACACGTCTGCTGTGACATGCACACACTTGTGCTCATACACACAAACATGCACACAGCAACACAGAGAGGAAATATGTAAATAAATAAATAAATGCCTCAATTACAGAACTAGAGGTAGCTGAATGCTGATGTGGAAGGAGGTACATGCTGGGAGAATAAGAAAGGGCTGATGAAGACTGATGATGACAGGGAGAACGCCCAAGGACTCACTCATGGAAGCACATGACAGACACATGTGTTCCAAGCAAAGCCCCAGTAGCATGAGCTTCTTTCTTTCATACACAGATGTGAGCCCTGACTTCCTCCTCCCACAGAGTTGCTCTTCTCTCCTCTGGACTTTTACAGTGTGTGATGCTCACCATCATCCAGCAGGTTATTTATTAAATGAATCTTCCTTCCTTAACATGATCCTATGAGTGATGGGGTCAGGACTCTTGGCCCAATATTAAAAATAACCATTGCCACCATTTGCCATGCCTCTGTCCTGCCCTGGCCCTGGGCTAGTTCCCTGAATTCATACCCAAGACATCCTTCTGAGGGAAGCATGGTTATTATCTCAGCTTTATGGATAAAGAACTTGAAATATAAACCCATACCCACTCAACAGCCTGCAGGCCACATGTGGCCACTATGAATGCTGCCCATCATAAACTACTTAAAACATGAGATTTTTTATTTGCAATTTTAAACACAATTGCCTGGTTCTCAAGTCTGAATTTTATAGATGACATTATATTTCAGTGTCAAAAGAGAGGACATTCCTGTTTGAGGTGACTTATTGGCTAGGAAGTAACAGAGATGGGCTTCAGAATCAAATCATCCTAACTCCAAAGTTTATACTTTGTGATTTGAAGTCCTGGTATGCTCCCAAAAGACAAGGGACTACCCATCCTCCTATACCATTGTCCCTGCCTTGGTCACAGACTATTGGTAGATTCTTCTCTAAAACTCTTGTAAGAACTTCATCTGTTCTCTGTCATACCCTTTTCCAGACCCTCCAAAGTCCCGTTTCATTACATGTGCTTAGGACAGCACCGAGCCCAGGAGGGACATCGACAGTAGCCATAATGAGAGAGGGGCACAGCCCATGTTTAGAATGTGTTTTGCTGTCCCTTTGCAGAAGCAAGGAAGCCAAAGCTAGGCCATCACAGCAACAGAACATGGTCCTTCTGATCCTGCATGTGCATCTTATGACAGCTCACTGTGTGTAAACAGATGTCAGCTTTAAATCAATCTTGCTTCCTGACACCCTATTTTAAAACAGTAATTATGTGTTCGTATTTGAATATGCTGCCCTGGGTAAATTATCTCCACCCTCCTCTCCAAGTTTTAATTTTTTAATATCAATTAAGGTCTTATGTTTTAAAGAAACTCACAGCAGAAGACACACACAGTGAGGCTAGAGTAAAGAGAGAACTTCTAGAGAAATGAGAGGCAGGTGGAGGCAGACTCAGTTCTGCCAACAGAGTTAGAAGATGTGGGAAGTGGAGGTCACCTCTGCCACACAGGACAGCCAGCTGCTCATGGTAAAAAGGGCAATAGGACTTAATGTAGAATGGACATGCTACTTTGAAGAGAAGCTGAGGAGTGGTTTATTGCTCAGTGGTCCTTTGATCTCCTGAGGACTTACAGATTTGAGACCTGATACTCCAAGGCACCCTGCAGCTCTCTTAGTCTATTTTTACCACTGTAACAAAAGGCTTGAGACTGGAGAATGTATGAACATAAATATATGCCTAATACTTTTTGGAGAATGGGAAGGCCAAGATCAAGATGCCAGCATTCATTTCACATATGATATGGTGTCTTTTTTCTGCACTCCGGAGAAGGGTGTTATGCTCTATCTTTCTATGGAAAAAGTAGAAAGAAAAAAAAAGGGTCTGTGCTTCTTAGCTTTGCCAACTTGATACAGCCTGGCGACATTAGAGAGGGAAACCTATAAAAGATGGACGTGTCTGTGGGAGATTATCCTGATATTTCATTGGTATATGAGGGCCCAACACACTGTGGGCAACACCATTCCCTAGGCAGGTGGTCCTAGGTTGTATAAGAAACCTATCTAAGCATGAGTTAGAGTGAGCCAGCAAGCAATGTTCCTCCATGGTTTCATCCTCAAATTCCTGCTTAAGTTCCTGCCTGAACTTCCCTTAGTGCCTCTAAGCCTGAAAGATGATATAAACTCTGCTCCCCCTAGGTTGCTTTAGCTCTGTGTATTTTATTATAGCTACAGGGATAAAACTAGAGCAGGATCATTTCTAGTAACACACCTTCTCTTCCCACCAGAAGATGTTGACATAGGAAGACATGTATTCTGTCTTTTGGGAAGGCACAAAGGCTTCTGATTTGCATGTGGGTTTGAATTTCAGCTTTATTTGCTGTTCACAAGCAAGCACTCTAACTCTCTGAACTATGGAAGTTTCATGGTGGAGTGTGGACACCAGGTTTTGATTTAATGCTGTAAGTTCCATTTACATTTCTGAGATTGCTTTCATTGGCTACAGACTCACCGTGTTAATTGTTTCTATCTTGAAGGAACATTATGGGGAATAAAAGGCATGTAAATGTCTTGCCATTGAGCCTACTACAGGCCACAAGACAATTTTTGTTCTTTAAGGGTTTGATGAAAATCCAATTAAAGGAAGATGTATTAAAGTACCTAGGTCAATGAATTTCAGTTTCCTTTTCTTTCCTCTAGATGGGTTTATGTTTAACTGCAGAATTGAGGCATGCACTTGAGCTCTCTTACATGGACTATCTTAGTAGAGATGATGACTGTCGAAGGAACTGACACTGACGGAAGTGCAGAGGGACCAACGGATGCCTGCTGTATAGGAATAGGGATCTGGATTTGGATCCCCAGAGTGGTGGCTCGCCTCTGTAATCCTAGCACTTGGGCAGGGAGGCACAGAGCTACGTGGAGATCAGATCACACTGACCAGCCAGGCTAGCCAGTCAGTGAGTGCTGGGTTCGGTGAGAGACCCTGTCTCCAAAGACAGTGGAGAAAAAAGAGTAGAGAGAATCTCTCAGACTTCTGAGTGTCATGTGCATACTCATAGATGCACCATCACACACACACACACACACACACACACACACACACACACACACACACACACACCACACACACACACACCACACACACACACACACACACACACACACACACACACACACACACACACACACACATGTCTTCAGTGTAGTCTCCTGGGTTATACTCCAGAGTCAAAGATGCAGAATCACTAAGGTATGTGAACCAAGATCAAGCAAGCATTCCTGCCTAAAAACTTTCAGAGTCTGGAAACTATAGTGGTATCATACATTCCAATGGCTGTTGATCTAGATTCTGCCTGAAGTGTGGTAGTGATGGGAAGAAATGGTCCTGAGAAATCCTTGTTATACACTCTCACCTCCATGCCCAGCCACTCAAGCAGCTTTTGCAGAACCAAAGTCTGTCTTCCTCACACTTCCTGAGGCCTCTCTGACCTCACTCCTGCCTGATATTCTGTTCCAGCTGCACTGGTGTCATTTTTCCCTGAAATCTAAGATTCCCTCTGCACGTAGCACTCTTCCTCCAGAGAACCCCATGTCCTCTACCTCCATTCTGCTACCTTCAATCTTCCCTTCTGCATCAAAGCCTCGCATGACCAACATAGAAAGCAGACACATCCCCATCCTGCTTGTAGGTTCCTGACTAGGCTTTGACTCTCTCCCTCCCCCCACCCACAACAGAATAGCATTTGAACTTTTCTAGGAAGATGTACTTGTCTTAAAAAAGTAATTAGTGTTTCCGTAATTTTAAAAATGATCCCATGCCAAATCCTAGAATTTGGAAACTGCCCTCTGTCTACACCCTGTGGTCTGTCTGGTAATCCTGCCTTTCACTACTCAGATGCTTCCTGCTTCCATACCTTATCTTCCTTCCTGGCAGGATTTAGTGGCTTGGCTGATGCTCTCAGGTCCAGCTGCTCACACATGTCCTCTCAGCACTACCACTAGCTCCTTCAATTCCATGCTGCTCACAGGGCTGAAGAAAGGTTCCCACAGCCCCACAGGTAGTGTACCCACCAGTTCTCCCACTACAGACTAAGTTGGCCCTGGAATAGTGGTGAAACACTGTTCGTTGCTCATGTCCCCAACTCCCGTACTATCCTTCACTCACAACTGGTTTTTGCCTATACTTTGAGAACTATCTGTCAGGATCCTGAGCCCAGGGAATGGTGCTACCCACAGTGGACTGGGTCTCCCCACATTGATTAAGGTGCTCCAGATAATCCCCCACAGACATGCCCACAGTTCAACCTAATCTAGATAACCACTCCCTTTAGATTCTTTCTCCAGGTAATTCTAGGCTGCATCAAGTTGGTAATGAAAACTAACCACCGTACTATGATAACAGAGTGTTACATGCTGTGACTAACCATCTTCATTACAAGTGTCATTCCATCTGCACTTCTTTTTTTGTAAACTTTACATTACATTTTTATTTTTTCCTTGAGTTTGCTTTAGCTAATTTCTTTATTACTAAGAGATTTTCTATTCATTTTACATACCAACCACAGATTCCCCTCTCCTCCCTCTTCCCACCCACCCCCAGCCTCCTCCCCAAAGCATCCCCCATTCCCACCCCCTCCAAGACAAGGTCTCCCATGGGGAGTCAGCAGAGCCTGGTACATTCAGCTGAGGCAGGTCCAAGCCCCTCTTCCCTGCACCAAGGCTGCACAAAGTGTCTCACCATAGGAACTAGGCTCCAAAAAGCTGGCTTATGCACCAAGGACAAGTCCCTATCCCACTGCCTGGGGCACCACTAAACAGTTCAAGCTAAATAACTGTCTCACCTATCCAAAGGGTCTAGTCCAGTTCCATGGGGACTCCTCAGCTATTGGTCCACAGTTCATGCATTTCCACTAGTTTGGCTGGTCGTCTCTGTACATTTTCCCATCATGATCTCGATGTCCCTTGCTCATAGAATCCCTCCTCTCTCTCATTGATTGGACTTCTGGATCTCAGCCTGGCACCCAGCCGTGGATCTGCTTCCATCAGTCACTGGATGAGGGCTCTATGATGACAGGGTATTCAGCCATCTGATCACCAGAGTAGGCCAGTTCAGGCACCCTCTATCCACTTGCACTTCTAAGAACGCACCTGTCTAATAAGCTGCTGATAGGTTTTGGTAAAAATCAATAAAGACATGCTGGGTGTCTTTTATTATTTTTTAAAGGTGTGTCACCTACACATTCTTCACAGCAACAAAATTTTAATACATATACATATTAAAATTTACACACACATACATACATACACACACACACACACACACACACACACACACACACACACACAAGATAAAGTGAGAGCTGCTTTGCAAGGGTCCACAGAGAGACAAGTTGTCCAGGATTTTCTCAGACAACCATGAGGTATATTCTGGGTGTGGAAAGGACAGAGAAAAACATGAATAAATATCTCTGCCAAAGCCCCGGCAGAGACTCAGGCTCTATCCGGGCTTCTCCACCAGCTGTGAGGAAGCCATTATCACTTCATAAGCCTTTTCTCTGGGCTTCCCTGAACCCATTGCCTGAATGTAATCCTTTACCAGGCAGTCCCAGCCCCTTCTCTCCCACACTCCTGGACAGAAATGAGAGAGAAGCTGCAAAAGAACTTTCTGAGGGGGTCAGGTAACTGATACCAGCTCTGGGAACCCTTTTCTTTCTCCTCATCCCCACAGAGCTGCAAACCCATGCCCGAGGTTTTCCCTGGCAGGCAACCCTGGGAGAGGGAGGCACAGTGGCTCCATTGTTCTCCACTGGCAAAAAAGGCGTCTGATGAAGCACACAGGGCAGGCTGGCCAGCCAAGCCAGCTCCTGGGGGGTTGCTCTAAGAAGTCTCTGTTGAAGAGGTTTGGCCATCCCAAAGTGTCCAGAGGCCAGAGCAAACACAGAGATGCACTTACATCCTCCCCTTCTAGTCTTCGGTCACATTGTTGATCTATCTGAAAGAACTGCCACTGCTATCCTCAGTGAAGCAGTAATGCAGCTGCAGCATCTCAGCAGGTCAGACAGCAGCAAGAGCTGCAGCATCTCAGCAGCAAGAGCTGCAGCATCTCAGCAGGTCAGACAGCAGCAAGAGCTGCAGCATCTCAGCAGCAAGAGCTGCAGCATCTCAGCAGGTCAGACAGCAGCAAGAGCTGCAGCATCTCAGCAGGTCAGACAGCAGCAAGAGCTGCAGCTTCTCAGCAGGTCAGACAGCAGCAAGAGCTGCAGCATCTCAGCAGCAAGAGCTGCAGCATCTCAGCAGGAAGAGCTGCAGCATCTCAGCAGCAAGAGCTGCAGCATCTCAGCAGGAAGAGCTGCAGCATCTCAGCAGGTCAGACAGCAGCAAGAGCTGCAGCATCTCAGCAGGAAGAGCTGCAGCATCTCAGCAGGTCAGACAACAGGAAGCATGGAGTCTATTCCTGATCCTTGTGACCAAGGAGTGAGCTTCAAATGTCAGTACAATGTTGCCCAGGCCTGACCACAATGTCTTCATTCCCTCATCCACTCAGCATCTGCTTATTGAGTCCCTGGGCACTGGGCACATAATGGTGAGCAAAGCCTTGCTCCTTTTCATAGTCATTACACTCAGTAACAGTCAAATAATCATGTGACTAGATTGTTTGAAAACATCACAGGATCCTACGTAGCACAGTCTGGCCTCGAACTAGTTATGTAGCCAAGGATGACCTTGAACCTCTGATCCCCCTACCTCCACTTCCCCAGAGCTAGGATTATAGGTGTGTACCATGACACCCTGTTTATGAGGTGCCAGGGATGGAATCCAGGGTTTCACACATGCTAGGCAAGCCCTTTACCAACGGAGCCACACCCCCAGTCTTGGAAAGTTTGTGTCAAAGTAGAGGAAAGTCTACTCTCCAGGGGGTAGGAGTGGACAATGGCCAAGAAGACCATTGCCCTAATGCATGTTCTAGGCAGGCCTTAACTTACTCCCTGAAGTTCCTATAACAAGTAGCTTTTTCTGACTTAGTCCTGTCCAGGTTTGGAGCAAATCACACAAGAGCGGGCAATAGGATGCCTTTGTCATTCTTCAGAATACCTCCCAAATAGATAACAATCTTTTAAGAGTTGGGTTTTCTGGAGCTAGGTTTCAATAGTTATCTGTTAATGTCCTTGTAGGCAGATCAGGATACCAAGTCCCTTCAAGGGCCAGAGATAAGAATCATATCCCAATATTTTGATCATTAACTAAAATCAGTTCTCTGTTCCAGTCCTTGTGTTTTATAGGCTGTTGAGTGTGAGGTAGGTGTCCAGTGCTGATATCCTCAAAATCAACTAATATGTAACCAGATATCTAACAACAATGATTTTACTATTCTGTCTGGTGCAAAATGGGACATCTCTTCCTAGATACTCCTCTACAAAGAGGTAGACATCTTATGCCCCATGGACCATTAATCTTCCCTCCCAGAAGCTGACACACAGGTCTCATATACTGAGAGGTAACTCAAAACAGGCCTCATCAAAAAGATGAGCATAATAGATGTGACCATTGGTCACAGTGATCTGTAGCTTGAACTTAGCTGCATATTCTAGTCATAGGAGAAGTCTAGGCAAGAAAGGTTAACAACTGTGTTCCTCAGTCTAGCCAAGGAATTCAGGGTCTACATGGCTGGGGTGAGACCCAGATGTGAGTATAGCTGGTCCTCTTTTCAGGAGATTCTAGCATAGAGCCAAGGTGAGACATTCTAAATGTTACCTGTGTCACCAGCACAGGTTAGTGAGGTGACTCAACATTACGAAGGACCTGAACTACAGTGCCACTACTGTATAGCATAGCCCTAACTTTTAGAGTAACAAAGGATGACAGATACACGAACAAGGTCTACAGACAAAGGCTTTTCCAACATTGTTTTAAGAGAGAACAAAGAACTGATGCTGTGTAAGAGATGTGTTTATCTGAAACAAAACATCACAATCTTCCTAATCTGAAAGGACCTCAGAGATTACCATATGCCATCTCCTCCCACCTTTACTAAATGAGAAGATCTGAGATCAAAGGGAAACGGGTTTATACTGTTAGGAAGAGCAAAGTTAGGTGCTCTGTTCTCCAAGGTCAATGGCAAAAAAAAAAAAAAAAAAAGGCACCAGTACCCACTGACCACCAACCCCACAGCTTCAGCTGGCCCTTCTCTGATGCTTCTCATCTACATGATGCACCCAACAACACATGCATAGCTTCAGGCTGTGTGGTCTGCACTTGGGGGCTTCTTGAAGAGTATGCATTTGTCACTTAGGAAACTCTTGTGTTTGTGGAAGCTGCTCCTTTTTTGTACTCCCAGGGAAGTCACTACTAACCTATCATTCACTCACATGCTACAAACATCTCTTCTCCCAGAGTTGTCTGAACCTGAGACTGCCTCGTTCCATCTGCCTCTGGCTTCTTCCTTGAGGAGGCATAGGTCTCACTGCACGTCACATTTCTAAAGAGATCAGATTCATCTTCTAAACATTTTATAACTTAGAGCGTGCGGTTTAGAGACTGTAGTTAAACTTTCCTGCACGAGCTTTCTCCCAGAAACCCAAAATTTCATGTGACTGAGGGGAACATCCAAGAAATGGTTCTGCTAGCTTCACATGCAAGCCAAAGGGGACACAGGAGAGGCATAATCCAAGGGCCTGAGCAAGAACATCCTGTCCAGTATGGAATTTGCAGTTGATCTGAATCTCTCCAGGATTTCCCCCATCAAACCTTGCCCGAGTTTCTCTGGGGCCTGGTACATCCATACCTCTCCCTTCAGAGGTACTGCTAACCCCAGTGTTGTTGGCACTCTTCCTTGAAACTGAGACAGAAACTGTTTGCCCTACGGTGGATTGAATGAAGATGACCCCCAAGGGCTCATATACTTTAAATGCTTTGTCCAAAGTTGGTGGAACTATTTGGGAAGGATTAGGAGATGTGCTCTGTTGGAGAAGGGACTGGGTTGTTTGTTTGTTTGTCTTTAGGTTTCAAAAACCTCATCTGGAGCCGGGCGGTGGTGGCACACGCCTTTAATCCCAGCACTCGGGAGGCAGAGCCAGGCGGATCTCTGTGAGTTCGAGGCCAGCCTGGTCTCCAAAGCGAGTTCCAGGAAAGGCGCAAAGCTACACAGAGAAACCCTGTCTCAAAAAACAAAAAAAAAAAAAGAAAAAAAAAAAAAAAAAAAAAAAAAAAAAAAAAAAAAAAAAACCTCATCTGATTCCCAGTGCTCTGTCTCTGCCTGGTGGTTGTGGATCAAGATGACAGCTCTCAGTTCTTGCCTTTGCTCCACCATCATGGGATGATAACCCTCTAAAACCATAATCCAATTAAGTACTTCCTTTTATATGTTGCCTTGGTCATGGAGTTTTGTCATAGCAATAGAAAAGCAATAAAGACACCCCCTCACATCTCCACAACCTCAGCATTTACTCCAGTAATACTCACCCAGCCCTTTGTGGTATCCTCCCTAACACTTGAACTATCTCAAGCTCCTAAAAAATAAATTCCCTGTCTAATTACACTTACAGGACCCAGAATCTCATTGTTAATTTCTGATGCTGCAGCAGCAGCCTGCCTCTGCTGCCAAAGTAGTTACAGCATCACCTGTCACCAGGTGCCTTCCCACCATCAGCTAGGTGACATGTGCACCCTTTAAAAGTGCCCACCAGGCATAGCTCGCTCTCTTTGCTTCTTCTCTTGTCTCTCCTCTCTCTTGCCTCTTGCTCCTCTTTTTCTCTTCTTCCCCCGCTTGCCTCTTCCTTTCTCTCTTGCTCTCTTCTTCCTCTTGCCTGTCTGCCTCTCTCAAGTCCCCACTCTGACACGGCCTTTCACCCTTTCCTCCTCCCCCAGTAAACCTCTTGCACTAACTCCATTACACATGGCCTGTTTGCTTAGTGGCATGCCTTGGCAGGGCCCACAGAACGGTACCCACTATTGCTCTGCTTTCTCTTTATTTATCCTTCCACTCATTAATGGTCAAGATAGCCAATCTGGCCTCCACCTTCAGACTATGCTATAAGCTCTCAGCTAACCAACACCCTCCCAGTCTGTCTTCCAAATCCTTTTAGCTCTGATCTCATCTTTCCCCCGCTGATTCCATTGGCTTTTCTTTTTCTCTATAATTTCAAGCAGTCTCTATTTCTAATAGCTTCCATTCTCACTTCTACAGGTTCCAGGCCCCAGTATGTGTCATGCTTCAGCCTCATGGTCCTACCACGTGACGAAACTATCATGGGTTTCACTGACTTTATCAATAAACTAGCAAATCAATGTGAGGAGCCTCTGACATCCTTCTGCAGCTTCATATCTCCTAGTCCTAAACCCCGAGTGTTAATCCTATATCCGAACATTTACAATGCCATTATGTGACTAGTGAGGGGGTCGCACCCAACTGCACACAGCAGTGTCAGTGGAGCACAGTGACTTTCCTGACCTCCCTGCTCCAATGGGCCCTTTCCTCAGGGAAAGCTTGTTTTTCTGCAGTCTTTGAACCACTCACAGGCCTGCTCATTATCTTGTTGTCTGAAGTTAGGCAGGAACATTTCTGTGATTAATTAAGCAAAAGGCCCTGGTGCTGGTTGTGTTAGAACCACCAGATAATCACGCCTTTGGGGTGCTCGCCAAGCCTGGGGAACAGCTTGGCTGGGGTCTACAGAGGGCTGATTAACTCCAGGATTCTCAAGCCTACCCTAGACACGTGGCTACCCAAGACACTGCCCCACTTTATGGAAATACAGGCTGGATGGTGGGAAGGAATAGGCTGGATGGTCAGGCCTACCTGGTCCTGCTACTGTGATGGCTCAGATGTAGCCCTCAGGGTGGAGGCTGATGAACCAGAAAACTTTGAGTGTCTGTTGGTATGTATCTGTTTTGAGTTAAAGTTGCTATGCAGCCAAGGTTGCCTTTGAACTCACTACAATTCTCCTGCCTAAGTAACTGGGAATTATCAGCATGTGCCACCACACCCATCCCCAAATGGAAGACTTTCAAATAGAGTTTTCAAGCTTTCCTGGGGAGCTGCAGAATTTCCACAGACTTCTGGGTTTTAGGAAGGAGAAGAGAGCTAGCTAGAGACAGGAGAGTCAGATCACACTTGACCTGTGTTTTAGCTTCCAAGGCTGGCTGTAAGAAAGAACCATAGTCCACTGACGTTAAATTTATTCTCTTTCAGTTATGGGATCTCAAAACTCCAAATCAAGATGGATGCTGAGTTGATTCCTCTTCTGATGTTTTCCAGTAAACCTCTTCTCCTCATCTCACAGAGACTTTTTTTCAGCCTCTGTCTGTCTCCATATGGTTGTCTTTACTGTATGTCATCTTCGTGTCTTGGACCTTTCTGATCCAAACCCATCTAATCTCTATTCAGTACATCTTCAGGAATCCGTTTCCAAATAAGACCTCGTTTCAGGTTCTAGGGATTTAGACTTGAAAGTACGGTTTTGGAAGGCACAGTTCAATCCCTTACAACTTACCTATCATATAGAGCACTTGGCTTAATTTTCATTTCAATAAAGCAAACTACAACTAAAATAAAGTTCAAACTCAAGGTTATAAAATATCAGAAGGTTCATGGCTAATATCTTCTTACTCCAGAGCCTCCAATGAGGCTGGAACACCAGCTCACTGTGGGCAGAACATTGGGCAGGAGGCTCTTGGCTGTCCTCCTCAGTACCTCTCTGATTGATATTCCCCAATCTTCCTTCTGAGATGTAAGTCTAGGAAGGTTCAGTCAGATACATGGAGCCTGGTAAGCTGACTAGGCATTCTCTCTAAGGCTGCTGGCTGCACGTGATACCAGAACTGGAAGACTGAGGACAATTAGTATGGAAGGGAAGGTAATGTAACCCAGGGAAGGGAAAGATCACCCAGAGCCCACAGAATGAGCTGGGACCCATGAGGCCAGTCCACAACCAGCCTAGCTCTTATGACCTCTGATCTGGTGGAGGCCCTGTTGATTCACACCTTTTATCAAGGGGCAAAATATACCAACTGGCCTAAAAGTCAGATAAGGCAAAGGAAAATCCAGGTGGTACAATGATTGACATGTGAATAGGTGAGCCAGAAGGTAAATGCCAATGAACTTAAGTTATTAAGTGCTAGCTGTGCACAGTGATGTCCTTGTAGACCACCCAAACTGTTAACCTAGATGAGAAAAGAATTCCTACACACTGTAACTCAGGCTAGCCAATTAGCACAGTTCAAAGCCACCACATTTAACTAAACCCTTCTAATGTGCATCCTTCCAAATTCACATGTAAGTGACAATAGAGATAAAGTGTCACTCATCTTCTTTACCTTAAATAGGCAGTCACCAAATAATGATTGAATTGCATAGAACATAAACACAGGAGGCAAATCTCCAAGACAACTCTGGAATTGCAACCACTCTAGACTCAGTGTCCATTTACTCAGCTCTAACTGTACTAAGAATGATGTTCTTCTAGACACTGTCCTTTAAACCTGTGGCAATGCTGTGCTGTGGGATGTCCTTCTGTAAGATGTGAATATGTATTACTCTCATCAGTTAATAAAAAACCTTCAGGTCGGTAGCTGGACAGGAAGTTAGTCGGGAAAGCCAAACTGAGAATGCTGGGAAGGAGAAGGGCAGAGTCAGGGAGTTGCCAGCCAGATGCAGAGGAAGCTCAAGTTGAGAATACCAAAATGAGCAAAGGTACCAAGCCACATGGCTAAACATAGATAAGAATTATGCATTAATTTAAGTGTAAGAGCTAGTTAGTAATAAGCCTGAGCTACCAGTTGAATATTTATAAGTAATATTAAGCCTCTGGGTCAATTATTTGGGAAGTGGCTTCTGGGTATTTGGGAACAAGCAGGTGGGAGAGAAGCTTCCTCTTACAATGCTATAAGAAGATGCAAGAAAAGAAAGAAAGAAAAGAAAATCAAGCTTTAGGGAAGTTAACTCATTTGATCAAGGACACATATTTAGACAATGAGAGACATGTGGTTTTGTGTGTGTGTGTGTGTGTGTGTGTGTGTGTGTGTGTGTGTGTGTGTATCCAAATCATCTGAAATCATGACCACTTAGAAAACTTGACAAGACAACTATACTTTCAACTTTCTGACAGTATTAAAAAATCTACAACCATGCACACACTGGAAACATCAACTGAACTTAAAAAAAAAAGAGCATAGGAAATTGGGAGAAAATAGTGGTAGGAGAATCAGAGAGGAGGGAATGGGGGTAGACTTGATCAAAACACATTATATGAATAAATTAAATTCTCAATATATTCAAGAACATATTTGAATAATAGAAAAATGATAATTATAAGTAGAACTGCATCAATATTGAAATGCTACATACACAGAAGTCATTTTCTAAAGGAATTAAAGTTATTCAAAGTAGAAAGTGAAAGATTAAAATAATTTTTCATTAAAAACTATCAGCAGCATAACTTGAGGACACAGTCTAATTTTGACTTGGAAAGGCTGTACCCTACTCTCAGTGGTACTTAGGCAAAAGTAGACAGTGTGTTCCAGAGGCAAGCGATCCTGAGTAGTGATACTTTCAGCAAACTGAACAGGTCTCATGGTCAAGCTACATGGCAGTTGCCAAGGAGAAATGATGGACTTGTTCTGTTACCCTCCCATACTCTTCATATCTGGCTGTGATCCTGGGTACAGCAATGTGTCCGATGAGTTTACTACGGGGGAAGTTGATGTAGTAGACTTTGGCTAGAAAGAAGTGACAAGCAGCCAAAGGAAGGGTAAAGACGGAGATGGGATAGCAGAAAAGATCTGGAGGAACCGTTCTGATCCTGGGAGCACCCCAGGTAGAGACTGAGCTTAAGAAAGGAAATGAAGATTTGTTGTAGAATATTATTTTAAGGTGTATTACTTTTGTTTAGGTTGTATTTGTTTAACTCTGTGAAGCTGTGTTACTGTGCCTGTCTAAAACACCTGATGGTCCAATAAAGAGCTGAATAGCCAATGGTGAGGCAGGAGAAAGGATAGGAGGGGCTGGTGGCAGAGAGGATAAACAGAGGATAAATCTTAGAGGAGAGAAGGAAGAAGGAGTGAGAGAAGGAGGAAGACATCAGGGGCCAGCCAGCAAGCTACACAATAAGCCATGGAGTAAGAAACAAAGAAAAGTATATAGGAATGGAGAAAGATAAAAGCCTAGATGGGTAATTTAATGTTAAGGAAAGCTGGCTAGAAATAAGCCAAGTTAAGGCCAAGCATTTACAGTTAAGAATAAGCCTCTGTGTGTGATTTATTTGGGAGTTGAGTGGTGGACCCCCCAAAAGAGTAGGAAAAAACAACAATATTTTGGTACCAAATGTGGGGCCAAATTTCTACATACAGCTTAAGAAAGCTGAGAATAAAAAAAAAAGAGAGAGAGAGAGACGGCTCTTTTAATAGTTTCTGCCTGCTGGTGAGCCCTTGAGCAGCTACTACATTAGGTAGGAACAAAAACCTAAGTAAAAATGCCTGCCACAGTGCAAGCATTTGCATTCTAGAGCTCTAGGAAAGGTTTAATACAGTTCTGGGACATGAACCTCTGACTGGGCTGTGAGCTTTAGAGTTGGCTTTCATAATCCTAGAAGGGGGCATAACTAGCCAAGAGCCATGTGCAGAGGATCCAGGTGTAGGTTAGCAGTTTAAAGGTTTGCTTACATGGTCAAAAAAGGCTAAAAGATACATAGTAAAAGAGGTCCAGACAGAAAAAGCCTCTAAACAGGTTCTAGTATGTTTTACAACATGTGTAGGCTTAAGAAAGAAAAGAAAATGGATATAGACAGTCACAGAAAGAAATAAATAGTTTAAAAATAAAATAAAGTCTTTAGAGACAGTAAAAGTAATATAAAAGGTAAAATCCCTGAGGCCCAAGATAGATGGGATAATTTAAAGTCAAGAAAAGCTAGCTAGCAACAAGCCAAACTGAGATCGGACATTCATAATTAAGAATAAGCCTCCGTGTGTGATTTATCTGGAAGTTGGGTGGCAGGCCCCCTAAAAGAGTAATAAATTAACAACAACCAAGATGCATCTCATGAGCTGGTTGATCTGGGCAGGCCAGGGGGAGGACATGAAATCTTACTTCCAAAGGCTCTTCCATCCTACAGCCTCAGTTGAAGGAAGGTGACAGTATTGGTCAGGGTAGTCAGGCTTTGGGGATATGTTATTTTGCTTTTTATTGAAGTGATCAATACCATGTTCAAAAGAAACTAGGGAAGGTGGGTGGTATTTGGCTTACACTTCTACATTACATTACTGAGTGCATTACTGAGGGCAGTCCAGACAGGAATTCAAGACAGGAACCTAGAGGCAGGAACTGAAGCAGAGGCCATGAAGGAATGCTGCTGACTGGCTTGTTCCCCATTGTTTGCTCATCTTGCCTTCTTATACAAGCTATGACCACCTGCCCAGGGTGGCACCGCCCACCTAATCTAATGGAAGACTGTGTTGGTAAAATAGCTATCAAAGAAAGTTACAAGTCATGAGGTAGTCATATGTGAGGACAAAAGGCATTCATATCCTGCCTTAGGATTTCTATTGCTGTGAAGAGACACCATAACCACAGCAAGTCTTATAAAGGAAACATTTCATTGGGGCTTACTTACAGTTTCAGAGGTTCAGTCCATTACCCTCATGGGTGGGAGCATGGTGGCATGCAGGCAGACATGGTGCTGTAGCTGTAGCTGAGAGTCCTACATCTTGTAGGCAACAGGAAGTCAACTAGGACACTGGGCAGTATCCTGAGCATAGGAAACCTCAAAGCCCACCCCCACAGTGACACACTTCCTCCAACAAGGCCGTGCCCACTCCTACAAAGCCATACTTCCTACTAGTGCCACTCCTTGTGAGATTCTGGGGACCAATTATATTCAAACTACCACACATCCTAAGTCAGGAGGTTCCTTCACTTACCCAGTTCAGATCTTATGATTTGTAGTTATTAAATATGACCTTGGGTGTGTTGTGTAATGTAATCTCTGTGAAAGATAGTCAGTCCATTTATAGGTGAAGAAAATATCCACCTCATAAGAAAAATGACATGTAAAAGAGTCAAAACATTGCTTTCTTCCTGTCAAATGGCCAAATCTACCAGAGGCTCCATGATACAAAGACCTATCAATCTTCTCAGAAAGAAGAGAAAAAGTTGAGCCGGGCGGTGGTGGCGCACGCCTTTAATCCCAGCACTCGGGAGGCAGAGCCAGGCGGATCTCTGTGAGTTCGAGGCCAGCCTGGACTACCAAGTGAGTTCCAGGAAAGGCGCAAAGCTACACAGAGAAACCCTGTCTCGAAAAACCAAAAAAAAAAAAAAAAAAAAAAAAAAAAAAAAAAAAAAGAAGAGAAAAAGTTGGTCATCTAGTGGACCAAGGCTACATGGGGAGGCCTAACACAGAAAATGGACATGTTATATGGCTTCTATAACATATGTGTTTTACTTCTCCAAATAATTTTTGAAACAATTTTTCTAAGTGACAAAGAATTTAATTTCATATTGAAAAGCTGGAGTCACAATCTGTCCATGTCAGAATTTCAAGCCCCTGTAATATAAGTAACATAAATAAATTATATGTATGAATATTACATAAATATAAAAATGATAGAGGCATTCCTGATATAAAGTTAAAGACATAAGGGCTTAAGAAAATTAACTGAAGTTTCCTGAAAACTTGACATAACAGAGAGATAACTAGAGATGTCAAACCTTGACACCAGTGGAGCTATAAGGGGCCCAGGCTTGACCCCCAGCCCAAAATTGCACTGTACCTGCCTCAGTGGTATGATGGGATAGCATTTATTCTGATTCTCATCTTTCTTTTTTTGGTAAAAATTTTAATTTCTTTTAGTAAAAGAAATTATTGTTATTGCATACTTCTTTTCAACTCCATTTCTTTCTTGCTAGAGCTCATTCTTCATTTGTTCTTTGTTAACAGTGTTTAACTTTTATTTAGTCTGTGTATAGTTGGGGTGTGTTGTAGCATGAAATACATGTGGAGGTCAGAGAACACCTTGAGAAAATCAGTTCTCTCCTTCTATCAAATGGGTCCTTGGAATAAAACTCAGGTCATCAGTCTTGGCATCAGTCACCTTTGCCCACTAAGCCATTCTTACTAGTTGTCTTAATTAAGGTTTCTATTGCTGTGAAGAGACACCATGACCATGACCACTCTAATAAAGGAAAATATTTAATGGGCTGGTTTACAGTTCAGAGGTTTAGTCCTTTATCGTCATGGCAAGAAGCATGATGGCATGCAGGCAGACACAGTACTGGAGAAGGCGCTGAGAGTTCTACATCTTGATCCCCAGATAGCAGGAAGAGACTGTCACACTAGGCCTGGCTTGAGTATTTGAGACCTCAAAGCCTTCCCCCAGTGACACACTTTCTCCAACAAGGCCATACCTACTCCAACAAAGACACACCTCCTAATGTCACTTGCTATGAGCCTATGGGGTCGTTTTCATTCAAATTACCACAGTGGTCCTCATTAGAGCCTACATTAAGAGTGTCTATTAGTAAGTGAGGATAAAAAAATCTGCTTTAATTTCCCCCTAGAGTATTTGCGTATTGTCCTCATTTTGAATAGCAGTTTGGATGTCTCTAGAATTTTATGTTGATTCCATGTTTTGAAAATAGCTTCCATTTTTGCATTTGAAAGTATTAGTATTCAAACTGCCATTTATTTGCTTTCAATATTGTGCTGGTTGGTTTTTGTCAACTTGACACAAACTTAGACATATCAGGGAAGTGAGAATCTAAAATGAGGAATTGCCTCCATCAGATTGGCTTGTAGGCAAGTCTATGGGGAATTTACCAATTAGCAGTACATGTGGGAGGGCTCTGCTCACTGTGGGCAGTGCACTTCCTGGGAAAGTAGACTTGGGTTATACAATAGCAAACTGAGAAAGCGATGAGTAAGCAAGCCGGGAGGCACTGTTTTCTCATTCTTCCATGGCCTCGGCTTTAGTTCCTACCTTGGCTTCCCAGCATGACGGATTTTAAGATGTGAGGTGACATAAACCCTAAGGTCATGGTCTTTATCACAGCAATAGAAAGCAAACAAAGACAGATGTCATTTTGTTCTGAATGCTGTTCAAGTCTTCCCCTTGATTTTGATTGTCCTCAGTTGTTGCTGTGTGTGTGTGTGTGTGTGTGTGTGTGTGTGTGTGTGTAAGTACACACATGCCACAGCACGTATGTGGTTGTGAGAGCACAGCTTCTAGTGTCCGTCTTTGCCTTCCACCTTGTTTTTGGCATGGTCTCTTGTTCACAAAACACATGCCAGGGTTGCTTGCCCAAGTTTCCGGAGACCCTCCTGTCTGCCTCCCACTTTACCACAGAAGCGCTGAGATCACACAGGCTTGCTAACATGCCCAGCTTTCCCGTGGGTGTTGGGCATTCTAGCTTGGGTTCTCACACTGCCATGGCAAGGGATCTGCTCACTGAGTCATCTCCACCTCCTGATTCTCAGTTTTGTTACTGGGATGGGAAAGTAGTTTGGGGGTGTTTTTGTTTTGCTTTGTTTTTTCCCTACTCATCCTAATCAGAACTTTTAAAATTCTAGGCAGATGAAGAGAATCTACCTCACCTTGGGGTGCTGAACAAGTATTGAGCATTGTTAAAGTGTTGTTTAATGTGGTTAAAATAACTACTGACAGTAACAAGAAGTCATTAAACACCCCTTCTGGTGTTTATTTTCCTATAAATAAGCATAGATGCTTGAGGATAAGAATCTTTGGTTTCATAATTGTTAGCCCTTAGTCTTGCCCTCAGCTCCCTGGATGTTGAATAAAGATTGTCAGTCAGACAGCAAGTCAGACTGTTTTTATGCCATTTCAAAGTCTGCACAAGCCTTGAGGAAGAGGCATACCAACTGCAGCTTCTTGCTACCAAAACTCAGAGCACAACCCCTCCCCTGAGGTTCAGCTGCAGCTGTGTTTCAAACAGTGTGTCAGACATCTTGTCATCACAAGCCTTGATGAACTCCCAATGATCTGCAGTCTCCTCTACCCAGATCAGCAGGGACCATTTCATTTGTCCTGGTAGTAACCGAAAGACTGTCACCTGTGACTGCACAAAGCAGACCACGCAGAGGTTGTGGGTAAACACAACCCTTCATTTGTATGAAGGTCTGCTGTGATTGGTGGAACTACCTCCTTTCCAGTACCATAAGCAGGCCATTAATCTCCCTTTGTAAACCTGCCAGGAAACACCCTCCTGTGCTGCCTCCCTGGTGCTGCAACTTAGACTCAATGAAAGGCTCATCTGGAGTAGTCTTTCCTTGCTTACTTTCAACTTCTTCTACTAAAGTCAGTAGAAGAGGCTGAGCTGGTACAAAGAGAAGCAGCATCAGCAGAGTGGTGGCAGCGAACTTCAGAGACATCTGTGGGAACTTCAGAGCTGCAGGAGCTGTCAAGAGCCTTGGACGTAGCCGCAGTGGCAAGTGGCCATGGTGCGGCAACAGGAGACACAGTGCTGATGGCAGCAGGGGGAACTGGCAGTGAGCGGGAGTTCTGAGGGGACAGCAGCAGCAACTAACCCTGCAGCAGAGGCCAGGACAGCCACCGTCGCAAGGAGAAGTATCTGAAAAGCTGTGGAATGCAGCTAGGAAAAATACAAGTGGAACGTGAGAAAGAGAGGATGGGCTTAGACGGAGAGATGAGTCCAGAAAGACTGGAGGCTATGTAAAGAATATAATCATACCGCCTTGAATGGACCTGATCTTATCCGATCTCAAAAGCTAAGCAGGGTCAAGCCTGGTGAGAGCTTCAATGGGAGATGATTGCAAAGAGCTAAAGAAGAGAATCTGCAGAATGCTGCCCGGCCTTAATCCTCAAGAGTCTCAGATACCATAGTCCTTGAAGCTGTAACACTCACCACTTCTAAAGATGTTCTGACACTCCAAGCCTGGGAGCTGTAGACCAAATCAACAGTCAACCACTGGGGAATCTGAATATTCAAGGCCTACACCAGAGCTGTGACACTCATCACAGAGGGCATTTTTTGTCATCTGTTTTCTTGATGGTGGCCATTCTGACTTTGGTGAGATGGAATCTCAAAGTAGTTTTAATTTGTGTTCCTCTGATACTCTGATTGAGATGGTGATTGCACAATTACATGAGAAACATTGAACACTTTGGGATCTTCGGGTGGGTGATAATAAAACAAAATGGAAGGGATATGCTGGGGATTGAAAGGTATGGTAGGGGCAAAGGAGCCAGGGAGAAGAGGCTGAATCATGGGGGAGGAGAATCAAGGAAAATGAAATATGTATGAGAACAGCACATGGAAACCTATTACTTTGTAAGATAATTTTAAAATTAATTTTCAAGTTAATATTTATGTATATTTTTTGTCAAAAAAAGGATAATAAGGGAATGAAGACTTTCAAGTATAAAACTATATTAATATTAGAGTATAATTCTGGGGTGAAGTATGATGAACACAGGAAATAAGGAAGAGAGATAAGACCCAGGTTATAGTAAAGGACATCTTGTTTATTATTTAATCATAAGTTAGAGTGGGCTGCAAAATCCTGGGATTTTTCTTTTCCACAGGGTGCATTTTAAAGAATAAAGGGGAGGGTTGATTTGGAAACTGTTAGGTCTCAAACTGGAACAAATGGCTAACTAAGGTATTCATTAACATATCAGACCTGGCCACCAGGTTTTCCAAGCATCCTTCAGTCCCAACCTGTTACAGGGTATGGCTGGTATTCCCCACCCCCTATTCTAAACTTCTCCAGCCCTTGGGTTGGACTGCCCTTCCCTCAGATGTCCTTTCCTATATAATTTAGCCATTTTGCCTATTCTAGTCTTTTGGCCAGTCTCTTGGCTCAGGCCACCACTTTTGGTTCCTTTTCCCCTGCCCCCCCACCATGGCCCAGCTCACTCTGGCCATGCCCATTCTGGACTCTCCCAGATGTCTCTGTCTCTGTCTCTGCTCTCCCTTTTATCTGTAATAAACCTCTCCCACCTTACCAGGAGTAGTCATATCCTTTCCTTTTTTCTTTTCATTTTTTTCATTCAAAACTAATCATGTAACCTATCTACCCCACTCCTTAGTATTTATCCAAACAGAGGAGAACTTGTTCATACAAAGATCTATACTTTATAATAATTTTTTAATTGTTAAAGCTCAGGAGAAGAGTCCTGAAAAGATGAATAGAGGTTATGGTATAATCAAGCAGTGGAACACTACTCATCAATAAAAAAATCACTTCTTGAGGCATGTAACAAGACAGTTTCAAACGCATTGTGCAGAATGGAAGGAGCCAGGCACTAACAACTATTTGCTATAGTCATCTATTTACATACCATTCTGGAAAAGAGGCACTGGAAAAAGAGAAATCAGATCAACAGTTGCCAGGAGATGGACTAGAAAGAGAAGTTGGCTACTGAGTGCCCGATGGACCTACCTGGAGTAATGAAAGGACTCTGCATCTTCACGGGGGTGATTACATGCCTGCCTGCAGTTTTCAAAACACTAGTGACTGCACATGTAAGAAAGAAGTTTACTCCGTGCCAGCTATTTAGTTCTTTGTAAGCTGACTTTTAAAAAGAAAATATTAACTTTATCTTTTGAAGCTCATTAGTTTTGATGACAAACATTAAGGATAAGTTGAAGAATGTACTGGTATTTTGCACAGACTTTTTTAGATGGCTAACAGGTAAAGAATAATTGAAGACCATTGATTAGACTTCATATAAATGGATATCTGAGGAATATGTTGTACCTGGAGTGAATGACAGCTTACTTGATTATGGAATTAGTCAAACACATTTGTCATGTCCAAATTTAATTTTCCCTATATTTCTTTTCAGTCCCCTGTCATCCCCTGCATACAATTTTTGTCTCTATTTTGGAAACCCCAAACATCTATTCTTCAGATTTTATTCTTTGCCATCCACACCTACCGATTTGTAATTTATTGTTTTAATCTCTTTATATTTCATACTTCAGAGGAGACTCCAGTTTGTTTTCTGAACCACTCATTACATTTTCTATGATGTTTACTTTGTTCTTTAAGCTCCTAATACAGTAGAAGCTTTGCCATGGCCCTTTCCATATTCTTTGCCCTGTCCAATTCCCCTTTACAGCTTTTCCTCTTTTTGGACAGTAGCATTACCCTCTCTGTCTTGTGTCTTATCATATTGTATTTTATTAAGGACCCAAAACCCAAAGAGTGAAATATTTGCCTCCATTTCTGCTTTTTCTCTCCTATCTAGTGCTTATGTTTTGTTTTTACTATATGTGGAGAGTCCCTTTCTTTATGCTTATGTTCCTAGTTTTGAATGGTGAAAGCATTTCATGAACAGATATCCATCAAAAGAGGAGGTTGAAAACAATCCCTTGGATTGCCTCTCCATCCACCTGCACTAGTCAGAATTTTCTCTACAGAGTGCACCACGTAGGTCTAGTAGGTGGAGTTTTGCATGATTTGATCCAACAGCCTGAGAGACTTAGGGCAGGTGCCACCATTCAGATATGACAAAATCGAGTGTGGTGCCAAGTCAGTGGGCCTTTGGGGGGTGATGAGGGTTAGATAAAATCAGGGGAATTAGTCCTTATGATTGAGTCCTACTGGTTTTATGATCAGAGGAAGAGAGATCAGACAAACACAAACATGCTCACCATACTTCTTGTCTCTTGCAATATGACACCCTCATTACCTCTGGATTCTGCCGATAAGAAGGTCATTACCAGATGAGGTCCTTAGAATTTGCACCTGCAGAAACTATGAGCCACCATAACCCTCTTTTCCTTATAAGGTACCTTGGGTATTTCTCTACAGTAACAGACTCACGCAGGAAGAACACAGCCTTGGTGTGCCCCAGAGAGGGAAGTTCACACACTTTTGTACTAGAAGCCACTGCAGAGCTACCTATCTATGCTCTGGCTTCTTTTTAGATTGGTGGATATTTCCCATACCTCCTGACTCCTGGCTTTGAACCAAAACAGGCCCTGACACTTAGCAGCTTCCGGTCAGTGGAAGCCATGTGTGACTACAGATCAAATTTCACGAACATTCTAAATTAAGAGGCACCAAAGCATTCTCAGTGTTCTCCTGCAAGCTAGCATGCCACTACCTCAAGAGGAGACATGGGGAGGGGCAGACTTTTATGTTCCCCCCACAGTCCACAGAACTGATGCTACTCAAAACCATGGATGCTACAATTATAGTTTCTAGATACAGGCTTTTATTTTAATATTTTTTCAGCCATTAAAATATTTCGTAAATAATTTAGGATTTGAAAATAGGACAGTCAGTGCCGAGTTTCTAAGTCTGTTCTAACAGGAAGTGAGCTTCTGCTTTGAAGCACAGGTAAATGAAAGCTTGGATGGAAGGGAAAAGAGAATGTGGTGACAGATGAGAGCCTGGAGCACCACTGTGGTAACTGTGACAAAAATGTGATGTGTCACATTGAAAAGAGCTACCCCGACCTCCAACCAGGACTCCAGCCAGCCAGACCCCATGCGTCAAAGCTGTCATGACAGCCACGAAGCTGAATTGCTGGATTAAGATAGTCTCTGGTCCTCTGAGGAATATTGACCGATTCCATCCACACCCTCCCTTCCCTCACTCAACCCAGCAGGCCACCTGCAGAGCTCACCCCCGCTCTCCTCTCACTCTGTTTTGCCCAGATCTTTTTGCACCAATTCTACCTGCTTTGAAAGATGAACAGCAACAACAAAAATCTTACCATTGATTAACTAAAAACACAAGAGAAGAAAATCTTTTTATGAAAATTTGTAGCGAATTGCCATAAATACACGTTGCTATTGAATTGGCAGAAAACGGGATGACGATGATCCATCTGGAAAGCTAAACAACAAAAAAAAATCCCCATTTTAGATTGCATTGTGGAGCTGCTTAGCTGAACATCAAAAAGTTGCACATTATGGACATGGTTTATGTAAGAAATATTCAGAAATCTACTTAAATGAGCATTTGATGTTCATTCACATTGCTGGCTATTGTTACTGTGGCATAAGGGACCTTAGAAGCTTGTTTCTGTATGCAGTCTCTTATTTGTTATCTACAGGGTTTCTTCTCTCTCTCTCTCTCTCTCTCTCTCTCTCTCTCTCTCTCTCTCTCTCTCTCTGTATGTATGTATGTGTGTGTGTCTTTCTCTCTGTCTCTCTGTTTCTCCCCATCATATCTCCATCACTAGCTTCCACAGTTTGTCTTCTCTTCCACTTTTCCCCTCAGATCCAAGGCATAATTAATTGAGAAAATGCTGCTCCAAATCAACAGCTCTACTTGGAAACAGAACCCCAGTCAAGACACACAGGTTCCATCTTAGACCTTTGTTTATTCTACATGCTAACTAGAATAGACATGCAGTTTTCAGGATGAGGTGCCTGGCACTGTAACAGAAAGAGAATTTGAAGTAAAGTGATCTATAAGAAAATTTGTTTCTTCTCTCCCAGTCCAGTTCCTCACCTATGAGGCGAGCATACCTTACCTCACATGGTCATATTGAGAACTGAACCAGACTGATTTGTGCATGGAACTTAATCACTGGTTTCAGGAGCCTAAACAAATCCAGGGTCAACATCTGGAGAATTTTCTGTCTCTCCAAGATCAAAGCTACTGTTGATCCTAGACTGTGTGACCAGGAAACTGAGGATCACTACATACAGATAGCAGCACCCATGGATCTTTGTGTACAGAGTAGCCTAGCAACTTATGTTAGGTGACAGGCTGAGTCTGGGTTATATGGCAGCAACGTCTGAGCTGATAGCAAGAGTGCTCCATGGGTCCTCCAAGAGTAGTCCATTGGGTACCACATCAGAAAGACCATGTAGAGCTTTCAGAAGGGGAACCTTCCACCTCCTTCCCAAACAACTTCACACAAAGATGATGTCCCTGTTGGAAGAGAAGAAACATTGTTCAGTCATGGACCTGTGAGTCCCTATACTGCCTTCCTAGAAAGTTCTAGAATTATTCTATTTCATTTTTCTATCAAAGTACACACGTTGGCCTATTTCAGCCCTAGTAGTTAAGAGAACTGGCTGCTCTTCCAGAGGACCCAGGTTCAACTCCTGGCACCCATATGGCATCTCACAAGTATCTATAACTCCAGTTCTAAGGAATCCAAGATCCTATTCTGGACCCCATAGGCACCAGGCATGTATGTGGTACACAGATATATGTGCAGACAAAACATCCATATACATAAAATAATAAGAAAACATTAAGAATTTTTTAAAAGGAAAGAATTCTTTGAAAAAAAGTACACATAGACACCAACAGCATCTTTATGGTTACAGAAACAAAACACTTCTTGAACTGCTGTGGTAAAACATATTAATAGATGAGGTAAGGGATCTGGAATCCATCACATCTGTGTAAGAATAGCCTCCTTAGCAATGTGCTACTGGGACAACCATTCAACCCATGGAGCCTTGGCCAAGTGTACAATAAAACTAACACACTGATTCTATAGGCCTCTTGCTTAAACAGTGCCCAGCAGAACTTTTGGTGCCTGACACACATGTATACACAGATGCTGTGACCACTGCTGCTGCTGCGGATGCTGCCTGACCTGGACCTGGGCTCTGAATCCCTAAAGAATGAAGATGGATAAAGCCTGCCCTTAAATATGGTGCTAACACAGAAAGCAGACTCCCTTGGGGTCTCTCTTTTTCCCTCCTCTTTCAGGGAGAATGATAGATGTTGTCATGTCGTCGGGAATTGCACCCAATCCTGGTGCACTTACCCACAAGGAATCTGGAGCTTTGTGAGCCTCACTCTAGCAACTGGGATTTTGAAATGGAAATGATGGCTGACTTCTTCCTGCACCCTGGCAATCTCAGCCCTTCCAACAGCTCCAACAGCTTCTAGTCATAACCCTGTGATTTGAGAACAATGAATCTTAATATAATTGAGTTAACTGTATCATTTTTAATGTAAGACAATCTTGATTACAGCCAAAGGGCACCATTAACACGCTGAAGGAATGGCCGAGATTTTAGCATGTGAATGTTGTACAGAAAATAGAACTAATTAGCACTAATTTAATTCGAAGATTAAAGAAAATCCTGCTTTTAATTTTTAATTTAAGACAAACCATTTTACTCTGAACAAAGAAAGAATAATAAGTACATTTTTTTTCCATCTGAAAGGCAATTTTTACTTTTGCATTATTACATTAATATGGGACTGTGGGAATCCTGACCCCATTAGAGATCAAATAATCAGCATTTAATTATTGACAGCAAATTAATATTTAATAAAGGCACAAGAGTTCCGGTATGTGAAAGAAAAGCAACCAAGGTTCTGCTGACCCAGAAACGGCCAGAAGGTGCCTCAGCCAGAATGCGCTCTCCTGTGCCCAGGGTAACAAGTTGGGATCCCCAAAGAGTTCTGGCAGTTGATTTTCATCCCAGCTGCTAAGTTAGGAGTGGGAGGAACTGAGCGGCTGTGATTTCTCCCTTCCTCTTTCTATTCCGCCCCCACTGGTTTGTCCTTAATCAAGCACTTACGCTAAATAATACATCGAATGTCACAACCAAAAGGAGGACAGTCATAATAAAAAAATAATAGAAGAAGAGGCCAATCCTCCTTTTTATTCTGAGAGAAAAAAAAGAAAAAGAAAGGAATACCGACTTTTCTTTGCTGTGGGACTGCTTGTCAAGGATAATTTCTAACCGAGGAAGACATAATGGATTTACAATGAAACCCTGATGCTTTGCTCGGCCTCACAAAGATCCCTGAAATAAGCGCTATTACATTAGCGGCCTAAGGAAAAGCTGTTAGCTGATTTCCTGAGAAAGCTCAGAGCTGTGTGCAGAAAAATGGCCAGTGGGCAACCTGGTGGTAGTTTGAAAACCTGTGTGCACCCCCTCTTCCCAGCTCCCAACAGTTAAGCCCATACCAAGGATTTAGTGGAATCAGAGTGGGATATATTTAAAGCAAGGCTGGGATCCTGAATATTTGTCCAGGGCTGCATGACTGTGGATGGGCCTCAGACCCTCAGTCAGTTTTTCAGATAGTGACCTTCAGGTATAAATTTGGAGAAGCCAATGGCAGTAGTTAATTTTTATAGTTGTTTCAACACCACATCTGACAAAAGCAACTGAAGAAGAGTCCAGGCTGCAGAGATTGCTTGGTGGTTAGGGACACTAGATGATGGTTTGATTCCCAGAAACTGTTACACTAATACCGGCTTCTTTCTGGCCTCTGTGGCACTACACACTCATAAACTCATGCAGACACATACAAATACACAAAAGTAAGTAAAGACACAAACAAAAATAACTTTATTTTTTAAAAAAGACAGCTTTATATGGTTCCCAGTTTAAGGGTATAGTCCAGTGGTTCTCAACCTTTCTAACCCTGCAACCTTTTAATACAGTTCTTCATGTTGTGGTGACCTCCCAACCGTAAAATGATTTCATTGCTACTTCATAACTGTAATCTTGCTACTGTTATGAATCATGATGTAAATGTCTTTGGAGACAGAGGTTTGCCAAAGGATTGAGACTCACATATTCAGAACCACTTGTGTGGTTCCATCATGGTGGGTAGGGGTTGGCAGTAGGAAGGTAAAGGACCTGGTCACATTGCATCCACAGTCATAAAGCACAGAAAAGTGAGTGCTGGTGCCTGGCTTTGTCTTTTGTCCTTTTTATTCAGTTGATGACCAAAGCCCGTAAGATAGTGCCCCCATCTTTCAGGGAGGGTTTCCCCTTTTCCTTTAAATTTCCCCAGGAATACCTTCAAGACACCAGTCAAGCTGACAACAGAGTCAACCATCACACCAGCTCAGATATGTTGAGCTGGTGTTAGTACTGACAACTGACAAGGGTTATCTTCCTCATAGTCACTTCATCCACACTGCTGGCTCCTCTGCTGAGCACAGCCTCCTTATAAACTACTCCACCGACCTCATGCTGAATGTCTTTACCAAGTAAGCTTTAGACTCACTCCTTATACCGCATCCAAAACTGAGGTCCTCAAGCCAGTGCACTTCCCCTCTAAACAGAAAATACCAGTGTCACATTCTCTCCTCTCCTACCACAATACTCTGATAATTTTTGTTGTGTTAACAATTTCCTCTGAGATACAATCTTCATCTTTGATGGAGGCTCTTAAGACACTGGCTGCCCTTAAGAGGAGGTGAAACATTCCATCCTGCAGGGAAGCACTTTAAGTTTAGCAAGTAAACAAATCAAAAGCTTCAGGAAGTTCCTGAAACTGACCAGATACACTAATTCCTTCTGTGTAAGCATATATGTAGTAAGAACTGCTGAGGGACATGATTAGACCAGATGAACTACCTAGATGACACTCAAACCAGCTGTGGTGATTTGAATGAGAATGATCCCATAAGTTCATTTATTTGAATGCTTGGTCCACAGTTGGTGGAACTGCTTGGGAAGGATTAGGATATATGACCTTGTTGGAAGGTATGTGTTACTAGGCGTGAGATTTGAGATTTAAAAAGTACCAGTTAGCTCTCTCACTGACTCCAACTTGCTGATATGATATAAGCTCTCAGCTACTACTTCGGAGCCATGCCTGCCTGCCTGCTGCCATGCTCCCTACCATGATGGTCATGGACTCACCCTCTGAAACTATAAGCAAGCCCCCAATTAAATGCATTCTTTTATAAGTTGCCTTGATCATGGTGTCTCTTTACAGCAATAGAAAAGTAACTAAGATACCAACCAAGCCACCTAGAAGAAGCAGAGACCAGCCAAGCTGCATGGAAGAGGCTCAGCTCAACTGAGCTACCTGGAAAGGACACCATTCAACCTACTGAATTACCTGCAGGTTGTGGTGTGCTCCAGGTTTCTAGCTTTCCTTAGCTTTCAGCCATGCTGGGGTGGGCTTTTGGTAATGCATCTGTTTTGAGTTATTTCTACTCCTGTAAGTAATTGCTTACCCATATTTCTGTAAGTAGTCCCAATAAAATCCATTGGTTCACCAAACTGGGCTTTGGTAGTATCAGTACTTTGGTCTGTCATCAGTTCCCTATCTGGGGTGACTAGACACTTATTCACATCTCCCCAGGAATAGTGTCACACAACAATTTCTCACAAGAACAATCAAAATTTTAAATGTCTTCCCTTCCACGTACAACAGAGAGGGTGTAGGTATGGTGTAGTGGGTAGCCATTCCAGCTTTGATCTGGAAGTTCCAACCCCCATTGAGGCTTCGGTAACTGTCACGCCTACAAGGTGGGGCCGAGAGAGGACCCTGAAGACCCGAGATCTGGATGGGCCGGCTCTCTTGGTTCCTGGACCCAGGACACTGAAGGTAGACTGAACAGAGTTCTCCAGAGAACACCGCCGGACTGCGCTACACCTTTCCCAGACCCTGTTACCTATCCCTTCACTTGTAAGTTACCCCACAAAATAAACCTCCTTTTTAACTACGTGGAGTGGCCTTAATAATTTCACCAATAGTATGGAGTGTTGCTAAGAAATGTGGTTTGCTATGACATGTGGAGTCAATGTTTTAAAGCTTCTACATAGGGTCTGAATGCTCTTTAGCTAGAGGGCTCTTTTTAAAGAGCCTTGTAGAACCAGTACAGAGTTGTCCAGTGGGCACAGTGACTACTTCTACTTCTTACCCATGCCACCTGGTAGGTGTTTGCAACTTGGGTAAATCAGTCCACCTCGTATGCCTCATAGGTTCCATCTATAAAATTAAGACATCACAGGTAAACTTAAGTGAACTGGTCCATATGAAATGACGGTACACAGAAAGAGCTTTAGTTCATATGTGTAAGGATCCCCAATGACATTTTGTAAACAAAAGACTAAGGGGGCCCCTAACATTGCCTGGCACAGTATAACTCATGTTCTCTTAGAGATCTGTACAGACTTTTTCATTTAAGGAATTGTATTCCCTAATTCACGTGGCTCTAGATGTTTTCCTCTAGGCACCAACGCCATTCTTTTGAAAATGATCTGACTCTATGACCACATAAACCTATGAGACAATTTTAGCAAGTCTCTTTTTCTCAACTTCAAGTTGATTGAGTCCATCTTGGATTGTCCTGATAAAACTCCCTGGGCCTTACTCTAAAGAGTGAATATAGAGAAGAAATACAGCTTAGGCTCACTGTGTGTCAAGTATCTTCTGCTGCAGGGAGGGCGAGTTTTAGGTTGAAGCTAACCCTGGCAGTAAGACTAGGAGTTTACCTGACAAGTAACAATTACTCACACTGAAAGGGTTTAGACAAGAAGACATCTTCACAGAGCAGGTGAACGTGCCAGCTGTGCCCATGAAGGGACACTCCATGAAGGACTTTCCTTTTTAGGGGGTCATCCTTAGGTCATAAACGAACAGAGCATGAAACAGGGACAAGTCAATGTTAAAACAGAAGAACTAATCCCACTTGGTGAATGATGATCTGTATGGGCAGTCATGTGAATGTGAGCACCTTACAATTGTTCTCATTGAGGCTCCTTTTATTTCAAGTGGAACTCTTGTAAAAATCTGAGATAACCCCATAGCAATGTATGGGTCTGATGTGGAGAATCAAGGATCTATGACAGGCAGAGAAATGTTGCCTAGTCTCTTCACCCATGCAGGAACTGAAGTGTGCCATTTTGGATAGACATCTGATCAACAAGAGAAAGAATGGTATGGTGGTACCAGTAGAATCTAGAGCAGCTGTAGAAAACCTATGGAAGGGAAAGTGGCAGTGGATGGATGGTTCAGAAGCAGAGGTATCACACACAACTCTCAAATCCATGCCAGAGAACAGGCTCCTTGGAGAAGAGAAAGGAGAGCCAACTTGAAAGCATTCTTCCTATGTTTGACACATTAATGAGTGGATACTCACAGTTTACTCTATCACAAAGTTAAACATATGAGTCTCTTCCATAGTATACCCCTTCTCCATTCATTTCCACATCTGGTTATTAGCCCAGCACCATTATTTCAGATAAGGATCATGAAATTGCCCTTCTTCTCAATGTACCTGGAGTCTGAGTCAAAATTCATCATCTTTTACTAGGATTTTATCAACAGATCCTTAATTGGTCTTTCATGTTTCATTCTTATCCCCTTGAATTCATCTGTCAAAAAATTTTAACAATTAGGCTAGAACCAAATATGGCTGGCTCTGCCTAAGTTTTTCATTCCCCAATCCTCATCTTGATCTGTAGGCAATGTAGTGATAGAAAGAAGAGGAATCAACCCATAGGTGGAGCTCTGAGAGCTGTTAGGTATGAAGTTTCCAGTACACCCAGAGAATAGATGTACCATGCCAGAAAAAGCTGGATGACTTCCTCTAAGTCAACAAACTTACTAAGCCTTAATTGAATCTTCTCTAAAAATGAAGCAATGGAAATCCTAAAATTAAGATGATGTTACTACTGTTATGATGTGCTGAACTAGACCCATCAGACAAAAGAGATACCACGTATCTTACTACAGGCTAAAATCTATGATCCAAAAATTGAAATACTTTTGCTATCCTTGAGATATCTTCATATCGATTGTTATTGTTTTCTCATTATTAAGCTAATAATACACAAATATTTTAGCAATCCTCTAAAAACAAAGCCCCAGTTCCTGTTTATGGTGACTCATAAAAGCACTAGTTCTTTAGAAGCAAATACACTATGTGTGTATTGTGGCTGTTTAAATTGGGAGCTGAAGGCTGGCCTCCTAGGAGTACTTGGCATCTCAGCTGTTTGATTTCATAACGTTTTAATGAAGCAAGCAAGGCATTTAGAATAAGAAAGAAACTGTATCTTCAAAGTGAGGCTATACGATAGACTCGGTGCTAGGAGTGGTCAGCAGTGGACACACAGGAAAGTAGCAGAAGAGCATCCTAGATCAATGCTAAATGAGAAAAATGCATCAAAAAGTCTTAACAATTAAGTACTTGAAAACCTCAGCCATCAGTATCACTTTTATGGATCAAGGTCCTTCTGCTGTTTCTACATCACCTTGATAGGAGCTGCAAGAACCCTCAGCTGTGGCTAACCCAATTTCCTGCAGTGGAGACGGGGGAGCCTACAGAGATCACTGTGTCTTGTGGCTAGGCAGTGAGAAACAGATCCAAAGCACAAACCCCCATCACTTCAGAGACTCTAATCCCTCTCTGTCATGAACGTATAGGAGTCAACTAAGAAGGGAAACTCATTAAATTTCTTTAGTTCCCAGTAGCAACCCTGATAGGCTTGACATTCTTTCTGAATTGACAACCACAGAGCCAAGCCTCCATTACCTTCTGGTACCATGCCCTGATGCCTAAACCCAACACTTTAGCAGGGCTGCAATTCAAAGTCTAGGTTGTGATGCAAAGATGAAGATATGGACACACAGTCTGAGACATTGCAGGCATCGCTAAGGAGATGATGAGTTTGCTGACTATAAGATGATAGGAAGGGGAGGCAAAGAGGGAGACCGAGTAAAATGAAGATGCGTTGACCCTGATGCTGAGTCTAAGTTTAGTTCTTGAATTTATTCCTAGTCTCTTAATCCTATTTTCGCCTCAGGATAATTCTCCCAAATCTTTCTCCTTACACATTTAAGGATTCAGTCTCAGGAAAGTACACCGGGGTACCCAGAGTCATTTAGACATTAATAGCAAGACAATGATATGGACAAGGGACTGGGCAACTTTGGAGTTCAAATCTTACAATAGTTTCCTCAGAGGTGGACATTCTGTGGGATGCATTTAAAGAGCTAACATCAAAATCAGCTTTCCTTAAAACAATCAAAACAAAAGAGTGACTATTGAAGAATGTTAATTGATATCTCACAGCTCTGGTTACTTCCGCTCGATGGTTTAATTATTAGTAGCTCAGTGAGTTTCATTAGGGACCTATTGTGCTGCTGTTGGCAAAACAACACTGGCATCTCATGTTCAATAATTAAAAGCAGGAAAAACAAACATCCTCTTTGGAGCCCTAGGTTTATAAATAGCAGGGGTATGTGGTCCCTTTAATCAATAACCAGGCTTGGATGATGGAGGCAAAGGCCTTCTCATCTCAACGTCCCAGTTGTGTAAGTCGACATTTCTACTTGAGGCTGCACCGAGACTGGCCATCCTGGTAGCCAGACTGGCGTTTGGCTACATGGATATTGAAAGGCAACTTTCTAAGAAAAAAAAAAAAGGCAAAATCTTGACTCAGATATTTAAATGAATTCAAGGCATAAAATAAACATCTGTTAACGAAAGACTTGGAAATGATGCTATAACCTGCTCAAAGGAGAAATCAAGGATTCTAACATGAATTTAGAGATGGATGCAAAACTGGTATTTTGTTTTTGTTTCTGCTGAGGGAATGGAAGGGGAGAGTCAATTAAGCCTGGACTGGACAGAATTAATTTGCATTTCTATAGACAAGAATTGTTTTGCATGGCCCTCACTTATACACAACTTACACTGTGAAACGACTCAGGAGGGGAACAATGAGAGACTAAAATCAAATTAACTCCAAGACTGTGCTCCAACAGCAGAGAGTTTTCCACTGCCTTAGTCCGGTCATCTTCATTTTTGCTTATTGCAAATTCCCCTACACAGTAGATATAATAAACCTTTGTGCTTCAGGGTCAGATCCAAGTTCAAAAAACTCTGCTTTAGGCTTGATATGAACTGTCATGGATGTGTGACAAACCTCTCTGAACCTACGTTTCTGATCACAAATCAGGCTCAGTAAACCCACATCATTAGCTTAAGATGCAGGCCAAGCTAACAGCTCAGTACTTGGTACACAGTGGTGATCTTTAAGTGTTTGCTTTCATAGTCCTATCCCCCTAGTTCAGCAGGACTCCAAACATCAGTCTTCATTTGGTGCTTTGACGATGGCTGAGTTAATACAGTAAACACTAGACACCCTAGACACTGGAGTTTGCCCATGACTCTTTGGCTTTTGACAAAATGGCGAGGAAAGGTTACATCACAATATAACACTTTCCTCGGCCTGGGAACTGAGATGTGACTTAGAAGTGAATATGCAATCAGCTGCTACCAGAGGCTGCAATTAAGAGGTTCCAGAGAAGCAGCAACTCTGCTTAAGGTCTTCCATGACCCTCCACTCTTCCTCAAAGCTGACATGCAAAGGAGCACAGTATTGGGAGATGGGAGACACAAAAGGAAATAGAGATCCATCTGACATAATGACCTATAGATTCTGGGAGAGAACTGGCAGTACTGACAATTTGTCACCAATAATAATTTATCCAACAAATGCTGTGGTGAGATTGTGTTCCCCAAAATATTGTGCACCCTAATAAACTTATCTGGGGTCAGAGAACAGAACAGCCACTAGATATAGAGGCCAGAAAATGGTGGCACACATGCCTTTAATCCTATCACTTGGGAGGCAGAGATCCATCCAGATCTCTGTGAGTTTAAAGCCACACTGGAAACAGCCAGGCATGGTGACTCATGCCTTTAATCCCAGGAAGTGAGCCTTTAATCCCAGGAAGTGATGGCAGAAAGCAGAAAGGTATATAAGGCATGAGGACCAGGAACTAGAGCTGGTTAAGCTTTCAGGTTTTCGAGAAGCAGTTCAGCTGAGATTCATTCCAGATGAGAACTCTGAGCCTTCCAGCCTGAGGAAACAAGATCAGCTGAGGAATTGGCAAGGTGAGGTGACTGTGGCTTGTTCTGCTTCTCTGATCTTCCAGCATTCACCCCAATAACTGGTCTCAGGTTTGTTTTTATGAATAAGACCCTTTAAGATTCTTGCTACCAAATGCATTGCTCAACTGACTAAAGTCATAGGGCATTGAGGGAGAAGGCTTTTGCCTGCATCATCCAAGCCTGGTTATAGATTAAAAAGACTACATACCCCTGCTATCTATAAACTTAGGGTTTCAAAGATGTCTATTTTTCCTGATTTTCATTACTAAACATAAGACGCCAGTTTTGTTTTACCAAAACAAGTGGGTCTGATCATTGTTTGGGGGCTAGGCTGTCCCAAAACAGAATCCTAATTTTGCACTGACTTAGCCTGTAATCAGAGATGATTTCATTCACCTTGCTCTTTAAATTCTTCATTGGAAAAAGCAGAAGAACAATAGGGATGTGCTCAAAGTATCATTCTCAAGATTAATTAGATCATAGTTGATGACTCGGTGAGTCATTGAATAATATGTGGCAGCTAAACTGGTTAGATAGAGCTGGAAAGACAGCCTGGGTTCCGAATGTCTCTGTGTTCAGACTCATTCAGGAGTGTTCATCAGCTAAGCAGAGGGCAGAACTAAAATCTGAGGCCAAGAAAGCTCAGCCAAGGAGAAGCTTTGCTGGCCAGTGGGTTGGCATTGTGGCCAAAGTCTAGTCTTTCTTCAGCTGAAAGGGGCTATAACCACACATATGACCTGTGTCATGCCTAGGTAGCTGGGGTGTTCCAAAGGCATACATATCTGCTTTCTCTTATAGTCACTGAATGAACTCAAGTCCTTGCTCTCAACCCCAGGGGAAGTGCAGTTGGAGGTGGCTGGAGGTAGTCCAACAGCCTCCTGGTCACCAGCGTACCTCAAGTCATCAGTACCCTCTGTAGCATCCCAGTTCATTGCCCCCCTCATTCTACCAGGACACCAGTCCAGTGGCCATTCCTGCCCTCTGCTCTTAGCTGTAGGGACCTTGAGCAGGGTAAGGTCCTCCTGTGCCTGCCTCCCACTTACAAGAGAATGATTTGCTTTTCCCTCTGGAAGCCCTCCTCCTACAGGCCTGTACCTCTGCCCTGCTACTTCATGGTTCCTATGGAGCTGGTCTATGAAACAAGCCCTCTGAGAATCCATTGATATTTGCCTTCTGGACAGCTTTGCTTTTCTTACAGCTCCACCAACCTGGAACCTAGGTCAGGTGTGTGAGTGATTGTATCTTGGGCCATTCCTTGGAGAGACTGCTAGCACCAATGACAATTTTTAGCAGAATTTATATAGGTAATTTCAATATTTAAGCAATAGCCATGGAAGGATATTTAGCCAAGAGGATACAAGATTCATGGATCCCAAAGTCAATTGTAGATCTCTCATTTTATAAGTCCCATGGAGTTTGTAGAAGTTTCCCACCTGAGGTTGGCACAATCTATATAGGTTGTTGGATATTTCTGATTCCAATCAAAGGAAAAATTAAATATTAAAAAGGAATATGAAGGTTCTACATGGGACTTAGGGCTTTTATTATGGAAAGAATAAATGAAATTGAAGCAAAAAATGTTTTCCCCAATATGGAAAAGTAATTATTTATAGAAATGACAGGTTTAACTGCTTTGTTTTGTACATTTGTTGAAACTTGCCCAGAGATTCAGTGATAGACAGTGGGCCATTTTCCTGAACCACAATACCAGGACAAAAAGCAGATATCCATTCCAGAGTGGGCACCATCCCTGGAGCCAAGCCCCAGAAACTGGTCCGGAAAGGCAGACCACTCTATTCACTAAGCCCCGGGGCTGCCCCTGGCCTCCCCATGCTGCTCAGTGGGTGTCAGTGGATGAGTGATAGGTTAACAAAGCTAACGTCAGATCAGGCATGATGGAGAGCATATATCCCTTCTCCAGACTCTTTATCACTCAGGGTGAGTGTTTTACAGCCCTGCATAGAGGTTGCCAGAAAACAGCATTTTAAGGAGCTCCAGGCCATATTTCATCCATTAACGTCCTCTTGCCCCAAGAGGCAAAACAAACTAGCAGGTGTTTCAGAACTAACATCTTTATTACAGATGACCTCACTATTGTGTTCTCTATAAAGAAAAAATATTACAAAGCATTAACGCACTTTAACTATTAAATTAATACAGATTTATGGCTCATATCCGGATCTAAATTTCTTGGCTTGCAAGGTCATTATTTTTCTGGGAATTTTTTTTGACAACATTGCTAATGGGGACCAAAGCAAAATTGATATGAGCTGCGATAGTAGATGCATGAGTTCAGGGAGGCAGCAGGTTATGGCTCCACATAAATTACTGCAGTGACAGTTTCACACTAGAACTTCTATGAGGATTTTCAATATTTGAGCAATAGCCACAGAAGGATATTTAGCCGAGAGGATGCAAGCACTAAGATTCCAATATTTACTTGGTTCTGACAAATGGCAAGACATGAAGACTGCACTTTAATTACTCGGAGAGCTTTGGCGCATAACTCCCCCGCCTACCCTCTTTCGCACGCTTAAAGCAACCGCTACTTGTTTTCCTCTGTGTATCACCACCGGGTATTGTGTCTGCAGATGCTGAGAGTTTGAAAACCCCCTCACTCCTGCTCTCTTCCAGGGTTCTTAAAAATGGTGTGCTCTGGTCATGGGCCAAATGGAAAACACTACATCAATTGTATTTTAATGGCCCATGAGTAGCCAAAGCCTCCAAATTTGGTAAGACTAAGGCAGTACAGACTGACTTCTTCGTTCCAAATTTAAAACACCATGGGTCCTCAATCTTCTATGTGTTAAGGGAGTGAAAGAGAGGCATGGCTAATGTCTAACCCAGGAGGGCATTTGCAGTGAGCTCTGAACTTGAACCCAGGGGCCCTTCCCACTGGGATACGGCTTCCACAGTCAGGGAAGCATCTTCTTCATAAAAGAGATATGTGTACCCACGCCACAGTGGACCACCAGGATCTGTCCAGAACCCCAGGGTGGAAGGAGGCAGGAGGCCCCTGAAAGGAAAGACTGTATTTCCTGTGGGACTACGAAAAACTCCTGAGAGGTGAAAAGTTGACTCTCTCTTTATTTCAAAGGACTTTTGGCTCAACTCCCTACTACCTAGTACAAGTTCCATAGATCATTAGGAGGTAGGCAATATCTTGTCTCATGGCCTCTAAGAATACATAAACCCAGCACTGACTCCCTGAAAAGTTCTGAAAGAAATACATGGACATTAAGAGACACAATGCCGCTGAACTTGAGAGTAAGTTCACTCTCCAGTATTAGGGGCTGCGGCCCTAATCCCAAGTGCTGAACCCTACCTTCAGTCACTTGGGAGGAAGGAGATCCTTTCCCTCCTGTTTCTGCTTGCACTTCCTGAAACATTTGCCCTGCCAAGTATAATTGCTTTGGGCAACTTCCTCCTGTTGACTGACCAGTGGCAAGGGTGGCAGTAGGCAGGTTACAACTAGAGCAGACAGAGGAAAGCTGAGGTTAGAACATCCTCCGTGTCCCTTTACAAGTCCGTAAAATCAAGGCTGCCATCCTGGAAAACAACAGGGGTACTTAAAATGGGATAGAACCAGAAGCAGGTAGATTAGGCAGGAACTGACAAATGGAAACAGGATATGATATACAGGCAACAGAGAGGCTCTCTCCCACTCCCACACCACCTCCAAGAGGGCACAAATGTCATGTTCGGGAGTCCCAGGTCATGCTATTTCTCTCACTACTCTGTCAAGATTTTTAATTCTTCTCCTCTCTCCATTTCCATTCTCACAATGATGAACCAAAAGATTATCAGAATAAAGTGTTCCTCAAAACAATCCATCCATCCAAAAGGTCTCAGTAGAAGAAGGGACAGTCACATGTCCTGATGGCTTTGGCCTGTAGCATTAGGACCTCATTGAAAAAAAAAAAGTTGAAAGAAAATCTTAATAAGGAACAATGTGCTGATGCAGAAAGCCAATGGCTTTAGTATTTATAAATCTCCTTGCCCCATTAGGAGACTGGAGACAGTCCATTCTCCTCTCTCTCTAACAGATGGATATTCATTGCCATAGAGTCAGCAGCCATGATCACAGGTATGCACCATTGCACTGACGGACACTCTAGGCCTCCTAGACAACCATGGACAACCACATATGTTGATATGCTTACATGTAGAATATGCAAATAATCATCCTTATGCTTATGTATATATCAGTGACTCATGTATATGGGAGGTTTTCTGTGCCTCCCCTGAACATGATCCTATATGGGTGCACAAGTGTGTTGTGCATGATCTGCAAAGTATGTGATGTGCCTGCACAAGTGTACGTGGAAGTTCAGTGTCTGCATGTTTATGTAAGTCTGGGTTCTGAAGCCCTACCACGCACCAGGCTGTTTGCAGCCAGTGTGGACCTGCTAATGATTTTAATGAGAGTGCCTCTGGATTCATATTTTTTTCATAAAATACATCACACTAAAACCAAATCAATGAGAAACATTAATTAGGGCCTTTGTAGATGCCTTCTGTGGTGGTGTTTTTCTTTTGCGAAGCACCAGACGAAGAATGCTGGGCTTTATTTAAGCTAAGTTGTTTGACATTTAGATGAGAGAAAAAAGGAGAAGAAACTCACAGGCCCAGGAACCGTTTTTGACAGCTCTTTGTCATGCAAGGGAGAAAAAAGGCGCCGGCTGTGAGAGTCTACTTTGAAGCCCTGGAAATTTGTAATGAAAAATTTAAGATACAAGAGAGGCAGAAAGACGAGCTATTCACGGGGCTCTGCATATATTAACACTTATAATGCAAACTAAAGGTTTGCTGTGTGTTTTTATAATTTGGCCGCTAATAAATATCTTCCAGAAGTGCTTTGATTTTCTAGGCTTGGGTTTAGAGTTCGAATCCATTAAAAAGTAAAAGAAACAATTGGCATCAGACTCTGGTCCCTGATTAGGGGCCTGAGTACATCAATTATTGCAGACAGACCGCTGGCTGATATCAAAGGATGCTGGAAGCCCTTGCACACTTGGAGGGAAATAATATATTTGTCTACAACTTCTCTGCTGTGACCTTCATCCATGCCATCATCCAGGTCAACCCATCCCAAGCACTTGACTCTACTAGGCATAATTATGGACAATTCCTAAGATACCATGTATCCACTATGAAAGTTCCTCCAAAGGACCATCTTTGTTGTTGGTAGGGAGTATGAAAACTGTTCCCTGTACCTTTGGAATCTAGTTTTGCCTTCCTTCCACATCACATGTCTGTGAAGCCAGGACAAATCCGGGCTAGGTACTCTTCCAGATTCTCACAGACACTGATAAAGTTGTTCTAGAATCTTCACGCAAATGTCTTGACACACAAGAGCTCATGTTACCTACCACGTCTCTCTGTCATTGCTATCACCCATCCATTGCTTTGGCTCATGGGTCACCCAAATGGCTCCAGTGTCCATTGGGAGCCACTCAAATTTTCCAGTCAGTTATGACCTTACAGCCTCTTGATGTCCCTAGTTCCCTTTATGCTTCTGTAAACTTTATCTACCTTCCCCGCTCCTGGGGCCAACATAGTCAGCAACTGCTATGCTTCCACTTGAACTTAGTGATGTGTGGACTCACCATTACATTTGCATCTTGGATGCTCAGCTTTCCCCCTGTCCATCAGTAATTGTTGCCACCACTACCATGTCAAACTAAACTCATTCCATAGCAGCAACTCTGCTATTCCCAGCAACCTTGATAAGCTAATATTATTATAATCTCTGCTGTTCAAAATAGGAAACCAGAGTTTATAAAGATTAAAATAGATTTCTAAAGGCTATCAAGAGAAGTAAGAAATCTGAACTCAAGTTTTGACATCAACCTGACTCCAATGCTGACTTCCAACCATTGTGCTTGCTGTTTCCTATAATACTTCATGTGGTTCTCTTGGCTTTTAACCCCAGCACTCAGAGGCAGAGGTATGAATATTTCTGAACATAAGGTCAGTCTGACCTATTCAGTGAGTTCCCAACCAGTCACAGAGGGTCTACAAAGAAAGACTCAGCCAAGGTGGGGGAGCTCTTCTTCATTTCCTCAAACTTTCTGTATCTGTCTTAAAAATTGTCCTTTCTTAGGGCTGAGAAGCTGGGTCAATTGGCAAGACTACTTGAAAGCATGAGTACCTAAGTTCACATCCCCAGACCTATGTAAAATAAGCTGGGCACAGCTAAATATACCTATAACCCCAGGGGGCTCAGGAGGATTTCTGTTTACCAGCCTAGTTCTGGATTCAGTGAGAGATCCTGTCTCAAGAGAATACAGTGGAGAGTGATAGAATACTACACTCAGTATTCTGGGCTCTATGTGTACATAAGCATTCACTTGTGCGTATGAACCACACACCCCATAAATAATAAAAATTAAACCCTCCTTTTATTGATAGAGTCCTCAAGCCATCAAAGCTCTTTTAAGCTACCTTCGTTTACAAGAATCTACACATGCTTTTAATGATGACCTATTTAAATTCTTACAGCACCATCTGGCCTCACCAAGGGAAGGATCAGTTAAGAAGCAGGGCCTTTCCATGGAATGTGCCAGGGAGACAGAAGGCTGCCGGCACCTTCCACAGTGCAAAAAGCTTACACAAATACTAAAGAAAGAAGCTGTTTCCTTAAAAAAGATGCAGGAATCGATGGAAACCTCCTATGTGATGAGAAATTTACTTCTAAGTCAGTCCTCCCTTCCCAGAAGGGCCAGCGTGATAGTCTGGTCCCAAGAAGTCCCTACCAACACCTTGTTCTGGAGAGTGGCAGGCAGATACAGAAAACTCTGCCCCTGGTTGCACAAACCAGCCTCCTCTGAAAGACTTTCTGAGATGTCTGCTTTTGACTTTTCCAAAGTGGAACAAAAATTTCTAAACATACCTGATGCCCAACTGGAAAGGCATTTCCCTGCCTCCAAATAGCCCATCAAAATAGAAGTTTTGCCAGCCGAGAACTCTCAGCCTTCCTGCTCCGAGATTTCCTATTTTCTATCACTGAGAATGCTGAAAAGAGAGTGACCACGGAGGAATTCCTTTGCCATTGGTTTCTCCATGAACACTCTTGGCTCTTTTGGTCCTAGACTTTTTATCTTAGTGGCCTCCACTGCTCTGATGCCACTTCAGTCAAAGACAAATGACTTCTGGCATGATGATGCAGATGACTTCTACAGTCCTGAGCACCAAGTCTCTACAATTCTGGAAAAAATAACACATGGACCACTCCTGCTCAGAATCCTCTGGCGGGGGGGTGGGGGGGGGGAGTTGTCTGCAGAAAGACACCTCATCACAAAGGTCTCCAGTGTCCCCAGCAGCTGCCACTGAGAAGTAGATCTAGACTATGAGTATAGGGAAACATCCTTCCCCAGGCTACACTCTTTCATCTTTTGAATATGAAGGAGGAACTAGTACATAGAGGCCAAGGCTGGCAGGAGAGAAAGATAGCAGGTTGCCCTTGACTCTGAACTTCAAATGTCTAGGTAGCACTGACATTCACCTCATCGCTCTCGGGTTTCAAAGTCAGTTCTGCTTCTTACAGTCCTGCACTGAGGAAACCAATTTTGGTTTCTCTTAAAGAAATTTCCACCCAAATACCCTGAGATCCAGAAGCTTACAGAACAATCCCAGAATGCACTCCCTTGGGTTTCTTTTGATCCCTTAAGTATACACATCACCCTAATTGGGGGTTTCAGCTTCTGCTTCCTTTGTTTGTTTGTTTATTTGTTGGACCATGCTTTATTTTTAGATATATCAATATAATTTACATATTAAAACACTAATCAATTTGTTACAGTTTTAAACAGGAGAAAAATTAGTCTTCTCTATTTATATTTGAGGACTTATTAGTTACTTTTCTCCTTGCTGCAACAAAATTCCCAAAAAGAAGCTGTTTGAGGGAGGAAAGGTTGATTTTGGCCTATGCCCTGAGAATACAGTCTGTCCAACTAGGGAAGGAATGGAGGTAGCTCCATGAGGTATCTGGTCACATGGCATCTGCAGTCAGGAAGCAGGAAAAGATGCAAGCTGTTACTCAGTTCACTCTCTCCTTGTCATTCAGTCCACCACCTGCATTTGGGGTGGCTCTTCCAAGTACAGTTAAGAACTCTTGGGAGCAGCTCTCACAGACATGCCCAGAGGTGTGTCACACAGGTAATTCTAAATGTCATAGAGCTGACAGTCAATATTATGCATGGAAGTCCATCCCATGGAGACCACGGGGTATGGAGCTTCTCCTGATATATGCCATTAGCTAACTTGATTTCATGGCACCATAAAAGACAAATTCTCGTGAACTGTCCCTTTAAGACCTAATGAGTGTGTTGAAGGAATCAATATCCCTGTTAACCAGAGTCGAGATTTGTAAGAGTGAAGAGGAATTACCAAAGGAATTATCTGAAGAGAGTCATGGAACTAGAGGCCAAGGACCAACAGTTTGAGCACAGTCTGTGGAAAGTACAACATGACTCTAAGGCAGAGTATACCTTTTGGTCTTAAATACGTTTGAGTAAAGAAGAGAGTGATGCACTTAGGCCTAGGAACCTCTGACCTATCCATCACTCCTAGGCTATTAGGCAAAGGGAAGAGGAAGGCTACTCTCACTCTATACATACACAAGAGAAGATTCTCAGGAGAGCTGTGATTCACAGTCAACTCACAGCTCTCTAGAAAGGAGGTCATAGGAATCAGTCCGTGGACTGTGCTCCCTACTGGGCCTCATCCTTCCTCCAGAAGCAAGGTAGACACTGAAACAGTTGTGATGGTTCAGACCACAGAGGAGAGAGTAGGGTGGAAGCACAGGGGGGGCAGATGGCAGCACAAAAAGCAATGTCAATCAGAGAGAGGGGTGGGGAGAAAGAGCATCTGTTAGATGGTTTCTGGACTCCTCTGGACAGGACACAGTCAAAGGTACAAAAAATAATTCACCAAGAAAGAGCTAAGGAAGCAGCCAAAATCAATCAGCAGGAAGTATGCAAACAAAATTTGAAATAAAATGGTAGTGGTGGCCTTGTACCAGCTACAAAGCTCACAAATTTGTTTGGAGGAGCCAAAATAGAGGAAGGGCATGTCTAGGCCAAGGTCCCAGGCTGCCAACTTGGTTTTCTGACACTGTTTTACAACTCTGTCCATAATGGCTTCTTTAGATCATACACCTTTAGATCCTGAGAATAGATATTTTTTCTGGGGTGTGTGTACATGTAGTCAGGGGTGAGTGTCTTGGTTACTTTCCCACTGTTGCAAGAAACACCCTGGCAAAAGCAACTCAAGGGGGAAATAGTTTACTTGGCCTCATAGTTCCAAGGTACAGCCCATCATGGTGGGAAAGTCATGGTGACAAGAACTTGAGTCCACTGGTCACATTGCATCCTCAGGAGGAGGCAAGAGCAATGAGTGTTCCGTTTGTTCTCTCCATTTGTTCAGTCCAGGACCACAAGCCACGAGATGATGCTACCCACAACTAACTGTGGTGATCTTCCCACCTCAGTTAACCTGATACCTCCCAGGCATGACTAGAGACTAGCTATCCAGATAATTGCTCAGAGGTATGATCAGAGTCTTATCTCTTGGGTGAGTCTAGATTCTGTCAAGTTGATAGTCAATATTATCTCTCAACCCTAGGGTAGTGCCTGACAACATTCATGGGAATTTACCATGGGAACCTAGAGCTATGACCCCTGGCTTTGCTGGGCTGCCCCATGTGACAACCATGTGTTAGAAGAATTCTTAGAGCCACCCTCAAGCTAAAGGATCTTCCATTGTTCCGTGTCCTTATACAGAGCAGATTTGCTCTATAGTGTGGTCTAGACTCTTACAATATATCTAGTCCCAGACCAGCCCATCCTCCTTGCACAGGCAAGTTGTCCAGAGACAATGCTAAAAGGAACTCCTCCTCTTCTAGACAGGTAGAAAAGGTCGAACCATAGCCAGCCTCCACAAAGTGTGTTTAGAATATTATATTAGACATTTATAGTATATTACATTATATATTAGACAATTTTATATTAGACAACTCTGCTCCAGAACTCAGAAGGTAGTTCAGCCAGTGAAGTGCAAAACACAAGGATCTGAATTTGGATCCCAACATCCATGTAAAAGCCAGGCATGATGCCATGTGCTACAATCCCAGTGCTAACAGGTGGAGACAGGGGGACATGGTAGGAGTGCTGCTGTTAGCCTAGATGAGTCAGTACATTCAATGCTCAGTGAAAAAAACATGTCTCAAAAAACAGAGAAGAGATAGAGGAAGACTCTGAAGTCTGTCTCTGGCCTCCACCCACACATTCCACATACACATGGTAAGCATTTTCTACTTCCACATATTCCATACACTCATGGTAAGTACATTCTCTCTGTGTGTATCCCTCTCGCTGTCTCTCTCTCTCTGCCTCTCTCTCTCTCTGCCTCTCTCTCTCTCTCTCTCTCTCTCTCTCTCTCTCTCTCTCTCTCTCTCTCTCTCTCTCTGTCTCTCTGTCTCTCTCTGTCCCTCTCTCTCTCTCTGTCTGTCTGTCTCTCTGTCTGTCTGTGTGTGTGTGTATGTGTGTGTGTGTGGTGTGTATCTCTTACACCACACACACACACACACACACACACACACACACACACACACACACACACACACACACATATTCTGCTTCTACACTGATCTTCTATGATGACAGTCACTGAAAGACTTAGAAATAACAGACCACTTCAAAAGGATTACATCCAATTTCAACCACATCTAATGTGATCTGAAGCAGTCAGGGATCAGTGGGGTAAATTCAGAAAAAAGACAACACTCTCTATAAGTATGCTATGGAGATCAGCGTGAGAAGGTCAAAAGGGGTGAGCGGGGAACTAAATCATGTTACAGTTTTGATCTAAAATGACACTCAGATTCGTGTATTAAAGGGCCAGTCACCAGTTCAGCATTCAGAAGGGAAGACTGAGGAAGTAACTGGATCATAAGAATGGTGCCCTAGTCACTGAATGAATCAGTTGATGGGTTCATAATTTGATGGACTATTGGGAAGGGACAGAGGCATAGGAAATGGGATTGATTTGAAGGAAAAGGGTGCTTGAAGGTATAATTCTTGGGAAGTATATATGATTCTGGCCCTTTCACGCTCTCTGCCTTTGCTTCCTGGACGTCATGATGTGAACAGCTTTGTTCCACCATGCCTTCCCCACCACGTTGTTCTCCCTCCCCACAAGCCCACAGAAATGGGGCTATGCAATAACGGACTGAACACCCTAAAATTATGACATAAAATAAACTTTTCCCCCTTGAAGCTGATTTCCTCAGATATTTTGTTATAGACTAAGCTAATATATTGTCCTGTGTCATGTGAGCAGACCCTCCTCAGTAGAATAGCCATATTTCTAGAGTCCTATCCAATGGGCAGACTTTTCCCATTGCCTTCCTGCAGACCTTCCCATATGGCCACTGGGACATTTTAAGAAGATGTTCTGGCAATCCTGGTTAAATAGCTCTGCTCTGGTTCTCCATTTGAAACTGACTTCTTAATTCTGCACCATTGCCTGGACGTAAATGCATTTATGTATATTAATTTTTGCTCTACTTAGCAGAGTGGTCACTTAATTAAATGTCTTCAGTTGTTTTATTAGAGAAAAAAATAACCATCTCTCCACCCCCAGGATCCCTCCTTCCCACTTAGCGCCTCTGTTGTGCTGGGAATTTAAACACACTATTTGTTGTTTCCATTCCATTCATTTGTAACCCCTGATGCCACCACATTTATAGGAGCAGATATTAAAAAGTAATATCCAAGACCAAAGTCGCTAGACTGTTTAGTAGATTTTTAAATTGAAACCAAAATTATACAGATTTTTCATTCTGATAATTCTACCAATTCACTAATTCTTTAATCTTTACAGGTCATTGAACAGTTCCACATTAATGAGATGTAGTTAAGAACAAATTTTACATTTTTTCCTTTTTTTTTCCTTGAAAAATGTTTCCTATCATTTGTAAATTAGAAAGAACTTGTTCCATTTATGGTCCATTTATTTAAAATAATCGAATGCATGGGATCTGACTGAACACTGTGTGTAATGATGCTTTTAAACAAATTACCATTTATTTATAAGCAAGAAATAGACTTTTAAAAAGCGCCAGGACTTGGTTACATTATTAATGACATTCTCCAGGCCCAACAGTTCTAGGGTGTGTGTGTGTGTGTGTGTGTGTGTGTGTGTGTGTGTGTGTTTACAACACTAGCATCCATGTGCAGACATTCTCACATATGTGGGTTTAATTTCAGCAAGAAAGTTGAAGATTTGGAAATAAAAGAGTCTTCTAGAAAAATAACTTACATTACCTTTTCAGAAACTCTTGAACATAATTGAAAACTGGAAAAGACCAGCTATCCATCTAGGACATCTCAAATGTAAACATTGCCTGTCATCACTAAATACCCAAAGCTAAATTTAGAGTCTGGTCTAACCCAGGCTGTTAAATGCAGAGAGTCAGGTCAAGCCCAGGCTATTGTGTGTACCAGGCTGAGGGTGTAGAGCAAAAGGAAATGCTCTCTACCCACCTGAGACAGGGGCATGTGCAAGTACACAAAACCTGCCTGTGGCCCCAGAGTTTCCACTCAGAGAATACTTGTATTTTAAAGCAATGCTACAGTTAATTGCTTAGATTTGAGTATTGTAAATTACTATTATTCCTCACCACACTCTACCACAGGGAGGAAAATGTTTATCCTGTTAAGTGTTATTTAAAGAGCTTGAGTTGTGGGGAATCAGGGGAGATGCCTAACTATGCTAAGAATTAATAGGAAGACACAATGTGGTTTCATCAGCCTTGACCATAAAAATTAAAGAGCTTCCTCAGAGCCCTTTTGATCCACAGAAAAAGAAATGCACAGTAGGTGCTGCTAGGTCCTTCTAGTATTTCATGCCAGCCCCAGGGCCCTCCATTTCCTGAAATGTACAATCCAGAAAGTTCATTTGCTACATCCAGTCAAGTCTAGGAGTTAATCCTATTCTCAAATTCCTTTCCTTGGAAATAGGGATCGCCAACCCTGGAAGCAATAAAGGAAGAAAAGTAAAGCATAGATACAGGAAAATGAGAGAGGGAGGTGGAAATACACAGAAGTTGGGGGCATGGATAAGGTGATGTACAAGAGGAGCAAAGGGGCTCCCCAGAGTAACGTTAAGTTGTACCTGTGTCACTTCCTGCCAGTGTCTCCTGAGAAGCCTAGGGAGCTGGGGGAGATAGTGTTTGGAGATGAAGTGAATGAATACAAAGACCAACTTTGTGTGGTCAGCACCAAACAGTGGGGCTAGACACTCTGTAGATATTTTTTGGATAAAAAGGTGACTGTATGAATGTATAAATGATATGCCTATTTGCAAGAATAAGGTAGATATTGATTCTATTGACCAGTTATTTAGTATATCAGGTATCAAGTCCTCCACTCTTGGAGCTTTTGATAGGCTGCTCTCAAAGTCAGTCTCAACCAGAATCGTGGTATCATGATGCCCTATCAATAAATTTGTTACATCAGAGCAGGAAAAAAAATACTGAGAATATGAGAAATCTGTATTTAGTGTTCTGCTGGCTACTGTTATTTGATATTGATATAGAGTAAGTATTTTGCAGGAATGTATAGTTGTCTGCCAATATAATTAGAAAATCAGGCTCCCCTTTTCCCCCAATTTGAGAGGGTTGTGAATTTGAAATAGTGTGTGCTAAAAATCTGTACAGTTACATTATAACTTTTCAAATACTTATACAGTTAGCCCCTGCAGTGAGCCAATGGTAGCATCTTTAGAGTACTATGTATCATAACTAATGATCATCCTGTTCAGGCATTATGTAGCTCTATTTATCTTTAGTTGTCATTCTTAATATACCATATGTATTGAGGAATTGCCTATATCAGATTGGCCTGTGGGCATTTCTGTGGTCTAGATTATTAACGGATTTATGAGTATCCAGCCCACTATGGGTGGCACCATCCCTAGGCGGGTGCTTCCTGGGATATACAAACATGGGCTGATGAATGAGTCAGAGAGTGAGCCAGCAAACAACATTCCTCCATGATTTCTGCTTTGGGGGGTTCCTGCTCTAGTTCCTGCCCAACTTTCTGACCTAGAAGTATAAGCTAATTAGACCTCTTTCCTCCTACCCCAGTAACCTTCGGTCAGAGGGTTTCATATCACCAAGGGAAGGAAAATAAGATCCCTGACCTGCATTACTTGTTCTTATTTCTCTGTTATTGCCCATGCTGCCCACTAGTCCTTCCTTCTTTACTTTGCTGTTCAAACCCAGATCAAAGGCTGGTTGTTCCTGTAAAGGCTCCTAAGATCTTTCATATTCAAAATACTGACTTCTCTTTGTTTTATGCCCCAGTTTATCTTATCTCTTTTGCTAGATATTGATAAAGAACAAATGGCTGATTCACCTCCCCAACCCTATTTCAGGATGAATGCAGCAAGTGTACTATGGGAACAGGATTCTGCAAGCAGGTTACCTAGACTCCCTCCGAGCTGTGTCTCTTTTTAACCAGGTGACCTTGGGCCCATCACTTTCCTTGAATTTTTCTTTTTTTTTAACTTTTATTGATTCTTTGTGGATTCCACATCATGCATTTTGATCCCACTTATCTCCCTGTCCCCTCATATCCGCCCTCTGTACTTGCAACGCCCCCCAAAAAAACAAAATCAAATTTAAAAGAAAAAACAAAGAAACAAAACAAAATAGAAAGAGAGAGAGAAAGAGACAGACGGACAGACAGACAGAAGTACCTAGTGGAAGCTGTAGTGTGGCCCGCTGAGGCACATAGTTTACCCTTTAGTCCATTCATCTTTACTTGCAAATGTTCATTGCCATGAGTCATTGGTTCTGCTATGCCACTGATACCATGGCAATATCAGTATTATCTGTCTTGGTGGGGATGGTGAGAATAAGGAGGTAATATGCATATAAAGCCTTTGAGGGATGGCTAATACAAACTGAGCCTCACCTAGTATGTTTAATTTAGTACAACCTAGTAGACTATGAGCTTTATGTGGGTAGAAGCTTCCTTTGATCTGCCACTTGCTAGTTCTTGTCACTCAACACAGTTCTCAGTACACAGTGAGTGTGCTAGTCATATTGATTCAGTGAGGGTTAGATGGGTGGATACATGGGCAATAAAATTCTTCTTTGGGAAGTTGAGTTCCTGTGTTGTTCTCGGTTTCCTCTTACTTTACCCACAGAAGCTGATCCCATAAATCACAGGACCCCCACAGTTCCAGCCTGTAACTTTCCTTCACCTGAAAGCTGAATGCTAGCTTGAGATACGTGTGCAGGTGGGGCAGGAGAAGGGCTCGTGGAGCCTCTGATAGTTGAGGAGAAAAGCTGGGACCTGTCTTCCAACTGTGGCCATCAGAAGCTTTGTGGCCACAATGAATATGCCCTTGAGTTGGTCCAGGTTGTTCTTCTGCTGTCCCTAATGACACGAAGGACAAAGAGATAGCATAGAAAAGAGAGGATGCATGTCAGCAAGTAACCATGGGCAGCAAGACAGTAGTTATGGTAAGGGACTTCAAGACACAGGTTTTTGCTAACCTGTGAACAGCTATGCCAGGGGTTGTTCAGGAACCTGGCACACAGAGTGAAAAAAAAAAAAGCTTAGTTTTTTAAATGAGCAAGCTCAGACCACAAAGCTCAATCAACATATCCAGTGTCACAGAGCCAGCAACTAGATGAGCAGCCCTCATTTGTCTGAATATTAAAAGATGCACAACATAGTTAGGGAAATGCAAAAATTAAAAAACAATGATACATCAGCATATACATATCTACTAGCTCGACTAAAATTAGAAAGACTTGCTAAGCATCAGGCATTAACAAACACAACTCTCACAGAGCTTTTGGGGATGCAAAAGGTACAATCACTTGGGCAAGGAGTTTGCAGTTTCTTGCGAAGTAAGCACACACATTTACTATGTGACCCAGCAATGCTCTCTCTCTCTCTCTCTCTCTCTCTCTCTCTCTCTCTCTCTCTCTCTCTCTCTCAATTTATATGAAACTCTAGAAAGGGCAGAAATATAGTCCTGGAATGCAGATCTGTGATTGAGATGGAAGACTGGCTGCAAAGAGGCACAATGAAGATTTCTAATGTGTTGAAATATTCTACATATGAATACACCAAATTCATCAGACTTCATACCTAGAAGGTTTTAGACAACATCAAATCTGATTGTCAATCAATAGCCATAGGTAGATCACCAGGTTTCCATGATCAAAATCCTCCATTGTCATCCTATAGTGATAATAATAAAATAAAATAAATAACTACTTGGCCATGGCCTCTAGTGCCTCCCTTGACCTGCCTGTGGTCTGTACACAGCTTGTCTCTGGCAGGCCTCTCCAATCCCCCTCTACATCTTTTCTGCTCCAATCAAACAGTCCTTCTTGGAGATTCTAGAATGTTCTAACCATGTTCCTGTGTCAGATCACACATCTGTGACCTCCTCTGCCTGGGATATTCCCTGCTCTGTGTTAGCTCCACCCTTCTCATGTGCCACCATCTAACTGCTGATTATCAGGGGTAACACCAACCCTCTCATATCAACCCCCATCTTCTGCTCTGTTTTCTTCATAGTCATATCAGTCTTAAGAATTATCATACCACTTTATAGTTTCTTTCCACCTTATTTGAGTTAATATCATAAAGGAAGGGTTCCAGGGCCATATCTCCAGACACTAGTACTATGTCACAACATAACATGTCCTTGACTGTAAACTTAACTGGATTGGTAACTACCTAGAATATGAGTGATACATACATCTAGCTATGCCAGTGGGATGCTCCCAAAGAAGATTAAACTGAAGCAGGAAGAGTTGCCATGAATATGAGTTACACCAGCGCCTGGGTTGGAGACTCAGACCAAATAAACAGGGGGAAAGCCAAGGGTAGCTGGGATTCCTTTCTCTGCTTTCTGGTATACCCTGGAGTAACCCTCTACCACCACCATGCCTTCCCTCATTACAATATATTGGATTTCTCTGAACTTTGAGCTAAAGTATACCCTTAAGTCACCTTTTGTCACAGAAATGAGAAATTGACAAATACAGTCCTCAGTAAATACAGTTTTCCAGTGTACACAGGACTGTCATTGAAAACCTAAGAATGGAACTGAATGAGTTAACCATGAAATTGAATAAATTAAAAATAAAATGAAATAAGCAAACCAGAACAAATTAGTAAAATGAAACAGAGAGCAAAATATTAGAAAATGGAATAGGAATCAAGATTATAAATAAATTCAAAGCTATTTCCTAGGGGAAAAATAAATTACAATATAGGTAAATTACATCCTCTTTATTCTTGAATAAATCAGATATTATCAAATACAAAATTAGAAATTAAAATCAATTTAGAAAAACCGAAGGGAAAATTTAAATTATAATAAAACATTTTGTTCAATGCAAGACGAACATATTAAAAACACAAAACTGTTTTGGTTCATCAAACTTCAAATCTAATTAGGCATTGTCACAACTCCTTCCTGATCACTAGCTGTTACATGACTCCACCACTCACAGTGGTCAATGGACCCAACTTTGAAATACGACCTTGGAAGGGGAACTGGGAAGAAGCTGTCTTTGGGATGATGATGTGTAGCTTCAGATGTCAACACAGCAAAGTGGCTAAGAGCTTGGAAGCTCTGCCACTTACTGCATGGCTTTAGCTACATCTCTCAATCTTAGTATCCATCTGTAAATGGGAAAGTAATACCTGGCTCATAGGGATGGCTAAGAAGGGACGTCAGGTGAGGTGTCAAGCATCTAAATGTTCATCCAAAGTAAGCTGGTACTAGGGCACACATGGGCTCCAAGCCTAGCTGGCAAGGGGGACCTGTAGGCTCTATGGAAAGGCCTGACAACTGAACAGCAAGGGAAGGGGAATGCCAGATTCTCTCACACTTTCCTGTTCCTCTAACTTTAGTCATTGTGCTGGCTAGTTTTATGTCAACTTGACACAATCTGGAATCATCTGAGAGGAGGGAACTTCCACTGAGAAAATAACTCCATAATATTGGGCTGCAGGCAGGCCTGTAGGGCATTTTCTTAATAAGTGATTGATGGGGGAGGGTCCAGCCCATTATGAATGGTATCACCCCTGGGCTGGTGATCTTGGATATTATAGGGAACCAGAGTGAGCAAACCTTGAGGAGGAAACCAGCAAGCAGTGTTCACCATGGCCTCTGCTTCAGTTCCTGCCTCCAGGTTTCTGTCTCATTGAGTTCCTTCACTGACTCAGTGATGGATGGTGGTAAGGAAATGTGAGTAAAATAAACCTCTCCAAGTTGCTTTTGATCAATGGGTTTCTTCACAGCAACAGAAACCCTTACAAGACCTCAACTATACACCTCAGACAGTTTTGGTCCCTGAGGAGTTGCATACATGACAGTGCTTCATAAGATTTTAATGAAGTTGAAAAATTTCTGTTGCCTAGTGATCTTGTAGCTATTGTCAGTCCTGGTCCGATATGTTTCTCAGGTCTGTGATGCTGTGGGATAATGCCCTTGTATATTGGTTTAATAAAATGCTGATTGGCCAGCAGCCAGGCAGGAAGTGTAGGTGGGGTCAGCAGAAGAGGAGAATGCTGGGAAGAGCGAGAGAAGAGTCAGGAGTCACCAGCCAGACACAGAGGAAACAAGATGTGAAGGCAGAACTGAGAAAAGGTACCAAGCCACATGGCTAAACATAAATAAGAATTATGGGTTAATTTAAGTGTAAGAGCCAGTCAGTAATAAGCCTGAGCTAATGGCCATACAGTTTGTAACTAATATAAGCCTCTGTGTGTTTACTTGGGTCTGAGCAGCTTCAGACTGGGCAGGACACAGAAAAACATTCAGCTACAAATGCCGCCCAGACATGATGGCAAGAGTTTCCACCTAAAACCTGAGAGAACTTAAAATGAGATTCTAAAAATGGAACTAACAACAGCTTCCTAGTTGTGTCTCAAGCAAGCCATGAGCCACAGTATGGTGGGTTCATGCAGGCTTGAGCTAAGCCACATGGCAGATTCCCACTGCAGTACACAGTGGTGTCTGCAAGACACGCAGCATGGTGTGTGGTGGATATAGCTTTTGCTAGTACAGACCAAAAAAAAAAAAAAAAAAAAAAGGAAAGGAAAGAAAGAAAAGGATTTTGGGCTATATGCTACTGGATGGAAGCATAGACCTACTGCCTCCCAGAGTCGGTGGTGAGCATGGTTCCCCCAAAGCTGGAAGTAAATGTAGTTCCACCATGTTGGAAAGCTGAGGTGGGCAGATCCAGCAGTCAAAGCTGCTATTTTAGTCCTAGTAATGCTGCAGTTTAAAGCAGCAGATTCACAATAAGACAGATTCAAATGGAATAAGACTTTAAATGGCTTACAGTGTGTATAAAAATGTACATAGGCTTGAAAGAGAGAGGAAAAGAAATATAGACAGTTAAATAAAGAAATGTTTTTAAAAATAAAGTCTTTAAAGAGACAGTAAAAGTAATATAAAAATAAGCCACATAAAGATGGAAATCACACAGAGAGTCTGGATTATACTGTCTTTGGGATTTTTAACTAGAGAGAGACATTCAATTATAAAGGCTGCTAAGTTAAACCAATATATGTATTTTAAAGGTACCTTGACTTCAAAATTTGGGTCTAAGGATATGTTGCTTTGGAAAGGAGGCTCTGCTTTTGTTTCCACAGGAGCAAGAGACTATGGATTTGTTCCAGGTTAAGATGGATCAGATTTGATCAAGCTAGACCTCCTGAACCTTAACAGATGGTACCTATCAACAAAGATTATAACTGGTCTTCCCAGGACTTGACCATTACCTCAAATTTTCTCAGGATCCCCATAAGACTACCAGTACCCCCTATCAGCAAGAAGTAGACTAGAATACTATGCCCACATTCCCAAAAAATGGATTATGGATGTTTGTCTTTGTTTAGGTTACTGGTTACAAATTGTTATTGGTCATAGTCAATCTCTTTCTAAAAAAGAAAGGGGGGTATGATATAGGATATATATATATATATATATATATATATGATAGGATAAAAGGGTAGATTATTGAACCTACTATTAAAGAGCAACAACTTGCTTAAAACATTTTACATTGCTATGTATTTTAGTGTATTAATACAAATTTAAAGTTAATTTTGTTATATTGCATGCATATTTCTACTCTTGTTTAAAGTATTTTGTTTGTGCAACTCATTTGAAATTGTAGTGTATAGTTGAGAAATATGGATTAATAGTCTTCTATGATAATGAAACTTACAGTTATATTAGTTAAGTTTTCTAGGTATGCATAGATATATTTCAAGTAGGTAGACAATCTTCAAACTCTTCAAAGACCTACAAAATATGGCATTTAAAACGTTTTAAAAACTTAGACTTTTTGTACAATGAGACATGTCTGCTCCTGGCAGCACCAACTTACTTCAAAGAGAAAGATGGGCATCAAAGACACTCCATATGGAGCTTGCATTCTTGGCAAAAGTTAGCCATTTGGGCAAGAAACTGTTCTTGCCTGGACTGCTTGACAAAATGTTGTATCAACTGGACATGCAGGACCCATAGAAAAATGACCACTGAATTTGCCAAAACAAGGTTAAATGGTCATTCAGGTTCCTGCTTCCAAGAGGAGATTGTCAGACATTCTACAGGACACAGGAAAAAGTGACTGAGAGACTAAGCCTATTGGCTGAAGATGGATGCCCCAATGTTACAGAGGAACTTTGGATGACTGTCCAGGCTGGTAGCTGTCTCTGTTATTTCCAGAATTTTGGAAGTTGCTTGCAATGCATTTCCTGTTTACTTAGGTAATATTATATCCCTCTGGGGTCTTTGATGTAGTTGAAGACTAAATAGTTACAATTATAATTTTACTTAGTTATGATAAAAGATAAATTAGATATGAAACTTTAGACTCACATATATAGGATAGATAGAATATTTTCTTTGAATTTACAAAATACAAATAAATTAGATATTGTAACTATAATTTTTGCTTGATAATTGTTCTATTATATGTAATTTTGCTATGTTAGAGTTGAAACCTTCCTTTTTGTTTAGACAGGAAAGGGGAAATGCTGTGGAATAATGCCCTTGTACACTGGTTTAATAAAATGCTGAGTGGCCAGTAGCCAGGCAGGAAGTATAGGTGGGGCCAGCAGAAGAGGAGAATGCTGAGAAGAGGAAGAGCAGAGTCAGGAGTCACCAGCCAGACACAGAGGAGGCAAGATGTGAAGGCAGAACTGAGAAAAGGTACCAACCCACATGGCTAAAGACAAGTAAGAATTATGGGTTAATTTAAGTGTAAGAGCTAGTCAGTAAGGAGCCTGAGCTAATATCCATACAGTTCATAATTAATATAAGCCCCTGGGTGTTTATTTGGGTCTGAGCAGCTGCAGACCAGGCAGGACACAGGAAAACTTTCAGCTACACTGTGACAATGCTGGTGTAAACAAATCTTTTTAGATATGTGTCAACACAGAAATACTGACCACTATAGTACAAGTGCCTCCAGAATTCAGTGCAATAATACATTATACACTTCATTGTTTAGAACCCTAGATTGTATCATGTAGCCTTTGTGTTCAGCAGGGTATGCCAGCTAAGTTTGTGCAAGTGCACTCTATGATTTTTGCACAAAGATGAAATCATCTACAGCCACGTTTCTTAATGCCTGAAGTGATGCATAGCTGTACTCAGTCAGCATTCACTGGACAGCCACTACAATATATCCTAGGAATGTATGAGCAACATAGGCTATTGTGGTTTAATGTAAAATGTCAACATACTCTTGTGTATTTGAACACTTGTTACCTAGCTGCTTTGAAAGGTTAAGAAACTTGAATGGGTATAAGTTCTCTGAGGGAGGGAGTCACTTGCAATTTGATAGCTAGCATTACTATCTGCTCTCTGCTTCCTGCCCACAAAATGAAATGTGACCAGCCACTACATGCTCCTTCCATCATGCCTTCCCCATCATGATTGATTGTATCCCTTTTTAAAGCATGAGGCAAAATAAACCTTCTTCCCTTAGGTTGCTTCTTGGTAAATGTTGGCTATAGCAATGGGAAAAGTAACCCATGGCTTTGGTTGGAGTTAAAGGAGGCCCATCAACTTTAGACACTGCTCCTTGGGGAACTGGACCTCCACAGTTTGCAAGCTACATTTACAAAGATGCTTTCTGGTACAGGTGACACTACCTGAGTTTTACCTTGAACAGACAGGAAAAATCCTCCCAAGAAATGTCTAGAAGGGAGACTTTCTTGATCACTGAGTTTCACAATAGTCCATGTGTATGTGTTCTAGGCAATCTTGGGCACATAAAAACCTGGATGAGGCAGTTAGCATGTTCCAGGACTGATAATATCCATCTGTTAATTATGGGTGCTGTGCAGCAGAAACTGGAAAGGAAGGTCAACAGATTCAGATTGTTCTCCATCACATCCAAGGAGAAAACTTTGGTGTAAATGGGAACTTCTGAAATCAAGTTCACATACTCCCCTTAGTCCTCTAGTACCTGAACTGGGTGAAACATACAAAGTGCTGTCTCTGACCAACCCATCCTGCAGCATTGAGGCCATGAAGAAAACTGGAGTGACTGTTATCTGAGCCCAAGTACAGAACTCAGCCAAAATGATGTCAATTTAAATGCATTTGCTTGTTGAACTTGATATGTAGGTCCTCAGAAATGGTTGTCCTTAACTTAAAAGCCAAAAATTTAAATAAATGGGGACAGAGAAAATAATTTCCCATTTTGTTGGTGTTCAAGTACTTTCTAGTCTTGGGTTCCAATAAATTAAAAACTAATGCCTACAGGAGAGGACAGGAAATGCAGACAACACCTCTTCTTTTATATCAGGGAAGCTGGTGTGAGAAAAGAGCCTGTGCAAAGGTATGTGGTGTGTCTGGAGCAAGAGGATGAGAAAGTATCTATGCCTGTCCTAGCACAGTTCTCCCCAACGGAACCACTCCATAGACCCAAACTGGAAGCTATGATTAGGAATTCAAATAATCAGGAACCCCTGGAAGTGCATACACTTTGTTCTCATCCAGACATCATCCAGCTTCTTAGAGGAATGTCTCAGGAGATGCTGGGTCTGATGGTCTGTGAATCTCAGGTGGGAGAAACTTCTAATTCTTCTCCAGCTGTTTCTCCCTTCCCTGCTGCTGCCATTCTGCTGCCAATCGCTACTATCCCATAATACCCCACTGCCACAACCCTGCATCTTCCACAGCCAGTTCCTGATGTAGTAAGCCAGAGTGCTCATTTTCCCTAAGTCAGTTTGTACTTTCTCTGGTTATTTATTTTCTGGTGTTAACATTCCTCTGCTAGGTAGGAACTACTGTACCTAACTAACCTATTTTACATCTGGCTGGTTTGTGTGTAAACATCAGAGATCTGAGCCTCCACGGCAGATTCATCTGCTCCCCATCCTGCTCATTAGCAGTATCTAAGCAGTTCAAGTAGAGATTGCTTTCACAGAGTTAAACAGAGAAGGGCAGCCCGAGTGCCTGCTTTTGCAACCATATTTAATAATGCAACAGTCATAGCCTGTGGCACCTACAGAGTGGGGAAGAATTATTCAGATAGCTCCACATTGGTAGGAGTGATCTTCTGCTTGGGAACTAGGAATAAGTCATCTAAACTCCAGTACCACATTGCAGAGATTCAAAATAGAAGAACCATATATATAATACTTCTCACATGATACTATCCTTAGAAATGCACATTTTAAAATTAAAATGTGAATTAACAGAGCTTCCCTAGGAATAATCTGCATTACCTTTATTTACAGTACCAATGCTTAACCTGTGTTTCTGTACAAGGTGTAGTGATAAATGCATGTATCATTTTTTGAACCCCATAATCCTTTAAGATAAACATTATTGTCCGACTCATCTTTTAGAAGAGGAAACTGAAGCACAGAAAGGTTCTGCCCAAGGCCACACAGAATAAACACTACCAGTCTTACCACTTGTCTTACCCACCTCTGTACCTCTCTTTCTCTATTGTGATTAAATTATTATCTAGACCAGTGTTTCTCATGTGGGCCATGACCCCTTTGGGGGTCAAATAACCCTTTCACAGGGGTCACCTAAGACCATCAGAAAACACAGATATTTACATTGATTCATAACAGTAGCAAAATTAGAGTTATGAAGTAGCAATGAAAATAATTTTATGGGTGGGGGTCACCGCAACATGAGAAACTATATCAAAGAGTCACAGCTTTAGGAAAGTTGAGAGCCACTGACCTAGACCCTCCGTTCACATGTTCCTTGTGATATTAAAGAGAAGTAATAATGCCACATGGATAAAAAGAGAGCTGATCCAATTCCACTTTCCTGTCCACAGCCATTTGAATGTGTCACAATCTTCCAGAGGTCAAAATCATCCCTAAGAACCTTGGGGTTAGATTAACCTTGGTTTCTACCTCTGTGTTTCCCTTTATCTGGAAAACCTTCCATTTCTAGGTTAAAAGCTGGGCACATGTCATTGCCACTGTTTAAACTATGAGAACAGGGAAATCTGAGGCTTTGAGCAGGAGAGAGGTGAGTGTACTGTCTTTGGTATTTAAACAGAAGTCACCTCTTATACAAGAAGAAAGATAAGCAGGGATCAGGAATCAGGATTGATCCAATTCAACACACACCCTGGTCACCTCCACAATTTCCATGGCCCTAGGGCTTCTCTCCTCTGCACCTGCTTGGAGAAGGACCTCTCAGAATCTTCTTCAGGAGAGGGATAAATGAGCTTTAATGAAGGCAGTACAATGCAAAGAGAAGGGTAGGAATGGAGGCAGGGATAGTTTAGAAAAATAATTAAAGGATTTAACTGTTGATTTGGGCAAATCAGAGATTATTTGTGCAATTTGGAAAACACAGATGTAACTGTTGACCAGTGATCATTCCTTTCAATAAACTGCACAGCATGCTTGCCATAAACTTGAAGATGAGAGATCTACCTTCTATTCTCTCTCCCTCTCCCTCTCCCTCTCCCTCTCCCTCTCCCTCTCCCTCTCCCTCTCCCTCTCCCTCTCCCTCTCCCTCTCCCTCCAACTCTCCCTCTCCCTCTCCCTCCCTCTAACTCTCCCTCTCCCTCTCCCTCTTCCTCTCCTTCTCCCAGTGTGTGTTATGTGTGTGTACACAGGTATTCATACACATTTGTGTGTGTGCACGTAGAAGCCAGAGGATAACTTCAGGCACCATCCACATTGTTTTTCTTTGACTGTGTGTGTGACAGTGTATTTTTCACTGCCCTGGAGCTCATCAAATAGGCTAGGCTAGTTGGCCAGGGAACCCCAGGAATCACCATTTCTACCTCCTCAGGGCTGAAATTGTAAGTGCACACTATCATGCCTGGTTTATTTTTCATGTGAATTCTGGTGGTCAAACTCAGATATTTATAATTGAAAGACAAGCACTTTCCTGACTGGGCTGTTTCCCAAGCCCTTTTAAAATCTGATTTAATTGTATTCATTCATTCTCTTTATTTCTTTAGTTCTGGCAATGGAATCCAGGGCCTTGAGTGAAAGTACACTGCCACTGAGGTACACAGTCAGCTCAGAGAATTCTTCCTACCTTGTGTAAGCCTCTGAGACCCAAATGCCTCTTTACCTTGTCATTGTTAGCCTCTGACACAGATTTCCAGGTACACTCATACACACTCACTAATACTTGGTTGGCCAATTGTTAGCTGACCAAGTTTTTTTAAATTATTGTTGTTTTCATAAATTTATTTTGTTTTGTTTTACAACTTGTCATTCTATGTAACCCAGACTGGCCTTGAACTCAAAGTTTTCCCACCTCAGTCTATGGTGTACCAGGATTGCATGTGTACATCCCACCACCATGACTAACTTTGCTGGAAGTTTTTTTTTGGGGGGGGGGGGATGTTTGTTTGCTTGATTTTTATTGCGGGGGGGGTGTTCCTTTAATTTTTATCTATGTGTTTGTCTGCATGAGTTTATGTGTGCTCTGTGCATGGAAATGACCACAAAGACCAGAGGGTGTCCTGGCTGTGTGATCTGGACCCCCTGATACTGGAGTTACAAGTGGTTATGAATTGCCTGATGTGGGTCCTCTTGCAGTAAACACTTTTTACCTCTGAGCCACCTCTCCAGTCTTACTGGACATTTTGAATCCCAAGAGAAAAATGAGATTAAGAAGAGTGTGGTAGACCAGTTAGACGGAGATGAGCACACAGTCTTATGCCCGTTTACTGGGACAATCAGTCCTTGAAAAGCATAGGAGTACAAGGATGGCCACCTCCATGCCAGTATACTTAAAGATAAGAAAGGTGGATAGTGGCCTAGCATGGATGAGACTTGCTCAAGAGAGGTCAAAACCTGGTGAAGAGCACGGTGTGGCCCCAGTACAAATTTTATTCTAAGTACAGTGGATACTGTCAGGATATTTTTAACAAAGGAAATGGTAACACCTGTTTTTGTGTTTTAAAAGGCCATTCTGGTTGCTTTAAGGTTGGAATTAATCATGTGGGTGGAAACATAAGAGAAGTTGGAAAGTGGATATATTTTATTCTCCTACAATTCTGTGATAGCATAAATGTTCCCCCAGAAGCGGAATTGTTAGTACGATAACTGATAAGACTGTACAAACACAGACATTCACATGCACAAACTGTAACACGGCCTTCATGGTGTGCCCTTGAAGAGAAGAAAACAGCTTGTCTCCTACTGGACTCCTGTACGAGTAGGGCTGATAAAAGGCGTTTTAAATTCCTTTCCCCCTTGGATCATTCACGAATATGTTACTCGTAATTGCTGAGGCCCTTTCTCAACAGGAAGAGAGTTGCCCAGCATGAAGTTCATGCCTGTCAGAAACACAAAGAAAATGGTGAAGCTGAAGAGATAAATGGGGTGAAAATTGTTCACCCCACCTCCTACCCTCTGAGGAGCAGCTGGGCCTCCCAAGTTGTAAGGCTACAGAGAGACTAAAGAAAACATCCTGGCCTTTATAAAACCTTCAGGAAGTTGATCACCATGCTAGGGAGGCCAGAGCCTTGCACCTTCAGAATGCCCATGCTGTCAGGAATCACCACTGTCTTCATGTCAAACACAGTTAGAATTGTAGTGTCTAGGAGGATGCATTGGTTATTATTTCTTTCAAGAGGAATTCCAGACAAAATACATGGCAGCCAGTCTAGCACAGGTCCTTTCAAAGAATGTTTTAGTAACCATGGACATATTCAATAAGCTCTTTGATTTCATCCCATTATCTCCTCCCATTTTTAAAACAAGAGTTTCAAGTGCCTTCTGCTATTTTATTTAAATAAAACTATTGATAGTAGTGATAGTGGTCAACCTAAGGTAGCTCCAGTTCCCATGCTTCTTGATCCTCTTCACGGTTTTCACTTGCCTGGTCCCTCTTCAGAACCTTCTGGATGCAGAGTGAACCCAACACTACTAAAAGTGAAAGTTCTCTCTCAGTCAGAACCTAAGTCCAAATTTGTCATAGGAATTTTAGGGAGTCCCATCTGGGGCATCAGATGATATCAGGAGAATTGGAATCCCCTCCCAGAGTTCTTAGTCTCACTAGTAAAGGAATTTAAGAATGGACACATATAGAAGCTTGAGAAGAATTATTATTATTTAAAAGAAAAACTCCCAGGGTGTGCAGGCTACAAATCTCAGCAGCTGCCTGGAGGAAGGGGGGAGGAGGAGGGAGGGGGAGAGGGAGGGAGGGGGAGAGGGAGGGAGGGGGAGGAAGTGGGGACAGGGAGGGGAGCCATGCCTTTTATGCTGGCCTGTAGGTCAGACACATGGTAGATTAGCAGCCACATGTGGGAGAGGAAACCACCTTAGAGAAAGAGTAAGAAATCCCAGGGGCGGGGAATCGGAAGTGTTAGGGGAAGAACGATTAAAGCAGTGATAGAAAAGTCACACTTAAAAAGGTGGAGAGACTAACAAAGCCGTGTGGCTGTATTCTGTAAGAGTGTGTGATGGGGGCAGGAATTCAAGAAAGGAGAAGATCAGCATCTCATTAAAGCTAAAATTCTTCCGCCATCTCTCTAGCATGACTGAAAGTGTGCAGCCATCCCAGTGGCAGTCCCTTAGCCAGGTCGTTGACCCAGCCCAAATGGAATGCTAGGACTCCACTTGGGCCTGAGGTCCTGTTCGTCTGATCAGAAGAGTGTTTTCTTAATGGGTCTTTATCAGCACACTAACGAACTGGTGAGGCATGGCTGTGGCTGTATCATATGGTTCCATATAGGTCTCATAGAAGAAAGGTACAAATGGTTAGACTGTTCACAAGCAATAATTAAATGTAATGAGGACAATGCTTAATCTAAAGAGAAGGATGTTCCCAAACAGAAGAAGCGACTCCACCGACAATGGAGCCATCCTCAAAGGGAATGTGCCCTGTAGCACTCAGCACAGTTTTTCTTCCTCGCCAAGGCAAAAAGAAACTCACACTTCATAAGATCCAAAGTTGACATCATGGAAGTTGAAAATACAATAGTGTTTGAGGCAAAAGAGGGAAGAGGGCTAGTTAATAGGTACTTAATTATAGTTGAAAGAGCTCAGGATTGGGCTGGACAATAGTCTGACTATAGGTAATAACAATATACTGTGTATAGAGTTTAAAGTTAGACGGAAGGGTTTTTGTTTTCACCAGAAAGACCTGGTAAATATTTGAGGAGGTAGACATGTTTAACATGATTGAAATGCATACATGTCAGAACATCACATGACATCCCATAAACATATATAGTGATATATTGTGTACCCTAATAAACTTGCCTGAGGATCAGAGGACAGAATGAGCCACTAGATTAGACACAGAGCCAGGCAGTGGTGGCATACACCTTTAATCCCAGCACTTGAGATCTCAAGCCTTTGCTTGAAATGCACACACACCTTTAATCCCAGAAGTAATATGGCAGGGCAGAGAAAGGTATATAAGGCATGAGGAAACAGGAATTTACTCTCTTTAGGCTGAGGATTTCACAGAGGTAAGAACTAGTGGCTAGCTCTGATCCTCAGGCAAGCTTATTAGGGTACATAATATATCACCCACAAACATGGGCAAGTTTTATGTGTTGCCTTTAAAAGGTAAAATACAATTAAGAGAGATACAGGATCCAACCTCCTCCTTTCATGAATGGGGAAGCTGAGGTACAGTGTAAGAAGTAAATTGTTGTGGCTCATTTTCATGAGGTAGACTTAGAGTTCATCAGCATTGCAGACAAGCAGGCAGCACTGGGCTCCTCCCCCTACTGACAGCTGGTGCCTGCTGGTCTTCTGGAGCTGGGAAGTTGTCAGTCAGCCATGTGACCAACTCTAAGATGAGAAAGGGACACAGACTCAAGGCCCAAATTGTTCATTAGATAATGGCTTGTGTCTTAAACTAATAAGAAGGGGGGTTGGGGAAGGGGATAAGCCCTAAACTATGGGAGAAGAGGACAGGAGTTTCTTATAATTGGGAACTTTACAGACCATTGCCTTGTGCCAAATCAGTATGTCATTGACTTATATCTCTGCTGGTGTCCCTTTCTCAGAGTGGAATATTAAAAACAGCTTCCTTTTCACTGTCTCTTGAATTTACTATTACTTGTTTCCAACTCCAGGAAGCAGAGGTTCCTTGTCCTGGGTCATATGTAGGTGGGGGACACAGCCGGCTGTTGAACCAGGGTCTCCTAACTCTTGGCTCCTTTGGTGAACTTTTTCTCTCCTCTACAGTTTCTTAGATCTTACATTCCAGCTCGGCTTGGAGCTACCAATGTTGTAATTCAGGGTCTACTTGGGGAAGGAGGAGTCACAGCTTGCACCTGAAGCGACGTTCAGCCACTCATTCCCAATAAGCCACTTTTTTAAAAGCAAATTAATAGTAGAGAACAGAAAAGGGAGATTTATTCAATGTGGCCACATTGGGAAGAGGGACAAAGAGGCCCAAGTGACTTCCCTTTTCAGTGCCTTCAGGAGTCCTGAAGAAAGACTGAAGTTTAAACAGAGGGCCAAGGGCATGCAGATCTAAGTGGTCCTGGTCAAAGTGTGGTCCCACCCATCATTGACTTGTCCTGGTCTGGGCTTCAGTCTTGCCCTAGAAGTTGGTCTAATAAGGTGTTAGAACTGTGTCAAATTTCTTTTCCAGAAATAAGCTTTCCACTCTGACTGGTGCCTTTTCTTTCTCCCAGCATGAGATACTAGGGAAATTGTCATTTCTTTGGCTCCAATAGATGGAAGGGTATAAGTTCTATTTAGAATATCTTTACTTCTGCCAGTCCAGTTACATAGGGACCCTTTGAAGAGAGGTGGCAAGAAAGTCATAGTCCTAAAACATGTGGAAGACTACAGCAGGGTACCTGAGATGATAGAAAAGTCTTTATTTCCCACAGATCCACAGCCCCTGCTATGACAGCTCCATAGTGCTGCTGTCCTTGGAGGCTTGCTATGGGTGCAATCCTACACTGAACATTTTCATAAAGTATCTATAGATCACACAGAACTCTGATATAGTCAGAGAAGTAATTTCATAAACTAGTTAAGATATGGACTCCAGAGAAAGACAGCTCACACTCAAATCCCATGTGCCCTGTTTGTCCTGTTCAACTGCTCTTATACACAGCTTAGTTTCCTCCTTAAAAATGGAATAATACTGAAAAAATAATTGAAAAAGTTATGACAATGAAGTAGGTAAATTCACATGAAGTACTTAGGAAAGCGCCTGTCACATGATAAGTGCTCAGTTAAGATAAAGAAAAGAAAGCAAATAGAAAGCAGAAATTTTTAAATTGCAGCATTCAGAAGAGCAGTATATGAGTGTACTCTACATGATACCCCAAATTGTTATTAGCTCCCTTGCTAGGTCATCATCTCCTTCTGGGCAGACTGTCATGTAACTTTCCCTCTGGATTCCCTATGTTGTCAGTCTGGAGCACACTGATTCTCTGCAGGCAGCAAGAGAGGGTTGGAGTGGATGCCAAGGCATCGACACCACCCTCTTTCTGTTTTCCTGTCTGCCCTTTCTGCTTCTTCCCTCACTGATGTGTAATATCATTCTGTATGCTGTGAATATGTGTTGCTCTGATTAGTTGATAAATAAAGCTGTTTGGCCAATGGTGAGGCAGAATAAGGTTAGATGGAACATTCTAACTAGAAAGAGAGGAAGAAGAAAGACAGAGCAGAGATGCTGCTAGCTGCTGCCAGGAGAAGAAAGATGTAAAGTACTGGTAAGTCACAAGCCACATGGCAAAGTATAGATTTACAGAAATAGGTTAATTTAAAATGTAAGAGCTGGCTAGCAAGAAGCCCGAGCCATTGGGCCATATAGTCTAAAAATAATATAAGCTTCTGTGTGTTTATTTGGGTCTGAGTGGCTACAGGACTGGGCAGGACACAGGAAAACTTTCAGCTACACCTCACTCTCCCCACCACCCAGTCACTGCTGTTATAGCCTCATGCAGGTCTCATACCTTTGAGAAACAGGCTCCACATTTCCATGACTCTTGCTTTTTACTCAGGTGAGTCTCTCTACCTGGAACAACTCACATTCCTATTTTCACTAACAGCCAGCATCCACATTCTTAGCCCTGACCAGAAGCAGTCCTTCCCTGGTGGAATCAGGCTGATAACCCAGAGATGGTTCCTGGCCTCAGCAGGAGATGAGTCTGTTCCCATTTCTGACACTTCCACACTCTGTAATTTAAGAAAATAACTTTCCTTCTTTGAGATCATGCTGTTACCTAGGCAAGGGGACTGGCATCTTCCTTACGATATTGGATAATGATTGACACAACACAGACAAAACTATCTGACATATGATAGATTTCAAGAAGTAATAGGCATTATGACCATGTTGGCTGCCTCCTCGCCTCTCCTCCCCCACCGTGTGTGTGTGTGTGTGTGTGTGTGTGTGTGTGTGTGTGTGTGTGTGTGTGTGTGTGTTAGAGAGAAAGACAGAGAGAGAGAGACAGAGACAGACAGAGAGAAAGAGAGAGATTTGGGCCTGAATCTAAAGGCTTACATATGCAGGCTTCATCTCTACTACTGTTTTTATTTTATTTGGAAATACTGCATTTATGTTATTTGTTTGTGGGGTGTGTGTGCATGTTACAGCATGTGTCATAGGTCACAGGACAACTTGTAAGAGCCGGTTAGCTCTCTCCACCATGTGGGTCCTGGTGACTGAACTCAGATCAACAGGCAAAACAAGCACCTTTACTGTTGAGCCATCTCACTGGCTCTTTTTTTTTAACTTTTTATTTGGAGCTAGGGCCTCACTAAATCACTCAGGGTGGTTTTGAACTCCCTTTGTAGTCTAGGCTGATCTTGAACTTAAGATCCTTCTATCTCAACACCCAAGTATAAATAGCTGAGAATGTAGGCCTTTCCTACCAGACCTGGCTTCATCCCATTTTCCATATGATATTTTCTCATAATCTATTAGATTCATGACATGCTGTCCAACTGTGTTTTCATATATGCCTCACACACTAGACTATGAACACTATAGATGTCCCAAAGTCAGGCTGGTGACATCTCTGGTATCTGGTGACATCTCTGGTATATAGCACAGTGTCTGATACAAAGTGGATACTCCATGTCTGTTCATTAAAGTGACTGATACTATTACTGGTTTATTTATTCATCCACAGACAGAACTATAGAAAAGATAATGATTTCAATGGACATATGACCCTACAAAGAATCATAGTAATACATACAGGCATTAAACAATCCCCTACATCTGTGGTTTTCCAGCTTTCTGTGGTATCAGACTCTCCTACAGAGTTCAATCCTAGAGTTCCTGATTCAGTAGGTCTAGTAGGTCTTGATGACTTGCATTTCCAGCTAGTTCCCTGGTGTGGTTGGTCCATGGCCTGCTCTGTGTGAACTACTGCCTGAAATGATGAGTTAGAAAAAACCCACCTCCCACACTCCCCAATTACTTATCTTGGTTATTTGGTCACAGTGATGGAAAAGTCTAACATACCTAGTTATCACCCACTAGAAGACACCTCTTGATGTTCTTACAACTCCTACATTGTCTTGCTAAGGACCAAGTTTCCAACACAGGAATCCTTGGGGAATCACTCTAATCACATCTAAACCACAGTTGCTGTTAATCACTCACAGTGATGATATAAGCCAGAAGCTGGTGCTGGAAAAAGCAGTAACTCCTCAGCTCCATTTCCTCACTTATAACTTGGAGAAGAATCAAGTGGAGCAGCAGGTGTGATAGTCCTCTCAGGGTTGAGGGAGTCCAACACCAAAGGCTCCAACCATTACACAGACTGGGGTGCACACAGGATAGGAGTAAAGCATTGGTACAGTCAGAGTGAGGGAAATGGTTATGCCATCCTAACACACACACACACACACACACACACACACACACACACACACACATGCAAAACCCTGAAGAAGACCTTGGCCAAAGCTTCAGATAAAGAAGAAAGAGTGAAGGTGCCTAAGCTAGGAACACAAATGTGTGAATGATTGTGACAGGTCAGAGAGCTGGAGACCTTGACCAATGTTCCTTCCAGAGTTCCCAATTCTATTTCCTGGCTGTGTGCAAGTGTATCAGGGCAGTGCTCCCCATGAGGCTTGCCAGACAAAGGCTTTGTAATAACCTACACTCAGGCCAGGAAACCACACACAGAATTTTAAGTAAGAACTGGACTTCTCAGCATGTGGAAAATCTTCATTGCTTTTATAACTTTTTTTAAAGCTGAGAATTAAAAGATTAAAAATAAAAAGACCCTCTTCTGCATTTCATTGTTCTTCATCTCAAGCCTACAAACAGTGCTGTTTATAACTGAGCCTCACAGACCAGTTTCCTTGTCCCTACTTACACAGGTCTTAGATATGAACCATGGGATCTATACCAGGAGCCTTGGATGACCCTCCTCTATCTACGCAACTCTTTCTCAAATACAAAGAATCAGCTGAAGCAGTCTACCATCAGAGCTTTTGCTTTTAGCCATGAGGTCACCACACAAGGGCAATGGAACCATTTGTGGGGATTGTATCAAGTACTATGAAATGTAATGTTTTGGCCTTAGTCCAGGTAGTTGTCTAGTTCTCTCTCCTTTTACCAAAGTTAACACTGGAAAAACTGCAGAAGCAGGAGAAAAACACAGGTACCAAGAATACCAACAATAAAGTGCAAGCCTCTTGGGAATGCTGTCTGAGACTGGCATGTGCCAAGGAGACAGGGCAGTTGCATAAAATGCTGTAGACGAGGTGGAACCAGCCAGGGTCTGGTATGGATGCTTTAGAATTCGTTCCCCTCCTTCTTCTCTGTCTTGGACAAGCCACTGCCCATCCTTTCCCAGTTCAGCCAGGCCAACATCCGTGCAGCAGGCAAGCCCTGCCAGGCCGAGAGGATGAAAACAGGTTGGGGCTGCTTTGTCCTCGCTTTTCACACTCCACCCAGACCCTCCCAAACCCAGGGCTAGTGGACAAAACCTAAAGAAAATGCCCTTTCCTTATGCCTACAAATTTCAAAATAAAACTCCAAAACTGGTGTAGGGGCCCTGGGATTCATGTTCCCATCTCTTTGAGAGAGACTTTGGGGGTTCTTCCTGAAGAGCACAGCTAGTGGTCTTTCATCTATAGGGTAGACATCACTACTTCTACATTGTGGATCATAGAGATTAAGTGACTTATCCAAGGTCACACAGATATTAAGATACAGAGTTGGGATTCCAAGGAATGTCAGATTGGCTTTAGAGCCCAGGTAAGTAGTTTGAAGAATGTTCCCCTCTATCAAGGAAGTCTTGCTGTCCTCATCAACCGACCAAGGAGCTTCAGGAGGTATGCACATGAAGCAGTGAGGGAGAGAAGGGACACCTACCTCCCTAGCAGATCAGCTGACCAGACCCTGGCAACCAATAGGGTAACAAAACACTCACACCCTCTCCTATGGGACAGACACCTGACCTTGACCTTTTCCCCAGTATACACTATCAAAGAGTTTGATTGATAGGCTCAGGAAAATAGTGTGTCATAAATAAAATCGGATTTGAAGATATAGTTGCTGTGATGAAAGAAAACAGAAGAATGCCTGAAGCAGAAGAGTCAAAAAGAAGTGTGGTGCATACACTGAAGGAGATACAGGGAGAATTATTGGTAATCTGAAGAAGGCATTGGGCATCAACAAACAATACCAAGTAGAAATGTTACGTGTAAACAATACAAATTCTCAAAGTAAACAACACAATCAGCGGAATAAATTACAAGCTGACGTTGACTGAAGCAAAACAAAATTAACTAGTAAATTGTTCTGAGGGAATGATAGACAAACATATAAAGGAAAGCTAAGAGATATTAAAGATAGAATCAGTTTTATGTAACATAAGAAACATAAAAAGAAAAAGAAGGTAGAAAAAGAGCAATCTCTAACTCTGTCTAGGAAACTCAGGGAAAGCTTAGTCACTGTTCTATTGCTGTGGAGAGACCATGGCAGCTCTTGTAAAAGACAGCATTTAACTGGAGCTGGCTTACAGTTTCAGAAATTTAGTCATTATCATTATGGTGGGAAGCATGGTCATATGCAGGCAGACATGGTGCTGGAGAAGAAGCTGAGAGTTCTACATGCACATCCACAGACAGGAGGAAGAGACACTCTAGATTTGGTATGGGCTTTTTGAAACCTCAAAGCCCACCCCCCAGTGACTCACTTCCTCCAAGGCCACACCTCCTAGTCCTGTCAAATATTGCCACTCTCTAGTGACCAAGTATTCAAATATATAAGTCTATGGGAGCCATTCTCGTTCAAGTCATCACAGAAGGGATTCAACCCAAGCCATTAAAGATAGCAGGACTTGGTCAGGTGGGCATGAATAGGAAATACATTCCAGGCAGAGAAAAATGAGACCTCAAATGCAAGGAGTCGTGAATGGAAATAAGGAATGTCATCTGAGCATGTAGGTTGGGGTGTCTGGAGTAATGGCTATGTGAAGATCCATGAAGGGTGATGTCAAAGTGCAAGAGGCAAGTAAGGATCAGATCAGCACCACTCTTGAATGTTTTCCTCCACTCAAACTATGAGAAAACTAAGCCAGGCTCTGACGGAGTAGGTGAGTTGCCTTACCCAGCACCAGGGCTTCCTACTCCTCATCTTCCAGTGCAAGGGTCGCTCTGAGCTCTTTCAGCTTGAAAATCCCAGTATTTGGTAAAGTGGTTTAAAGATTTGAGAGCAAAAGACTGGGAGTATAGTTCAGTGGTAGGGTACTTACCCAGCATGCTCAAGACCCCTGCATTTGAGGATGAGGATGATGATGATGATGATGAAAGTAAATAAGAATGGAGAGTAAATGGGCTATGAGTTCACATTTGGTGGGTTTTCTGAAACTGGGATAGTGTAAATGACAATGAGTCATCTGAGGTTAAAAGTAAGATCGAACCTAAAGACAGAAATTTGAGACTCAGTATTTAGAGGACTGTGCTTTTGAGGGAGTGATAGGGTTGTAACAGTAACACCCCACACAACATTGGGTAAGCATTTTCTCAGGGTAGAAATCCAAAGTTAAGAGTAGGAACTTTCGATTTCAGATATCCAAAGGAGAGTCTTTCATCTATAGGGTAGACATTGCTACTTCTACATTGTAGATTTTAGCGGTTAAGTGACTTATCCAAGGTCACAGAGATATTAAGATACAGAGTTGGGATTCCAAGGAATGTCAGATTGGCTTTAGAGCCCAGGTAAGTAAGAACCAGACTGAAGACTGACTCAGCAGTGGTCAGTCTCACTCTTGCTCTCTCAAAGCCCAGCTCTGAAAGAGAGTCAGAAGGGAAAGTCCATGTCATCATCCTAAGAAGCTTGAGAGCTATTGAGCTGGGCATTTGATGAGAAGAGCAAACACTGAACTGCAAGTCAGAAGCACTGACTCCTAGAAGGAGCTTTGTCATACTTGCTGTGTGGCTGTGATCAAGTTACTTCTCCAGTATGGTCCCCATTTTCTCTGCAGATTGAAGACTGTGGGAATTTCAGATCTCTGTGCCTGACAGCAGGGTTTCTCCTAAACACCAAAGCCTCACCCACCAAGACTGGCAGCCTCCATTTTTTTTTCCTCCCAATGCCTTTCCTCCATTCCATTCATGCCAACCATTCTAGCTTGGGTTTCCCAGCTGAGGACTGGGTGTGGATTGTTTGAGAAGACATATGGTATCCTGGTGCAGCCGAGAGTCCATCGTAAGGGGAAACCATTGTTCATTCATCTGGACCGAGCAACATTCTTTATGCAAGAATAACTCTTGATTAAAGGGTGGGTTTTAATGGAAACTAATTAGGCAAACTCTTTAGCCTGGGCATAATGATCAAATGAGCTGTCACGCCGTACCTGATACAATGATCTCACCCGCTACAAGATTTTATTCCTTAGCAATTACACTCCCACATGGCACTGCGTGCCGTTATTGCCTGGAGCACACATGTCAAATTAAAGAGCAACTTATGCACCTGATATTTAATTATTGCCTAGTACTACAGACACCCGGGGAATGTCAAAGTGAGCAGTCTTGCTTGGGAGAAACGAAACTGAAATCTTCTGTAAGAAAGTGAAAACATAGGAATAAAATATGTATAGGCCACTATAGTTTCCTATTCAGCCATCTTACAATTCACAGTTACAAAATCCGATCTCCCGGATCTTGAATAATTCACTGTTTTTTTTTTTTTTTTTCCTTCAGCACAAAAAAAAATCAGCAGAAGGAATGTTGCGGATAAAGACGCCAGGTCTATTGGTATTTGTTTACTGCTGTGACTGATGGAGTCTAGACCTGGTCAAAGTGGAGTTCCCTGTGCAAACGATTCTTTCCCTAACAGGTTCTGACAGGAAAGAAGGTGCCTCGCACGCCTCGCTAGCCCAAAGGGAAATGTTTGCCCTCAAGGCTGAGCACTCAGAAAGTCCCATCGTGCACTGCAGTCACACACGGTAACGAACCTAAGATTTGACCAAAGCTTCTCCCCAGTGCGCTGGCCGAAGTCTGGGAGGGCAAGAAGTCATTGAGTTGTCAGGATCTATCCCAACTTGTGCCATATATTAGGATAATGTGGGAAACTTTGCAAACATGTTGATGCTTGGAGCACTATTGCAAACTAAAGTCTAGATAGGAGTAACTTTTAAACTAAAGTCTACATAGGAGTAACTTCTAAAGGCCTCTGGAGCGATTCTTGTACCTAAGTACAACTGGGAGTCACTGGTCCAGATAGTCACCAGTCAGACAAGGGGGCCCTTGGTGTCATGAGAGCTGCTTTCTACCCTTGAACTCTTGTGACTCTGTGTCTTTGAGTGTGCTGTCTTGCTTCTTCAGCTTCGCAAAGTCTTCTGGGAAATAGCAGCCAGCATGGGGTCAAGAGGGGGATGGTAAGGGAAGAGAAGGTAGGACATGTTTGACTATAGATTAAATCTACCTTCTTTTCAGAGACTCCGAGCCTGCAATGGCCTTCTTCATCCCTCTTTCTACCTGAAGGATCTCTGTTTATCTTCAACATCAAGGACTAAGGCTGCTTTCCCCACGAAGTCTCCCACGATTGCCTCGGGAAGAACTATACATCTGTCAGGAGCCACATTCTGTGAAAGACCACTGAACCAATCTGCCCTCCTCGGTGGGAGTTCAAGATGGGGAGCCTCATGTCTCCAGCAACCATCTGTGTTCCCAGCTGAGCAGATTCTGAGAGTCGTCTTGGTCCTTTATCTCCCAGATGAAGAAATTCAATTACCGGTTATCAGGGCTGTACCGCCTAATACTAAAAGGCCTTAATAAGTGTGTTTTGTATTTAGTAAACTGCACAGCTTGTGAAAACCCCCTCCAAACATCTGGCAGGAGGCCCAGCAGAGGTAAGGCTGGAGCCTCTAATGATGGCAACATGTAAACAAGTGTTTTGTTTCAACTGATAGTCATTAACTTCCAGTGTCAGCCATATCCCCAGAGGTTGCTTCCTCATTCTTGCAAAGGCTTCTGAGAAATAGCAGCTGAGGTGGGGCCTGGAAGCTAGAAAGAAGCAGGATGCATCTGCTGATGAAGAGAAGGTATACCTTCCTGTCAGGGATTTTGAGGCTAGGTGAGGGGTGGAAACCCAGTGGTGACATTGTCTGTTTGACCTAGGGCAAGAAGCCTCAGTTTCTCCATTTATGCAAGAGTGCTTTGCAGAACAGTTGGAGAGTTGGAGAAAACATGCCTCAGTAAGAGTCCTGACTCAACAGTTAATAAGTCAAATCTTTAGAGACATTCTCCTTTGTAAAAGAATAAATTAAATAAATAAATAAATAGATCTATATTTACTTTTTTAATTATATATGTGCATGTACATGTGGGCATTTGCATATTAGTAGAGCTATCTGTGAAGGCCAGAAGAGGGTGTTAAATAACCTGGACCTGGAGTCACAGACAATGGTGAGCTACCACTTTGGCACAGTATCATGTGCTCTTAACCCCTGAGTCGGTCTGGAGACATTCTTAACAGGAGGTCTAAAGCTATCAGAGAAGCCCTTGCCCAAATCAGTGAGTCAAGGCTCTTGGCCCTGAAGTCCATGGTTTCTGTGCACATAAAAAACGTTAATTAAAGCCCATAGGGGCACAGCTAGATCTTTTTTCTGTCTAGCCTTCAGCAAACGACAGCCCTGAGAGATCCTCCACACTCTAACTCATATCCAAGCAGCCATTTACACAATAACCACTCACTGAATGGGTACCAGATTTTGAGTGCTATGTATAAGGGATACGGAGACTGGAGTGATGGCTCCATCTGTAAAGTCTATGCTACACAAGCATGAGAACCAAGGTCCATTCGCTAGAACCTATGGTGGGTGAGGGTGGGGGGAGAAAGTTAAATGTGGTGGTGCATACCTGTATCCCAGCTCTAGGAAAGCAGAGAGAGGAAGCCCTCTGGAGTTTGATTGTTAGGCAGTCTAGCCAATCAGTGAGCTTGAGGGTCAGTGAGAGACCTTGTCTCAAAAATAAAGTTTGGAGAAATTGAGGAGGACACTTAGCATCAACCTCTGGATTCCACATACACGTGCAGTGGGGCGGGGGGGTCACAAAGGATACAAATCTCAGCTCACTAGAAGGGAGATAGATGCTGAGGCCAACTTGGTGGGAGGGTGTTATTTAAGGAAGTGTTTCTGTGTAGTGCAGTATTGTTGGTTCCCTCTAAAGTTCACATGCTGAAGCTTCAATTCCATCTGTGCTGACATAGCATCTTTAGGGAGGGAATGAAGGTTAAATATGAGTGGAACTGTAATTTCACAAGGCTGCTCTTCTAATAAGAACTGCAAAAGAGAGACCAAAATCCGTGTTCATGTACACATGGAGAGGAAAGGCCGCATGAGGTACAGGCAGAAGGCTGCCACCTGCTAGCCAGGAAAGGGGCCTCATCAGAAAGTAGCCTGCCTACTTCTTGACCTCCAACCTCTAGAACTGTGAGAAAATAAATGTCTGTTTCTAAAGCCAAAAAGTAAGTAATGCTCCTTTACAACAGCCCAGACAGCACCAGGAGACAGGGAAGTAGGAAACAGGAGAGGTGGGCACAACCATGACAGAATCTAAAGAGCTCAGCGGGAAGATGCCCTGAGCTGGGGTGCCACCCACAGTGTCCTGGGGCCCCTAGATTCTTAGGAACTGGAAGCAGGATTTCCCCCAGAGATGAGTTACCCTGGAAGGTCAGCTCTCTTCTGCTAAAAGAATCCTAAAGGAGGCTGACAGGACCCGACATGTTGAAGCATCTAGTCACAGTGTAGTCCCACAGAGTGAGAAAACCCTTTCCCTATACCCACTGTGGTCCAGCAGCTCCAAGGTATCATTGCACTGATCTCCACAGGACTCCTGAAGAGGATGTCCATTCCCCAAAATAGGTTTAATAATGTGCCCAAAGCCAGAGTTCACAAAATAGCGAAGTCAGAACAGAGAGAGGACCTTTCCCCTAGTGCCATCCTCTTACCTTGATAGGAAATCCCAAAGATCCTGCAACAAGCACTCCTTGTCCTCCTCCAACAGGCTATTGTCCCATGACACATGTACCTTTCAACACAGCTACATAAAGAAGAATGGAATTGGGCTGTCAAGGTTGAAATGGCTCAGCCATGGGAGATTGTCGCCAAGCCTGATGGTCTGAGTCCATACCCAGGGCCCATATGGTAGAAGAAAAGAGCTAACTTTCACAGACTGTCCTCCAATTTACAAACACACACAAATAAATGAAAGTAAAGCAAATTTTTAAATGTTAAAAAGGAATGAAAGTGTCACCTGTAAAAATAGATACAACTAGAGATCATCGTATTAAGCAAAATAAACTAGATTCAAGAAGACAAATATTTCATGTTGTCTCCATTGCAAAATCTAGATCTAAATATATATATACATTATATATAGTATGTGTGCAGATATTGGGTGTGTGTATGCATACATATATGTATGCATACACATACTTTCACATACATATACACACACACACTTTCACTTGTGAGAAAACAGGAGAAGAACTATGCAGGAAAAATGGAGTCTAAAGGTAGAGAAGATGAAAAATGGAAGGGTAAAGGAGATAAAGTGATTTGTAATATGTAATCTAGATTTAAATAAATACTATGTATATATGTGTATGTATGTATACACACACACACACACACACACACACACACATAAATATGACAAAGTATCTTCCACAGAAAAGGGGGATCAGTAAGAGGGGAAGGGACATCAGAGAGTAATGGGATGAATATGGATAAAATGCAATTGTATTCATGCATGAAAATGTCACAATGAAACCCATTGTTCTATAAACAAACCAAAAAATGAATAATAATATATAGGAAAGTGGAGAGAAGTGTGTGCAATAGGGTGACTAAATATGATCAAGGAGCCTTGTAAACATGAATGAAACATTACAGTGAAGCCCATTACTCTGTTAAACTAATATAAGTTAACAAATTTTTAGTAAATAAAGTCTCTACATCACTTTGCCTTCAAGCAATCATACCAGTTGATACTTCTCATCTACCTTATCCCAGGTGCAGTTTTCAAACATCACATGAATTATCCATTCATCTTGGTTCTTAGAAGTATTTTTTTCATCATTCCCATTTTTAAAATTGTATCTTTTTAGACAAGTTCTCCCTGTGTTGTCAGATGAGTCTCCAAGTCCTGAGCTTACATGACCCTACTATGTCATCTTCCCAAGAGGCTGGAATACTGGTATGCACCATCAAGTTTGGTATCATTCCAATTTTGCTAATAAAAAAGCTTTTAAATTACTCAACCAGGGCTTAAATGTAAAGGTCAGGTTCCAAATTCAGTGCCTATGTTAATACCTGGAGAATAGGACAAGACCTTCCCTAACAGCAAAGCTCTCACAGGAACTTTCCAAGTAGAATGATGGTTTGCACATGAACATTCTGAATGGACAAAGCTTAAAAGAAAGGCCAAGCACAAAACCTGTTTAGTGCATTGAAGCATTGAGCTCATGAGCCAATTTTGACTCTTTTAATATCTGGATATTAATAAAATGCAAGTTTTTTGTTTTGCTTGAGATGAGGTCTTGTCCTGTTGCCTCAGCTGCCTTGAACTCACAATCATTCTGTCTTGGCCTCCTATGTAGGTGGGATATTTTTTTTTGGTGTGTGTGTGTGTGTGTGTGTGTGTGTGTGTGTGTGTGTGTGTACCACATGCCTACCTCTTACAATACTGTTTTATAAGGATTCAAATGCATGGGGGCAAACTTTCTATTTTCCACCACTATTCTTGGTATAAATACCTGTAAACAACTCTAATTGTGTGCCATGCAGGATATAGACTTCCTGGGAATTACATCACATCCCAGGGCCTCACAACCAACTCTCAAACAGAATGACCAGTGCTCCCATTACTTCCTGAGTCCTGAGGTTTTGTATAAATTGACTGAATAACAGGAAAGTAGCCCTGGACCACCAGGGAGAGCAACATTTCAGGGTGAGAAATGAGGAAAGAGGCTGCAAAGGCCCTGCAGTAGGACAGAGCTGAACAGTGTTCCCAGGGACAGAAGGGCAGCTAGTTGGCAGGACCAAAGAGCAGGGTGGTGACAGAAAAGAATGAGAGTATGGCAATGGCCTAGGAACAGGATGGAGAGAGAAACCGTCCCTTCCGCATCACTGTGAAGGGCTTGTACTTATTGTGTTTTAAATTTATGGCATAGTGGGGGAACCACTGGGGAGCTTTAAACAGGAGCAGAAGGTAGCGTGGTTGAAGAATCTGGGAGGCCACTCTGGTAGCTGAATGAAGAACCAATGGTAGAGAGCAAGATGGAAGCATGGAGGGCCAAATGAGATGACTCGGTACAAAGAATATGCTTGCTGCCAAACCTGAGACCCTGACTTCAATTCCTGGTACCCACACAGTAGAACCCATCCCTGAATGCTATGTTTGGACCTCCACACACACCATAGTATGTATGACCCCCCCCACACACACACACACACTAAATTAACTTATTAAAATTTGATGAAAGAATTAAATTATCCTATTAAAAAATAGAAGCAAGGAGACTCTGTTTACTTTCTACCTGGTGTCTTACTGAACAGTTGAACTCTGATTTCTGATCCTAGCATTGCTGTTCAGCAACTCAGATTACCTCTTTTCTTCCATCCAAAAAGACCCAAGGCTTCTTGGGAAGGTTAATTTTAATTATTATCTCGACACAGTCTGGGATCATCTGGGAAGGGAGTCTCTATAAGGGATGGTCTAAATCAAGGTGGCCTGTGGGTATGTCTATGGTAGGGTTGTCATGATTGCATAATTCCACCCATTATGAGCATACCGTTTCCTGGGTTTAGGCCCTGAACTTACCTGAATTTAGGTGAGAATGTGGGCAGAGGCAGAAATCAAGCAGAGCAACAAGCATGTCTGCATTCATTCTCTCTACTCTGTAGCTGTGACTTAGGTCTTGCCTTAACTTCCCTCAATGACAAACTGTAACCTGGACTTCTAAACTGAACGAAGCCTTTCTCCCCTAAGTTGCTTAATGTCAGGGTAGTTTCTCACACTCAGACACTCTCCAAGACTCAGTCTGTCCTACTGTTAACACTAGAACTATCCTCCCACCTGCCCAACTGACTCTGCACAAATTAAGATAGGATGGGTCTTCTGGGTCCCCAAAGGCAGCACTCTGACTCACAAATATCACTTACAAATCCAAAGATGTCCTAAGATCAATGAGAGCAAAATAGGAGTTAACACTACTGTTTTAGTTAGCATTTTTTAATTGCTATAAAAGACACCATTGACCATGGCAACTATTATAAAAACAATTAATTGGGGAGACTCGCTTACAGTTCCAGAGGTTCAGTCCATTATCATCATGGTGGAGAGCATGGCAGCATGTAGGCAGACATGGTGCTGGAGCTGAGAGTCCTACATCTTGACTCAGAGGTAATAAAAGGTGACTAATACACTGGGCAGTATCCTGAGCATAAGAAACCTCAAAGCCCGCCCCTAAATTGACACACTCCTCTAACAAGGCCATACCCACTCCAACGAAGCCACACCTCCTAATAGTGCCATTCCCTATTGATTATGGGGGCCAAATACATTCAAACCATCACATTCACTCACCAAGCCAGAGCAGAAAACCCGCAGTGATGGATTTTATGAATAGATGGTGTAGTTTGAATGTAATTGGCCCCCATACGCTCATAGGGAGTGGCACTATTAGGAGGTGTGGCTTTGTTGAAGTGGGTATAGCCTTGCTGGAGGAAGTATGTCACTGTGGAGGCCAGCTTTGAGGTATCTTTTGCTCAAGATACAGCTCAGTGTTTCAGTCAACTTCCTGTTGCCTTCCGGTCAAGATGTAGCCAGCACCATGCCTGTCTGAGTGCCGCCGTGCTCCCTGTCATAACAATAATGAACTGAACCTCTGAACTGAGGAGCCACCCCAATTAAATGTTTTCCTTTATAAGAGTTGCTGTGGTCATGGTGTCTCTTCACAGCAATAGGAGCCCTAAGACAGATGGGTTGAAGGTCCCAAATGTTCTTTGTCAGACTGGTTTGGAGGGTCCTCCACAGATAGAAGAGTCATGGGAGAAGTTGCCAGGAAACTGCCACTCAGCAAACATCTCCTTATCTTTCTGGCTGGGATGAACCTAAGGCCCCTTCCTGGGCCATGTGGGACCTGCTGGCTGCCAGGTTCATTTGTTAGTGGCCGGACATTGAACATACAAACTGTGCAATTTCTGTGTTAACCACTACCTCCCAGCCATAATGAGTGCTCATAATTATATTTCATATAAAGCCAGCAATACACTGGCACAGAGTTTGCAAAGGGGCCCTGATTATGAACTGAGCTGAGGAATCCATAGTACAATCCACACAGCCCCACTATCCATGTGGGGTGGGTTTGAATTGACAGGGTGGGTAAGAGATTCTCCTCCTGGGGACATGGGCTCTAGGAGACCAGGAAGGATTTCTGAGATGGGTTCTTCTCTAGGAAAGCCTGATGAAGCCACCAGATCTAGGAGGAAGCAAAGTCTTGAAGTTTTCATTTTCTCAATCTCTCTCCAACTAGGTGATATTTATATTAAAAAACATAATATTCGATACTGTTTTTCTTGGATTTCTTTATGGCAGCTACCCCCTATGCCTAGACTTAGTGATGAGATAATAAAGGATATTTAGACATCTGATATGGAGTCTGACTCTAAGTTGGGCTCTAGAATAAGATCCACTGCTGATCAGCTAGGTCACTCTAACTCACTTTTTTTTAACACATCATCTCTCAGAGCCTTGGTTTCCTTGTCCACAAGGTGGGAGTAGCATTTTGCTAGCTTGGTGCAGAATTGTTCTAAGAACAGAGCAACAGCTGAAACTGAGGCTTCATTTCAGACGTTTTATAGGTGTTTATTCACTTAAATCTCTCAACAACATTCCATATGGATACAAAAGGGTTAAAGACTAAAGACCTTGGTTGGAGGTCATAGAACAGGTTAGCTGAGGAGCCTACATTAAAGCCTGGGCAATCGGAACTCAGTTCTGATGACCTAGCCTGGCACCTGGGACAGAATCAACCAATAAAGGATGGTGATTCTTGTCAGTTCATGACTTGCAGGCCAGCTGTGCATGGATCTTTGTTGCCCTCAACAAATCTGGAGTATGGCTCATGATCTTTATTAAAAGGAAGAAAGATTCCTCTAAGGAACTCAGTACAGGGGAAGCAATGCCTGCTACCCCAAGAAGCTGGCTGCCTAGGCTGTGGAGGAGTCAAGTGCAGTCATTCCATGAGCATACAATTGAAGTAGTAACAACAGGAAAGTGACCTGGGGAGGAAGATCAGAAATCTAGACTCTAGTTCCCAGCTGTCACCTGTCTATCATAGGCTCCTAAGCAAGGGCAGCTGTCCTCTAAGGCATGCCAATGGCAGTGTGAGCTAGCTCTAGAATCCAGATGGAAGGAATAAGACACAAAGGAGAGAAGCCATGATATTGTTTGTGCTGACACTTGGCTTAAGGTAAACAAGGAACTTTGGGTCCCCTTTTGGCCCGGATTCCTTCTCCAGGTCACTCCCCATGTTTGGTTGGTCAGGTTCCTTGTTCAATGCAAGAAACCATGGTAGACACAAGATCAGGGAGCCAGGGTCTCCAGACCAGTTAAAGCCCCCGTCTGGCCTCAATTTGTCCCGTGTGTAAAATCCAGAGGTCAATTAAATTTTAATGCCTCTAACATCTTGAAAATTCAATGTCCCTGAGACTCAATTCACCCATAGCCATAAATTAATATCCTCAGGGCAAACAATTTCATTTAGGTCAAATGATTCCTTGCACATAAACACGAGAGAAATAAAGACACCCCCCATACACACAAAACACACAACACACACACACACACACACACACACCTCTTCTCTCTCTCTGTCTCTGTCTCTGTCTCTGTCTCTGTCTCTGTCTCTGTCTCTCTCTCTCTCTCTCTCTCTCTCTCTCTCTCTCTCTCTCTCTCTCTCTCTCTCACACACACACACACACACACACACACACACACACACACTCACTCACTCCTGGACACTCTTAGTGCTTATAGAACCCACCCCCACCTCAGTCATACACAAAGGCACACAGACAGTCAAGCAGAGGCACAAACACCTGGACTCTCTAAGCTGCTCCTTCCCCCACCCACTCTCTTGCTCCCCCCCCCCCCACCCCTTTCCAACTCCCCTGCTGGGAAACTAAGGGGGGGCCTAGGCTTCCACTGTCAAGTTACCTAAACTGATGGACTGGTGCCACCCAATGGTCAGGATCAGAAGTACATCCTTGGTTTCAAGACCCAAAAGAGATTGGACAGAGCCCAGGGTCATTCAATCCATCTTCCTCCGTCTAGTGAGGCAGTGTCCAGAGCTGCCCTGCATAGACCAGGCTGCCTATGGTCATAAAACTTTTCAAAGGTCAGGGGATTGTCGCTGACACTCTGGGAGGCTTTGGGCCAGGCTGGAGCCTAAAAATATTGGGTGCAAACTGTGTGCTCAGCACCATTCTAGAAGCTTTATCTGCAGTCTCTTTTTCATCCTCACACCTGCTGTCTTTGCAGGGTATGTTTTACTGTCTCTATTTTAAATAGCTACAACCAAGAGGGGTGACTCGGAGACACATCTTCAGTTCTGCCTGATCCAAAAGTCAATGCTCTTTTCAGTAGCCACCTGGTCACTCTGAACGTCAGGTTTGTCCTCTCTACATCTTGGAATCTAATCATTCATTCATTCATTCATTCATTCATTCATTCATTCATTCCTCTAGTGAGTATTATGGAAGATAGGATCCACGTTAGGGACAGAATTCAGAGGGGCACCAAGGTAGGACTTTACGTAGCTCCTAGTCTTAGGAATCAATTATCCCTGTGTCTCTCTGAGTCCCTGAATAGCTCTTCTTGGCTAAGTTGAATAAAGGCCCCGAGAGAAGTCTAAATGGTAAAAGTGAAGAAGCCGCAGCCTGGAGTGGAAGGCATCCAGCCAGTAGAGGAGGAGGGCTGCCAATGTGCTTGCCTAAGGACCCCTTGATCCACATTCTTTTAGTCTGGGACTGCCCGAATCCCGAGCCCAGACACATTCCAGGAAAGAGTGGAAGGAACAGTGGTTATCTGGTTTCAGAGCACTGCCATTTGCGTCACAGGTGAGAGCCTGAAGCAGAGCGGCACATCCGGTGCATAGACATGGTTTGTTGTTCTGCCGCCTGTGGCCGCTGAAGCCCAACTCCAGCCTGTGTTCCCGCTCAGCTGCTCCACCACTGTAGGCCTCCCGGATTCCTACCACCCAAGGCTCCAAACACCCCAAAGTTCACTAGCTCCTGATCTTTGCTTCATTATTTTTAGTAATTCCTGAAAATAGAACTAGAATAATAGAATCCTAGTATGTGAGGTACCAGAAGAAATCACAGTCCAAGCTGTGTGGAAAGAAAAGAGGCCCAGATATAAGGACCTGTCCAAGATATGATATGGCATAGTACCATACAACGCAGTCCATGGACTAACTGGGTGCAGAACTCACATCCCCCTTTCTAGTGTGAAAATCACTTTCTGCCTTTCCTCTTCTTCTTTGTAAAATCGGACAGTGATGGGAGTCTGCATTGATTCTAAGTCATCTTTTTGCATTCCCTTTCCTCTCCAGTTCTCCAATCCAAGTGTCACTAGAGTATAAACCCCCTGAGGACAGAAAGTGTCTATATTTTATCTAGAGTCTTAATTCTGACACAATGATTAATTCTAGGGTGTCAATAAATGCTTAATCCTAGCATGTACATATCAGTATTGGGTGGATAGATGGAGATAATAGATGAATGGAAAGAAGGGAGGGAAATGAAATAGAGGTACTGAACATCTATACCTACATTTTACCTAGTTCTTCTGTCCCAGATTACCCACACAACCTTGCCTATTATCCAAAGTGATATCAGAATGCCTCATTTAAAAAAAAATTGATTCTCTTCTCTGTGAAAGTAGCATTCAAAGCTGGACCTGGTAGCACAGACCTGTCACCCCAGGTACTCAGGAGGCTGAGACAGGAGGGTCACAAGTCCATGAACCATCTGGGCTATGGAGTGAGTTCAAAACCAGACTGGATAATTTGGTAAGACCCTGTCTCAAAATGAAAAGAAGGCTGGAGATATAGCTTTGTGGTAGTGCTCTTTTCTAGCAGGCATGAGACCCTGGGCTCACTCCTAAGCATCACATACAAAAGGCATCTGAAAGTTTCCCTACAATCTAGCGGGTAAATTGGGTATCTTTTACCACATGTACTAAGGACATCAAAGCACACATATACCCACCTTGAACTCCAGGAAACCTTGACAACTCAGCATTCTCTGAATACAGCAGATATGTCTTCAATCTCTTGTTACATTCTTATATCTTCAAATTCCTTTCTGCCAGGCTCAAAGTCAGTTAAAACCCCCACCAGCCAGTTAAGTTCAGTTCAAATGCCACCTCCATGGAGCCTTCCCAATTCTCTGAGATTGCTATGTTCAGAACATGCTGTCTCTGGGCTTTGATAGGCACCATACACCCCTCGTTCTGTCCTTACAAAGTGATCTTGTAGGATTTTCACCTGGGAATCACGGTTGGCCATTTTCTGCCCAACTCTCCCAACATGCTCTCAGCTGCAGAGCTGACACACGAAGTGCTTATTCAGCGTCCCTTGAATTGATGTTCCTCTTACCACACCATATGTTCCAGTTGCCCCTGAGGGTTCAGTTATATTTCATTCTAAAACCACTTAAGTTACTTCCTAGATCGTTATAAACAAGAGTCCTTCAGGAGCTGGACACAGTGTCTCCAAAGAGCCACAGCTTTAGGGCAAGGACAAACTAGGGCTATAGAGCTAAACACAATGCACAAGCAAACAGATACCCCTCACACCAAAGGGAACCTGGGGAATTAACTCGATCTCATGTGTACGAGACTTGGGGAACCAAATTCTGAACAAGATTTATCTTGTAATTGGAGTTGTATATCAAAGAACAATATTCCCGGAAATAGTGAGCCCTCTGGCCATGTGGATATCCAAGCAACAGTTGCAGACAAGAACTGAGGACAAATCAAAGGTCTTGTGAAATTACCTGGGGAACCACAACAATGGTCAGACCGTGATTCACAAGGTCTAGGCCTGCACCAGCCATCTATGATTCTATCAGATCTCCAAGAGTTGCCCAAATGATGTATCAAAATCTGAGTTGACTTCCATTGTCCATTTCAACCTTTCAGTTCAGTGCCTTCATCCCGCTCTTACCTCAAGACCTTTGTCACCATAGAGGTCTTTATTGGTAAAAGATCATTCTATAGCCTTCTCCAATGCTTTCATCCCACACTATGGGTCACTTGGGTCTGGGTAGAGTTTTTATACACACCACCTTCTCAAAGGTCCCCCCAGCATGATAGTGGTCCCTGTGCCCACAGAGGGCACTCATTCACTACAATTTCATCTCCACTAGTTTCTCTCTTCTCTTTGTTCATTTCCCCTTCCCTACCCCCATCATCTACTGATCTCTGGGATCACTTTCCAAATAACCAATGTTTACCCACATTTTTGCCTGAAGGTCTGCATTGGGGGGACCTCTATCTCAGAATCTGTGTTGGAGGACACAATCCAATCTTCACAGTGACAGGCCAAAAGTCAGTGTCTTATGATTACTCATCACTAGATAGGAAATCCAGTTTAACCTTGGGCATAAGACAAACTCGAATGAACCTTTTTCAACACATGCACAAAAGTTGAGAGTCTTCTCTCTGTAGCAACCAACTTAATGATCCCAAGATGAGAACAACCTGAATCACCCAGGGAGTCTGTAAGTCCTTTCTCAAGTGTCTGTGAGGAATAAACTACATGACACAGGTAAAGGCAGTGTGAAAGAGATGGAGCTTGGGATTATGCAGACACAAGCCAAACAATGTCTAAAACAGCTGTTCTCAACCTGTGGGTCACGACCCATTTGAGGGTTAAACGACCCTTTTATAGATGTTGCATGTCAGATGTCCTGTGTACCAGATATTTACATTATGATTCATAACAGTAGCCAAATTACACTTATGAAGTAGCAACAAAAATAATTTTATGGTTGGAAGTCACCACAACATGAGGAACTGTATTAAAGGGTCACAGTGTTTGGAAGGTTGAAGACCACTGGGCTGGTCTAAAAGCATGAAAACTTGGAGAAGCAGTACTGGAGTCTCCTCTAGAGCTTGTGGAGAGAGCCCGAGGCTAATAGCAGTGTGTGGTACTGGATTATTAGTTTCCAGAACGATATGGGGATACATTTCTGTTGTTTTTTTTTTTTTTTTTTTGGTTTTTCGAGACAGGGTTTCTCTGTGTAGCTTTGCGCCTTTTCCTGAAACTCACTTGGTAGCCCAGGCTGGCCTCGAACTCACAGAGATCCGCCTGGCTCTGCCTCCCGAGTGCTGGGATTAAAGGCGTGCGCCACCACCGCCCGGCCATTTCTGTTGTTTTAAACCACCAAATGTGTGGTATTGTCTTACAGCATGTCTGAAAAAATGGATATAAAGGTATTATTGTCCTTGTTGGTTGATGAGGCAATCAAGAATCAGAGAAACACAAGCTACCCAGAGTCACACAGAAAGAGAATGGTGACACCAAGATTGGACCCAGATCTTCCCAACAGCACAGGAGCCACTTCTACCTACCACAGTGAGGGAAATAAGTGGGACGATGTGTCTGACACTGTGCCAAGCACATGATGGACAGTGGGAGGCTGTTCATTTACTTACTCTATCGAAACTCTCTCTCCCCATTTGCCATCCTATCCACTGACCATTGCTAGGTGGCCGAGAGCTAGTTGGATAACCCAGACCCTGTTCATCCTTAAGCTGACATATCATCTTTCTTAGAGTAGGCTTCTGCCTGTGATACAATGGCACACATCTAGAAGGTTCCTAGGGATCAACTTGTCGGATAAGTATTTCAGCACCATGGCAGCTGGTGGAAAAGATAGATTGGAGCCTGTGCCTGGAGTTAATGTCAGTTGGAATTGAAGATGTGCCAGCCTCATCAGGACAGATTCTTTAATTAACCTGCTAATCCTGTCAGGATTGGGTTCACTCTTTTTCTCCAGAAATGTGTTATGTGTCTCTTCTTTCACCACTTTGTCATGTGTTCTATTTCAGACTCAAGGTGTCCTTTAAGGCAGCGCTTTAAAAGACTCTCTGCCCTCCAAGTCAAGCTGTTGGCAAAGTGGCCCCCAAGCACTCCCATTGCGGAGCCATCCCTGCTCTCCTCCAGCACCCGCCCACAGCAGAGGAGAAGTGATCTCAACACAATATCGTCTCACAGAAAAATACCGCATGTCTGTCCCTTTCCTGCACATTGCAAGAGATGAAGGGGGGAAAAGACCCTGGTAGTACAGGCACCTGCTTTGGGGGAGGGGCCATAGAACAAATCTGGTAACTGTAGACTTTCTCAATAGTTGTGTGTTTGTGTGGAAGCCAGAAGACAACCTCAGAGACTTTCTAATTAGGGCGGGCTAACTCAGGGATCCATCTGTCCCCTCCCCAACATGCCTTTTATGCCCACCTATTTTTTTTAATGTTGGTTCTAGGAATCAAACTCATGTCCTCGTGCTTGCCTTGCAAGCGTTTTACCAATTGAGCCATCTCACAAGTACAGAAAACCATAGTAATTTTAGGACCAGAAGAGAATAAAGTCAGAAAATTGTGGTCTGGGGCAATCAGCTCAGGGTCCCCAGTCCCAGACTCCACCCAAATGGCCAGACATAGGAGAAAAGAGTACCCTCTAAGTCCATTTTCTGTTGGCATATATAAGTGCCCTACAGTGATTTATAGTAAATAGTGAAGTCATTCAGTTCATGTTTCTGAAGGCTACAAAGTTCAAGATCAGGCAGCCTCATCTGGTGAGGTCTATACTAGTGAAAGACATACAGAGTTGATACATGGTATCATAGAACACTTGACCTCAGGTCTCTCCTCCACAGTCACATTGGGTTAACACTCCACCCTTATGGCCTCATTTAACTTTAATTACCTCCCAAGGGTCCCATTCCAAACACCACAGCCAGATTAAATTATCAGCCCCTAGTCTATCACCACAGAGATTTTTCAATCTGGGCTTTGATGGAGACATTGAAAGTCGAATCCTTCACACTCTAATAATCCATTTACCTCATACCAAATGGGAAAGTCCCTATGGAAAACCACAATTTTCATTATCCTCTTTGCAAACCCTAGTGTTCCACAAATGGATTCTGCAGCAAAAGCAACACATTTCCAATCTTTAGAACACAAAATGTTAATGAAAAACAAAATTTCAACCAGAAAATTTTTCCCACAAGTTTTTCTTTAAAACTTCAGATCTGGTTGTCCCTTGGCTGCTGGAAGAGGCTCGTAGAAAGAGAATGGATGGGAAAGGAGACATTATTAAGATGGGAGCTCAGATGATGTTGCCTTTTAGTTGAACAGGTTGTGGTCTTCTTACTTTATGTAAGAGCTTAGGGGAGGGGATGTTGCAGTTTGTTTTTCCTGTACATGCATTTAGGGAAAGACTCTTTCAAACCTTCATTTAAAATGGTTGTAAGTTCCAAGGATTCCTCAATCAAACAATTGCCTGTAAGCATTGAAGCAAAGCAAAAATTAACCCTCTCTCACACATGCACATGTACACACACACACACACACACACACACACACACACACACACACACACACGGGTGTGTGTGTGTGTGTGTGTGTGTGTGTGTGTGGGCATTTCACAGAACAAAATGATACTCTGGAGATTATAAATGTTTCTATATGTGATGAATGGGTAGATGAATGTATAAACCTTCCTCTCAAAAGATACCCTCAGCTGTACTCTACTAACGTCTTCCTTTTGTCTGCCCAGTAGACTGTGTTGGATAAGAGAAAGTTTCTTAAACAATCAGTGCCTGGTTCATTGAGAAGGACACCAGAAACCTCAGTGACTTCCTGCCAGAAAGTCACACAATTCTAATGATGAAGAACATCAAATGCCAAATAAGGCATGGTCTACAAAGCAGAAAACCTGCCTTCTGCAGAATACATCAATCTCCTCTAACTAAAGAATCCCTCAGATAAAAGGAGATGAGACATTCAAGGACGTTAAGTATGGTCTTGAATTATATTCAGAACTGAGCAAAAGGGATAAAGCTAGAGAGAGAGAGAGAGAGAGAGAGAGAGAGAGAGAGAGAGAGAGAGATTATTGAAGTAATTGGAGAAATTTGGAACAATGTCTACTTATTATATCAATGTTAAGTTGATATAGTGACCTTGATCTTAATCATTTTATTAGAGTTGCATGAAGAAATATTCTCAGGAAGCACAGCGACATGTTCAGAAAAAAAGGGCATATTTTTAGATTATAAAGGAAATGTGATAAAACATGAGAAATGATTCAAGTTCAACTGGAGAACTTGAATCAGAGCCTTGAAAATACTCTTTTACTATGAAAATTTTTGGTTAGGTTAAATTTATTTCAAATTAAATCGGCAAATAGCTGAAGGGTAGCCATTCAAATTACAACCAGTTCTACTTTGGACTTCCCACTGGTGCCTCATTCCCTTCCCTTATCACCTCCACAACTTCCATTTTAAAAAAATCACCACTCCAAAATAGAAAGAACAATTCTGACATCACTAAGTGAGCAAACATTCAATAAGGCAGGAAATGCCTGCTGATGCTCTTCAGGTGTGTGGTTTGATAGGCAGCAGAGACGCACAGAACTAGATATCAGCTTCCTTTGGCTGGGAAGATATATCCTTCCTTCTTGATAGTTTATAAATATTTAAGTTTAGAGAATGTCCCTCAAGAAGAGATTATCCATGGAATGGACTATATGTTCTTTCCCAAAACAGTCTCCAGTGCTGAGATTATATATATATATGTATAAAATCAAGCTGGGCCCAAAGTATCTACCACCTTGCCAAAGAAAGGGCCTGAGAGTGTTCTGGATTTGGAACTCAAGTTCACTCTCTACCATGACAAAGCACCCTAGCCTGGCCTGCTTATACAGATGCAACTTATTGTCTCAAAGTTATGAAGGTTGAGAGACCCAAGCCAAGGTGTTACAGGGTTGATCCTTTCAGCATGTGATGGAGCAGTTAGACCACACCTTTCTCCTTGGCTTACACATGGCCTCTTTCTGTCTGTGTATGCTTTTTCCATTATCTACCCTCTGCACATGTCCCTGGATCCAAATAACTATCTTCCAGGAGGTTCACAGAATTTTCATTTTATGACCTCTGTAGAAACCTTATTCTTAAATAAGGTCACTAGTTAGATCTTCAGCACATAAATTCAGGGAGGATGCAACCCTAAACACAATGCCAACTATGAGTTGGACTCCATTATCATGTACCTGAAAACACAAGGTGCCCAGTATTCAACCATGCATATTAACTGGCCAAAACTCTGCGCTGATCCATTCCAAAGATGCAGCTTAATATTCCAGACCCTACACACAGAAGATAAACCAAACATGACAGACATCTCATTAGCAGTCAGATCAACTGTTTTCTGAATTGTTAGTGTTGTAAGTCAATTGTTAATGTTGGAACTGTGGGCAAACCTTGTATTGGTGACTTCTTGTTCCTGTGACAAAGTATCTGCAGTAGACACCAGGGAGAAAGATTTATTTTGGCTCACAGTTTCATAGCTTTCAGCCCACATTCAAATGGATCGAAGACAAAGGAAAAATATCGTGGCTATGGGGCTATATCTAGAAGCTCACTTCATAGCTGCCAGGAAGCAGAAAAAAAGAAGGGGACAACAGCAAGATCAAGCCCCAAGGACACACCCCAGTCCCACACTTTCTCCATTTAGGCCCCCACTTCCTAAAGTTTCCACATCCTCCCAAATAGTACTGCTGGCTGGAGACCAAACATTCAACAAATTAGTCTGTGGGATACATTTGTTTTCAAAACGTAAGACCATTAGCACTTGAAAGCTATTGTAGTCTTCCTAGTTATAGTAATAGAGAGGAGGAAGACAGAGACCCAGAAAGAGAATTACTAATGCATGGAGGAATAGTCACTTTTCTCTTCCCTGTGACAAAATATCCTATAGATTCAATAGGGGAGAAAGATTCACGGCTGGGAGAACATAATAGAGTTTACGGTGGTAAGAGCCTCTGTCCACAACTACTCACAGTCAGCAGATCTAGAAGCCAAGAACTGGGTCTAGAAGCAGAGTGGATCTACAACTCAACATTGACCATTATGTGCTCCATCAGCCAGCTAGCCCTGTAACCTAAAGTTTCTCCAACCTCCTCAAACAGCGCCACCAGCTGGGGTCCAAGTGGTGAAACACATGAGCCTGTAGGGACATTTCATATCCAAACCCAGCATGTGTGATGGGCATCCCACCCTCTATTAAGGCCTGCCTTGGAGGGACACTGAGAGATTGCTTCAAGCCTACTGCTCCTTCAACTGACTTAGATCCCACAGGCCATTCATAATGGGGCTTTTCCACACTCTCAGGGGGTGATTTTAGGGGAATTTCAAAGGTTGTTATGAACCCAAGTGTTTTGTCTTACATCTTGCAGTCATATGCACATTTCCAAAGAGAAATCAACTCATATAACAAGTTGATAGATTTATGATCAATTCAGGTTATGGGTAAAGAAAGAGATAACAAACTAGCAAATTCTCTTTCCATGCCTCAATATCCTAGAATTTTTCTTCTCTATGAAAACAAAGACCTATGCTTAAAGACTCCAGCTGCCATGGTGCTAAGAGACTTGACCTCTTCAAGATTTGAAATACAATCCCAATTCTAAGTTTAGCCTTAAAATAAAACCCAGCCATCTATTCAAGAGCATCAGAGTTCTGCCCCAGTCCTAGTTCATAATTGGCACTCAACTAAAGTCTATACCATGTTGAAAAAAATATACCTTCCATTATGATGCATTTCCTCATTTTTCTTTCATATTGAGAGTGACAATTTCCATTTGTGATGATCAGCCACAACATACATGCAAATGTGCTAAGTAAAATTAGGTGTAGCTGAGCGAATGTCTTTTAAAGACATTCTGCATCCTAAGCCAGCGAGCGGAGAACGCAGGGAATTATTCCTGCTCTCTGTACTATATGCAAATGCTCAGATTATAGCTAATTATATTGTTGCAAAGCAGAGCCAAGAAACTGCTGCCATACTCCTAGTCTCCTTGGGGAACATGCCATGAAAAGAACTTTTTTTTCCTCCTTTGTAAATTACACTATAATATAATTGGGTCTCACTGTTCATGTAACACTTCTCTCAGGGATAGCGCAGGAGAAACGAACAATGTCTTCCTAAATCCCTGTTAAGATCATTAAATGTGGGATCACAACACACTAGCAAGCACCCAAGTCTTCATGTGTCACAATAATAAAATTGGGAATAGAAAAAAAGTGACAAATTACGTCATATGGGTTTTTTTTTTCCTGTTACAATGGAGTCCAAGGTAATAAAATGTTAATGAATTCGGCCCTGCATCATTGGCATTGTGAGAGAACTTTTTTTTTAAGTTTTTACTATATTGTAGGAAAAATTGTCCTATGCTGTTAGGCAGCTGTTTGGAGAAAAGCTTTGACAGTGTGCAATTGACTCTATTTTTACTGCACTTGCATGCACACTGTTAGGATTATATACTGTACTATGTTCTGCTTTTCAGTTTTATACACAAAGAAAATTTCTCTTTAGACAATTTGGGTTTGGGGACAAACTAGCACCCAGCTAGACAGTTAAAAGTGGCATGGACCCAGCTTCTTCCCTTGGACAGCTTGGCTGGAGTTATTTGAGTCATCACCAGAGTGCATTGGACAGAAAGGACCTCCTAAGATCAACCCTCTCATCCTACAGAAATCCACTTCTGAAACATACATAAAAACCCATCTAAGTGGCTGCAGTGGTCCAAAGAGGATTTTTCTAGGAAACAAGACTTTACAATTGTGGACAACGTGCTTTTTCTTTTTTGTTGTTGTTGTTGTTTTGCTTTTTGCATTTGCCTTTCTCTGTTCAGTGGCCCTTTTTCCTGTTTGTCCTGTTTGTGCACCAGGGTGCACCTTCCCTTTCGGCATGCTGCTTACATGCAGCAAAACACTTGGCTTCTTTATTCCTAAGATCATACAATTTTGTGCATTTTAAATTTAGCTTTATTTCTTTTCAGAGTCAAGTCAATATTTCACAGAAGCTAAATGCTCTTTATGTGCCTTCCTAACTCTTGACTGCAGATGCGTCCTGTCTCATGTTTTAGAAGCGTCACCACGGTGCATCTTTTTAACAGTCAGTGTGTCAGGGGACCCACTCACCAGAAAAGACAACGACTACAAACAACTCACACTGCCATCTGGCATGGCCTGCTGGTCATCAGCTGCAGCACAGACCCTGCCTTCAGGAGCAGGGAAGCAGGCTTGCCACCACCACTGACTGACTGCATGACTTGAAGCTAGTCAACTTCTTAGAGTCCTTTCAATTGTACCAACATAGGTAGTTGTAAGGACTACATGAGAAAATGCTTTTAAGACCTAACCAGTACACCCACCTACAACCCTCCCCCACCCCACACACACACAGTGGCCACGCAGTGACTGCTACAGAAGTGATGATCGATGACAGACAAGGACCTAAAGCATTAATTTTTTAATAAAAAAGAAGAATTAATGCTCTTGTCTTAACAAACTGTAAATTAATTCTGACTCTACCACCCCAGCAGTCTTTATGATCCTTTCCTGTGGCTAAGCATATTTTTTTCCTGTAAATCTGTGGCTGCTGCCAATTGAGTATAGCAAAATGAGAACTTGATTTTAAAATACATGTGTCAGTGTCACAATGTGAAGAAGGTCATTGAGCACCCCCCACCCCACCCCACTCCCCATCTTTCTCTATCTCTCTGCCTATCTCTTTCTGTCTGTCTCTCTCAATTTCTCTCTCTCTCTCTCTCTCTCTCTCTCTCTCTCTCTCTCTCTCTCTCTCACACACACACACACACACACACACACACACACACACACACACACACACACAAAAAAAAAAAATGCACAGCCCAAGTGGATCCTGTGAGTCTTTAGGAAAAGAAATAAAGAAATATCAATGTACCTCAAATTATAGGTGGTCATGTGATAAGGTAAAATGATTATTTTTATAATAAGGATAATGCATTAGTAACTTTTCTGTTGCTGTGATGAAATATCATGACTAAAAGCAACTTGGGAAAGGAAGAGTTTATTTGATCTTACAGTTCCAGAAGGCTAGTCCATATGACAGGGGACAGGGAAGGCATGGCATCAGGTAGCTGGAGCAGGAAGCTTAGAAATCACATTTAGCCACATCTGTGAAGCAGAGAGAATAAGGCAAGTTTATAGACTCTCCAAGCCCTCCCATAGTGTTTTGCTTCCTCCAACAAGACTCCAACTCCTAAATGTCCATAAGCTTTTCCAATGCCACCTACTGGGACCAACCGAGAATACACGAGCCATTATACATAGGAGGTATTTCTCATTCAAACCACCACAGATACCAATATCTACAATTTGCACACAGTCATGCCACATGTTCTTCATATGTACTGATTGTAGCTGTAAAGGTACTGGTAAGCCACGAGCCACATGGCAAAGTATAGATCTATCAAAATTGGTTAATTTAAGATGTAAGAGCTAGCTAGCAAGAAGCCTGAACCCTTAGGCCAGCAGTTATAAATAATATTAAGCCTCTGTGATTATTTTATAAAAGGCTGTGGGACTGTGGGTGAGAGCTTTGTCCCGACCGAGGGCCAGGCGGGACACAGAAAAACTTCCAACTACAACTGCTAGTATTACCCTTTGGAGTAGCCATACAAGATAATACTAAGATACATTCTGTATGGATAAAAAGGATAAGGCACAAAGAGGTTAAGAAAGTATAATAGGATTTATACCCAAGAAGTCTAGCTTAGAGAACACACCTTCATTGTTCCTATGATCTAACTACTTACTAAAAATTACTTCTGTGCCAGGCATTCCATGTTCATATCTTATTTACCCAGCCTTGTTTAATATCACAGTAAATGAGGATAGAACCCAGCTCTTAGCCCTCTTGGTTCCTAAGCCATGTTGGCCTCTGCAATATGCTAGGTCAAAATTGAATGGTAGGTTTTAGAGGAAACTCTAAGTGACCCTAGTAGAATTTGTCAGTTAAATGTGTTAATACCCACTCACACTTGTCTCATGTTGCTGGAAGACACAAGACATTAAGTACCTGCATCTCAAGAGTTTGGTGTCTCTGGGTTTTATCATCATATGAATTTGTTAAAACTCTCTGACGAAAAATATCACTCAGGATCCACACTCCAAACTTTCCCCTCATACCCCTAGCATCTAACACAGACTTCAATACATGACCCCCCAAAAGCCATTATGGGAGCATTTTCTATGACACTTAAAGATCTGAGAAATCTTTGTACCCAAATTCTCACTTTTTGTTCATGCTCCAGTGATGGCTTCAGGAAGACAGGACCTTGTCACTTTGCATCAACAACAAAACTCGCAGAGCAGCAGAGACAATGTCATCCTCAGGTCAATTCTAATAAGACAAATACAAAATCAGGAGGCTGTGTAGTTTCAGTATCCTGGCAATTCTACTGAAGGACTCTTCAAACCAACGAGGGATTACATGACTTTAACCTGTGGTTTTGATAATAGTCTTATCAAATTTGCTCTTAAAAGCCTTATAGCATAGCTATTACCTTGGTAATTGTTCTAATTAATTCTTCTAAGTGCTCTTCCTGTCTTTGACTATGATCTTTTCCTTCCAACCTTCCTATGACAGACACAAAAGGTCCCATGATCACCAAATCCATTTTCTTTCCTTCTGGGAACAAAGATGGATAATATTCACATCACTTTGCAATTAGGTGGTGCCCTACCATGGGTTCTAGCTAGGCTGCTATAACAATGAACCCTAGGCTTGGTAGTTTATAAGCAAATGCTGTGTTAACAGTTCTGGAGTCTGGGAAGTCTGATACTAAGGTGCCAGCAGATTTGGTATCTGGTGAGAGCTTTTCCCCTGCTTCAAAGATGGAACCTTCCTTCTGAGTCCTCATGGGAAGGGAGAGAGAGGTATGAACAAGTTCTCAATGGCTTCCTTTATAAGAACACTAATTCTGTTGATAAAGGTTGAGCTCATGACCTAATCATTTCATACAGAGTATTCATGTATACTATCACATTGTGGATTAGGGTTCAACAAATGACACTTGCACAGACATAGTCAAACAATTCCATTCCACCCCTGGCTCCCTCATTCACAGCCTTCTCATACTCAGGATGCATTTACTCTAACCCAATTCTCATTCCAGCATCAATGTTGATATCTAAGTCAGAGACTCATCTAAATATCAACTCATTCCACATAAGAAGACTCAAGGTGGGTTATCCTAAGCTCAACTGTTCTGCAAAAAATCAAAGTGTTTCCCAAGTACAATAGTGAGACAGATATAAACCAGACACTCTCATCCTAAGGGGAAGGAAACAAAGTGAGAGGGAGGATTGGCAGGGATGGAAGAGGCAAGTGGTCCAAAGGAAATTCATGAACAATTGCCTACACCCTGGAATCATAGGGCTTGAGAACCTTTTTGTTAACCCTGTGGACACCCTGGATGTCCCCCTCTAAGGTCATTTCTACAGTTCTGCTAGCCAAGGTCCACACAGCAACTCTCAAAGGGTAGGTTGGGAACTTGGGCTCATGGCTCCTCAGACTGGCTGCACAGTGATGACTCTACAGTTCTGGATCTCAAGGTGGCCTCATTCTGAACCTACTCCATTTCACTTCCAGATGTTTGGCTATGTTTCCACTCTTTCTCTAAAGCCTATTTCCTCCTATCATTTATCTGTTAATGTCCCACCTTTATGGACTCACTTCAGTACATCTTCTTTGAGAAGTTTTATGTGATCCCTCCAGATTTCTTAACATTTGGGCCACAATGTGTTGTGATGGGTGTTGTGTATATTACATGATTTTTAAAGTATCTCCATCCTTGAGGCTCCTGGATGCCAGCAGCAAACCCTTACTCCAGTTGTGACAATATATCTAGACAGTTTCAAAGAGCCCTTGAAGGGCAAAGTGATGCACAGCCAAGAACCACTATTCTGGATGGAGAAAGAATATCTTCTGCATGTATCTATAACATGGCAAACCCTTGTGATTCTCCATACCATGAAGTACTCCTCCAGGTGTTTCATATGTGGAAAGCTCATAGGTCAGTTACTATTTTCTCTGGTAAATCAGCTGAGAAAAAAATGTAGCTCAGAATAACTGTCACTTGCTACTGAATCAGACAACTAAGAAGTGATAATCTAGGGTCCACAATCAGGTCCCCTTGACTCCAAATATTTGTCAAATAAATTCAAATGAACTGAATTGCACTTTCTAGGCAATAACAGACATCTTCATAGGATCTGAGGGCCACTTGATGACACTACCGTTGAAATATACAGAATCTTGACCGAAGTATGTTTTCATCTACTACTAGACTCTGCCATCTAAACAAGGACCTTGGGATCAAGAACTTGAAAGCATCATTGAAGAGAGAAGTCAGCAAGCTTGATTTGTCTCAGTAGGAAGACACAAGAAGCAAGGAACCTAAAATGAAGTCAGAGAATGAAGAATTGAATGAAACTAAAGGGCTTGGAGAAGAAATCCCTTCTGTAACTCCGACCTCTGCAGGCTGCCACATAGACAAAGTTTGGGCTTTCTCTGTGTATAGTTCCAAGAGGCCAAGAGAAAAAAAGACATGAGTTGGGGGTTAAGTTAAGACTAAAGAGGAAGGGGTAGAGGAGAAAAAAAAGGCAAAGGGAGATAGGTGGAAGAAGAAAGGGAAGACATATATAAATAAACAAATGCTGGCGAAAAGGAGACAGGAGAGAGACTCTTCAGTGGTATAGCTGCCCATCAACTGCCTGTCCTCCTCTGAGTAACCCTTGACCCGGGCTCTGTAAGTTACTGCAGTAAACTCATTGGCTCACCCAGCTGAGCTTAGGTTGGAATCTTTCCTTTGGTGTGTCAGGAATAGAAACAGACTCCCCAGGAAAGACCACAACAGTGCCAACATCGAGTAGTTGTTACTGTAGTGATTGTACCAACTGGCCTTCACAGTCCTTTTGACCTCGTGAGTCCCTGACTCTCACACTGAGAGCCCCCAAGAGTAAAACCGGCCTTCTCTGTGGTGCTCTTGCTCTCTCACCCCCACTGCCCTTCACTGCTGTCTCTTCAATCTTTCCACCTCACCAACTAGAAATCCTTTCCTAACACATGACAATAAAGTGCAAATGGCAGCTATCAAGTCTCCCACTTCTGCCACACCACCTGATCGTAAAACTACCAAAGACAAATGCAGACCGCCTACTGTCCAAATCCCCCATTATAACAAAGGACGTTTGACCCAGAGCTCCAGCTGATGAGAGGAAGTGACATCTGTCCACCTGACCCTGGACTTAGCTAGGTAGTCTTTCCAGATATGCTTCCCTAAACACTGACCAGTCCTAAGCCCATCACCACCAGAAGTGAAAGAGTGGAGCTAGGTTATTCTGTTTCTTTTTCCTGCCAAAGGACCAATGTCAGAGAGCCTCATTAGGTACATACCCACAGGCAACCTTCATCAGCTATCTGGACAAAATGGAAGCTCGAGAATCATCTTTGCCTGAGTCTAGTTATAGCCAAGAGATATTGTAGCAGAATTCTACCATTTATAGTAAATCCCTCCTTCTCACATCATTCTCTCTCTGTCACTGTCTGTACAATGATATTCAGGAAATATCTGTTTCACTATGTGTCAGGCAAAGCCATATTTATACTCCTATATAGTAAACACACCCACATGTTTGAATATGAGTACTCAGACATACCTGCACATATATACTATATAAATATATATATATATATATATATATATATTAAGCTATACAGAGATATACATCCCACAAATGGAAGCACAGATATGAATATACACAGATTTATTTATGCAAAACACAGAGCAGTGCAATATGCATATGTATATGGACACACTAAAGCATTCAAATTACATTAGAATCTTGGTGCATGCAACAGAGATTCAATTAAGTTGGCTTTACAGAGTAGGGGTAATGACACCCGACAGCATCAAGGTGAAGAACAATGGATTAGAGCTAAAATGGGTAGAGCTTGACCTGGGGCGTAACTAAACTCAGAACCATGGCCTTTACCAACTTCATTGTCCTTTTTGGGCTCTCTCTCTCTGATTTTCATTTCTCTCTATGCTAGTTTCACACAAAAAGCCCGCATGTAGCAAAACGTGGGAAATGTGGTCTTTTTCCGTATAAGGGAAACATAGCAGTACATCCCTGTTTCTAACCCTAGATTGTGAGAAATAAAACTGCCATAAGTGTTTTCTGGTTGCTACATCAAAAAGCCAAGGAAAGCAGAATTGATCTAGGTGCTCACATGTGTCAGCTAGCTTAAGACAGGTTATGCTGCATTGACAAAAAATTTAAAGCCTCCATGGCTTACTTTCACAAAGACTGTTTTTCACATTATATTACATGTTTATCATGAGGTGGATATGGCTTTGTCTCATGCTTTCTTATCTGGGACCCAGAATGACAAGAGACTTTTTCTACATGTTAAGAGTCTCAGAGAAGAGAGAAAGAGGAAAAAAAGTGACATACCATGTAAGTGCTCTTAGAACACCAGGGATGTGGCATGCATCTGTGGGTTACCAAAGTACATCATTGGGCCGTGTCTGATATCAATAGTAGGAAAGAGGGAGTAAATACTTGAATAGCACAGTCTGCCATCTTCTATCCCTACATGACTGGCTGAGAGATTCTAGAATGGACTTGCACCCTGACTAACTAGACAGGATCCAACTGTGCCTCTGTGATGGCTCTAGCAGTAATGTTGAAAATAAAGAAAGGAGCTGTGGATACCCCCAAAGGGGATCTTCTGGGCATGTTATACCATTATGTTACAGAAATACCGCAGATAAATCAATGTGCAAACATGCATTTAGCTCAACAAACCGTACAGCCAGTGTATATACATAAACACAAACATGCATTTAGCTCAACAAACCATACAGCCACTGTATACATGAACACATGCTTGTCAACATCTGCGTTACTGATGGGGGCATGGATGCAGACATGAACACATATGTGCACATATGTACATTAATATAGGCTTGTGTATGCACACACACAATGCTCAATGCACACTTTAGCTCTGGGTCTACCCTCATTTACATAGGAACCCACATGCACATGCCACCCTCAGGCACACATGCCCACTCCAGCTCAGCAGGGAAGGGCTGCTTCTGTGGCTGGAGAGATCAAAGGCAGCTGCTCCCTCTGCATATTTAAGGAACCCCTGCAGCTTCCCTGCAGCTCTTAGCTGAGCCCCCTGCCTAGGCAAAGCCCCACTCTGGGAAATGCCTCCCACTCCCAAACTCTACCCCAGGGGAAGGATTTGGGATCCAATCACTTCTTCCCTTAAGCTTTTCAAGACAGGCTCACAGGGAGACCCCCAGACAGGCCTGGAGGACCACAGCTATAGAACCCAAGGGTACAGAGGAGGCATGAGCAGAGGAAACAGAGCCACTAGGGCAGCCAAACTCATCCCCAGGGAAGAAAGGACTGATAGGCACCATTTATGGAGAGAACTTGTCTTCCCTGACAAGGAACACTCTTGCTGTCCAGAGGCTTAGGACTTGAGCCTATAGAACAAGTCCGAAACAGAGAACGAAGGCCTGGGTAGTATTCCCAGCTTAACCAGTAACTCATTGGATCCAGTCATTTTCCTCTCTGAACCACAGAAATTCAAAAGCCACCCAATTCAGCAATACAAAGCCCTTGCCACAACTAGCGCTGAAGCAGTCCATACCACACCACAGCAGACATCACTAATCCATTACAGCACCCTTTTTAGCTCATTCTGGAGAAGGTCTCTGAACAACTTTACACAAAATACTATTCATTGAGATACGAAGTTAACATAGACACACGGAAAAAAGCTGTGAGCAGTCCTGGTGTAGCCTTAATATCTCATTGGCTTAAGGACAGCACAGGTCTGGAGAAGAAAGACTAACCTACAAGACATAAATTAGGAGGTTTGCTGTGGTATGGTCTGTATGTCAAGTGTGTTGCTGATTGGTCAATAAATAAATCACTGATTGGCCAGTGGCCAGGCAGGAAGTATAGGCGGGACAAGGAGGAGAATAAAGCTGGCAAGTGGAAGGCTGAGTCAGAGAGATACTGCCAGCCGCCACGATGGCAAACAGCATGTGAAGATGCTGGTAAGCCACAAGCCACGTGGCAAGGTATAGATTAATAGAAATGGGTTAATTTAAGCTGTAAGAACAGTTAGCAAGAAGCCTGCCACGGCCATACAGTTTGTAACCAATATAAGTCTCTGTGTTTACTTGGTCGGGTCTGAGCGGCTGTGGGACTGGCGGGTGAGAGAGATTTGTCCTGACTGTGGGCCAGGCAGGAAAACTCTAGCTACAGAGGTTGACATAGATGTACCCCTATCTCTCATGTCCTCCCCAGTTTTTAACCAGAAGTAACAATGGGTTTCATTTATTGAGCACCTCTGATTAGCACCAGTGATGGGAAGACCACATTGAGAAGAATTTAGGGTGCCAGGGCTCAGGGGGTGAGAGCACCATGATTGATTATTCATATCCGTGACTAGCAGCAGGCCCCATTCTAGGCTCAGATACATTTACATGAAGCTGAATAAATACACTCCCCTCTGCTTGTAATGACCCTTACCTGTCTACAAAGAGAAGTATGTCTCTATTGGGAAGGGAGATACTTTGAGATGGGCCCTGGGAGGTGTATAGGAGCATATGTAAAGTGGCACTGCCAAGGAGGGGATCAGTCATGGGCTCAACAGCTAACCAGCATTCTCACACCACCCATGGGCCTCCACATTCTGTTTCTATTGTTGATTCAATCTCTCTATCAGATAAGGGCACAGGATTCAAATTCCCCAGTTCCAGTTCCTAATGAGATAATAATACTGAAACAACAGAATAATAACTTACTAAATATCAATTACACAACAGCTACTATGCTTGAATCTGCATGCTAACTCTTTCAACACTCGGTTACACACCCATACCTAAGAAAAACAGAAGCTCAGAAATGTGAGTTAGTTGCTTGATATCACACAGGCAGAAAAAGTAGGATTCCAGCTGGTGTCTGAGTGATGGCAAAGTCCTTTCTCTTTGGGCTAAACAATGATCAGATCTGCTTTGAATCAAAATAGGAGAGAGCTCTCTGAAGAAGAGGCTGAGGTGGCTTCGGGGTGGGGCTGGGCTGGAAAGAAGGGTGTATTAATCTTCACATGCTGGTGAGATCTTCCATTGTTCGCATCTTAAGTTTTATGCCTAATTTAAAGACTTTTAAAAATATTTATCTACTTCATTTTATATGTATAATATGTATACATATACCTACATATATGCATGTGCACCACATGCATGCCTAGGGCCCATGGAGGTAAGAAGAGGGCATTGGATCCTCCAGACTGGAGTTATGAATGTCTGTGAGCCACCGTGTGGATGTGGGGGAATTGAATTAATTATAGGGCTTCATCTTGTTTTATTTGAAATATATTGGCATTGAAGTTGTTCTCAATTGAATGTCATCATCATAGAAATAATGGTAGCAGGCAATCTTTGCGTGTCTTTATGGTAATTTCCTTAGCATTCCAAGGTCAGATGTATGAACAACTTCAGTGTTTTGTATCTAATCCAAGTAAGCCTCCAGGCAAATGTGTGTCAGTTTGCCAGTTCTACCATCTTCTCTAGATCTTTGCTCAAGTTGAATGTTTCGTTTTTAAATCTTTGCATCTTAACACCTATGAACAAGGAAACTGAATGATGCACTTTGGATGGATTCCATGTCACCCTGGGGGCTCAGGCATCAACTGTAGAAATGGACGTGTTGACTTATTTAAGTGGACAAGTGTCAGCACCACTTGAAAAGAAGACCTTAATACCTCAGGTCCTGTGATGACACTACAATAGCAGTGTTAGAACCAGGTTCAAAAAGTACCACAGGGTACTGTCCCCTGGCCAGGGAGCAAGCCCTGCATAGGTAGGAACCATACCATATTTGCCTCTGAAACTACGGAGGCACCATCACAAGCTTCCTCTTAGAGACTCATTTCAATTTACAGTCTTTAGAGGTCCCACTAGATAGCCTGTAAGGAGAACAGCTCCTGGTTCAGTGAAGGGATTTGAAACTCAGGTCCTGAATCCTCTGGAACCACTTGCTTCATCTAGTGCAGCAGTAACGCCCACACCACCACTACCCGTTCACCATGTCCGAGCGAGGGGCTGAGGATTAAAGAACAGAGACAAGACAGCAGATCATTTGACCCATCTCAGCAGAATGCCGAATGACGTTTATTGAAGCAGGGAGGAGGCCTTAAATTCAGGCTTACAGCACAATGGGAGAACCCCAGAGGGCAGAAGTTCACTACCAATGTTTTACATACTTGCACTTTAGCTGTTTACGCCAAATGCAGGATACACAAACTAAGAACCTCTGGTGAGCATTCAGGAGTAAGGAAACTGGCAGGGAATCAGCATAGGGAGGACATCTGGTCAAGGTCAGCAAGCAGGGCAACAGCTACTCAAGAAATAGGGGGCCAGAGCCCAACAATCTAGAAAACAGCTGCTAACACTGCCCTCACAAAACTGGAGTGATGAAATAGGTATGCAACTGGAAAAGACCTCAAATGGCAGAAATCATGCTAATGTTCCTCGGACTGTGGCTGTCTGAACTCTGGGAGTTGTTTCATTGATGCCCCTATCCTGAAGCAGACATGTACACACATGTACACATGAGATTCACCAATTTAAACAGGTCTCCTTTTACAAATCCCAAGAAGTGGTCATAGCTCAGGTGCTTAAGAAATAGACCTGATGTTGAATCCTGGCTTTACCACTGACTTAACTTTGTGATCTTAGGTAAGATGTCCAAATATCCTGACACTTAGGTCTTCTTTTTCTTGAGATAGGGACTCACTGTGTAGCTCATACTGGCCTGGAACTTGCTACCTAGGCCAAGCTGATGTCAGATTCACAGAGATCCACCAGTCTCTGCCTCCCAAATTCTGTAATTAAAGGTGTGTGCTACCATGCCCATCTTCTTAGCTCTTCTTGACTGTAAAATAGGGATAATAACAGTACACACACACACACACACACACACACACACACACACACACACACACACACACACGTTCACATGCATGTACACAAGCATAAAAACTGAGTGAGAGACTATAAATTCAAGTGCCCAACCCAGACTGAGGGTATCTTAGTCAAGTGTTCTATTGCTGTGAAGAGACACTATGACCAAGGCAACTCTTGTAAAATAAAATATTTAATTGAGGCTTGCTTCCAGTTCCAGTGATTCATTATCGTCATGGTAGAAGCATGGTGGCATGCAGACATGGTATTAGAGAGGTAGCTGGGAGTTCTACATCCAGATCTGCAGGCTAAAGACAGCAGACAGACAGAGAGAGAGAGAGAGAGAGAGAGAGAGAGAGAGAGAGAGAGGGAGAGAGAGAGAGAAAGCCACTGGGCCTGGCTTGGGCTTCTGAAATCCTAAAGCCCAGCCCCAGTGACACATTTCCTCCAACAAGGTCACACCTACCCCAACGAGGCTACACCTCCTAATCCTAAGTAGTGTCACTCACTGATGACTAAGCATTCAAATATATAAGCTTATGGAGGCCATACCTATTCAAAACACCACAGAAGTAAATAGTTGGGACTTAAGATATATCCCTTTCTTCTCCTTGACAGCTATAAGGAAGACTCCGGTCAATCAACTTCAGCTGTCTGTCATCTTTTATTGTACCAGAAACCACCCAAAATGTACTAAAACATGAAATAGAATTCACCCATTTAACTTGGAATTCTGTGAATACAGGATGTGGGCTGGGATCATAGGATCATCTGCTGGGGTCATGGGATCAATCGCTGGGGTCATGGGATCATCTGCTGGGGTCATGGGATCAATTGCTGACCTCTACTGAACTTATTTGTCCTTGTGGCTGCATTGGAGTCAAAAAAGGCAAACTGGAACAAATCAGACCAACTGGGCCTTGAGTATCACCACCCAGCAGGTCAAGTGGATTTTATGCTCATGAGGGTAATTGTGTATTTCCAATCACAGCAAGAGTTTAAGTCACCAGGCATGTGTTTGCTAATGCTTTTCTGTCCAAAGCTACCACATAGCCAAGCCAAGATTCAAAAGGAAGAGACACAGATTCCACTTCTGGATAGGAGGACCTCAGTAGTCACATCATGAATAAATGAACATATTGGCATGGGGACAATATGTAACCATTTTGCAACCTGAGAGTTGAGGGCTTCTTCCAGGACCATCTGCACCCTATGACCTAGTTGCTCACCCAAAAATTAAACCTTCTTTGTGCATGTCAGAAAATTTTCCGTAACTTTCCAGGGTCCCCTTAAATCAGTGCCAAAATGGTAGCATGATCCCCAGCCTAGAAGCCTGCTGAGCAGGAGACGAGACAAAAGAACAAATGCTTAAATTATCTGATGAATGTCAGATACATTAAACTAATTTATGTAATAATGTAAGCACAGTGATGGGAAGGTAATATGAGAGACATAAATTATACATTATTATTGTCAGCTCTAGCACTTATCTTAGTAGCATGTCAAAATACATCCTGATATGTTAACATTTATAGAAATGAACAACAAGTGCTTGCTCAGGGCTCCAGCAGTGAGAAGAGGGATGCCATTTGCATGTGAGCATCAGCCTGTCATTGTTTTTGCTCAGGACCAACAAGGCAAGGAGAAGAGGGTGCCCTGGGGGCTCAGCTTTCCCAGAGAGCCCTGGGCCAGAATCCTCCTGGTAAGGCTTCAGGTTCTGTGGGAAACCAGGAAAGTGCATCCCCTCAAGGTCACACTTGGAACTTACCAGATCTTTGATCTAAGTCAGTTTACTTCTCCAGGCCTCAGTTTACACACCTCTAAAGTGGGACTAAGAGATCATTTTTAAAAGATTGCCACAAAAAAAGAAATGATTTTGATATCATTAGGTGGTGGTGACTAATATATTGATGTAGCAATCTTAAATTTGGAAGCCTAAAGGAAGTCTGGGCTCTCCATCATGAACAGAGCTAATGCCCACCTACCATTTTATCCATTCCATATGCAAGATACTCTGTGATGCTCCCCATTCCCGTGAACTATCATCATCCTTATGATCAAATTACAAAAACAAGAAAGTCCCAAAAGCAACATCCCAGAGCTGGCAAGGTCTGTGGGGACTGTCAGTTAATCTTAGGTACTTTCAGGGCCTCTGTAATACCTAAGACCAGAGTCTGAGAGACATAGAAACCTCTAGACATCAGTACAGGTCATGTTCTTGGAGAAGAGTAGGTACATAGGGTCAGACAGGTGGGAAAGCATTCTATGACAGTTACCAAGGGATGATAGGCCCAGGTACTGAACTTCAGACCTACTGCCATCACCCTATGGAACTAAAATTAAGGTCTGGGCCTCATGAGGCAACTCCAAGGCTCTGGAACTGAGACAAGAGGCAGGCAGAAGCTCCCTGTCATGTCCTGGCTCTAGTCCTTCCCCCTTCACCTTCCAGGGTCTATGTGAAAAACCTCTGGTTCATATCAAAGAGCATATTTTAAGATGTAGAAGACCACACACACTCTCTTTCCCACAGGCACACCTCTATAGATCTAATTCAATAAACCAAAATGAATAAACCTTCTCACACAAACAAGGAAAAGGTAAAGGAAGAATCCCAGCATTAGAATGTAACCTTGAGCTCATGGACACCTTTGTAAAAGGCCATCTGTACATCACCATGTGCTCAGCATGCCTAGGTCCTTAGGTAGGATCAGAAAACCATTTGATGGCAGAGAAATCATAGTTCTCTTTTGTTGACTGTATTCTGACCAATGTGGCCATAAAAAATGCAACAGGGTCCAGCCATCTATAACTTGTTGGTCAAGACCTGGCCCTGACTCCTGGTTTTGTAAATAAAATTTGATTGGAACACAAGTCCCACTTGTTTACCTATGCCTGATTTCATAGGACAAAGGAAGAATTGAGTGTTGTGACATAGACTGAATGGTCCTTTACAGAAAACAGAAAATGTTTGTTGACCTCTGACCTGGAACATCCTAGCATATAAAATATGCAGTCAACCGAAAATCTTAAACATTACCATAAATGCTGTTCATTACCTCCTCTACAAGATGGCAGTGTGTGCGCACATGTTTGTGAATGTGTGTAAATGCGTGCGTGCATGAGCAGGCTAGAGGTCAACCTCGGGTGTCATTCCTCAAGAGCCATCCACCTTGTTTAGAGATAGGGACTCTCACTGAGAACCAAAGCTCATCAATTAAACTGGCTAGAATACCAACAAGCCCTGGGGTCTACGTGTCTCCACCTCCCAGTGCTGGGATTACAAGCATGCTCCCCTACTCCAAGCTTTACTTGATGTGGGTTCTGGAGAGCCAACTCAGTCCTTCATGCCTGCAAGGCAAGCACTTTACCAACTGAACCATCTCCCCAGCCCAAGATGGCACCTTTTAAGACTCAGTTTCCCCAAACGCTGTGTTGGTGCCATGACCTTGGATCCTGTCCTCACTAGAGGGCAGCAAAAAGTGGCAGCACACAAGAAGCAGGGGTCAGCTGTTAGAGAGGCCAACCCTCCTGCCATCTTATCTACAAGCCTCCTGACACCAAGCCGCCACGGTATCATTTCCCCATCTCCTAGCAAAGCTCAGCAACTGTGCCCACCCCTTGCCATTCGACAAAGTCTTTTAAACAGATGACTTTTAATAAGTTAATCCATTCATTGTCTGCAGCTCTGCAAACTGACATAAAAGCACAATGACGCCTAATTAAACTTGTTCTGTGAAAACTAATTTGTCAAACCCAGAAGCACAGTTCATAGATAAATGCTAATATTTGAAAGTCAAATTAAAGTTGAAAAGGTTTGTAATAACAGTTAATTAACTCTTGTTTTGTTTTCCTTCGCTGCGAACTTGAACCAACTGCATTGCAGGCGCCTCTTTAACATTTTGGACCACAAAGATAAAATTCAAAGCTTTGAGATACGCCTTTGATGTTGGTATTCTCTGCAGATTTGATATTATTTTAAGTCTCTTTGTTTAAAAATTCATTTTTATTATCCCTGCATGAAATGCATGGCAATTCCCCAAATAACGAGCTATCCGTGCAATTAACATCGTCGATCGACACCAGCGTTCTGGTAATTAATACAGACGCGCCGCCTCCCCAGCGAGAGCTGTGAGGGCTGGATTTTTCAGAGCAACTGTTCGTTTACAGACTCAGATTCAACCTAATGAAAATGGATTGTGAAACTTTAATGAACAAGACTTTGCTGTCATAATAATAAAGACTTTGAAACAACGCGGAGGCCTCCGTAGCAAGCGTCTGGCACCGTGCTTGTTGCTACGGTACATCAAACCAATTAAGTCATATGATGAATATTTACACCGAGGCTTTTTTTCCAACTCTATGACATAAGATAAACTCGTAAAAGTGAGTATTAATTCTGCATCAACAGTTTCTGACATTACATCCTAGGAGAGGCACATCCACCCAGCCAAGAAGCTGTGTCTGCCCACCTCTGTTTTGTCTTAATAAATGTCAACAAAGGATTAAAACATTCTGAAATATCCAATTTGTATACACAGGTTGTAAGCACAAGAGACAGGAAATTACTTTCCTAGAGGTATGCTAGTGTGTGTGTGTGTGTGTGTGTGTGTGTGTGTGTGTGTGTGTGTGTGTGTGTTCTGCTTGTGGGATGTTTATAATGGTCCTCCAGTGGGCTGTGTCTGAATACATTCAACTGTTTGGAGGAATGTGTGCTAATATTTCTGTGTATGGATCTATGGGTACGCCCGAATGATGGCACTTAGTCTGTACACACATCTCATTACATATACATCTGTATATTTATGACTATGTGTGTGATGGTAACTTTATGGATCGGTTTGGGTTTGTTACTTTACCTTGTATCCATTCAGCACCATGTATTGGGCATCCGTTCTGTCCTAGACAACATGGAGTCCCAAAGGTTATGAAATCTTCAAAAGCATCTCTTACTCAAGGAGCTCTCTTCATCAGTGCCTTGCCAGTCCCAGTGTCAGGACAGTGCTAACACAGGGAAGAAGAGCATGGTCTTGGAGTGAACCTGCCATGGTTAATTTACATTATGAGAAATTAAAATAGAATGCTTCAAAGGATGTTGCACTTCAGCCGGGGCCTAAAACAGGGTTATTGAGGTGAAGGAAAGAGCCAGGTGACGGTGCAAATAGGTACCTTATGCATATGTAGACATGAGTGCACGTCAGGTGGGCTTTTCACAGCATCTGTGTGAACATATGTGTCTGCTTATACCCAGGTCTCAGTGTCTAGGGATAGTGACGCCCCCTTGCCAGCAACGCCTCAGAACTAAAACCACCCCTATTGGATTGCAAATAAACAACTGTGGCTCTGGGAGGCTGATGGCAACAACTTCAACCTGAAAGTCTGTCACCTGTGTTGTGAATCTAAGCCGGTTTTGCAAGTCAGCCTTTCCCATTTCCATCAATGCCCATGGTCCTTACAAGTAGAGAATGGGTTTATCCTCCGATCGATCTTGAGCATGTGCTCAGTATCTAAGAAATTTTCAGATCCCAAGTAGCCAAACAATCTTCTAGAAGTGGGATTGTTAGAAAAAGACAAGTCACCAACTCCAGTAACTTCTAGTCCAGCTGTAGCCAAGCCACACAGAACTGTTCCCACATGCAGAGAGTAAATTCTGACCCCAGCATAGTGGAAGGGGAAGAAGAGAAGGAGAAGGGGTGGGAGGAGGGGGAGGAGGAGGAGGAGGGAAAAGGAAGAGGAGGAGGAGAGAAAAGAGGATGAGAGAGAGGAGGAGGAGAGAGAGGAATTGGGGTCAGGGAGAAGAGGCAGAGGAGGAGGGGGAAATCGGAGGAAGGGGAGAAAGAGGAGGAAAAGGGGAAGGGGACAGAAATAGGAGGAGAGGAAAGAGGAGGGAGAACAAGAAAAGGAGGGCCGGGGAAGAGGGAGGAGGAACAAGAAGCGAAGAAGAGGAAGTAGGGAAGGGAAGCGGAGGGGGAACAAGGATGGAGGACTCAGCGGTCCTCCATCTCCCATGCAAGCTGTGCCAGAGCTGTTAGAATCCACCGTCTGTTTTCCAGACCGAGGCTAGGCCATACTTCCAGAGCACATCTAGGTATAAGGAAAGAAATAAGCAAGGTCTCAACCCACCAAAAGAGCTGTCCTCAACCCACGTAGTAGTCTATCTTCCATCTGTGCACACATAGAAGCTCACGTGACAACAACCCTAGATGTCATTTCCCTAGCCTCCAGAAGAGGGAAGTCAGTTCAATTGGTGCAGAAAAGACAGAATCCACAGATGCCTCAGCAGAAGTGAGAAGGCTGAAGCTTACTCCACGGCCATCCCTCATGAATCCCTCATGAAGAAGCTTACTCCACAGCCATCCTTCATGAAGAAGCTTACTCCACGGCCATCCCTCATGCATCCCTCATGAAGGTAAATCATTCTCGCCACCCCCAGGGCCTCACTGCACAGCATCTGGTGTTCATAATGGTAACTCTGAGTCACCAAGACAAGACTGCTCACACTCAGCTGCCCCTGGAAATAAGAACATAAAGATTTGCAACATATTAAAAAGATTTTAATGTTTAAAGGGTCAGTCTCGGACATCCAGAAACTCAGACTCACTCATATCCATTGGGTGTCGGCAGTTTCAGAGAAGCCTTGACAAAGCCTTCGAAGCATAACACATTACTCCCATTTACAGAAGGAGAAATAGAGGCAGAGTGATGTTGAGTTGTTAGAGGACGGGAAAGGGTCAGTTCTTGTTCTTTCTGATTCCTGACAATTTGTCCAGCACAAGCAGACCCAGAGTTCTAGAGATGAGACCTTACAGTAGATGCTTAAAATTGTCACACCCATCAGTAGTAAAGTTGTCACACCCGTCAGTAGTGAACTTGTCATCCATTGGAGCATGTTCTTCCTTTACATTCAAACAAATCCTCTGTCAGGCTCCCAGTCCTGGCTTGACCTCTCCTCTGAGACCAGAGGGAATAGGGGATTCTAAATAATGTTTAGAGAAAGATGGTAGGCTCCTGAGAATAAAACACCATAGGACACAGACTACTCAAGTATAACAAAAGTTCTTCGGGAAAGGAAAGTGGCATCCGTGTTTTCCCACATGTTCTCTCTCATTGAGAAAGCACAACATCTCGAACCTCAATACAGCTACAATGTGTGCGTATTAATACACATTAGAATTTACCTAGGTTGTGTCAGGTGCCTTCCTAGCCTTATCTGCTTTTTTTTCACAAGGCAAGTGAAAAAAAAAATGATATCCTCTCCCCTAAAAATCAGAGGTTCAGAAAGTTGAGCAAGTTGCCCAAAGTCACAAAAAACTGAGTAGCAGACCTGGAATTTAACTGGGGACATCTAACTGTGATTCTAACCTCCCACTGCATTATGCTGCCTTGGACAGTGATTTTTCCAGGTCCAAGGAGGCTAAACCTATCACATCTATAGAAGATCATTTTAGTTTGGAGCCAGGATTCAAAGAGAGTGGGTTGTATCTTATCTTGGTATACTCGGGCAATAAAGCTCCATGGCTGATGTCTCCTTAGGCTTAAGGGATGTGGACACAAAACTGGATCTATGCTTGCTTGAAGGCAAGAGGGCGCTATTGTCCAGACTGGCAACAGAGACTGTCATGGACTTGGGGACCCCAGAAACCAGACTCTACAATTTCTTTGCCACATCCCCAGAGACTGATCCTGAAAAACTCTCTATGGCCAGGAATTCATCTCAGTGATGATGAATTCCATCAGTGTAGAGCAGTGGTTCTCAACCTGTGGGTCACAACCCTTGGAGGTCTTTTCACAGGGGTGAAATGATCTTTTTACAGGAGTCACCTAAGACCATTGGAAAACACAGATATTTACAGCTCAATTCATAGCAGTAGCAAAATTATAGTTACAAAGTAGTAACAAAAATAACTTTATGGCTGGGGATCACCATAAGATGAGGAACTGTATATTAAAAGCGTCACAGTATTAGGAACGTTGAGAACCACTTATATAGAGAGTTCTTGTTCCATAGAACAAAACAGGGGTTAAAATCTTTCTCTTTCCAGCTGCAACCCTATAGCAGATCACTGAGTCCTTCCTCTATGGTATTCTCTGTCCATTCAGGTGGTAGAGGCATGGAAGACAAGCATTGTGCATCAGGATGTGTCCCTGGAGTCTGTTTGAGGGTTCCATCCTCCTTGATGAACTCAGGCAGGTCTCAACCCTGCAGACTGTGATTCAGTTTGATGTGACTGGGATGACCTGACTGGCCCTTTCTGCAAGAGGAGCTGAGGAACAGGACAGCATGCTTTCTGGTCAGGCTTGACCCTTTGTTGGTCAGATCTACCAGTGTTCCATGGTGTCAGACAGTTCCTCTTTCAGTCTGCAGTATAAAAGCCCAGGGTTCCTGTGAATCCTCCCCTTCAAGACCCTAAAGATCTGCAAAATACTTAGCAACTAACATCAAAGGGAGTGGAACTCAGAATGTCTTGTTAGCACGCCTAATATTGCTGTTGTTGTCTAGAAACACTATCACAGGGTAGTACTATTGCCAGAGCGACCTCTGAAGAGCAGAGCCTGGGTTCTAATTACAGCCCCATCGTTAAGGTTGAGAAGGAAGAGAGGGTAATGGTTCTGGTGGTGAGAATCACAACATGAGCAACTGACATATCTTCTGTGCATGAGAAAGCAGGCAAGTTGACTCAATTTTGTTTGTTTCCTCACGGTGTAGTTTGTTTTGTTTGTTTTTTGAGAATTTTGTACATGATAACAATGTGTTTTGAAACAAACCCACCCTACTCCCCCCTCTCCAATTTTCGCCACACCACTTCTCCCTCCTAATTTTTTTTTTCAACTCACTGAGACCATTAAGTGCTGTTAGCAGGTGCCGGAGTGAGTATAGGACCATACACTGGAATATGGACAAGTTACCAAGGGTCTTATCCCTGAACAAAACTGACTCTCCTTCTCCCCGAAGCCATCAACTTCCACGGCAACTCAGCTGTGGGTGGGACTCTGTGGACCCATCCCCTATTCCCCCTGGAAATCTGGCTGGCTTGATCCTATGCAGCTCTTGTGCATGCAGCCACAGCTGCTGCGGGCTCTATGGGCAATGGCTGTCAGTCTAGAAAGCACTGTTTTCTCCTCCACAACCTCTGTCTCTTCCGATCTTTCGGCAAGGTCAATGTTACCATTTGCTCCCGTTTAACAGATGAGGAAACCAAGGCTTAGAGAAGCTAAGTAATTTATTAAAGCTGTTTAACCTGGAAATGATGAGATTAAAATCCCATTGCTGCAGAAATCTAAGCCCTACTGACCATGAGTGGTATTTCATGTCACTAACTTGTTATGTGAGTCAGAGCAGGACCCCTCTCTTCCCTGGGTCACAAATCTCCACCACTGGGGGCTTTTACAGTTCCAGTAGGCAGGAGAAAGCCAGTAGAGATTCACCAGGAAGCCAACCTCTCCCCGCCTGGGCACACTGCCCACCACTTCCTTGCATATGAATTCACTCCTGGCTGCTGGGGCAGCTCTCAGGCTCATCTGAACATGCAAATCAGAATTAATTATTCAAGACCAGGCTTACTTTGCATACCAATTCCATTTTCTTCTGGGTGGGAAGGTTCTCACCCCTTTTAACAGTTTAGAATAATGTGCATCAGACTCAAAAATAAAAACAAAAGTTAAAAAAAAAAAAACCCTGGAGATAAAGGGAGAAGCTAATTTCTTTAGCTGCTTGCACCCCACCCCACCCCACCCCCGCAGGGGCTGGACTGTAACTAACTGAGAATCAGAAAGACAGAGGTCCCTGCAGCCTGGGGTGACAGACCAGATAGTTCTGGAATTTTTTAGATCATGGGCATCTGAGGATTTAGCAAAAGTTTTGGAGTCCCTCCTCCAGAAAAACTGTAAACACAAAATGTGGTATGGAATTACAGTGTGTTCCCTGAGGTACTGACGTTCAGGCATAAAGAAAGCCCTGGTTACATCTGGAATGCATGGGACCAGAGTTAGCTGAAGGAGGAGCACCTGCATCCTGGGTATGTCAGGGGATGTGCCAGCAAAAGGCAAGGTGCCTAAGGAGTAGGCCCAACCTTGTCAGTTGCATTTCATCTGAACTGTTTCAAAAATCCTATGACCTTGACTGAGATCAAAGTGGGCAAGAGCATGTCTCAGAGCCCTTAACTGGCTCACCTTAGACCACGTGCCTAATGGCATTCTTAAAGAAGTCTTCAGGTACTTTCCTTTGAAAGACATAAAAACGGTATTTCTAAATTGCTCTCTTTTGTATTAACACAATGCTAAAAATAACCACAAACAAATGAATTTGAGAGGAAAAACAAACTTTTGTGGAAGTAATCTTATTTTCCTAAGAATTATTTTATATTTAACTACATGTGGGTGGGTGCGTGCGTGCATGTGTGTGTGTGTGTGTGTGTGTGTGTGTGTGTGTGTGTGTGTTAGGTTATGTGTGTATGAGTGTGGGTGCCCACAGAGGCCAGAAATGATAATGGATTCCTTGCAGTTTCAGTTACAGATGTTTGTGAGTCACCAATGTAGATGTTGGGAACCAAACTCAGGTCTTCTGGAAGAGCAGCAAGCACGCTTTACTGCTGAGACCTGTCTCCAACCCCCCACCCTCACCCCCACCCCGGGTTATCTCTGAGTGGCGCTAACAATAGATCTTATTTTTTTCTAATTTTCTTCGATGAAAACTTGTGTCTTCTGGTGGAAAAAGAAATCACATAAAGTTGATTTTGAAAGTATAAAATGAAAGACCAATGAGCGACACATGACAGCTCTCTGAGAACAGAGATAACTATGTTCCATTATGTCAGTGTTAAAAAGTGGACATGTAGGACTATCTATGGTGAGCTGGATAAAAGCAATTGACAATAAAATTGACCAGAGGAGAAGCATAAGGGTGAACTGTCCCCTCACAGAGGCAGAGTACAAAATCAGCATGCCTATGCTGACATTATTCTCCAGAACAAGTCTCACCCTGGCCCCTGACTCACTCAGCAGACCTGGCAGTGATTCCCATCAGTGTTCTATGACACAGCTTTAATCTTCCCAACAAATCTCATGGCTAAGCTGGTTTGAGTGGGCTTGATCTTCTGTAACCAATAGCACTTAAAACACCGTGAAGTGGGACAGAACCAGTGTGTCAACCCTATGACCGAGTCCTGGGACATCTGAGTGAGTGTGAGTGACATCTGAGAAATTATGAGTAACATCTGCACGGGTGTGTTTGTGTAACTGGCTGAGTGTGTGTAACATCCAAGCGTTTGTGACATCTTGAAAGGGTGTGTGCGAGAGATCAAAGTCCATGTGTGCAGCAATGGAATATGTATGCACAGCTAGCTGGAGTCAATAAATGTTGAAGTCTGTGACCTGTCAGTTGTAGTTTTTATCAATTTCCCCTCCACAATCTGGTCTAATACTCAGCCCAAGGGTCTCCTCTTTGGAAATCTCATCTGGGGCCAGAGCAGTTTTCTTAAGAAGCTTCTCTGCCTGGGTTCACAGACTACAGAGAAAATCAGTCAATATCTTCTGTGTCCTATTCATCATTCACATCAGCTGACTGTCTGCAACCCTTCCAGGAGACTGGAGCCATAATCTTAGCATTGGGCCAGGATCTTAGCTGATGTTCAGAACAATCCCTGGTAAATCCATGATAGAGATGGAGTAATCAGGTTTTGCCAGCCACACTCTGGTCACAGTTCACTGCCAGGTTTCCATCAAGAGCTCATAGCCACTGAGCCTGCTACAGATTCAACTGGCTGCTGGCTTTCAGCCCAATAGAGCAGGGGCTGATAGAGAAAAAAAGGATACAGCGTCTGAAAAGGGTCCTGTTATGCCTGAGAAATTTGCAGAAGCTGGTTCACTCCTCTGGTTTCTTGGGCTTGGTTTTATTTAGAAATCGCTGTGTGACAAAGCTCTACAGAAAGAGCTTCATTGGCCCCATCTTCGCAGCTGATGTCCAAGAGATCTATGGCTGGATAAGCACTTCTTACAGTTGTGTTTCTGAAGCTCTACTAGGCAAGCAGGGAAACTCTAGCACTAGCTAGGTGTTGTATAGCAATTTACTTCAAGATAAACCTGAGCCTTGGAGAGAAGTTCCTTAAAGCACATGGTGTTCTGATGGGGAGGTAGCGGTGATGCATTCCTTCCTGCAGGGAAGCTCCTGCAGAGGACCAAACAGCTCAAAGTCTTCAGGAAGTCCCTGAAACTGACCAGACATACTATGCAGTAAGGATTGCTGAGAGGCACTCTCAGACAAAACAAGATGCCTCGAGGAGGCTCAGACTACCTGAACTACCTGAAAGAAAAAAAAAAAAAAACTCCAACCTGCCAAGCTATCTTCATGCTGTGCAGTGAGCTCCAGGGTTTCAGCGTTTGTGAACGGTGACCCATGTTGGCATGGGCTTTGGTGATGTAGCTATCTTTGAGTCATTTCTCCTGTGAGTAATCCCTCAGCTGTATTCCTTAGTTAGACCCAATAAAACTCATTGGTTCATCAATTTTGTTGTCTTTAATTTGGTCTGCCCTGTTTGGGGGAAGTAGACACTTGTTTTCATTTCCCTAGGAATAGTGTCACAAAACACCAGATAACATCAGTTAAGACACCTGATGTGCTTCAAAGTCTAGGAGTGTATTATGTCATCCTTTACAGAAGCATTCAAGTGGCATTGGATGGTGACATTGGCAGCTGACCTTGTTTAGTGTAACTTACTTTCCAGTTTGCCCACCAAGAGCTAACCAGCCACAAGACTACTCAAATCAGCCAATAATAAAAGTCTACAGTAACTTTTAGGCCATTTCCCAACTCTGTCTACCTTTCTTAGGTGTAAATTCTTATAACTGAGCTTGAAATTGGATTTGGTTCCCTTTTTAGGCAACCTTTCCTATCTTCACCCAGAATATTAGTTAATTTTCTCATCACCATGATGAAACACCTAAAATATGAAACTTAAGAGGGGAGGGTTTATTTGGTCTCATGGTTTGAGACGGCACTGTCCATCGTGGCAGGAAAGGCATGGTGGAGTTCATCATGGTAGTTCATAGCTATGGTAGAGGCTGCTTGTATACATCTTGGTGAGTCAGGAACAGAAAGCTTTAGGCCAGAAAAGGGGCCAAGATCACAGTCCCACTTCTCAAGTGGTCCAATGCCTCTAGCTATTACCCAACTTCTAGAGGTTCCATGATTTCCCAAAACAGTATCACCTCTAGGGAAATTTCATACTCAAATCCTAACAACAGGAATCAAACAATATGAATCCTTGACATGTCACTGTGAGTAAATTCATCAGAACCTTTCCTGGGAGCAGGACTTCATGGGAATGGGGGAGGGGCACATATAGACCCTGGCTCAGGTGAGACAGAGGTAGAAAATGCAGAAATACAAAGGTGGAGAAATGAGCGTTCTGGAGATAATCTGTACCACACTTCTGTTTTCTCAAGGCTGATTCCTACACATTCAGTGCAGCAATCCTTTCAGACAAGCCTTAAAACCATGTTTGTTGGGGGAAAATGTAAAGATCTTCATAGTTATTAACTCTCATAACATTTTTTCCTGCTCTTGGACTCACTTTTTTGTGCTAATAAAGCAATTCATGGGCTTAGAATATGACCAAAATGGCCAAGATGAATAGATGCAATGGTCAGATAGTAAGGAAAATTACCAAAAAAAAGAGAAAAAGAGGAGAAAAAAAAGAAAGAAAGCCCAGAAGATCATTACTTTGGGTCATTGATACTAGTTTAAGAAACATTTTTCTGCCCATATTATCCATAACTATTTTCAGTGGCTTTTTCTCACTTAGTTAAGAAACCATCAAATGAAAAATGGTAGATAACTATTAAAAATAGAAGACAGAATCCAAGCACCACTGTTAATGAAGTGGTTTTAAAATATATATATTCAATCAAGAGTAATTGAGGCTGGGTCTTATAAGTCATGGAAAATTATAAACCACGGCCATTCTAGGGCACAACTGACTATTAACATTGTTTTCACATCATTGCCTACAGAAAGCAGCTGGGCACTATGCCACCAGGGAGGTGCAACAGAATGGCCTCATTCCCTAAACAGACTTACAAAGAAGGGGACAATCAGGTGGGCTGCCGAACCAAACGTCACTGGATAAAGTTTTGACAAAGAACAAAGTAGAACTGACTCAAGAGCAAGCTATGAAAAGGCTTACTCATCAGAGAAACACTTACTGGATATATTTATTAAACATCTATTTTGCATATTTGCACTAATCATCCCAGTTAATTTAATTCTAAAAAACTACTATATGTAGCCCATTTTACTCCATGTCCATGTAAAGGTAGAAAGTGGAGTTTACAAAAGACAGTGTGATATACCCAATGTCACAATGAATCCAGGCCAGAGCTGCCATTTAGCTTTCTGCTCCTGGGGTGCTTTCATGGGCCCATTGGGTGCTAAGTTTGCTGTATATACCCAGGCATAGCTCACTAAGGCCCAATCAATCCCAGTTAACCAAAATCTCTGGGGCCTACCATTTTCTTTAATGTATTTTCCTATTTCACTCAGACTTGAAGATAAAGCTTTCTATTTCAACCCAGGTCATTGACAAGAGTGGGGATGTGTCCAGAGAGCTCATGTTGGCTGGTGGAGATGACATGGTGAATTTGAATATTTCTAAGATGACGTTACTTGGAGAAATGATCTGTTTAAGAGCATCTCTACTGTCCAGGAATGTGAGTGGTTTTAGAAGGAAGATGGGAACCTGCAGATCAAGACTCTGAAGAACAGAGGTAAGTTTCGGGTATTGGTCCTCATAAGAGCTGATCACCTTGTTTTTTGAGACAGGTTCCCTCACTGGTTCACAAAGTAGGCTAAATTAGCCAACCACTGAGCCCCAGTAACCTGCCTCTCTCCATGCTGGGATACAAGTGGATGTCACCATGCCTCGCTTTGTTTTTAACATGTGTTCTAAGTATCAAACTCAAGTCTTCATATTTGCATGGCAAGCCTTTTACAGACTGAGTCCATCTCCATGGGCCCCCAAAATTCTTTTAAATAAGTAGAGAAAAAAGTTAAAATTCTATTTTAAGTAAACTGTATGACTTAAACTGTTTTGCCATAGCTGAAAGCAGCACCATATAAGAGAAGGAAATCTGACCCAAGGGACAAGGGAGCCAGCTTCAAATTTACCATTGATTCCCGGGGTGACCATGGGGTGCTCATTGACCTCACTAAGTCAATTTCTTCAACTTCAGGGAGGAACTAATGATTTTTACTTACTTCACAAGATGCAAAGATTAGGTCACATAGTATGAAAGCCTTTGGAAGGTTTCAAATGCTGCAGATGCCACAGGCTTGTGACTTGTCCCAAAGAACCCTATGTTGGATACATGCAATTCCCAAATATCTGTACTGGAGGTAGAGCAGCATGCAAGAGCAATGGCCTTCAGATCAAATGACTGCTGTTCCCACGGTGACTCTGTTCTTTACTACATGGACGCCCTGGAACAAATTAATTAGCTTCTTGATGTCTCAGGTTTTTGTTGGTGCTGCTGCCCCTGTTTGCTTGTTTATAAAGTGAAATAACACACTTTGTAGGTATGTGTAGAGAAGACCTCAGTTGTAGAAAGGGCCACAGTGATGATTTTCTAGTAAATGTCTCACTCACCACAAGATTTCTGGACAACAGCAATAAGTGGCCTGGGTTTAGAGTTTGTTGTTTTCCATGGTGTACTCTCATGGCCTCAAAAAACTTACATTTCCAATATGGCGCCACTGAACAACCCATGGGAAAGGGATGCACACTATATGCTTGTAAGTCAGCCTGAGCCAGAAATCTATGTGAAGGTACAGACCAGATTTCTAGCAACTTACTGGAAGTATCAACAAGTGTTCTGACACCTTATGCTTGTGTGGGCCCTGTCTTCGAACACTCACATGCTGAAGTGCATGCTGAAGCAAGCTTGAGAAAACAAACCTACAAGATACCCTGCTAGACTAAAGGAAAGAAAGGTGGTTGCTGGGGGAGGGAAAGAAGGCACAACTGTGCTTCTGTGAGGACCAAGGTGACACGAGAGGAATCTCATGAAGGGGAAGAAACCGTCCCCCTAACACACACACAGACAGAGAGAGAGAGAGAGAGAGAGAGAGAGAGAGAGAGAGAGAGAGAGAGAGAGAGAGAGAGAACATCAACACGGTGAGAGTCCTGAAATTTATACTCACTCTCACTGTCATGTAAACACTCTTCATTCCATCATCACCTAGGTAACTGCAAAAGTGCAGGATCAGTTGCCTGGCAACAATGTCTACATCTTTACTCCTCTCTGTACCCATGCACCATGACCATCAGTCACACTCCCTTCTAGAGGCTATCGTGAGTTTCAAACACATATCTCTACTGTGGCCCCCAGCCTGGAACCAAGACCAGGAGCCGTTTTACCATGTTCTGAGAAATCCACACCTCTGCCTACAGAAGAATAGCATCAAAGACAAAGAGCTCATGGCAGCACCAGGGTCTTGGAGTCTAGGCCCAGCTCCATATTGAACCAGCTGTTGTGGGCTCAGGAAGGTGTCTGGACTCCTCTGAGTCTGTATTTCTTCATCAGCCAGATGCAGATTTCCCGAAAATTTATACAATAGGGATTTTCTTTCTTCTGAAAAATGGAAGATTATAAAACTTTCTGGGTCTCCACACCAAGTGGTCTGTGGGTCCATGTATAGGATGAGTTCTCTGAAGTGTATGAAGTACAAGAGGGAGCCTGGCCAGCAGTGCTGGCATCAGATATACCCTGGGCCTCTCCCGTGTTCTCCAAAGCCAGGCTGAGACTTTGGCACCAGGAAGTCCAGAGAGGAGTGAAGACAAACCTCTTCCAGAATGAAGCAGGTGACCAGTCCTAATGGATTCTGAAGAGGGCTTGTGTTCCTGCCCTTAGCCATTGTCCAGCCATTTGTAGCCCGGAATCCTTCCCAGAAGCTCTTTCTCTCAGAAAAGGAAATTGGCAACCCTGGGAAGTGAGCAGCTCTCCGCTTGGACTTGATTAGGGACCATTTTGGTACTGTTAGCCAAGCCTCCAGTATCATCTCAGCCAATTACTGGCCCAGCCTGGCCTGCAGCTGGCTGCTCCCTTCCAAGCCGGACACTTTTATTCCAGCAGAACAATCCCCTGCTCCCGAGGAAAGAGACCAGGGTGACTGTGGCCCATTAAAAGGTATGTCGAGAGACATAATTCACTCAGTAAGATAATGGAGTCGGCAGGGCTTCACCTGCAGCTTTAATTGAAAAAAAAATATCCTCAATAAACAGACTTGTGGCTTTTGTGTAATAAGTATGGGAATTTACAAACTCTCCCAGCTATTGGGCTCTGATGACTATTAAAGTTCATGTCTGGCAGAGGAATTTTGGCCTGATGGACTAAGTTACTCGGCCTCTGCCAAACCAAACAGGCTGGCAACCAGAAGGGAAGCCTGAGGGATGGAGCTCACGCCGCCCACTTCTCCAGGACTCCAAGGGTTCCTTTGGACTGGGCTACCCACAGATCAAGACCGGCTGCTAAGAATGTTAGTGCTCACCCAAAGATTCGCCATTCCACTCCTTCCTTGGCTCTGTAAGATACTGTTCTGGCAAGTTCAAATCCTAAGAACACACATTACAAAGTCGGGCCTGACCGTGCACACCTGTGACTCCAACATTGTGGGGCAGAGAGAGGCAAACCCTGGGAGTTTTCTGGCCAGCTAGCCACACTGACATGGTGAGTTTCAGATTGGGTGAGAGATCCTGGCTTAAAACAGTAAGGTGGAGAGCAATATAGGGAGACAGTGATGTCTTCCTCTGGCCTCCATGTGCATATCTATGCACGTCTGTGTACACACATGAACATTTAACACACATGCACATTGAACTAACAAAAAAATAAAAAGTAAATAAAGAAGACACTAGCCCTGACATCCACTTCCTTCCAGAAGTCATCACCCTCCAGGACTGCAAGGGTTAACAGCACAAGGCTCCTTCCGCTCTGACAAGAAGCGTCATTTCCTTTCATTCTCTGCTCCCAGTTTCCAGTTTCCAGTTTCTTCTCCGTCTCTTGTCTGGGGTGAGGGCACAGTTTGTGCTGCTCTCTCTGCCTTCCCCAGCAGCAATTCCCTTCTCCTGTTGCCTGGTGCCAGGGGCTCACTGGCAACGAGTCTCATTTCATTCTTCCATGCATGGCCCTGCTCTGTAACTCCTGAGCACTTACTCACAGGACTCTAAGCTAACCTAGAACACAGACACTTGAACATCAGAGTCTCCTGCAATACTATGCAAGTAGCTACAACATAGAAGCAACCTAGGTGTCCAGCAACAGAGGAATGCACGCAGAAAAGGGAAGTTGGTACACAAGTGCAATGGAATTCTTTTCCAACATAAAGAGGAATGCAGCAATATAATTTACAGGAAAATGGATGTGACTGGAGATAATGATATTCAGTGAATTGAGTCAACCTCAGAAGGACTAATACATATTTTCTCTTGTTTGTTGGCCATTTGTATTTCATCTTTTGAGAACTGTCCATTTCATATCAGCTGACTCTAGCATCCTGTTCCTGGGCTAGTGGCCCCCTCCTTCATGCCCCATGCTCTAAATTCTTTCTACTTTCCATGGCTATGGCTTGGTTACAGGTACACCTATTGGGGTACCTGCTTCCATCATGGCTTGGACTGGGTACTGCAAAAGAATCACATTCCCTCCATGTGCTTTTCTTCCCACAGGCCGTATGAAATGCATTGTGGGTAATGATGACCTAAGAAGGTATTATACTTTAAGCCACAGAGACTCCTAAACACCCACCTCACAGAACTATAACTTAACTGTGCTGCCCTGGAACAAGGTAGACCCAGCTCACTGAGTCGGGGTCCCTGAGACATTTATGGGAAGGGACTTGGCCTTCTCTGCTCCTTATCTACGATCCTTAAGACAGGGTCATATAAATGTAACAACTTCAAAAGCATGAGCTTACGGGAAGGAAAGGAGCACAACTTTGGTATCTATACACATTTTCATTATTATTAATTCTCCGTGTTTTCAAAGTCTCATATCATCTCTCTCAGAGTCTTTCATTGACCACAATACAGTGCTTAAACGCAAAGAAGAGGTGATGAAATAGAAATCCAGCTGAGACTTGAGAAACACAGCAGGAAGTAACAGAAACGTCCCCAAGTTATACATAGTGTAACTATGGCCTAATGTAGGATTTCCTAGAGCATTCTCGGTAGTGTGTGGTCAAGACTATTTAAGCTTGAAGATAAAGATAATGAGAGGAAATGATAATGTCACATTCATACAAGCAGAGCTACCAATTCACAACTGTAGATGACATAGTCTTAAGGATAGGGAGAGAGTCTTCCACGTAGCGTGGGAGCAGGTGGCCATTTATCTTTCAGCAGATGAACTGGCAGACAGGGATAAAGGAAACCTGATCCCTGCATTCAGAAAGTCCATTATCTACTGACAGCTTAAAACCAGTAGGGCTGAAATTAGCCTTGTAAACCTAAGTTCAAAACCAACCAACTATACAACGTACCCTGGGACCTGATTGAATTCTATTTCCATGAAGTCTCAAGATCTCTATTTAGCCTAAGATTCCCAGCCAGTGACGCATGTGCTGTAATCAGTATCTAAAACAATAAAACCTCCCCTAACAGGAAAAGTACTCAAAGAAGCCCTTGGGGTCTTAGTTAAAAGGCCTGGCTTATGTAATAAACACTTACTGTTTTAACTGGGCACCTAAGAACATCAAGTGAAAGATCAGGTGAGCTGTAACCCTGACAGTTATCAAGAGGATGCAGGTCAGCAGAATTGGATAACACTCTAGTCTCAGAATTTTCCAAAGTATATACTTTCAGATATTTCTGGATATTTTACCTGGAAATTATTACTTTATAAATGTCTTCACAATGAAACTTTCAATGTGATTCTTAGAAAGGGGATCAGACATGTATCCTGTCTTAATTGTTTCTCACTTATTTGATGGGAACCATTTATCTTTTCTACCAAATCCCACTCGGCTCTCTGTAGAACACCATTAGGGATGGAGGTGATGGGAATCCTGTGAGCTTTCTACAGAGCTGGCTGCTCTGTTGTGATATTACCAGCATCTAGGACAGAACCTGGCAGATAAGGTGCTTGGAGAGTAGACGTTATGTATAGAACTGAGCCTGCTATCCTGAGTTCAGGTCCTTCCTAACTTGGTCCTTCATAGCCTTGGACCTATACAGATACTACAAAGTCAAGGGACAGGAAGTTTAGTGATGCTGCTGTTTCCATTACCAGGATCCAATTAGAGATCAGCCCAGAACGCAGGGACTTCCTAGATGAACTGAGATAGCCCATATGTGCACCTCGAGTGTTATATAGACTTTGCTTCTTTGTGGACAGCCATATTCTCTTGCAATGGCAAAAACTTGTGGACCCCATCTCACAATTTGAGGTGACTAACAGCTCCTAACTACCCCAAAGTCACCGTCACACAGGGCATAGCAATTTCATCTGAGAGTGTTTCAAACAGCTCATATTTTGGACAATGTTTTAGCAGGCATGCTCCTGCCAATTTACATTTCCAATAGTCTCCATGAACAAAATCCTATAACACTCTGCTGTTCCTGGGCATACCCCATTAAAAGTGCCTGAAAATTATAGAAATTATTTTATCATCTGCATTAATTTCCTCTTGAAACATCTCAACACATCAACTCAAAATGAAGCATCAGAATTCTGCAGTTGCATTTAAATATGTTAATAACCACAGGTAAACAAACTCAAGGCTGAAATTGTCCACAAAGAATAGAGGTCAGCTTGTTGGAGGTTCACAAACACAATGCAGTATAATTATATGCTGAGACACTTAACCTCAAGAACACACAGAAAATTTACAAAGATCAATTGCTCATAAAAAAAGAAAAGAAAAAAGTTGTTAATCAAATGAGAGAGTTATCTAGTAAATGGTTAGAAAATTGATGGGAATTCCTTTGATAACACCATTTTGATTTGATTAGTTGTACTATTTTTATATCTTTAGTAAACAGAGTTTGATTAAACCATAGAGCTCTTTTACTGCAGAAATATTACAAACTCATTAGTGGCAAAGAAGAAAGTCTAGAAGGAAGATTCAAAACTCATTTTTAAAAGCACTGCTACAAGCTCTCCTCGTTCTCTGCTTGTATTGAGAGGTCATTAAGCAGGGCCTCCCGTGCAGCTCGGGCTGGGTGGGTTAAATAAGGCAGGTTGCTGAAGGCAAGTGAGGGGCCGAGGAGCCAACAGCATCAGCTTCTTTAGCAGTCTCTCTTTTGGCTGGGAGATTGATACCTGGGAAATTAGCCCCCCTACCCAGGTTCTGAACCTCATTAATTAAAGAATTTAAGAATCGACTCAAATGGAAGCTAGAATACAATTTTATTAGAATTTTTAAAGAACAAATCCCAGGGCAGGCAAGCTGGAAAATTTTGGCAGCTTCCCAGATGAGGAGAATGGAAGAGAGATGGAAAAAGGCCATGCTATTTGCATTCCAGGCATAAGATCTGCCACACAGAAGCAGGCAGCCACATAGTGGGAGGAACGGTTCAGAGACAGAGGAAGGAAGTCCAGAGCATCAGAAGGAGCATGCTCATGTTCTGGCCAGATTCCAAAAGAAAGAGACAGGAAGAAGGAAAAGTAGCATCTGACTCAAAAAGGTAGGTTGACTCAAAAAGGTAGGTGGACTCAGCTGAATTCTAATGGCTGCTCGGCTTGTAAGGACCTCACTGGGGAGGAGGGAATTCTGGGAAGAAAAGTTAGTATCTCATTAGAGGAATAATTATTATCTCTTTAGCATGGCTTAAGGTGCCAGCTTCTTTAGAAGTGGTTCCTTGGCCAGGTGATGGATCCAGTACAACTGGAATGTTAGCTTTTCACCCAAGTCAGATATTCTACTCTCCTGACTGATTGCTGCTCTAACCAGATGGCCGTCTGTATCTTTTCTTCTCCCTGTAGCTGCCAATGTCCAACCTGCCTCTTCTTACAAGGACACTCACCACACTGGGTTAGATTTCAAGATCTGTCTCCAACTACAGTCATAGTACATAGGGCAGGGAGCTCAACATTGGAATTGGGGGGTGGGGCACAACTTAATGCTAAATTTCTGCCACCATTTTGAAGAGTGTTGCTTCCTTGCAATAATTACTCTCGAACATTCACAGCATGCAGACCTGTCACCCATGTCAAATCACTAGCGATCCTGTTGACATTCAGCTCCTAAGATGTCCCCGCCCCTCACATAGATCCCTACAGCAGCTTCCTCCCTGACCTCTGCTGACAGGAGCAGCCTGAGTGATCTTCCACAGAAAAGTCTTACAGCTGCCTCCCTGCTTAAAATATCTCCTGGTTATTTAAGTATCCAAAAGTTCTAAAACGTTGTCAGCTATATTTATATGTATTTAATGAAAGGAAAGAATCAAAATATGCAAGTATGCACTTGTAAAGAGTTCTGTGACAGCATCGTTTAGAGAAGACAAGCCACCTAGATCTGGTAACACACAAACACAAAGCAGGTGAACAGTCATGTATTAAAGTAGCCACAGCAAGGCTAAGGCCAGGGAATATTTACAACAATGAAAAGAAAAAAAAAGGTCTTGTCTGTTAAATTAAAATAATAAAATCTGAATAAGTAATGATTTCTGTGGATATACTTTGTATTATTTAAAGAATAATTAAATGTAGTGTGAAAATCAATTATGTAAAGATAAATATAAAATTATTTTCCCGATTGGGTGGGGTTAAAGCAAATTTTATTTGCTTCAATTCTTTAAAAATGTATACTGTTTATATTATTAAGGCCTTAAGCTTTCAAAGCAATAATTCTGACACTTTCTCCATCATCATAGACATAAATTCAGGATTTTGAGCATGATGTTAAGAGCTTTAATACTCAAGTCAGACTACCGTTCCCACCTCATCCTCCGCCTCACCATTCCCTCCGCCTCACCACTCCCTGTTTCCCAGGAGGAGCCACAGAGATTAAATCACTAAAATGAGTTTGTAGGCATTGTATCCTAGAGCCTAGAGACAAACCAAGTGTGGTTCAACCTTTAAACCCTGCAGGCTTAGTTGTAACTGACTTCCTGGTGATGAATAATACACAGCCCCCCTCTCTCCATGCCATCACCTTGAGTGTTCAGATCTTAATATAAATTTGCAAGGGGATGAACATTAATACTACAGCAGTTATAGTCAGACCAGTTATATTCAGTCTTGATTACTTTTTTAAGGAAAAAATGTTTATTTTATTTTTTACGTGTGTGTGTGTGTGTGTGTGTGTGTGTGTGTGTGTGTGTGCATGGTGGGTATGTACACATGAGTGAAGATACCTGTGGGGGCCAGGAGAGGATATCAGATCCCCTGGAGCTAAAGTTATCAACAGTTGTGAGACACCTGACTTGGGTGCTGAGAACCAAACTTTGGTCCTATGCAAGAGCAGCAAGTGTTCTTAATTGCTGAACTGTCTCTCCAGCCCCCTTGATTTCTTAATTTGTGAAAACTCCACAAGACCTCAAAGGACTCACCAATCTCCCCATCATTCCTCACTCACTATCACAGTGTAAGCTTGGACTTTTATACATTTAACATTTACTACTCCTGTTTGTGAAAGAAATTCTTAAGTGACGGCAGGTATGAAGTAGATGTACAAATCAAACATCTCATGATAATGAATCACAAATTCATTTAAAGACAATTGCTTGATACACATATAATTTTACTATCAATTAAAGATGGAAGTAAATTTGTTTCCTAATGAGATAGGTGTGCTTTGTTTATTTTATGCAAATATTAAAGTATGACTGAATATTTGATACCACAGAATGTAGATCATCTCTAATGTTTGTAAGGCTGTTAGATATTTTGATCTTATAATCAGTGCTAAGAACACCTCTTTGGAATAATGTTCAAATGGTTCAAAATGGTGGAAGGATATTGAGTGCCATTCAAAACTGCCAGAAATTCTGTCCAAATCCCAAGCCGAAACTCACTGAATGATTTTTTTTTAAATGAAATTCAAGTCAGCAATTCAAACAAAACTTTTTAAAAATCAAATATTTTAATATAATGCAATCCCAATATATACTAATTTGATAATTATATCCTGAGGAAAAATGGCAGAAAAATATTTAAAGACTTTGTTTTCTGCATTTAGACCATTATGATTTTATTAGAAAACTTTGTATGTATAGTAAAAGCTCCTCAATGTATAAAATACACTAGTCTCAAGTCTGAGCTGAGTTGTTTGGGGCAGCTGTCTTTGACATTGGATGGTGTGACAGGCTGCTCAATGCAAAGTGCACATGCTGTGTTTTCAGAACCAAGGCTACAATGAAATCACAAGATGCTTCACAGGCAGTCATTGGTAGAAACCCCTTGAATTCATTACAAGGTTTGATTTTTTTTAATTAATGTTTGGTCTTTGAACATTCAGAAACCTTTTACTGTCTCCAAAGATTTATAACCCCTGCATCCAAGTGTGTGACCCCCCCGTATGGGATCATAGCCCACAGTACAAGAAACTGGGGTCTAAACTGCCATATCTTCCTCCTCCTGGGCCAATGAGATGTCACTGAGCACATGCTTAATTCAACTGGCATGTTGTAGCAAGACTTCATATTGAGGAATAAGTTCATTGATGAGTATTCTGGAGGAAGTTACTTATCCACTGCTTACAGATGACAGAGCAGTATCAGCCCATTGACCTCATCTTGAGTGGCATACTATGCATTCTTTAATAACAGTGTATTTCTTCATTGAATCAGATCATGCATTCAGTATAGAATGTTATATGTCCTAAGCTAAGTGTATAATTTGGTAGCATTTTATTTAACACTTGTCTAGTACTGTATGATGTAGGTAGAGTTTTCCTGCCTGGCCCACAGTCAGGACAAATCTCTCTCACCTGCCAGTCCCACAGCCGTTCAAACCCGACCAAGTAAACACAGAGACTTATTTTGCTTACAAACTGTATGGCCATGGCAGGCTTCTTGCTAACTGTTCTTACAGCTTAAATTAACCCATTTCTATTAATCTATACCTTGCCACGTGGCTCGTGGCTTACCGGCATCTTCACATGCTGTTTCTCATCGTGGCAGCTGGCAGTGTCTCTCTGACTCAGCCTTCCACTTCCCAGCTTTATTCTCCTCCTTGTCCCGCCTACACTTCCTGCCTATCCAATGGCCAATCAGTGTTTTATTTATTGACTAATTAGCAACACATTTGCCATACAGAACATCCCACAGCAGTATGACACTTGTCTAGTTACTGTATGCAAATACATGTTTTTGAGTGTCCATAAGGCTCCTCTCATCCTTCATGTTAGAGATAAGCACTATCCTGAATTCCATCGCAACAGATTAGTTTCCCTGTTCTTGAACTTGAAATAAATGAATCAGTCCCTGTGTGCTACTGCACACAAGGTTAAGTGTGTGATAGTCATCCATATTGCCACACATACAATGTTTCACTTTTTTCCCATGGCCCTGGCTTTACATGTCGTCCTTCCCCGATTCTGTCTTTGCATTCTGGTCTTTTATCCATGAATATGCCACACATTCTTCAGGTGAATACTTCTTCATGAATTTTCACTGTCTCTGTCACTCTAGTTTGTGCTTTAGATTTAAGATTTGCCCTTCCTTCCTTAATTAAAGTTTTTCCTGACAACCCCTGCCTTTGCCTAAGGCTAGACCAGTTTCCTCATTCTTCTCTCTGCTGACCACTCTCAGCAGAGACGATTTTTTTCTGAGAGCACAAGTCACACATGCCCCCTGTGCTGACCACTACACCCCATCACTGTAGCGACTCAGCTCTTTCATCAACAAAGGAATACACAGGAACAGTGTCCAGCTCAGGGCCTGGCCCACTTCAGCCCACAGGCACTGTGTTCTCATCCCTTCTCTTCCCTTTCCCATGGCATTATGAAGTCTGAATGCTACACAGTGTGTTCTCTGCCCAACAATGCCCACCCAGTAGAGAAGACCCAGGAGAAGCCACGTCACAGTTCCTCACAGTTCCTCTACATGATGATTCTTGAAGCGTTTGCACTAGCAATGAGCGTCTAGGAAAGGTCTGTCTCATACTTCACAATGGACTGGGGCATGTTTTTCTTTACAGAACTTCCAGAAAGAACCCCCATGACAACCATTAAGAAGAATGTGAACAAGGATGAGCAGAAGGGGAAAATAAGGATGAGAAAGAAAGAAAACCAAACACTGGCTTTCTCAGGATGGTGAGAAGCTATGAGACTGTCTTCTCTGTACTTTGATTTCTTAATTCTCTATGTGTAATATGCTTTGTGTGCATGGTAATACAGTGTTAACTCTATGAAAATGTCGGCTCTGCCCCGATGTACAATGACGCATGAGGAACTAATTGAAATGCATTCTATCATTGATATACACAGGGGCAGTTCCCACAGCCTAGGGAATGAAGCCTTTCCCTAGACAGCCTGGGGAGAGGCAGAGAGAACACAAATAAAAATAACCATGGGTCAGTCACCTTCTCAGATCATAGACTAACCAGAAAGCATGTGCCCAAATAAGTCTGTAATTCCCCACTAGGTAGGGACGCTCCAAACAGGCAGGACCTCAGAAAGAAAGTTGCTAGGTCCCCAGAAACAAAAGTCCCAAGTCCCTGCAAAGACTTGACAGCAGTTGGCCTGGCCACTGCTCTAGGTGGTCTTGATGTTGCCCACTTGAACTCCCTTCCTTGAGCACACCGATCTTCATGTCATCATTTTCTACCCTTCACCACTTCCACACAGAAGCTCCCAGTCTCAACAATTGGACTTGAAACCAGCTCCTGTAATTAAGCCGAGCACAGCTCTGATCTGAGTTGCTCACGAGGGCCTGCATCAGGACCATGCCCTGCCTGGCCCTGAACATTTTACATTCATTGATAAGATTCAATGACAACAGAGGGCCTTAAAGGCAGTGTCTCTAATTGGAGTGGCCTGTTCAAAGCCAGCTCTAATACTATCTGTGTGATGCTGACCAAACCCATGGGCATCTCCATGCCCAGGCTTACATTCTGTAAAATGATGATGTTGATCAAACATTCCTACCTCAGAGGTCAGCAGGGGGAGCAAGGCGGCTCACCTGTGCTAAACACTCACCAGCCTGAGGATGAGGAGGGCTCTTCTGCTCTGTTTTTTGAAGAAAAGAGCCGAGTTTCTAAAAATCTTTTATTGACTAACATTAGAATGAAAACCCCTCAGATCTTGGTCCTCCACCACCCGATCTAGGAATTGTTCATTAATTTTTGGTTCTAGAAGCAGTAAAACAAATTTGCATCTTTTTTTTCCTGGAGAAACCCCAGAGGGACAGTGAGAGGCAAAATGAGAGAGGGGCGGAGAAAGAACAGTGGCAGAGAAAAGAGAGAGAGACAGAGACAGGGAGGCAGAACAGATTGAAACTGCCAGCCTGGCAGCAGGAACGAAGCCTCGGAAAAGATGCTCACTTGCCAGCTGGGTTTCGCCAGCGTTGGTTTTTTTTTTGTTTTTTTTTTAAATTTTCTTTTCCATTTGTGTTCACACTTCTCCCTCTTGTGGTTCATCAGAAAACCACATGTGCTGTTCTGCGCTCAAAACTGGTCAATGCACCTGGCTAAGGCAAGCCAGGCAAAGACAACTAGGTCAAACACTGCTTGAATTACAGAATGGGGAGAGGAAGCCAGGATATGAGGTGCACAGCCCCCAAGTCCTTTTCCAAATGTCATGTGAGCAAAGAGAACCTTCCACTCTCATTTTTAAAGGGAAGAATAGCCCCAAGAGACACACACAGCCAAATCCTCTGAGGGAGACCCCCAAGGGGCTTAAGGAGCTGCTGGGATAGAGTCATTTCAGGACAAGCCAGTGGAGAGACAGATGATATGTACAAGCAAGTCCGAAGGAGAACTGATCCTCTATTGCTATACTTACCCCACTGAAGCCAGCTCATGCCAATTTGCTACACTGTCACTGACACCCAAAGTGCCCCTTCTTTAAAAGGTTAGGTAAATGTCACTCTTAGTAATGCCTTCTGACAACTCTTTCCTAGGCCCTTACCTCTAGTGGATATGTGCTGTCTCTCCTCTCCCTGCTACACCTTGTCTCTTTCCATAATGCAGCCCCAGCCTGGTTGGCTTTCTGTTGGAATTATGGCTGCCCTCCTCTAGGGCTAAAAGGGAAAAGCCTGGGCTCTGCGCAGCTCCAGGGATCCAGCCTCCTGTATAGAAGGTATGCATGCACATTTTGTGAATGTGAGTCACCCACACACAATGTCTCTATTCCATGACAGAGGGACTAGGAGACACTGTATCGGAACGTAGGCTAATCTCAAAAGGCACTGAGACCTTCCCCTGAGAACTCTGCAAAGACAGCTATCTATGCTAAACCATAGCCCACCTGTACTTGAATAATCCCTGCAACTTATCTTCAAATACATCAGGAAGAGGGAGGGAGGGACGGACGGATGGAGGGACGAGGGAGGGAGGGAAGGAGGAGGGAGGGAGAGGGCATACAGAAGAGAAGGAGGGAGGGAAGAAATTGAGGAGTTAAGGAGAGATGAAGAACAAGAAGAAGGAAGGGGAGAAGAGGCTGCAATGGACAGTGAAATCCAGCTGCAGGATACATTGATACCCATACTCATTGAAGTTTTCTTCATATCTTTCTCAATTTTGAATTATTGCAAAGACAAAAAGTTAAATGTAAAATCAACTATTTAAGATGGCTTTCAAGTTTAAAAGTGAAGTAAATACTTGGGTTAAACAATAAAACCAGAATACAAGTCAAAATGAGTTTTCCATCCCAGAGCATAGGTGGGTATTAGGGCTTACAAACTAAACATAACTGAGTATAAATTCTGTGAGTGCATATTTTTCTAGGAAGACATTATTTACAGCTTTTATTAAATGTCACAGGTTTATTAAGTCCCATATCCCCCAAAAATGTTAAAATAATGGCTTACAGAGTTACAAAAGAATTACTATTAAGTATTCAACAGTTGGAGAGAATAGACTGAACCAGTCAAATTGCAGAGACAAAAAACATCTTGGAAAGCATTCAGTTAGGACACCCCCACCACATCCACACGGGAAAGGCAAGCCCAAAGAGAGTCAGCAAGATGGATTCCAACAAATGTAGCATGTATCACTGATTCCTAAATAACTAGGACCACAATGATTTCCTTATGTCATGGGGCTTCCCTGTCTCCTAGAAAAGCCATTCTGTAAAACATTACCAGACAACAATGGCCATCTTGTCAGCTCTCATAGACAAGGCCATGCATCTTTATTTGAAACCAGATGGATGCATTCTCACAGGGCTGATTGAAAAGGAAGCTTTGTAGAGGGGGGTTGAGGCATATCACAGGAACCACAGATATTCTCAGCTGTAAGATAGATGGAGCAGACCACTAACTAAGATTGATGGATGGTGCCAGCCCTGGCAGGCCAAACACAATGCTGGGATGGCCAAGTGGGGGAAGAAAATTAGTTTGCAAGATTAGAACATATTAACACAAGTCAGACAACTGTCATGTCACAGCTCCTCACCGTAATGCTGATTGGCAGGCAAGCATTTCTGATTCTGATGGCCATGGAAGCGAAGCGTCTGCAATCTGTCTCGCATGACATTCCACCGGCTGGCAAGTCCCCGCTGCTGGAGAAGTCAGCTTTTCTTAGAAATCTCTGTCCCCTTGGGTCTTGTTTGGCAGGCCCCAGGCCAAAGGTACATGGTGAGGTGGGACAGGGCGGGGTAGATGTAGTAGCTATCCATGGTGTCAGCTGCCAAGGGAGACTTTCTCAACTTCGTTCAACAAGTACTGTTGGACAACTCTCAGGCCTGGTACTAGGCTGGGCAGAGTAGAGAGATGCAAGAGACGAGGCCTCACATCACCAGAGAACCCAGACCTATATGTGTGGTCAAGTTCAGTAATGAAGCAAAGTAAGCCAACTTTAGTAGTGGTCCCTTGGTTAAACCTTGTCTGGTTAATTCCATCTCAACTCCATCACTCCTCTCTGGACCCCGCAGCAGATAAACATATTTATTTTCATTAATATTAAACTAGAAGAGTTGGAAATTCAGTCATGACTCACTGAGACCCAACTCCTGAGTGGTACTATGTAATTGGTTTGCACTGTTTGATATTTTCAATATGGGTCTTTCGTTTGTCTGTTTTGTTTCGAGACAGGGTTTCTCTGTGTAGCCCTGACTGTCCTGGAACTTACTTTATAGAACAGGTTGGTCTCAAACTTATAGACATTCTCCTGCTTCTGCCTTCCAAGTGCTGGGATTAAAGATGTCCTCTACCGTGCTCAGCTTCAAGATGGATCTTTTAACTGGTAGGATGAAATAGTAAATATAAAAGAATATTTTGTTCAAATGTATGTCTTAGTGAAGGAAGGATAGATTATGTTTGCTATGGCAACAACTCTAAAATGCCAGTGGCTTAACCCAATCAACACAGGTTTCTGACCTCTGTAAAACCAGCTGCTGGCCGCCTTCATTCAGCTATTAGTTCTTCTTGGGCCAATAGTTCAGAGATTCAGGTTGCATTGAGAATGACTGAAGTAACACCATCTTGTGCTGATCATACTCTGACTCTATTTCATGTCTACTCAGAGTGTCCACTGCACTTTTTAGCCCCTAACACTCTGAACAGTCATGTCCACCTTAGCAACACATTTAGGACTTTCCATGATCCTGACCATGGCCCAGATGTATAACCAAAATAGATGCTTGATGTATAACCAAAACAAATGATACAAGGTTCCCATGACCTATACCTGACAATGATGTCATTGTGGTTTTTGCCTTTATAAACACTTGTACCCCTGAACTTCAGTGCCATGAGTTCTTTGGGGCAAGGGCTTGTGCTAGTCACCAGCTAATAAATGACTCTAATTTGGCCTTACGTGCTTGGTGGTCTGTAATTTTCTTGCCTGGACGATAACACTTTGTCCTTCTGGCTCCTTCATCTCAGGAGAAGGCCATGGGAGTAAGAGTCACACACACACTGGCTCTTTCATCATTTGGTACAGAAGTCACATGTGCACACACATCATTATATGCACACATACCAAGTCTGCCTGGTGCTTCTGAAGTTCATTGACTTAAACCAATCATATGACCTTACCTAACTTCAAGGGGGTTAAAACTGGGAAGAAAGGGGTTGGAAGGTGAGAGAATGTTCATGCCACAACATGCTAGCATGCAGCAAACAATCTTACACTGGTGGAGTTTAAGAAGAACTTAATATTCTTATGTGTGTTATATGCACCTCCCTGACACCAGCCCTCCCTCTTCCAGGATTTCAACTCAGAAATAATCATCATCTTGAATTTGATCTCCTTTTAATCATTTTAGCTACATGACACTGGTCCTCTAGGCACCAGGTTACTCAATTTTGGAAGTTCACATCAATGAAAAATCACAAGGTATTCATTTTGTGACTTTACTTTTGGTTCAGCATTATTAAAATTTATTCATTTTTTTCTGCACAGTGGCAACTCACTTTTTAGTGTTTTCATAGACTTCCACTGGGGGACTATGAGGATCTATGTGCCCACACCTACCACTGAATGAAGACAATGCCCATACCTAATGCTGAATGGAGGACTACAATGCCCATGCCTACTGTGAATGAAAGACTATAATGCCCATACCTACTATTGAATGAAGCAATACAATGCCCACACCATTGGGCTATCTTCAAGTTTGGACATTACCCAGATATTATGTGCTGTGCACATTCTTGTACGTGTCTCCTAATGAACTTGAACAAAACTTTCTCTATAGGAAGTTATCCAAAACAGAATATGTGAGGTATAAGTCAGCAAAGACATTGGTAAATGTGTAGATCTAGGCATATTTTGATTATACAAAATAGCAGTCTCTAACTGATTATAAAACAAGCAAGAATAAGTTAAACAATAATGATTCTCTAGCAAGAATTGATTGAAGATATACCTTAGGGTGCCTGTAATTTTTGGAAATCTGGCAAATTTATTGTTTGTTTTTTGGCCTCTATTAGTTAACCATACATCATATATTTCCAGGATCATTACCAAAGGGAAATAAATAAGGTAAAAGTATAAAGCAAAAATACTCAATTTGAAAGCAGGCAAGAGCTAAGAGAAAAGAAGAAAAGATAAGACACACAGAAATTACAATGTAATGTAATAGATAGCTACAATATAAACATAAAACAACTGGGCCCATTTAAAGACAAATATAATTAAATTAATTTTTAATTGAAGTGCCAACTGTGACCAGAGAGTGTCTTCAACAATAACATTGGGTCCCCAGGCACAGCCCACATGGGAGATCAACCATTAAGCTGCCTGTTTACGCCTCTTGTACCTCTTCAACTGATGCCGTATTTATTTCCTGAGACCAGCTGTACTTCTCTGCATCTGTGCCTGGACTATAAGCATTTACACACCACTGAACTTACTTATTTGAATGTTAGCTCCAACTCAACTTTTCAAAACATCTGGTTTTGGTTGCCACTTACAAAATTTTCTCATGAATATAGTAAAAAATTAATTTCTTTTAAAACAGCAGAAACCACACCACCCCAAAACTATAACAGATGTTTAAATAGATGTTAGAGATGAGTAGATTTGTTGTTTAACTGGCCCCTGGGTCACGAGAAGAAACCAATTGGACATTACTCGGGGGCTTAGGCCTAAGCAGTTAGATGGAAGGATTGTTGCCATCTAAGATGAAGATGACTATAGGAACAAGAACAAGATGCTCAGGGAAGTAGAAGAGCATCCAGAAAAGGACTTCTATATCATGAAAAGTAACCATTCTCTAAAAGTCTGTGAAGAATTTCACAATGAATAAATCATCACTGAAAATCTAAAGATCATCATTCTGTAAGAAGACCTTAAGGTTAGTTTACTATACAAATTCACCATGATGATTTATAAAAGGCTGTGAGTCTAGATAGCCAATAGTTTTCTTCTGAGTAATCAAAGGATAACATGGCTCCAGAATTCCGAGTAGGATAACACCAAAGGCCGCTACACAACTGTATCACAAGGTGAGCAGTGTTCCATGGTGCCTACCTAGCATGTCCAAGGCACAGGGTTCAGTGCTGTACAAATGAACAAGGAAAAATAATACATGCAATGTAAACCGTCTTCTATACATATGAGATCCTCTTAATTACTATTGAAAACATTTCTCTGGGATTCTTCAAAGGAAAAAAAATAATGTGTAAGAGACATTAGGAATTGCATCAGTTAGAGACAGACAAAAAAGCACCACATCACTGCTAAGAAGGGTGAAAAGGCCTGCAAATATGGGAAGTTGAATGCACTGTGCTGTAAGTGCCTAGCAATCATTAGGAGACCACAGCCATTGTGTAGAGATTGGAAACAGCAACAGTGGTGCTTCAAAAGGAGGCTCAGAGCATATAGGAAAAGCCATGATAATTCATAACTGTGACTAATTGAACATTTAATAGGCTAGCTTAATATATAATAAACAAAGATTTAATCAAAGTACCCAATCCAAAAGGATTACAGCGTATTCTGAATATCTGAGCACCTGGAAGAAAAAAAAACTGTGTTACCATACTGATGAAATAATGACTGCTAATGATATATACATATATACCTTTGAAGACAAAATTGCTGGCATACTGAGTGGAATATCATTGTTTCACAAGCAGTGACTGTTAATTAATTGGCATATTTTATTATAAGGAATTCAGATTCAAATGAATGCAAAAATGTAAAAATTGCAGATTACTCTGTACTTATCTGTATGAATAGCAAATGTCGCATTTTCTGTATCAATTTGAAGTTAGCATTGTAGGTATTTAGGGTAAACCTTACTTTTAAATAGCATTCTAGAAACTGATGTAATCAGGAAAGCTGCCATAGTATATAAGCTACCCATGTTACCGCACCAACTTCAGCACCCATGACCGTTTCAGAAGGGTTAGGCTGGGGTTACAGTACTGTTCGAAAAAATCTGTAATTAAAATATAACATGGATATACCCTAAGTTACCTAAGGTAACACACCAGTCCTGGCGGAACAACAAACAGTGTGAGGCTTAAATGACTTAATTTCTTGATATCGCAGTGACTAGTATCTCCACTGTACCACCTCTTCTGGATGCTGAAGACAGACACTTCTTCTAGGCCATGGAACTGCTAATATTCCAAATCACCTTTTAAAATCTGCTATTTCAGAAGCTTTCACATCTGCCATTTTGATTTTCAGATTCCTGAACCTAATGATGCCAACATGAGAAGAGTTCATGCTCCTTACTAGTCAAGGAACATCTCCCTTAAAGGGGACAATCTCATTCCACTCCTTGGTCAGCACCTGGAAGATGACCACTGTGTGCTCCATCGTGTGTTGAAGGATGATCCAGCAGCCAGAAAGAATTTCCAGATTACATCAGTGTGTTTCTATTTGGTGAATATCTGTGTTCTGACATTACTGGGAGGGCAACTTAAGGTTTGGCCAAGATTTAAATAAAGACTGGGGCTCACACCATCTTAAGCAGTTGAAAACTCAGGCTAGTGATAAATAATTACAAGTGAAAATTTAGTTTTTTACAAGGGAGTCTCACTAGAAAAAGAAATTACTCTTAAGGGTAGGCTGCATGTCCAGCAGTAGATGGCCAACAGAAAGTGGACTCAACAGCGTCTTTGGAGGTTCCTTGTCTCATAATGTCATGTCTGGGCTTAGCCTTTTTTGTTGTTGTTTAATTTTATTTTATTTTATTCTTATTTTTTATTTTACTTATATATATATATATATATATATATATATATATATATATATATATATATATATATATATATTTCTTATTTTTACCCTACAGGTCCTGTGTGTATAAGTACGGCTTCTAGGTTAGTGTTTTTCTGGGATTTCTGAGTGTGCGAACAAGTGGGTCTCATGTTTGTATCTTTTCCTGCATCTTTTCTTGGGCTCTTTCTTTGTGTTTGCTTTGTTCTATTCCAGTGTGTAAGTTTTGTTTTATTGTATTATATTATATTATACTGTTACACCTTAGATGTCTGTTTGTTTTCTAAAGAGAGACAGAAGAGGGTAGATCTCTGGAGATATATATATATATACTGCTTTTAGACTCTAAGGAGATAATCAACTCCCTGAGAGAGAATAAACAAAGCAACAGCTTTGACACCCTTGCTATTAGCAGATGGGTATTTAGATCATAAAGCTGGGACACAGGCAGATCCTAGAGACCTCTCTGAAGTAAGATGGATCCAGGATTAAGCAGACAGGATTAAAGGGCTCAATTTTGAGAGAGAACAGGGAAGTGGGTGGAGATCTGAAAATTAGGTTCCTTTCAAGGTTTTCTTTTAAATAGTTCTTAATATGGACATATAAGGAAATCACTCAGGGCTAGGGAAAGAGAGATTTCAAAAGGATTAAAGTGAAAATATCTGGTGCTCAAACAGAGCTGGAAGTAATATGTCCTCAATAGCTAGAAGAGAAAAAAAAATCTCCTATCATGTGGGGACTACAGGAAAAAGCATTTCCTAAGGAGCAGGAAAGATGTATCCAACAAACCAAAGGCTACTTTGGCTCTCCCAGGCAAAGGTGACAAGCGATCCTTGAAAGGATCAAACCCTAACACAAAATTAAAAGGTGTTTATAAGAACACAAAATAACCTGGCACTCAAAAAAGTAAAATCCACGAGGTTTTGTATCGAAGCAATAATAAAGGGAACATGAAATGAGGCCCTAAAAAACAAACAAAAACAACCAATGGAAAGTGATCCCCAAACTGCACAGGTGGTGGGATGGCAGAATTAATTAGAAAGGTACAGAAATAACTTCAGTAAAGACATCCTGTATGTTCATGAAGGTTAAGGCCATTAAGAAAGTAGAGGGATGACAGGACATGATCTACAAATTGAGCATCTAGAGGTAGAAACTAGGGTCTATGAGGAGAATTTATTGGTTGGGATCACTGCAGATTTGATAATACAACAAAGGACATACATGAACTTGAAGTCATAGCAACAGAAACTCTCCAGAACAAAGCACAATCTTAACAAAGAAAAAATACTGAATAGCGTATGAATGAACTGTAGAAAAATATCAAGCAGCCCAGTTTGCATGTGATTAGAGTCTTTGAATGAAAGAAGAATAAGTGGACCAGAAAAAAAAAGAAAGAAAGAAAACTATTTGAAGAAACAATGCCCCAAATCTTCTCAATAAGATTTGATGAAAATAAACAGAAGCAAGAAACTGACAGGGTCCAAACTGTAATATTCACCAACAGAAGTGTCTAGTTAGTCTTCTATTGCTGTGATAAATACCATAACCAAAAGTAACTTGAGAAGAAAAGGATTTATTCAGTCACCTAGGGAAGTCAGGCAAGAAACATAGAGGCAGGAACTGAAGCAGATACCATGGAGGAGTGCTGCTTACTGGCTTTCTCTCCATGGCTTACTGAATCTGCTTTCTTACACCACCCAGGACCACTTGCCTTTAGGACTGTTTCATTTTTTTCTTCCATGCATTTCCTGTGAATGACTGCATTGTCTCTCACTAAATCTGGGTCAACTTTGAACTTCTCTTTTACAAGTTTATATATCTAGTATAGAACCCAGATGAGGACTTCCTTTTATTCCAATAAAATATTGGGGGAAATTTACCTATTAGCTATCCCAGTGCAGTCTCATGAATGACACTCAAGTAACATGTTCAGAAATTTCATATCTATATCAGTCAGGATTCTCTAGAAAGATAGAATCATTAAAGTGTGTGTGCGTGTGTGTGTGTGTGTGTGTGTGTGTGTGTGTGTGTGTGTGTGTGTGTGTATGTGTGTGTGTGTGTTATAAATAGATTCATTAAATTGACTTACAGAATCCACTCTGGCCTGAGTAGTCCAACAATGGATATCAGCAGACTGGAGAAGTTGAGAACCTGGTGACAGCTCAGACCACAGGACTGGATGCCTGAGTACTCCCAAACTGGTGCTGAAACCCTGGAGGATTCCTAGTAAGCCATTGGTCATCTGTCTATGTCGGCAGGCCAAAGAGGCTGGGTTCTGATGTCATTGAAGGCAGCAGTGACAGAATTGATCTATTAACCTGCAAGGGACAGTGGGCAGACAAAAGCCATCAGCTCTTCCCTCAAGCTTCATTATATCTAGGATGTCACTGAATTATGCCATCTACTCTGGGGGAGGGTCTTGCTTCCTCAGTTAATCATTTCTAAAATTGTATCCACAGACCTGCTCAGAGACATGTGTCTTAGCTGTCTAGACCCAATCAAGTTGACAATCATTTAGTATCATTTCTGTAAAATGTTCTCACACTTGTACTCATAGCTGTAAAAAAAAAAAATCAAGAAATTTCCTGATTATATACTGTATACCATATAAATCTTTCTTTTTTCCTATTTACTTGAACATTGTATTTGATTGGAGCCCTATGCTTATTTAATGAATTGTTAACAACATATTATATCCAAACTGTGATATTTCTCTAAAAATGTTATTGCATTTATTTTTTATTTTTCTATTTTATATATTATATTCATATAACATTTTAATAATTATAATTTGATATGTTTACATTTTATTATATTTAATAATTTTATTATGTTTAAGGATTACATGTGTATTAATATTTTATAGTATTTTTCTATTTTAATTTTACTACCTTTATTTATTTGTGTGTGTGTGTGTGTGTGTGTGTGTGTGTGTGTGTGTGTGTGTGTGTGTGTGTACAGACATGCATGTGTGGTGGTGGTCAGAAGACAACATATAGGAGTTGGTTTTCTCCTTTTACTATGTGGAACTGAGGTCATCAGGCTTGATGACCAATTGCTTTTCCCTGCTGAGCCATCTTACTGACAATTGCTTCTATTCTTTATATAAATGACACAGAAATACTTATATTCAGCCTTTAAATGTCAAATGGAGTTTTAAAGTACACCCAACGATACTTTATCAAGGACCATGGTCTTAATAACTTCATCCCATCTTTGATTAGGATGTAGTGTGGCATCCCTTATTAGTTGTATAAGGATGTAAGGTTTTTTTTTTTTTGAGCCAACATGACATTTTCCATATTCACCATGGAACTGCAGACTGGATTTCACTGAGTTATACACAAGTAACTTCATAATTTATACAATAATTGTTCTGTTCTTGGTCTTGCTCTAGAAGTTGCTAACTTATCCACCCCTTTTCTGAAAATAAAAATAAAACTTGCTTTTGAGTAATTTCTTTTTCTGTATGTCTAAAAGTCATTTTGTGACTCAATCCCTATATTCTGGATAAATATACTCCAGTGCTGAAAATCAAGCAATGGCTGAGTTCTCAAGCCGGTTGGTCCCTGCTCATATTCATACCCACAGGACCTTCTAGCTCATCAGAACAAGACATTTCATTTCCATTTTCAAAGAATTTCATTTACTTACAAGTTTTAAGTTGATTTTTTGATGACTGAGATATATTGCTAAAATATTAGGACACATGAAAATGAAAAAATGTATGTCTGAAAATTCTGATGCTATCAAAGTCATAATTTTCATAAATTATAAACTAACATAAAATAGAAAGTGTAGGCAAAACCATGAGTTAATTCTTGGAATGAGCTATTAAATTTGCAAGCTTCTGATAATTTTGAACAAGGAAGATATTTTTTTTAAAAAACCCCAAATTACTACAAATTAGTAAATGGTTATAATCCGTAGGTCTTTTGAATTCCAAGAACATATCTATAGCAGTCTATGTCATTTACACATTATGTCATGTATTTTCTTTCTTTTAAAATTTATTTCATGGCATATGTATGTAGGATGTATGTGGGGTATGGCTGTGCGTGTATGTGCATTCATGTGTGTGAATGAAGAGGTGGGTGTGACATGGCATGCTTGTGGAGTTCAGAGGTCAACCTCAAATGTCAGCCCTCACCTTCCATCCAGTTTGACAAGGTATCTTTGTTGTCAACAAGCATCCCACTAATCTTCTAGCTCCACCTCCCATCTCCCTGTAGTGTTGGGATCATAGACACTCATACTACAAGTGGAGATTTTGCATAGGTTTTGGGGATTTGAACTTAGCAAACACTTTTCTTCACTGAGCCATCTTCCTACCCAACATTATTCTAATGTTATTTTTCTTAATTCACAAACACTCTTGCTACTTACTATCTCAACAGTGATCACTATTGTCTACTCATATTCATATATTTGTCACTTTATCTACTTTTCATTCCTTCTTATATCTCATAATTTCCTTCAAGATGACATTTCTTCTACTTCAATATACTCTTAATATGTGATTGGCAGAAAAATGTCACCCATACTCTAATGTCTAGAATCTATCAATGGATTATATTGTATGCCAAAAGGACATTTACAGGTATAATTAGGGTTATAGTTTGCTACTGTTCTACGGTATCTAGGTGGGCCCAAGCTCCAGGCAGGTCCAATATAACCACAAAAGGCTTTGAGAACAGAAAACTTTCTCTGTCCCTAGTGAAAGACATGCACAGGGAAGAAGAAGAGAGTTGCAGGAAGTCTGAAAATTATCAGCATGAAAAAACTGTCCTAGTCTATTGCTGGCTCCAGGATAGGGACATCTGAGTCTAAGAACCAGAGAGAGGCCTCGAGGAGATGGGGCTGTGCCCAGATGCCAACCAGCAAAGGAGGGAGAACTCCAGACCCAGAGATCAAGATTATGCTAAAAATCGTAATGAGCTTATTACTGGAGTCTACCCAAAACACCCAAGTTCGGTTCCCAGCATCTGTGTTGGACAGCTCACAATAGCATGTCACTTCAACTCCAGAATATCTGGTGCCCTCTGCTGGCCTCCCAGGGCACCTGTACATATATGGCAGATGTTTAGAAAAACAGATACACACACACATACACATACACAAACAAAATAATAATAATAATAATAATAATAATAATAATAATAATAATAATAATAATAATTTTGAAGTCTAAATTCACATTCTTGTCTTTCTTAGGCTACAATAAATTATAGCAGCAATTAGAGGTTCGGGTGGGTATGTATCCAGTTCACCTCAATCAAAGGCATCTGAAGGATCATAGTCATCTGAACTATCTCATCCTGGCTCAGGGCTCCATGTTTACATCTTTATAAACGTCCACATGGATTCAGAGAAGCAAGTGGGATTTGATGATTCTAAAGAGACAACCAGGTAGTAAACTTGCACCTAGGGGCCAGTGGACCAAGACCTCACAGGATTTTCTTTCTTTTTCTTTTTCTCTTTTTTTCCTACACAAAGGACAGAGCAATTGCTAAGCCTGATCCTGAAAACAAGGCCTTTGTTTTGTGTGGTTACCACATGGTCTCGTCCTCTCTCTTTGGAATTTGACAAGCAAATTGGCATTTGTGTTTCTGAGACTGTCATAGAATAGTGATTGTTAATTATACCCTAGATGTCCTGCCTCATTCTGTCATGGATGTATTATGCTAAATGTGTTTAGTGAGCAAAAGATCTTAAATTTGATTTCAAGTTGCCTATCTCAGCATGCCAGTCAGACCCGCCCCAGGTCAGAGAGCTCCTGAGGGGGCTGCTGGGAGTTCTCCTGCTCCTTAATCTGTGGTTCTAACACAGACCAGGAAGTATTCAGAGGGTCCAGCAGATGTCAGCGTGAAATCTGTGAGCCTCTTCTGGCTCCATATTAACATATCGGATTACATCACCCACTGCCCTGGAAAAGATCCTATAAGTATTAGTTTCAGAGACAGTAGTTTCCACAATAATCTATCCCTCTAAATGATAAAAATTCTGACCTTACATCTCAACCCCCAAAGCTGGATAAGAGATGCAGTCACCATGTTAAAGGAACTTCAAGGGATGAGATATGGGAATAAGGTGTCTGTCTCCAAAAATAAACCTACTGATGCCCACTGTCTGGTTTCCCATGCACAGGCCCTCTTAAGTTGATTATCAGCAGCTTTGGTTTAACCTGGGAAGCTGTCATTTGACAGCCATAGACAGTCAGAGTTTTAAGTTATTCAGTGCTTTACAATTTGCAAGTAACATTGCCATATCAGTCATAGGTATGTCGATATTCCTTTAAATTTTTTATTAATTTTAGGATTCTTTGTATATTGAGAAAAATGACAGAGACTATATAACAAGTGTCTGTATGTTCAATATCTAGAGTTAATAACAAGTGACATTTTACTGTGGATGCTGAAGGTCATTTATTTTATTATTAATGAAATAGTCTAATATATTCCTTCTAAGTCCCTTCCCCTTCCTCCTCTCCATGGGATAGACATTACGTTCAGGTTCATGTGTATCACCCCTGTAATTGTTTTCTCAGACTGATGTCACCAAGCATTGCAAGCTGAATGTCTTTAAGAACAGGGATGTATCATCCCATGTTTCTGGAAGAGTTGAGATCAAGGTATTTGGCAGGGTTGTGGTGGTTGATATTGTCAACTTAACAGGATCTAGTCTTACCTAGGAGGTAAGACTCTGGGTGTGTGAGGGGTTATCTACATTGGGTTGATGTGGGAAGACCTGCCCTAAATGTTGGTGGCACCATTCATTGCCATGAAAACCTGAATTGAACACAAAGGTGAAAGAGAACAAGCTCGCATTTTCTGCTCTCTCCTTCCTGACTGTAGCCAGGACTTGTCTCTAGCTCCTGCTGTAGTGACATCCCCCATCATGACAGACTGCACCCTCAGACTGTGAGCCAAAACAAGCCCTTTCTTCCTTAGGTTGCTTTTGTCTTATAGATTGTTACAGAAACAAAGACAGTAAGTAATAAAAGAGCATACTTCTGAGGCAGCTAGCGTCAGCTCTGTTCTCACTGCTTCTAAGCTCCTAGGACTTCCTTGGCTGGCACAGCAAAACTCCAACTTGTATGACACCTTCTTTGGGTATGTCAAAGCTTCCTCATTTTATAAAATGCCTATTTTATTTGGTTAGAGGCTCAGCCTACTATGATAGGACCTCAAATTAAATAATTATATTTACAGTGACCTTAAGGCCACATTCTGAGAAATTTCACCATGTGAATCTCAAGGGGATATAAGTCAACCCATACTACCACCTTTGTGTTAATGTTTTCATAATATGTAATTTTCCTATAACCATACTATAATATATAATGCATTTTCAACTTTGGCATAAATAGCATTGTACTATGCATATTTTTCAAAACTTTCTCTTTTTAACCACAAATGTATATTTTTGAGATGTATTCATATTTCCAGCTCATTTACAGGGTTTTATCATGTGACTTCACCACCATCAATCTATTCTCTATAATGAAAAGTGAAATAACTACACAGTTCAAAACAGCACCCAACCAGAATACTAAAAGCAGGTGTGTTGGGCTTAGGTCACAGGAGCTCCCTGGTTTGGGCCCTTACCAAGATTGTGCAGCTCTAACTGCATTTTACAACCTTGTAGCTTTTGTGAATTCAGGCATCATAAGACTTGCTTATTATGGAAGTTCCAGGCAGCAAGAAGAAAGCCACTTCACAACTACAAGATGCTGTTAAGCAAGGAAGAGGTTTTCATTGATGAATAGGTTTAAGTGTGGGGTTTAAGAGCATCTCTGGGATCTCAGCTGAATGTCCCAAGACAAAGGATAGACCTGTAGGGAGCAAGTAGGAGACTCATTCCCTTGACCTCTAAGAGGGTCTTTAAGGAGGAAATTGATCCCACTTTTGATCATGAGTTACACCAAGCAACCAACTTGCAAAGGAGCTAATAAATCAACTGGATGCTATAGTGAGGCTTCCAGGCCCTCCTGAAGACATGCCCTATGACCTCTCTGCTTGTCTGTACTCTCTGCTGCCCAGGGTTGTTGTCATGGTGCCCAAGAGCTGGGGAAGTGGAGTAAGTCTCAACCTGAGAGTCAGAATATGTGGCATGCCTGAGGTGGGCTACTTTAGCCCACAGCAGAGGTGAGGTCCACCAGTGCAAGGACCTATGGGACTTCCTAGGATGTTATCTCAGACAAAGAGATGTCAATGCCATTACCCAGCACCACTTCTTAGATGGTGGTGTGACATTGGGGTCTGAGCTCCTTTCTGAACCTGAGGAACTGGGCCTTAGAACACCAATGCAAATCTTACTCCCTGAAGAGCCTGTGAGAAAACCCCATGGCACTCCCAGACACTGAATGCTTTAGGAAAAATGCTGGCTAGAATTTGTTTTCTAGAGGCCAGAAAGGAAGTTGGAAATGAATTCAGGAAAGATATCCTCTTTCATTGCCTGCTGCTCTGACCGCTATAATAACTCATTCAGGGCAAGTGTAGGGGACAAGGGAAGTCTTGTTATTGACATGGACACAACCATGTCAAGTGTCAAGGACCCCAATGCCCCAGATCCATGGGAATGGCAAAGCTTTCCCTGGGTGAGGCTCAGATGTCTGAGTGTGAATGATGAGAGTGTGTGCACAAAATGTCTGCTGTGATTTCTCCCCATGGATGTTTGCAGCCTGAAGACTGCTCCCCTACAGAGATTGCTCCTAAAGAGATTAGCTAAATCTGTCCCTTGATCATCTGTATATAATAAACCTACCTCTTTGTTTATATATATGCAATAATGCCATCCCCTTTTCCAGCTGTATACAATAACCTCACCTCCCTGTTCAACTATATATAATAAATATGCTGAGTTTCAGGGTGCTGTGGCTTCTCCATCAGAGAGCTAGTGCACCCAATCCCAGCATTTCTCAGTACACATGTCTGTCCTTTATTCATGCCCTTGCTGCTGATAGATAGGTCAATCCCTGGAGATGTGCAAGGACACACCACTGAGGAAATGGCTGAATCAGTAAAGCTAAATCCCCAGAACCCATGTGAAAATGCCACATATGGCAATGCACACCTATAATGCTAGTGCTGTAGAGACAGGTGGACCCTTCGCACTTGGTGCCCAGCCAGTCAAGCTAAATTGGTGACCAAGAGTGATAGAGGACAACCAATATTAGTATATATCCCTCATGCACATACACACATGTGTATCCCCCACACCATATACCAAACATACAAACAAATAAAAATAGCTTATTCAAAATTTGGAAATTCTCTCAAAGGCCCTTTGTACAAAAGTATCAAATAAAAATCAAGTTGTGAGTTAGCTGGTTGTGTGATGTGTCCTCCAGACAAACCATGTAAATGATCTCCCCCAGGTAGACTCTGAAATGCTTTGGAAGTCTAAGTTCATTACCAAATCTTAACATGTTGAGGTCTAAAGAACAAAATCTTTGAATACCCTTAAAATTAACACCCCCCCCAATTGCATTCCTCAAAGGATGTGTGGATTCAGATAAATTAAAACCAAGCTGGGAGCACTGAATGGAGCTCACACCCCAAAGTTGCTCTTTATTCAGCCTTCCCTGAGGATCCATACCCAAGGAACCTCATCCATCTGCAAGGTGACTCCCAGCTGCCATCAGTGGTCACCAGGCCCTGTAGTGAGAAGTTCTATTGTTCTACTTGATGGTGGATTCTGCCTACACTGGGACTGATTCAGTCTCAAGCTAGAAAGGAGAGAGGCCATGATTCTGAAAGAAAATGTCGGGTTTACTGTGTCCATAAACTGATAAGAATCTTGTTTCTGAATGATAACAAAATTTGAACATAAGCACACTAACTTTATGGATTTTTCTATGGACTTCCAACTGGACTCTGAAGTTTCCTATGAAAGTTTCAAATCAAATGAAATCATCACATTCACTTATAAATATATCCTCTCATTTCTGCTTCCGTCAGTCATGTAGAGGCCCCCCCACACACAAAAAAAAATCTCTGTAAGAATCTGAATAAAGTCACCATGAAGGAAATAATATGATTATGAACATAAATAGAATCTCTACAAATGGGTCAGTGGAAATGTCTAAGAAAAAAATATTACAACTGTTATCCAAGTCCTGTGGTGACTTGAAAATGGAATCAACAGTGTGTGCCGATCCCGCTGGTTTACTTTGGGCCTTTTGTCCAAAGTTAGAGTAGAGAGAAGCCATTTGGAGATTTTTCTGGCACTAATCAGGAGTCATCAAGGGCTTCTGCTTTCATTAAGCTATATTTCACTCCCAATTCCATTCTCTCTCTCTGAAATAATTTTTGTGTCTACTTTGGTTAATTTCAATAAGTAAATAACTAAAGACTGTGAATAAGTAATACATATTAGTTAACTTAGAATGTAAATTATTTTTCTCAAAAAAAACCTTGGAATTTACCAAAATATATTTCAATTTTTAAGATTATATGTGATACTTGAAGTTATATATTTAAAAATCCAATTAAATGTAGGTGTGCCAAGGACAGTAATCATCAGCTTTGGTCAAATCCAGTCTACTATTACTAGGTGTGTGTTCTTGGAAACCAATAGTCTCTCTCTGGTACTGTGTTTTTATTTGTAAAAGGGGAATCAAGTAAGCACTCCTGAGAGTTTTTTAGAATTTGGTGATATAGAGCCTGCACAAAGGCTGGCATGGAGCTGATGCCAATCATGGTTACCATTGCTGTAACGAAACACCATGACCAAAAACAATTTCCACATCACTGTTCATCATCAAAAGAAGTCAAGACAGGAATTCAAACAGTAGGAACCTGGAGGCAGGAGATGATGCAGAGGCTATGGAGGAGTGCTGCTTACTGGCTTCGTCCCCATGGCTTGCTTAGTCAGCTTTCTTATAGAACCCAGGACCACCAGCTTCAGGGTGGCACCACCCACAATGGGCTGGGCCTTCTCACATCAATCACTAATTAAGAAAATACCTCAGCTGCTCTCCAAGACCTCTTCATACCTTCAAAACCAGTACCACTTAGGTGACTCTTACACTACTACCAAGCTATGCTGTTAGCATGAGGTACAACCTTGGCAGCCTCTGAAACACATGTTCTTTGTGCTGACCCTGAGGAAAACACCTTCCAGAAGACTTCACCTCAGTGATGTCCGTCTCTTCTTAATCACTGCTAATTTCTCACCTGCAGCTGACAAGCATCAATTGTCCCCAGTACAACAAAAGTTTCATTTTGGTGATTCTGGTATCTTAATCACTGCAGACTCTCCAGCCCAAGCTAACCAGAACCAAAGATTCTTATCTCAAAATAGCGAATGGCTCTGATAGAGTCATTAAAGAAACTCAGATTTTCCTCTGAAACATCACAAGCCAGGCCTCCATCATCTGCATTGCTCTCAACATTCTTATATTCTAAGCTCCCACAGAATATCTCACCAAGCTTTGAACACACAATGGTTTTTCTGGCTCTAAGTTCCAAAGTCCTTCCACGATCAATACAAAACAAAAACAAAAAGCACCATTGTCAGATCTGTCACAGCAATACCCCACAATCCTGGTACCTATCTTAGTTAGGGTTACTATGGCTGTGATGAAACACCAGGAACAAAAGTGACACGGGAAGGAAGGATGTATTAGGCTTACACTTCCACACCATAGTCCATCACTGCAGTCAGGGCAGGAACTCAAACACAGCAGGAACCTAGAGACTGATGCAGAGGCCATGGAGGAGTGCTGGCTCCTCATGGCTTGCTCAGCCTGCTTTCTTATAGAACCCAGAACCACCAGCACAGGAGTGGCACCACCCACAATGGTCTGGGCCTTCCCACATCAATCATGAATTAAGAAAATGCCCTACAGGCTTGCCTGCAGCTGAATCTTATGGAGGCATTTTCGGAATCAAGATTCCTTTCCCTTAGATGACTATAGCTTGTATCTTGTTGCCATAAAACCAGCGAACACAGCAGCTATGGCAACAGTAACATTTCTTGACTGAAAGTTTCAGCTTTTCTACCCATTTGCTCTGCAATTACAAGTATGTCTCTGTACTCCTAAGCGGAGAATATGGAGATAAGACAAGATGCTTGGTAAATCCCTCATGGGATTGACCATCTTCATTTGCAACACTGAGTCCACATTTGAAGCGCTGTCATGTGAGACCAGGAAACTGGACAGATGCAATGGTAAAATTAGGCTATGTTTACTGAGAAGTTGTCCCGAGACACTATTTTATTCCCTTTCCAAGCATTAAATAAAACATTCCATTATGGCCGCAACTCTATAATTAAGGTAATATCTTCTTCTCATCTTACAGATGAGGAAAGCAAAGCACAGTGAGACCTACATCATGTCCAAAGACACACAATATATCAACCAGCATTCAAACTGACAGCCTGCAGCTTTAGCCACTCTGCTTTACAGTTAATGAACTATTGGTGCTGAAGACCAGTCCCTAGCAGCACAGGGCTCAAAGGGAAATCCACAGTCAGCATGTACTTGACTTGTTTATCTGAGAGTTTTAGGGATAAAGACACTCACACACTCTCTTGATGGTTTCCTTCAGACCTTTTCTTTATTCTTCTTTTGCATTCTCTATCCTTTATTTTCCTGGTGATTTTCTTCTCTTATTTTTGATGTTTTCCTACTAACTCTGTCTTTATTCTTGATGTTTCCTTCTAACTCTCTCATTTCTGATGTTTTCCTTTTAACTCATTTCAACTCTCTCATTCTTGATGTTTTCCTCCTAACTCTTATTCCTAATGTTTTCCTTCTAGTCCATTTTAATTCCATCTTTATTCTTTTTCTTACAGTTTATATACCCCAGCAAAATCTTTTAGGCAATATAAAAATTATGATGTGGTTATGTTCTGTTTTTCAAGTGAATGATTACAATGAACACAAAACAAACAGTAAAAATAGCATATTTCCTATATCCCTTGTATGATTAAACATTTTACATATTACAGGTGAAAAACAAATTATCCCAAGAACCTACACACATTCATACTCAAGCAACTTGTTATAGATTAACCATGTAGGCAAGCAAGATATTTTTCTCAGTCAGGTCTTTTACTGGCAGGCTGCAGTTTTACAGTTACAAACTAAGAGCCAATTACTTTATTACTTACCTTGAAAGATAATCTTATAAGGAATCTTAAAGGAACCACAAACCTGAACTTTTATATATGAAAAAGAATCTGTCAGCTCTACTTTAAATCTTTGGGATGCTTACCTACTCATCAATAGTTTCTTATATCAGGAGACTGAGGGAATAAATGAGCACAAGGAATTAATCATCATCTTTGATCACCAACCAAACCTAGCAAGGAAAGTACGTCAGCTAGCAACAATTGGGCTGCTTTGTATTTTTTTGCCCTAATCTAATAAATCTATAATTCAGCTATGTGTCCTTGTAAACTTTAAATTGTTTTCTGGGGTTTTTCATCGCAAAGCTGTTATCAAAACATCTGATTTAACCTGAAGTTATTTTAAGGCTTTGTTTCAGTTAATGATGCACAACAAAACCTGTGATTGAATCATTAAGCATTAAGAGAGTTAGAGCCAGCCTGGCTCCTGGGAACTCAATTGTTTTCCTTAATCATTAACTTGAACTGTGATTTATGCAGCTCCTTAGGTGAAACTCATAGGCAAATGTCATAGATATTGACATTTCCTTGTACATATTTTTATTCATCAAAACTCTGTATAAACTAACATTATTATTATCAATTAGATAGTACACTTTAGGAAGAAATCATCTTTATAATAATCCACAGATAAAAATGCCCAGTAGTGTAGACAGAAGTTTTCCTGTGTCCCGCCCAGTCCTGCAGCTGCTCAGTCCCAAGTAAACACACAGAGGCTTATATTAATTACAAACTATATGGCCTATGGCTCAGGCTTCTTACTAGCTAGCTCTTTTATCTTAAATTAGCCCATTTCTAATAATCTATGTGTTGTCATGTGGCTGTGGCATTACCGGTCTGCTGGCATCTTGTTGATCCTTGGTCTAGTGTCTCATCTGACTCCACCCTTCTTTGTCCTCATCTTCAGTTTGACTGTATTGCCAAACCTTATTCTGCCTCATCATTAGCCAGACAGCTTTATTTATCAACCAATGAGAGCAACACATATTCACAGTGTACAGAAAGACATCACACAGCACTTCCCTTTTTCTGTCTAATCAAAAAGGAAGGTTTTAACTTTAACATAGTGAAATTATATATAACAAAACAGTTATCAAATAAGAATTACAGTTACAATATCTAGTCTATTTGTACTTGGTAAAATTAAAGAAAATATTCTATCATCTATCCTATATTTGTGCACCTAAAGTTTTATCTCTAATTTACCTTTTATTATAACTAAGGAAAACTGTGATTATAACTGTCTAGTCTTTAACTCCATCAAAGTCCCCAGAAGGATACATTACCTAAGTAAACAGGAAGTGTATTGTAAGCAACTTCCAAAATTCTAGAAATAGCAGAGACAGCTGGCTGCCTGGACAGTCACCCAAAGTTCCTCTGCAATGTTGGGGCATCTATCTTCAGCCTACAGGCCTAGAGTCTCTGGCAGACTTTTTAGTGAAGCAGGAAATTTGAAGGATTTTCTCATCTATTGGCAAAGTTCATCAGTTGTTCTCCTCTGTGTCCTGAAGAATGCCTGTCAGTTTCTTCTGTGAGGCAAGAACCTGAAGGACCATCTTGCCTTGTTTTGGCAAAGTTCAGTGGTCACCTTCCTATGGGTCCTATATATCCAGTTTGTATAACTGTCAAGCAATCCAGGCAAGAGCAATTTCTTACCCAAATGGCTAACTTTTGCCATAAAGAAAGCAAACTCCATACAGAGTTTCTTTGATGCCCATCATCTTCTCTGAAGTAGACTGGTACTGCCAGGAGCAGACATGTCTCAATGTCCAGAAAAGTCTAAGTTCTTAAAACATGTTAAATGCCATATTCAGTAGGTCTTTGAAGTGTTTAAAGATTACCTATCCATATGAAATATATCTATGCATATCTATAAAACCTAACTAACATGACTATAAGTTTGACTATTAAGATGACTATTAAGTTGTATTTCTTAATTATATATCACATTTTAAAATAAGCTATATAAGCATAATACCCTAAACAAGAGTAAAAATATATATACAGTATAATAAATTAACTTTAAATTTGTATCAATAAACCAAAATCCATACTAATGTAAAATATATAAGATTAATAGCTGTTTTTTTATTAAAGCAGATTCAATAATCTGCCCTTTTATTCTATCATTTCTATATCATATCCCCTTTCTTCTTTTAGAAAGAGATTGACTATGACCAATAACAATTTGTAACCAACCCCCTAAACAAAAACAAACATCCATAATCCATTTTTGGGGAATGTGGGCATAGTTTTCTAGGCTACTTCCTGCTTATTTGGGACCCTGGTAATCTTTGGGGAATTCTGAGAAAATGTATGATTATGGTCAAGTCCTGACTGGAGTTGTCTATGAGTCTGGATCATCTTAGCCAGCAGCCTTGAACCCTTTTCTGGATGCAGAACTCAGAGAAAACTGCAACAGTGGCATTTTGAGATGCTGGATCATCTGGGCCATTTGTTTTCATTGGTGTCTGGTCCTCTCATCCTGAAAATACATAAACTTTTAAAGGTAACATACATATCTGCATTAATATAAAAACAGACTTATACACAAGTCAGCCAAAGATAATTTCTTGTTATGTGATTGAGCAGGTAAAGTATACATCACATGTCTTGCAGTTCTTTCAGGTTTACGTTTTTATGTTTGTAGTCAGGATTTCAGGGTCTTCCTCAATCAAATATGGTCATCTTTAATTTTAAATGAATCCATAGCCTCTCATTTCCTATAGAAACAAAAAAACAGAGCCTTCTTTCCAAAGTAATATATCCTTAGATTCAAATTTTGAAGTCAAGATACCTTTAAAATACATATGTTGGTTTAACTTGGTCATCTTTACAATCAAATATCTTTCTGCAGTTAGCTCATTAACAGTCAAAAATTTTAAAGAAAACACAATACACATAATCCAGGATCTCTGTGTATTTTCCATCTTTACATGGCTATTTCTTTTATATTACTTATATTGTTTCTTTAAAGACTTTATTTTTTAAAACTATTTCTTTATATAACTGCCTATACTCATTTTCCTCTCTCTTCCAAGCCAACATACATTTTTACACACACTGCAAACCATTTAGAGGTTTATTCCATCTGAATCTGTCTTATTGTGCATCTATAATTCTTTTCTGACTAGGAGAGATTTTAAACTGCTAAGCTGTGTGGCCAGGACAAAAGTGGCAGCAGCCCTGGCTGCTGGCTCCACCCTGCTTGGTTCCCAACATGGTGGAGGTATGTTTACTGCCAGCTCTGAAAGCCATGCTCACTGCCAACTTAGGAAGCACAGCATATAGCCCAGAAACCTTTTTTTTTTTTTTTTTTTTTTTTGTCTTTACTAGCAAAAGCTAAATCTGCTACACAGCATGCTACACAGCTTGGAGATGCCTCTGTGTACCATGGTGGGAACCCACCATGATGTAGGTCAAGCTCAAATGCCACAGCATCTCTGTCCCTTAGCCAGCATGAGAGACACAAACTAGGAAGCTATTCTTGGCTCCACCTTAGAACTATTTTTATAAACTTTCTCAGGTTTCAGGTGGAAATTCTTGCTGATCACTCAAACTAGCAGTCTGTGGTCCAGAGCCACCTTAAAACTGATGAGGCTTTGAGGGTCTCACCATCAGGGCTCTGTCATGTCATCCTGCCTGGGAGTAGGGGCATTTGTCCATGTCCTGTAGATTTTAACTCTAACTTCTACCCAGATCCTGACGCCATTCTTCCATTCCTATTTTAAACTTTCTCCTTCAAAAACAACCACCTTTCTGAATAGCATTATTTTTTAAAGGCCCTTTAAGTCTTATTCTGAGTTTTCCATTCAACGTTCAACTCCCCTTTTTATTTTGCCCATTCTTTGAGTTATCAATAAAGCTTCTTTTATGTGTAATACCATCTCTCCATATTATGAATGTGTGTTGTGCAAAGATGTTACCACAGGAACAGTAATTATTTCCAGGTTTAATGTAGCCAGGACAAGGCATAACAAAGCTGTGGGTTCCCTGAGGGCAGGATCTCTCACAAAGGGTCTTTCAGTGGAGCATGCATGGTATCTTTTGTATCTTGGTGCCTTTGAATAGACTCAGCTCACTCAGTCTTAGGTCTTCCTTTCTCACTCTAAACCACAACTGATATTTGAAAATTAGACCCATACACCCACCGCTCCCAGCTTTCCTTAACCAAGCAGAAGGTCATTAAGAAAGAAATGTTCTCTTTGACTTTTGAAGATTTTCTTTAGCTCTTCCTTAGAACTCTTTCCCTTGAAGTAAAAATTTAGTGTTGATTTTCCCTGTGACCTTTAGTGTCTAACCTGTTCACTTACTCATGACTCTGCTCTATCATAACTGGTCATTGACTGGGTAGAGACAGAATGGAGGAAAAAGGAATGGAGAGAAAGGAGACACAGTCTTGGTTCTGGATGCTTCATTCTGATGAGAGTGGTTGTCTGGTGAATGAGGGCTGAGTGATTTTGACACAACCAGGTCTGTTCTCTATTGCCTTCCATTCTTCTCTCTCCTCAAGCAGCTGATTCTTGAATGTTCTGCCATCTGGCTCTCAGTGGAGGGGACTAGGCAATAGGAGACACTGATGGAAGGTCAGAAGGTGGGAAGAGAGAGTGCGGATGTATCCATTCTGTGGCCTCTCTGCTCATGCTCTCCACCTCTGTTCAAGACTGAGTCTCTGTCACTCCCATAATTGCTCGCTTGGCCTATGACAACTCTCTTATGTCATGTGACCCTCTGCCTAAGGTTGCTAAGAGCAGTCTACTGTTAATCCCTGGCTGGCTCAACTGTCTCCAGTGGCTCCCTGAACTCATCTTACAAGTCTCCAGGTAGTCCTTTTACTGGAGTTCTTTATTTGAACTGAGTTAAATTCTGTTTCCTATCAGGACCCTGCCTGATGGATTAAAAAGAAAGAAAAAAAACCCACAAGTGTTACATTGAAGATTTTCAACATACATATTTCTCCTTTTTTTAGTCTCAGCTTTTTCTGCCTTACTGACCAACTAGCCTGCAGAATGGGCAGACCTTTGACCTGCAACCCAGCAAGTCCTCAGTCTATGCATTTATGAGAAAATCACTTTCTTCCCATCAACACAGGCTCCAGTTTCCTTAATAACTAAATGCAACGTTCACCTAAATCAGTGATGCTCAAGTAGGGCTCATAATCTCCAACAGTTCACAAAATCCTTTTAGGAATTCTCAAAGGCCAAGGCCATTTTCATAACACTGAAGATTTACTTGTGTAACTTGTATTTCCATTTGATGACGTTACTAATGGTACATAAGTAATGGTAGATAATATTGTACATTCAAGGTTCAAGACAGTGGCATCCACTGTGCTCCTGTTGAATTCTGCCACTCTTACAAGTCTGAGTAACAATGTCACTTAAGAATATTTTTAATATAGTACTTGAAAATGTTAAATTTATAGTGCTGTTTTAGTTTCTGGAATTCTTATTGACAAAAATTAGAACCGGACTCTAAACATTTCTGCTATATACTGAACTATAAAGGGTGTCAGTTTCAAGAAGGCAGCTACATAACTGAACTGTGGTCTAGTCGCTTTCTCCACTGTCTCTACTCAAAAGATCAACTGACAAGCCAATTATAACTGTTAAGATTGAGACATGTGGAAAGACATTTTTTTCAAAAATGAGCAAAGTGAAGCTATCTTTCCAAACATTTGGATAATATTTGGAAACTGATAATATTTGTTCCCAACAATACGATTTGAGCTTCCAAGCATGGTACCTTCCCAGTGTTTAAGGACTCATCTGATGAGATCAGCCATGATATTAACAAGCCATGTGTTGATATATGATGAGAGGTGTCAACACCCAAACAGCTAACTGAGTGAGATACATCTAGAACCTTCTTCCTGAGGCTGGAGAAATGGCTCAGTGGTTAAGAGCACTTGCTGTTCTTGCAGAGAACCTGGATCCAGTTCTCAATACCCACATGGCGACTATAACCATCTGCAACTACAGTTCCAGAATTCCTGGCCTCCATGTGCACTGCACACACATTCTGCAGACATACATGGAGATAAAACATCCATAAACATAAAATAAATAAAATCTTTAAAAATTAAAAACTTTCTTCCTAACTGTGCAAGCTTTGGACAGGGACTCAGAAGCCATTACTTGGTGTCTGAGCTCCATTGTCTCAGCAGTGAAGAGAGTTTCTTTATTTCCTCATCTGCCAAGTGACCTTGCCTGGTTAGAAAATAGCCAAAGGAATAAGATATAGGTCAATATTAATGTATTCATAAATTAATATAGATGCTTCAAAGGATGGACATGGCAAATGGCATGCAAGTGTTTCCCACTAGTACATCATCATCACTTTTCTTTATGGGACTTTGGAACAACAATGGCTCAGGCAATAGAAGTTGCCAGATTCATATTCCAGTATAACTTGCAAGTTCCTGACCTCAGCCAAGTGATTCAGTAATATGATCAGTGATGAACGACCATATGATTATTGTGAGGGGTAAAGGAGATATTAGATGCTTAGCCCAGGACCTGATGTATTAGATTAATTCATATACTAATAATTTGGTGTTTGATAAATCTTTCTTGAGCTTTATAAAATCATATCATAGGGTAGACAAGATGGCTTAAAGGATAAAGGAACTTGCCACTGAACCTAATAACCTGAGTTGAATTCCTAGGACCCACATAATAGAACAACATAAACAACTTCCACAAGGTATCCTTTGACCTCCACACACATACCATGGCGCACACACACAAATAATAAAATCATGTTACACATGATGACATCATAACTTCCAGGACTCATAGATCTATATAATACTTCAGAGCAGTGATATTGAAAAAGTAGCTCACTGAGATCAAAACACTTATTTCTGTGGTGTGAATACTGTCACCATGGTCAACCTATGAGCATGAGGACACTGACCACAGAGCTGGTAAGAAATTCTCAGTATCAGGCCACTCAAGAACCACCCTTCCCAGAAGCCTTCTGCAGAGGACTCAGGCACTGTGCCTTGGCTCAGGACTCTCCTCACCAAGAGGACAGTTTACCAGGGTGGAGGAACCAAGGGAGGCTGAGTTTTAATGTACTCAGATATACATTTTAAATGTATTTATAAAAACAAGACAACTCTCTCTGTACTTTTAACAGCTGGAGAAGTTCCTACAGCATGCAACCATGAGAAGCAAAAACTGAGTTTAAAATAAAATTCAAGCAGAAAATAAAAAAGGACACATTTTCCATAATTCCATTTATTAAAGAAAAGCATTTCCTTACAGTACATCTGTCCAACTGTGAAATTCACTTTAAATTTCTGAAAAGAGTAAAACTAACTTTTAAAAAATACTGGGCAGTTTAAATACCCTGGTTCAAAGTTAATTTTTTTCCTTTTTTTTAAATAGGCAAGAGTATATGCTGAAAGAGAGAAAGCATTATGGAGGGGAATCACCTGTGACATCCTGTTACGTTAGCATTGACACCAGTACAGCCACAGAAGCCAAAAGAAAAAAAAAGCAAAATGATTCCTGAGAACCATCCCTTTTCCCTTTCTATTTCATGTAAAAAAATAAATTACATATAAATAAGGAGGTGGGGACAGCTAGTGTGTTCTGAGAAGTGTGCATAGTGTGCCTTCTCTCCCACACTTGCTACACAAAACTCTCCTCCATGTTGCTACACAGCAAGAAGGAATCCACAAGCCGAGGCTGGACCAGCTGCTGGAAGTCAGAGTCCTGAAGGCCCTCTGGGCAGACCCCGGCCAACCGACGCAGGGCAGCCTGGGAAGAAAGCAGAAAAGAAGATACAGGTCATACTGGGTCCTGTGCATGTATGTGCTTCCTTCAGCTGCCCCATGGATGCATTTTGAGAAATGCGCTGCATTAACCAGGCAATTTAATCTGACTACCTGATACTTGTCTCATGATACTTTAGTGGCCCCTTTGGTCACCATTGGCCCTTATCTCTGTGGTCATCTGATTTCATTTGCAGTTGAGCCAGTGTGGAAGGCATCATCTGGAAGCTCTTAAGGATTTTAATAATAGTCTTACTGTCTCTTTTGTTGTTGTTGTTGTTGTTATTGTTGTTCTTTTGTTTTTTTTTGTTTTTTTTTTTTAATCACTCTGGGAAACTGGCCATTTTAAAAATGTTGTTTTAAGGATCTGGTCAACTTAGTGCTGTATGTAAGTTCAAAATGTGTTCTTCTCAGAGACTGGGACTTCCAGAAATATCCATGGACTCGAATTATTGTTCTCAGATACTCTGAGTAATTTACAGAAACAAAGACTATTCACTCAACCAAAAATGCAGCCAGTCCCTCCCAGAGCACCATGAGATGGAAAGGAAAGAGGGAGGAAATGGGAAACATGGAGTCGAGGTAGATAAGGATGCTGCAGCTGAGAAATCCAAATCAAAGCAGGGTAAGCAGGAGTGGTGGGGGGCAGAACAATGAACCAGCTCCCCTGCTCACCTCACTGAGCACTGGACTCGCTTCTGCTCCTGGGCAGGTGCCTTGCTTATGTACTTCGCTGGGACGTGTCTCTCCTGCTCTTTCCTAGTCAGCAGCATTTATCTACCCTCACCTCCCAGCAAAGCCATCCTTGGTCACCCTAACAAAGGAACAATCTGTGTCCCTTTCCCTCTGTGCACACCCACAGCTCACACACCCTCCCCAGCCTTATTTTCAGAGTCTCCTTTCTTGGGAGGGTTAAAGTCAATCGTCCCTGGATCTCATTCCCAGACACCCAAGTATTCAATGAAGACAGTTGTCTATTGCCAGCTGCTTTGCCATGGAAAAATCAATCCTGTTTGCCAGAGGCAATCCATGCTGCCATTTCCTCCACACAGAGATAGTAATTGAATTATCCTCCCCTCACCTGAGGACAGTCTTCAGGCCAGAAAGAAGGCCCTGGGAACAGAGAAGAGACTCCCAACTCCATCAACCTGGCTAGGCTACTTGCATCTCTCATCTTGCTGCCCAGAGGCCTGTACCCCAATGTTGGAGCCTTTAATAAGCCAAGCAATGAACATCCACCAGCATCAGTGGCTAGGGGATGGGAGCAAGTCAACTAATTGCAAAAGTTACGCAAGAAATAGTATCCAAACTCAAGGTCATGTAAAAATGCAAAGGTCTATACAAAGGCTTTTGCCCTTAGAACATTCCAGAATCAGGAGAGAGATACAAATCTTCCTCAAGTTAAAATAGTGAGACTAGTGCCATGAGAGAGTGGGAAAGAAAGAACATGGCTAGAACAAGAGGGTCTTTTCAAGTCCAGACCTCCAGAGAATTTCAAGAGTCTAGAACATGAATGATATGGATTATATCAAAAGACAAGCAGAGAAACTGAGGTTATGCATGGTGTGTTCCCTGCTTTTGTATCACAGGGGGATCCTGGGAAACATCATCAGATGGGTATTCAGAGCTGAGCCTCCAGAGCTGAACAGAGTATAGAGATGGCATTTGTTTGGGGCTTGGGGAAAGACAATACTTCCAGCAGAGTTAGAAAAGACCTGGAAATGGTAGGAGGCCTTCACGTCCCAGTGTCAGGTCAGACCCACACTAGGAAGGGCTGAGTGAGTGGATGGTGGGGGGTTAAATAATGGAAAATCATGGACAATTCCATGCAAGTCGTAAGAAAGCATCATGAGTCAAACTCTCATAGGAGAATTCACTCAGCATCCACATGGGGGGTGGATTAGAAAGGGGCTCTTCTCAACATCCAAGAACAAATGTAGTCCCTTTCCACTTGAAAGTTCTCTGAGTGATTAAAGATGGCAATCAAAACCTTCTATGTACTCTTGAGAAAAATGCCAGTAGTAATAGCAGCAAGCCCTCACAACTGAGGCAGCCTATAGATTCCCAAGTGCTCCCGACGTCCTTGACTCTACCTATCAAGTCCTTCAGTCAGGCAGTTTGCTGCTGCCAGAGTAATGAAGATCAGGGAGTTGGGGGCCAATTATTATGTGTTTGTCAGCTATGAATTGCTCCCCATTTTGCTTGATAGAAAAATAGACTCAAGAAGGTTTGATCTCTTTTTTCACAAACTCCTCACTGAAACAGCATCTCCAGTTGCCAGTGTTGCTGATCTCCAGCCCTGCTCTATAACAGAAATCACAGGTATCTGCAGACCCCATTAGAGATGTGGAAGTTGCCTTCAAATAGTATTTACTACCACGAGCAAGCATGGTTTTAATATGCTTTGTGCATAAATATTGAATAGTGGTTTTAGCTAATTGGTGCCCTTTTAAAACTCCATATTAATTTTTTTATGCATTTAAAAATTATTCAGAAAATGGGAGGGGAATGTGTTAGGAATAAGGAATCCGGAGTGCATGGAGTGGGTAAGAGGGCTAATGGGGGTGAATATGCTTGAAATACATTATATACATGCATGATATTGTCAAGAAAAGAGTCCTAGAAGAGGTTAAAAATCTTCACCAGACTTTCAAAGGCTCAAGAAGATAAGAGCATCCAAGCTGGAGGAGAGGTCTCTCCTATCTCCACAGCTATATCCCCAGAGCCTAGAAGAGGAAGTGGCACATCAAACCATTCAGCAAATATTTACTAAATAAGAATTAGAGCACTTTGACCTCTCGATGACACACAGCTCACCAAAGTACAGCCAGGACAGGCCTGTTGACGGCCATGCCAGCTGCTTCTACAACTTGACGGTGTCCATCTAGAACTCCCAGAAATGAGCTGAGCTCAGTGAGTGGGGCAAGGAGAGTGCTTTGTGATGACCCAACTTGGAGAAACCCTACATTCACTACTTCTCCCCTGCATCCTTTGAGGGCCAAAGATCTGGCTCTCTCTTCTGAAAGCTAACTGCTTCCCCGTGGCACTACACTTCTAGCTCATCTGTCACTCTGCTCTAGGGCTCATCACAGCCCCACCAGAAGATAAGTGTGAACAAAGCATGTATTGCCCATCTGCTACAGTTGAGTAGTTTCCTAGTACCCGGAAGTGGGATGCTCCCAGGATGCACTTGCTGGGGTTCAAGAAGAAGATCTTAGCAGCTGGTTGAGTAACCCTCACTGTCCTGTCACGCCCTTTATGGTCATTTCTACAGCAGACGGGTGCAGCTACTTGGCGGGAGGGACCCTGCAGGGTTACTCTTGGGAGTGAAAGGAGACTTGCTCATAATTGTTTACTTTGGACAGACGGCTCTCTATTTCCTGGCTCCTGTGTTCTGGGGGCTCTATGACATCAACACTACCACCTAGCAGCCCTCCAGCTCACCTCCCCAGTTTTAACACGCTATTGTGAGTCCCTAGAACCTAAAAGGTTCCTCATCTTTTACTTGATTTTTGTCACAACTTAATCAGTTAATAGAAAGCAACAGCATACCGGTATTTTAATATAAAACCTAAAGTCTAGAGAGGTATCAAGGCATATCGAACTACGGCAGAACCAGCAGCCCTGACCTCAGTCAACCTTCTCGAAAGCCTTGGGGGAAGCTGAGGGCAGGCTGAGAACTCACCAGGCAGGCCACAAGTACAGCATCACTGCTGTTCCTCTCAGATGGGGATCTGCAGAGCTCAATAAGGCGAGACATACCTGCACAAGACACAAGGAGAATGTCACAGCTGGGTTAGAGAAGCCTGGCCAGGCTGACCTAGAGGTGCTGGCCAGCATCACCCACAATATACGTTTGTGCCAGTCTGCAGAGGAGACGCTGAACCCACCTGGAGGAATATTTTCAGGAAACTTTCTACTTTCTGCTCACGGGCAAGAAAAGTAAAATGTCAAAGCCAAACCCACAAGGGCCAGAGCACTAGCCTGGGCTGATCTTTGGTAAATGCTGCAGACATGTTGCCCATTTCTCTGAGCAAGGATTTGGGAGTATATACTTCCAGTTTTACCAGCATAATGTTTAACATTTACACCTGTGCACTGGGACCTCGCAGCTATGTATTTCTCTAACTGGCTATATCATTCAGAAAATATACTTTAGCCAAAATTATAGAAAACTATAGGCCCCATTAACATTTCCTAGGGATTTACTAGGGAAATGTTGCCACAAGCCACAAAAAGATACATGTCCTTACTAAAAACATTCTTCAACCCACCCATTAAGCAGGGACTGTCCTATCTACCAGATACACTTTGAGCATCACTCTCATGATTCTGATACGCAGACCATTCTATCTGTCACCACTCTGTGCTCAGGGCTGGTATTGTATTCCTCTAGAACAGTGGATCTCAACCTTCCTAGTGCTGCAACCTTTTAATACAGTCCCTCATGTTGTGGTGACCTCAACCATAAAAGTATTTCGTTGCTACTTCATTACTGTAATTTTGCTACTATTATGAATCATAATGTAAAAATCTGTGTTTTCAGGTGGTCTTAGTCAACTCCTGGGAAAAGGTCATTTGAACCCCACCAAAGGGGTCATAACCCCACATGCTGAGAACCACCGCTTTAGAACTTAGCAGAGAATGGAGGTTCTGGAAATATTTAGGCAAATAGGAAGCTAACAATGATAGAGAGAAATAATGGATAGTCTGATGGCAAGTAAGTGAACTAGTGAATAGACAAATAACCCAATCAATGAATTACTGATTAAATAAACAAATGAAAGGAGAATAAGTAAATAAATGAGTACATGGGTGTGAAGGAAATAATTGGGTTCTGAATGACAAGGAGTCTGCAGTTGAGTCAATATCCTGGCTAACTTTATCTCTTGTTACAATTTAGACTAGGGGCTATCCCCACAGTTTCTACCCCACATGTCCCAGCACACAAAAGAGTGGGGTTCGCCCAAGTTAGCCCTAATATGCTGCCCACTGACACCACCATGAAATCACAGCTACCTCCATCCCAAGCTTCCCATTCCATTCCAACCCCAGCCAGCATCACTTACAGCTGAGCCGCACGGCCTCCTGGGCCACATCTGGGTCTCGGCAGAGGCGGGCCAGTGTCACTGCAGCCTTCTGCTGTACCCTTTCACAGGCTGCCACTTCAGCAGCAGTCCCAGACCTTGGCTTCTCAGACAGCATGCCCATGATGAGCTGGACACCTGGGCGGGAGGCAACAGACAATTTGAACAGTGTAGACTCACTCCCAGTATTGAGCTTTCCTAGTGGGGCTAGCTGGACAGACGGAAGAAAGGCTTAAGCAAAGGCTTGGGGTAGGGGAATCTCAAACAGAGGTGGAAGCCGGATATGGTGGTCTTTTTCTTCTCCTCATCAATGGGGATGTGTCTGATTCTAGGCACCACATCACTAAAAACATCTAGAAGACATTCTCACTTTTTAAAGCACCATTATTGGTTTTATGGTTTATCTCACACTGTGTTATATGCACAGTAAATGCTCAGTCCCCTCAAACCTCACAATGGCCTCATGGGCATGACCATGGTAAATCTACTTTGAGGTCCAGAGTGAGGTAAGCCTCTTGCCCAGAGCACACAGCACATGAGGGTGCTGGGTGGAACTTGGATGACTGGTCCCATTACCTTGTCACCTCTGATGGGGCTGCCTCTGAAACAGGCCAAAGGTGCTGAGTCCCATGGCAGGAGGTGTCTCAACTTTAGGCTGGAGAACCACTAGAGCAAATGCATTCACAGTGGGAGTGCCAGGTTGAGGCTGAATTTCACTCAGGAGCCTCCTATCTCCTCCCTAAACCAGATCTGCCTCCTGATTGTTCTATAAAAAATACCCATATCCATGTCACTAGCCTGCCTTTGCCCACCCTTTCTGAGGAGAATGCCCCTTTCCCTCTTATTCTCCAATATCTCCCATCTACAGGTTTATAGCAGCAGCCCACCTTCTGTGTAAGCTGCCCCTCCCCCCACCACCCTAGTCCCGACCAGCCAGATGGGAACTTAAACTAGACATGATCTAAAGATATGTTCTACTTTATTTTGTGGTTTCAAGAATTATGTTGCATGAGAGTTGATGATTTCCATAAAAATCTAGATTTCTGAATTCTAACATTTATCTTCTGAATTGACAATAGTGACCCCACATACATTCTATATAGCCCGCAGCTTATTGTTGTTGTTAATTTCTACTTTTGTTTCTGTTTCAAGACAGGGATGTGCTACATATCTCAGGCTGGCCTGGAACTGGCTATGTAGCTGAGGCTGGCCTGGAACTCAAAATCCTCCCACTGCAGCCTCCTGAACCAGAGATTATAGGCGTGTGCTTCCACACCATCTTCTGTTTACTATTATTAATGAGATCGGGCTAATCCTTGTCTACCTCGTCTATTTGGCTGTGTCTGGATCCTGCAAATGGATCTACATTTACAACCTGTGACTTAGTAATGGCCTCTCAGAGCCCAAACTACTTAACAGGGCTTTCCTTTATCAAGACCCAGAAGTCTCTTGGAGGCTTCTAGTGGCCTCTTGGTATGTTACTGCCATTTAGATCCCTCAAATCCTGTTCTACTCTGACAAATACTGTCTTCCTTAAACTCTTTCTGTGAAATCCCATGAGACTGCCACTAAAAGAAAGACTAGACCTGGTACAGGGTTCATTCTGGGTCAGACACTGCCCTGACACTCTTCATGGTTATCCTCACACTCTCCAGAGAGCAAACATTGCTGTTCTCACTTTTCAGAGGGAAAAGAGAGAGGCCATATTGTTCATGAATAAACAGTCAGAATTCCAGCCCACCCCATACGGCTCTGGTGTTCAGACTCTACTACCCTCCTGCCTCCCTCTGTGGCTATACTATCTTATACATCAACACTCCAGCCAGGGAAGGCTCTCACTATGGACAGGAAGAGCCTTTAAGACAAATGTCCCAGGGGCTCATTAAACTCCATGTCCCCACTGCCCAGCACAATGCCAGGCACACGGTAGGTTTTCAGCACTGTGGACTCAGTGAGTTAGTCAACAGCACTTGGTAAGCCACAAAGCACTCTCCAGATGGCAGCTATCCCAACCTCAAAGGCACAGGCAAGTGGCAGCCTGCTGTCCTCAGCCACTTCAGCCAAGATTCCAAGTGCTGAAGGAGGAGAGTACAAGTGACACCACGCAGCCTCTCCTCTTGGCCTCAGCTGGCTCAGCACAGTTTCTCATTATTAGCTCAATCTCAGGAAATTAACACAAAATGGTGTGTTTCAATTAGTCCCGGGAACGGGCAAGTGCATGTTTGTTAAGACAGCAGGGCAGCCTGGGGGAAGGGACTTTAGGAGAGCAGAGGTACCCAGGCTCCCAGCTCACTCTCATTAGTGTCTCGGGTCTCCAACTGCTTGCTAATTGCTCCCTTATTCCTCAGTCACAGGAAACTCCAGCCGCCCCAGCTCTGTTCCCAGCTGCAAGGCAGCCACCTTGTCTTTGACAGAAACTGCTTACATCAGCCTTCAGGCTGACAAGCCCAGGTTCCAACTCTCCTTGACCATGAACACATAAGGTAGAACAGAGGGCCAGTTGGAAGGGAGATTCCCTCGGAGAGTGGTGGGGGCAGCCCAGCTGCCCTCTCCTCCTCCTTACCTCCACTCCTTCCCATACATTAGCTTTCCATGGAGGCCAAATGCAATAATGTGAATAAATAGCATTATCTCCTCACTTGGGGACAATCTTACCCCCCTCACTGCCTTTTTGTCCTCATGCCACTATCATGACCTAGCATTATCTTTTTTTGTTTTCTGTCTCCCACTAGAATTTAAGCTTATGAAGGCAAACTAGCATTTCATTTTGACCAGGTTATACACAGAATTCTGTGTGTTTATGTGTGTGCTCGTGCATGCACATTCATGTATTTGTGTGTGTATATATGCTCATACAGACATAGAAATGTATGTATATTTATCTATCTGCATATAGGATTTACACAAGCATGAGGCATGTGGCGCTATATACCCTGATAATCCACAGGGCATGCCTAGACATACCATTCTCCTGAATGATGTCGGAGGCACACTGCTCCAGCACAGACATGTTTGCCAAGATGGTCACAATCTGGAAAATGGAATTGAGAAACTGTAAAACACACATGCACAATTCCCAGGGTACTCTCTGAAGGCAGGTCAGCTGGGGGCTGCAGAGTGTTCCTCCAGCCTGGCTCCCTACTGTACATCTGCCCATCTTTTCATGGTATTGTCTTCCATTCTCATGGGCTCCTGCCACCCAGATGTAAGTTCCAATGGCTGGTGCCCATTCATCAGTGGGTGGCTCTGAAATGGTTGCCCCCAGCAGACAACAGCCTCATAGGGGATGAAGTTGAGACCTAGCTGTTTGACTGTGGGAACCCTCTTAGCCTAACCCCTAAAATCCAGACAAAATTGGCAGGTTCCTGGCCCCTTATGTCTTCTGTTCTGGTTTGGTCTCCTGACTCTTTGATGCACCTTTAATTAGGTTCACCTACATCAATTTCCTTTCCTGATACTGACCTACAAGGTGAAATGAAAAAAGGCTCAGCTCGAGGCAAGAGAGCATGCACGAAAGGTAGATTCTGATGAGAAAGTTTAACTTAGCCACACTTTACAAGTCTGTGGTCTACAAGCCTCAATTACAGATCACCACTGGAGGACTTTGTCATTAGTGATAAGACACTGATATTCAATGGATATCCAGGATTGGTTACAGTCGGGTAGGTTATAGTTACAGGCTTTAACACACCCTAGTCCCCCATGTCACGATAAAGGGGTCTCACTGCACAAAAATGGAATAAGGAATTTCCAGCAAGAGACCCAAACTATAAATTGCTGTGAGATGGTCTGTATGTCAAGTGTGTTGCTGATTGGTCAATAAATAAATCACTGATTGGCCAGTGGCCAGACAGGAAGTATAGGCGAGGCAAGGAGGAGAATAAAGCTGGGAAGTGGAAGGCTGAGTCAGAGAGACACTGCCAGCCGCCACGATGACAAACAGCTTGTGAAGATGCCGGTAAGCCACGAGCCATGTGGCAAGGTATAGATTAATGGAAATGGATTAATTTAAGCTGTAAGAACAGTTAGCAAGAAGCCTGCCATGGCCATACAGTTTGTAACCAATATAAGTCTCTGTGTTTATTTGGTTGGGTTTGAGTAGCTGTGGGACTGGCAGGTGAGAGAGATTTGTCCTGACTGTGGGTCAGGCAGGAAAACTCTAGCTACAATAAATGATGTAAAAAATAAAAAAAAATAAACAAGCTAATGTTGTTGGTTGTTTTTACTCTTTGGTTCTTTTACTCTTTGGGGCCCCACCACCCAGCTCCCAAATAAATACACACAGAAACTTATTATTACTTAACAATGCCTGGCCTTATCTTGGCTTGTTACTAGCCAGCTTTTCTTAAATATCCCATTTACCTTTTGCCTCTTAGTTTTTTCCTTTTCTTACCCCTGTGTGTCTTATTTTCATTCTTACTCCATGGCTGGATAGATGGCTGGCACCTAGTATACTCCTCTTTTTTTCTTGCTCCTTGATCTTTTTTTCCCTTCTATTTATGCTCTCTACCTACCAGCCCCACCTATCCTTTCTCCTGCTTTGCTATTGGCCATTCAGCTCTTTATTAGACCAATCAGGTGTTTTAGACAGGCAAAATTGCAGAGCTTCATAGAGTTGAACAAATGCAACATAAAAGAATGCAACACATCTTTGCATAATCAAACAAATGTTCCACAGCACAAATTAATGTAACACATCTTAAAATGATATTCCACAACAAGCTGAGGATGGAAGTGTGGGTACTATCAACAGAGATAGCCTGTAATAGTGTTCCTAAAAGAAACCACATGGTGAAAATATGCCTGTCTCTACAGAAGCAGAGAGCATGCAGATGGCAATCAAAATAAATAGTAAAATAAAAATAGTATTTCTTCCAGGTGTGAGCCCATTCCCCAGACAGCTCCTTTCAAGCTGGTGGGATGGTCTGAGCAGGAGCCATGCTCCAACTCTGAGATGGCAGTGATAGTGTACAGAGGATAGCACAGGAAGCTTCAATCCTAAGCATGAATGGTACGCAAGGTTTGCCAAGAAAGAGCATTCACTGAATTTTCACTGGTTTAATGTTAGTATATTGCTGTCCATAATAAACCATCTAAAAGATCTCTTAAACAGAACAGAAAAAGTGTCATAAAAATAGAATACCTATCTCTCCCTCCTTCTCAACACATGTTGACTATGCAGACAGATCTACGCATCAGTCCCTCCCCACTCAGAACTGGTCAGAAGCTGGATGGGTAAGTAATGACTAGAGTGAGATATTGGGAGAGTGCAGGGAAACACCTCAAAAATCTTATTCTGAAGTCAACTGCAATGCCCAGGGTTTCATGAAAGGAGTGGTAAGTACATATTGAAAGTTCTTTTTCTCCTATTTAAGAATAGGGAGTATTTGTGGGCTCAGTGGAAGACGTTAGAGAGAAAAGATAGGTTATAGATGCAGCCCTCAAATGGAAGGTTCCCCAAGAACCATAAGGTGCACAGTCACAAGAGAGACACAGGGGTCTGCCAGTCTGTCAGATTGCAGTGCGTCCGGCTATCTTTGGGCTGTTAGTAACACCAAGAGCACAGCCTGTTCTGACCACACAGGGGCTGCCATGCCCCACCCTTCAGCAGACAGACATTTCTGAATACAGACTCTCATTTAACCTGTACATTCATGAAAAAAGGAAGGAAGAGAGGGAACGAGGAAGGGAGGAAGCGGAATAAAAGCTTTGTCTTCAGCAGCGGCTTCATTATATGGCAATCATTAGCTGAGTCACAGGCACCAGGTAGGTCTTTGTGTTGGACTAATTTAGATCCTGTTAATGAAAATTACTTCCTCCTTACAGAGCCTGTACCCCATGTGGTTTTCTGAGGTGCAGATGAAGTAATCAATTAAGCACAATTTGAATAAATGCCAATTATACCCTGCTTGGAGTCTCCCTTTTGAAACACACTTGTATGCAATGTGAGAGAGAGGGGAGAGAATCCAATGTTTTCACCTAGCAGTTAGCCCCACAACTGCAGTTTTAAGGACAGCTGGTTTACCTGGCTGGAAGCAAGCTAACAATGCTGTCAGGATACGGAATGCGAGAGCCAGATCCACAGTTTCTCCTGGCCCAGACTTACTCAACTGATGCAAAAATCAAGGCCTGCTTTTCATGATCCCTCTGTAGTTACCTGGTGAGCACGGAGGACATTGGCCTCAAGAAATACCCTAGATGAGAGGTAGTGTAGGCTCAGATCCTGGCTCCATCTCTTGTTATCCACATGACTCTAGCAATGGTACCCAACCTTCTGTGCCTTGGTTAATGAAAGGGTATATGTTTCCTATTGCTGCTGTAACAGATTACTGCAAACTTAGTAACCTAAAACAATTTTATTATCTTGCAATGCTGGAGCTCTGAAGTTTTAAACAGATCATATTTGATTAAGGTGCACACACGCGAACACACACATGTTAATTCTAGGGGCTTCACACACACGTTAATTCTGGGGGTTCCGGGGGAGAACCAGATGAACTGTAATCTGTGTAGCATGGACTTACTCTTTTACCTGATCTGGGGAGATGGTTTAGTGCTGCCACAGTCTGGACTCCAGCATCCAAATGACAAGTTGAGAAAGCCCCAGGTTAAAGGAGAGAGTCCACAATTGCGCACACAGGTACATGTATCTGCACACACATGTCTATACCCCCACATATTTAAGTAAATGGATAAATAAACAAACAATTATTTTTTTAAAAGGTTGTGTACTTTATATATCCTTCAATTTGGGGACTACATCTTCAACCCAACTTTTCCATCTAACTCTTTCCACTCAGCCCACAACATTCATTGTCCAAAATGAGAGAAAAAGAACTGTCAATAATGAAACCCTAGCCATTTTCTCTGATTCTGGTCCTCCTCACTCCTCACATAAAAGCATGTGTCATTACATTGGACCCACCTGGATGAAATTCCTAGGTTAAGAGCCTTAATTAATCACTTTGTGCAAAAATCCCTTTTGCTATGTACAATAAGTTATTCATTGATTTGGGGGAATAGGAATGGGCATCTCTGTGGAGTATCACTTGGTATAAGCACCACAGGAGAGCACGGTAGAGAAAAATAAGTCATAAAACTATTATAAGCATTCACAGTGTCTTATCAATCACCCAGAACACTTGTTAAATTAAACAAACATAGCTGGGGGGTGGTGCTGCACGCCTTTAACCCCAGCACTGGGGAGGCGGAGGCAGGCAGATCTCTGAGTCTGAGGCCAGCCTGGTCTACAAAGTGAGTTCCAGGACAGCCAGGGCTACACAGAGAAACCCTGTCTTCACAAAAAACAAACCAACAAACCAAACCAAACACAGCATGCCTCTAAGACGCAGGGCCTGAAAGGACCCAGACCTTGAATGATTTATTCAAGGAACACTAGCAATGTGACAGCCACATGAAGGGGCTGAACACTGATGTTACCAAGAGATCTGGGAATGGAGATCACCTCAAGGGAATGAAAGGTTTCATATTTGGAGGACCCTGTGGTGGTTCAAATGAGTATGATCCCCATTCATCTCTTTGAAGACTTGGTCCCCAGTTGGTGGAACTATTTGAGAAGGAATAGGTAGGATAGATATGTGGTCTTGTTGGAGGAGGTATGTCACTGGGGTGGGCTTCGTGGTTTCAAAAGCCTACACTATTCCCATTTAGCTCTCTCTGCCTCACGCTTATCGATAAAGATGTGAGCTCTCGGCTACTGCTCCAGCACCAGGCCTGCCTGTCTGCCTGCTGCCATGTTCCCTGCCATGATGGTCATGGACTCTAATTCTCTGAAACTATAAGCCTCAAAGAAACTCTTTCTTTCACAGATTGCCTCAGTAATGGTGTTTTACCACAGCAACAGGAAACTAAGGCAGAGCCCTTCCTAGCTAGAAAACAACCAATGCCTTCTGTGGCATTCTGAAATCATCTTTCAGTTGGCAAACAAAGACCTGAGGAAAACTGAAGTAGACAGCAAATTAACCCAGACCAACAGGGGGTCCCCATGTCACTAGTTCAAAAATAAAATGTTTCTAGTTGGTAGGAAGTGGGTTGGTTTTTCTTCTGATAGCAGCACACACAGGAAAAATGATCATCTTGGGCTCCCCTAGAACAGGTGGTCCAGAAATCCTTGCTTACAGACAGACATGACGTCACAGCCTAGGCTGTGTCACATCCCTAGCACTCTTAGCAGTCACTCTGACTACACCTTGACTCCAGCAGCATCCCTCCTCACCTGCTGTGCTGTAGGATAACCCTGAAGATTACAGTGCATGGAAGACAAGAGAAGTATGTCCAGAACACTCATCAGAGACAGGTGGTCTGGCCTGACAGACCTGATGACATAGAACACCTGGTATACATCCAACAGCGAATCATGGGTACTTCTATGTTGCCCAGGGATTCAGAAAAAAAAAAAAGCCAATGTTCATAAAACTGTAATTAACATTACTCTTTAATCAGAAGCTAGCCAACAATGTCAAGCATGGCTCTGGAATCTCCTCCCTCCTCCCCCTCCTCCTCCTCCTCCTCTTTCTTCTTTTTCCTCTCTCTCTCTCTCTCTCTCTCTCTCTCTCTCTCTCTCTCTCTCCTCTCTCTCACACGCATGCGCACTCTCTCCTATGATATGTGTGCTCATGTATGTATGCATGCATGTAGAAGCCAGAGATCGATCATTCTCCACCTGTGTATATTGAGTGGTCTGCCCTGAACCTAGGGGCTCCATGGACCCACTTGTCTCCTCCTCCTTCCAGCACCAAAACTGCAGGTGTATGCATCTTTGCTCAGCTTTTACGTGGGTTCTACAGATTTGAATCAGGTTCTCACACTTGGGCAACAAGCAGTTTACCAAGTGAACCATCTCCCCAGCTCCATCTAGCTTATAGTACTTTTCAACCTTACACACACACACACACACACACACACACACACCCCTAGCGTGTGTCCACACACAACCTGAAGCCATACATGCCACCCACTACTTCACACCATACAACATTCCCCACTGCATTAACTGTATTTCCTAGCCCCCTATTCCTGCCCTAAATTAGGCATCTCCATCTAGACCATCCCAGTCTATCCTATAGTAGTTACCTACCCCACTCACTACTGAGTACCCACTTCGGTTCTAAATGCTTTATGAACACCATCCCATTTAATTATATAAGGGCCAGAGGAGAGAAGAAATGTTATTATCTCCATTATATAGGTGAGAAAATTGTGGCTTAGAGAGATTAAGAGATTGGTCCAAGGTCACAGAGCTAGGAAACAACAGAGACAGGATCTGAGCTCAAGTGCACCTAAGCCCAAAACTTGTGTTGCTTTTACTCTTATTTACACACATGGCAGAAACTTAGAAACTACAGAGGGCTTTTGAGACACGAGTCACTATTACAACTCCCAGTATTTTGCATTTCTGATCAACGGATTTCTGATAAGTAGCATAGATACTGAAGTCACAGAAACAATATAAAATGTGGCCTCTCTAAAGTACCAAACAGACTACGAATGTCTACGGAAATGTAGGCAGCATCTACCTCTGTGAAAGCAATTCACAGACAGGTTCATCACATTTCTGTTGTAAATACCCTCCACTTCAGAGGTGATAGATGCTGCTTGTGCAAGGCCTTAGAGGCTGTCCTTCCCTGCTGCCCTATTGTGTCTGTGGTTAGCTCCCTGCACAGCATAGCCTCTGTATAACACCCCATGGGTGTGAAATCATGGGACCATAAAGACTGTTAGTTGAATAGGGTCTTCTTTTACTTTTTAAATTTTTTTTTTTATCTTTTATTCTTTTTAAGATATGGTCTTAGGTTGGCTTGAAACCCTGTAAGTAGCTGAGGGTGACCTTGAACTTCTGATCCTCCTACCTCTACTTCCCAAGGGCTGAAGTTACAGGCATGCACCACTGTGCCCAGTTGTGGGAGTCAAACTCAAGGCTTTGTGTATGGGAGGCAAACATTCCACCAACTATACTACATCCCCAGCCTAGGAAAATCTTCTTGATGCCTGATATCCAGATGTAACCTGTGCTATCTTCCTCTAGATTAGCAGAAGTAGATGGAAAACCCCAGATCCATGGCTATGTTCTTGGGTCTATATCCAAGGGTGAGCATAGAATGGGCTTTGCCAGTGAGGCTTTGGCTTGACAAATTAAGTGGACTTGGCTTGGCTTGCCTAGATGATGGAGGAGTTCTCACTGTCCAAACAGAGGTTCACTAAGTACATACATAGCCAAGACCAGGAAGCTTTGCACAGCATTGGCGTCATTGGCATGCTCATTACCGGAAGCCTCACGGGGTATTTAATTTCTTAAGTATTTCAGGGGGCGGTGAGCACTTCAGAGCCCAATTCATCTTCTTTGTCTTCATTACAGAGAGCCCTCTGATCACCTTAATCCTCCCTCTGCCATAGCAAAGAGCCATTTGTTTCTTTAATGGGTATGCTCTCTCTAGCTAAGTGGCTGCTCAGAGCCAGGGCAGAAGGTGAAGCCATCATGAGGACAGCAGGAGATGTGCCTGGCTCAGGCAGGGGGACAGAAAGAAAACCCCTCCTGAACCCAGATGCAAGGAGAGTGTCCTCTTGCCTCCTATTTAACAATAGCCTCACTCCTATGAGGTACCCTCAGTGAGACTTCATGGGGGTGGGGGGCTGCCATTCCTCATAGTCAGGTAAGGGGCTCTGCAGAGTCATGGGCCATTCACACTGGAAGCAACATCACATTCTACACACAAGGAGGCTGCACTCGGCAGGTTCTCACTCGGTACTGTGTACAGTGTTAGCTCCAATGGGTCATCCACTCACTCTACAGCATCTTTGTGCCAGAGTCTACACTAAGAGTCTGCATTCACTAGTTCATCTGATTCCTTCATCGACTCTGTAATTATGTACACACATTTTACAAATGAAGAAAGAATGAATTGCCCAAAGTAACATGATTATTTACAGCAAAGATCTGCGGAATTCACATCATCACCTGTCTCCAAAGGCCTTATTCTTATTGTGTCCTGACTGGATCTCATCTGACATGACCAGAGTAAGCCTAGGGTAGGGCACTTGAAGGTGAAGGTGCCCTAAATCATGTGGGAGAGAGGTTCAAGAGGAGGCACCTATCTAAAGAAGAGACACACAATGAAGACCAATATGGGATAGACCCTCCATCCTTGTCCCCATAACTAACACCTAGAACTATAATAGGCACTGAGTATCAGAAGCCAATCAATCAGGCAAACACTAGGCCTGTGTGAATATGATCTCTTCCTGTTCCCATCCTGACTATTTGTGGGCTTGTCCTGCTCCAAGAGGTAAACTGTAGAAGTCTTGGCCTCCCTAGGCTTCTCACCTGGTCCCGAGTATAAGGTGTGTCCACTCTCTGCTTATCACTGCAGGCTTCCAGGAGGACACGAATGGCATTCAACTGCAGAAGCATCTCACAGGCCATTTTGTCAAAGAAGGTGATGTTGGCAAGGGCCGCAGAGGCCAGCAAGAAGACTTCCCCCGATGAGGCCTCTTGGCACAGTTCTGGATAGTGAAAAGGAAGAAACAGTTCAAGGCCAAGGGTATGCACATGACTGATCTCCCTTGATCCCCACAATAGCTCTGGGAGTCTTGATACTCTCTTTGGAGATGAACAAATTAGTTACTAAGAGAGAACTATGCCATCTGCATCGATAGCAGAACTGGAATTGGAACCGTTGTGTGTGATTCCTGCTCACCTGTAAGTATGTTATTGAGTGAACCCTAGGTGCTTGGATTCTTGGGATGGTAAGATGGACCAAACAGGTCACACCCTTGCCATTGTGTTACATAATTCTCTGCTAGCAGACAACAGAAAGTGAACCTTTAAGAGTTCATGTAAATAATTGCCAATTCTGATAAATATGAGAAGGAAAACAGGTAAGTGCTAAGGCGGAGAATAAATGAGGATCCACTGGGTCACACAAGGACGATGTCTCTAAGAATGTGACTCTAAGTCTGAAGCCTCAAGAGAGGAAAGGAGCCAGTCATGAAAATATTTGGAGGAAGGATGTGTTCTAGATGGGAGGAGTAGCGTGTGCAGAGGCCATGAGGCAGGAAGGCGTTCCCATCTCTCCAATCATATACATTAGGATGTTAAATTTGCCTGAAGGAAGAGACTGAAGTTAAAGCAGAGACTCTGCCTTCCAGCCACCCTTCTGTATCTCCTTTTGGTCTTAGATGGCAAAGGTCATGTGGCTACAGAAGTACTACACAAGCTCCTGGGTACCATGGCTCTCTCTTTAGTCCAGTGGTTACGATCCAGCACCAACCGAATGTCCCCACCTGCCATTTATAATTGTACTGAGGCCTTTTAGAAGGACAGTGCCTATCCCTCTATTACCTAACACAGCTCCCTTGGCCATCACAGAACTTAAAACAGATGGTCACCTCAAGAGTCACAAGAGGCTCTGTCCATGGTGCTGCTTGTCCCAATGGCCCAAGCTTCCAAGTCTCAGCTCTAACTTGTGTTACCAGTCAGGATGTGATGGGTCAAGCCCTGTCCCATATGTAACACTTCTACAGAGACAGAGAAAGGAAGGCTGCACTTCAGAAAACCACTCCAGAAGAGGAAGAAAGTTCCGAGGCAAAGATGAGACAGGCTCCGTGTTGGTCGATCTTCAGAGCTCTGGTACTGCAGCTGGCGTCTTCACAGATGGAGCTCTAGGTCCCCCAAAGTGGCATGGACAGGAATATCAGCCAAACACCAAAGGTCTTCCTTGTGCTGTGCCACTGCATTTGGACCCATTCTCAAGGGAGAAATGGATACGTTCAGGTATGGAAGTTAAGTCCCACAGGAGCAGCCACGGGTCCAATTTCTTGAGCATTTGCTCTGGGACAGGAGCTGCTTTAAATTTCCACATCATTCACTCGTGATCTTTACAGTAATCTAATTTTGTTGCGATTCTATAAATTAAATACCTGAGGCTGTGATTTGCTGAGATCTTATAGCTAGTAAAGAACAACTCTAGGCCAACCTGATTCCAAAATCCCCATGCTTTCTATACTTCAGGTTGCCTCTTCTTTCAATCTCTTGACTCATTTTCTGTGATGCCCCATAGACATAGGTTTCAGTTCTATCGGGGAGGTAATGCCTACCACCTCTGAGGTGTTCTGTTCCCTGTAGACTAGCCCAGATGTGACCAGCAAACATCTAGATCTCATCCCCCAGGACTGGGACCACAGATTAGCCAAGTAATTAAATGCTCCTCACAGCCAGTGCTCCCCTCATCCCCTGACTGAGGAAAATCACTGGGGGCATCTGACCCCCTCCAAGCTCACCTCTTTATATCCAGGCTTTGGTATGGGACCACTCCACTGCCAGATTCGTCCCTAGGTATAAACGCTGCCCCTCATCCTCATGTACTTGCCAGTGATGCTGACACATCGATTATTAGCACAGCCATCTAAGTGCCTTTTAATTTTGCTGCACATTTATTGGAGCTACAGTCTGAGTCACCTGGGATGTGTTAGGGAGATTAAATTGAGGATTCCAGTGACTCATTTTTAAATGTTTCCAGGGAATGGCAAGAAATTGGAGGGCTATTTCCCACCAAAGAACAGAGCTCTGGCTTCCTTCCCAGAAGATATATCCCATCTGCTGACTCTGAGAGTGGGCTGGACAGTGCATCTTCATGGGGTTAAATACAAAGGCTCTCCTTCTCCAGGGATAAATGCAGTCTGGACAAAGAAACAGGAATGGGCAGGTAACAAATGTGAAGGGCTGTTTAGATATACACACTTTGGCTTGTTTATTATTTGGGAGAGCTACACAGTCTGGCATTTAGTTCTTATCTTAAAATGTGTCATCCTTCTCCACAAGGCAAAAATCAACCGCAGTTCACCTAAGGCTGTCCACATTCAGTCTGTGCATGTGCTCCTCAACTGAATGCAGGTCCTGGAACCTCTTGTTTTCTTCTTCCACCTAGCTCCCTTCAAGTCGTTTCTTTCCTGCCAGGCCCTGGTGGGAGTCTGAGCACGAAACCCCTGGCATGGTGGATCCTAACACTATTCTTGAGCCTGAACAAAAGTTCTCACCCTTTCTGGACCTACACCTTTCAAATAGAGTAAGCCCTGGGCTTTGTGGTCTCCTGAGCTCCCTCTAGCCAGGGTTTTCTATAGATTCCATGTTTTCTTGACTTTGGATCAATGTAGATGTCTGTCGACATACCCATCTCTCCAAACCTGGCCCATAAGAGATCTGACCAGGGTCAACCATAAAGTCTATGTAACTGATGTCTCCTATATGCAAAGTTCTTTCTGGCAGTAAAAGCCTAGAACCATAAGGCTTCTTTAGAGAAGTGGGTTGCAGTCCCTCATTGTACATAGGAAGAAAATTGTCGAGTGAGATTTACAAGATGTCCTGGTAAGTGAGTGGCCCAATTGTACACAATTCTATGCTGGCCAGTAGCTGTTTGTTGATGGATAAGTGAAAAACTGGAACCCAAGCACAGCTGTTCCAACTCCTATCCAGTGTCCTACACTGTCTCTAAATCCAGGCAGCTGCAGATATTCCCAGCCTGGTATGGCAACTCTAAGAGCTAGTCCTAATTAATTTTCAGTTTATTTTGAACCAAAAGGATAGCTATGAAGATGGTGAGTAACAAAGGTATGAATGGAGGTGGAAATACAGACCTCTCCAAACAAGTTTCCTGGACACTGTTACCTGGATTAGTCCTAGTTCCTGCAGTTCTGCAAAGGAAAGGCTAGAGAAAGAGTATTCTAGTTAGTGGACTATGAATCTCTCTCCTGCCAAGCATGCATAGGTCTGAATGGGGGGGACCAAGAAGAGTCAATATGTTCATGGCCACATGATGAAAGGCCAAATGGTAGGATTTCCTGCAGCAGGTTGTAGCAAGCTAGTTCTCTCTGGGAAGTCATTTGTGCTAATCAGTACTGCTTCAGTCATTGGGTGTGATGACTGAAATTTTAGGAACAAAACCTATTGAAGTCAAAGTCTGAGTCCCTGTTTGTTCTGGGCTCCCAGGCTCTTGACCCCCTCTGAAAGGTCACATGATCCCTAACTCCTCTTAAGTTGATGCTAAAGGAGCTGTGCACGTTTCAATAGGAGACTCTTGACTACAAAGTTCCTCAAAGCCACCTCTGATGCATTAATGGTGACCTTTCAACTAGTGTGACGATCTTTACCGATTGTGAGTTTAGTGAGAAGTATGTTGGAAGGCCTTCCTGATCCTTCCAGAAGACGATTGTACTGAGGCCCTCTCACATAAAGGTTCCACCCAACCCAGGATAACTTACTGATGAGGGCTGTCACAATCTCTTCCATGTTTTCCAGGAAGCTAGTGAGGTGCTGGGTGAAGGACAGATGTGGGGAGGTAACTTGGGCCACCACAGCTGCAGCCTCAGCTCGAGTGGCCTCTGAGTGACTGTCATCAGTCAAGATGTCGGCCAAGCACAGGATACCATCCACCTGCAGATGGAGAGAAAAAACTTCCCTGTGTACCTTGAAAGGGAGGGTGCCACTGCTTAGGACAGTCATGCGGCAGAACCAGCTCCTCTCATCCTACAAGATCAACCTTCACTTTTGAGGACAGCTCACACTCCTTGTGGAGTCAGAGGATACCTGAGGATGAACCCCTTCCCAAATGACCCAAAGTTAGACATTTAAATGCCTCTGCTTTGAGCCCAGGAAAGGTAAGTGACCTCCGGTGGACTTTCTAGATAGCAGACAGTAAGCCAAGTGTCTAGGGACTGACCTTGGCCATGTATCACTGAAAAATGGAGTAGAAACAAGAGTTACTTAGTGGTCTTCTGACCCTGAGCTCTAAGCCAGGCTCCATCTTTCATGCTGTGTGACTTTACATCCCTGACACTGTTCCCTCTCACATGAAGCAGGGTGTCAGGAAGCCAGGAGATGCTAAAACAGGTAATGCCCTACAGAGAAGACAAGTTCAAGAAGTGTGGGCTCTCTCCTCCCATCTTTGCCTTTTGCAGCAGGCTGAGCGCAATGCTCTCCTTTCCCCTCTTGTCCTCCAGTGTTCCCACAGAAGCCTTGCTCCATGGAAGCCTTGCTCTCTCTGCCCAACCAGAGAAGTTAAGGTCTCGTGGGACATAGATGCCAGAAAAAGACTTGTTTCCCAGCCCTACCCCAGCCAGACCTGCTCTTGGCACAGTAGGAGGAAACACTTCTAGAGTGCCCATAGTGTGCCTGTGCCAAGTTCCACACTTGGTAGAATGTGTATGTCACTGTATCACTGCATCAACCATCCCACTGTGACAGAAAGAAAAACTTAGAAAAGATTATGCACCTGCCCTGGATCCTTAACTTTCAGACTTGTGGGTTTGGAACTTGAGCTGAACAGTCTGCTCTTCAACACCTGCATTTTGAAAGGGACATTAAACTTCCCCCTGAGAAGTCACACCTGAATGTAAAACTTGCCCTCCATCAGGCGTCAGCACATGGGCTTTAGGGAGAAGGAGCAGGATCTTGCCACAGATAGACCATCAGTGTTCCTGCAGCTCTTCCAGGAGCTAGGATGCTAAGCTGCTGAGGACCAGTGCTGGAGGTAGGGCAGGGACAAGGCAGGAATAGGGAGAAGCCTTGACTGGTGTCTGCATCCCTGCTTCTTGCTACTAGCTCTAGTGGGCCCCCAGAGCTTGCCTTTCATTTGATTAATTACCACTACCGCCTGCAGTCCTGCACCTCTCTTAAATGGCTCTTGGGACCTGAAAGGTCCATTAGCTGTGAAGGCCATTGGCAATTTCAGACTCAAAGGAGACAAATGTGGAAACAAGAGCCCAGGGAATAGTCCACAGTAAAACCCACCTGGCTGTGCTTAATACAAGGAACAAACAGCAGTCAGCCTGCCCCCGGTGGGACTGGACTCAAGCCAGGTATTTTATTAACAGGCCCTTGGGGAGAGACCTCGTTTGAGCCCACAGGGCAGCTGCAGGCCTGGAAACAGGAAGAAGCCTCTCAATTGACTGGCTCACGTCCCTTTTCCTCCTTCGAACATCAGTCAAGAGTGTTGCTAAGAAGTATGAGGTCCCTAATGGGAAAATATCTCCATCGATCCAGTGCCCTCAAATGTATCTTGACTGTAGCTGCCACTGCTACCCTGGTCACTGACTCACTTGGAACACCAACCAGACTCAAACAAGTATGCTGCCCTGATGCTCAGCACAATCCGAGCTGGTGGTCCCAGGACCCAGTGAGACCCAAGGCTCAAATATGAGCCCCTTTCCCCAGGCCAGAAGTCAATCAGTCTGTGGCCTGTGTAAGTGCAAACCAAGTGCCAGGCCTTGTGCTACAAAAACGCTGCCCTCATGGTAGAGGAAGTGACTCTTGCCACAAATAACCATCATGCAGAGTGATTTCCCAGAAGATGCTCTACTTCTTCTGGAAGCCACCTTTGACTTAACATACCCACAGTCCAGCTTAGGAAGATGGCTCTCTCTGGGCTCCCATGCTCAAGAATACTTCTGCTGTCTTCATATTTTAATGCTAAAGAATGTTGTGTCTCCAAGTGGGATTGTGGTTGCATCTAATTAACTGTGGGTTACTTCAAAGAGAATCCCTGTGCCCCTCTCAGAGCTATCCTACCATATTCACAGGTAGGCCAGGATTCAGCTTGGTAACAGGTCCACAGCAAACTTTCATGCTACTCCAGTATTAGCAACACACAATGAAGTGGTTATCTGATCCTGTGTCTACCCGGACCCCTGTTTTGTAAGCATGAGGACCACAGCTAGTTCACTTTGAGTTGCTTGATGTCTGGAATGAGTGGGGTTTGGGGAAGATGGGGAATAAATAGCAGAAACTATTTGACCTAAAACTTGAGGGTACATTATAGATTTATGCAAGTAACATGATGACATTGTAAACAGGAGGAGGCTGTGAGCAAAGACTCAAAAAGGACAGCATTGGAACAGAAGCCAACTCAACACCAATTCCAGAGATCCTTGGCCCCAGGTGATGCTTCTGGGTTTCCCAGAGGACCTGTGGGGTCCTGGATATTCAAAGGACAAACTGCTCATTGTCTTTCTTTCTTCTGATAGGTTGACTGTGTTTCAGATTGCCTCTGAATTATGAAATACATCATCCCTTCAACATGGATCACATGATAGAAATTATTACAAACATATATAGCACATATATTCATATATACTCATAAAATACATCATCTATGTAAGAGAATATAGAATATATGCTTATTTGTTTACATTTGAGTATATTGAATATATAAATGTATAAGGGGTAACATGATTTATAAAGGATTCCAATAATTAAATGGAAAACCATGGGAAGATCTATGTATGCTGAGTATTCAGAAATTCAAAATCTTAGAAATGGCATTAAGCTAAGGCTTCTTCTTCATCTCATCTCTGTGAACACATATCATTGAAAAGACCTCACCCTGGGTTCTGTGTTGTTGATGCCCTTGTTTTTATTAGCTCTCTGTCTAATAAACTAAGCCTTGTGGGTTTTATAACTGATGTAAATGGTGCTATAGTCTATAAAGGGATTTTCTTTCTCCCTCAGACATCCCTGGGTTTATAAAACTCCTTCCTGTCACCAGGTATGTCTGTGACCCATATGTTTTCATGGCTGTATGTTATTTCACTGTGCAAATCTATGTAAATTCAGACACACATTCTCCTAATGATAGTCACTTGAGTGTCTTTTGAGGTTCGCTATATTGGACAAGTGCTCTTACAAATATTCTTAGAAAAGTCTTCTGAGTATGTGCCATTTTCCCTGGGAGTCTTGACATAAGAATTTTTAGGGCACAACATTTGAACATCTTTACTAATACTGCTAATTTGCTTTGCATATTGTTGTATGCTGTGGAATAATGCTTTTGTACACTGGTTTAATAAAATGCTGATTAGCCAGTAGCCAGGCAGAAATTATAGGTGGGATAAGAATACAAGGAGAATTCTGGGAAGAGGAAGACTGAGTCAGGAGATGCCAGCCTGCCATCCAGGAAGCAGCATGTAATGGCATACAGGTAAAGCCACAGAACACGTGGAGACATATAGATTAACATAAATGGGCTGAGTTTAAGTGTAAGAGCTAGTCAGTGGAAAGCCTGAGTTAATGGCCAAACAGTTTTAATTAATATAAGCTTCTGTGTGTTTACTTGAGTCTGAGCAACTGTAGACTGGGTGGGACACAGGAAAACTTCAGCTACAGTTGTAGCAAGTAAAACTTACCAACACTATAGGAAGGTATTTCATGTCACATCCTTTTCTGGTTTTCATATTATATTTATAATGTTTAGTAATTTGATGGTTGGATGAGCAATGTCCCCAATAGTCACTTGGTCTCAGTTGGTGATGCTGTTTAGGGTGGGTATGGAACTCTCAGGAGATGTGGCCTTGATGGAGGAATTACATCCCTGGGGGAAGGCTTTGAGGGTCTATAGTCTCACCCCACTTCCTCCTCTCCTTGCTTCCTGTATGTAGATAAAACGTGATACCCAGCTTCATGTTCTGGCCACCTGCTGCCGTGACTTGCCCACCACTATGGACTCTCCCTATCGAACTGAAAACCAAATAATTTTTTCTCTAAGTTTCTTTAGTCATGGTGTCTTATCACAGCAACAGAAAAGTAGCTAATAAAGACGAGGCATAAAACTGTATTTTAACTTGTGTGTATCAATACTAATGAGACTGAGCCTTTTAAACCATTTTGGTTTGTTTTGGTGTGGTTTGCTTGGGCTTTTTTGTTTGATAAGTTGGCAGACCCTGTTCATATGTCTTGCTTGTTTTTATATTTGGTGGCTTTTTGTAGGAGCCAGATTTCCTTGGCCCTTGGTTCTGAGCCTGGTGATTTTCCTCAGCCCATCACTAGCAGGCTGCCACACAAATTGGTCTCCATACACACCACCATCTCCAAAGCTCCAATCCAGCCCAACTCACCACAACTCATCACCAAGGGCCACAAGCCACTGGGTTATGAGCTTTTTACCATTTACATCAATTCAGAATGTGCAGGCCAGACCTATTTGTCTGAATCCTGACTGTCTCTTAACTACTTAAACAATTTTTGTTACCTCTTTGAGACTGTATCCTAAAATTTAGGTGAATAATGCCAGTATCAGTGACTTCCATTTTTCTTACAAAATGGGTATTTGAAATATTAACTTTAAAGGAATATTTAAATTATTCAATGGGAGACTGCATGGGCAGTGCCTGCCACATGGTGGTGCCATTATTCCATCCTATCCCCACCTATGTCTTGCAGTTAACTCCTGATGCCTGGAGTCCCTCAATTCTGTGTGCCTCAAAGCCTCTTAATGGGGCTTCCCTCCAAGGTCCCTTTCTGCAGTCTCCTCCAAAAGTGAGAAACTCAGCCCTCTGGATAATGTGTCAGTCAGGTTTCCTTCACTGTGACAAAATACTTGAGAAAATCACCGCACAAAGAGGACAGGGTTATCTGGACTCCTGGTTTCAGTAGTCTCGTGGCCCTTAATTGCTTGGCCTCTTTGTTTCAGGCTCCTGACAGTGCAGTACATCATGGTGGAGCATGTTACAAAGGAGGCCTGTTCACCTCATGGCAGCTACCTGGTAAAGACAGAGAAGAAGCCAGAGCTCCAACTTCTTCTTCAAAGGCACTGTCAATGTCCTAGCTTCCTTCCATTAATCCTTACTGTCCAATGGTTCCACCACCTCCCATTAGTACCACAGGCTTGCAACCCAGGCTTCTAGCATGACTGTCAAGGAGGCATTTAGGATACAAACCATAGCACTTGACAGGGGATCCACCCACTTGTGTGGACATCTGATCACACAATCCAGAACCAAGACTTTTTAATTGGGTATCATCCATGACTGACTGGGAGCACTAAGATGCATAACCAGAATCCCTCAGCACGGAGTCCGGCAATGCCTGGCACTACACCGTATGTCTGTCTAATGATTGTCAGTCACTGAGTATCTGCATTGTGACCTGTGCCTAACTAGTCATCAGCACAGGGATGGCGCTGAAACAAGTGACAGAGGCAGAGACCTGACAAGAGCAGAGAGAAACAGACACAAGAGGGTGTTGAGGGAGAGGATTACAGAGGACTTGGGTCAGACCCTCTCCTTTGACTCCTCCTGCTGAGCACTCCTTCTGTCTTGGCCTTCTCTCCCAGGACTCCAGCATAGTTCAAGGGCTGCGTCCTCCTCAGCCAGCGGCACTTCTCTGCTCGCTCTCTTTGCCTCTTCCCCTCAGCCAGACGCCATCTTTTGCTGCCACTCTGTACCATACTGCAAACTGGACTCACATCCACATGGCCTTGATGTCTCACTCTGGTGCCTCTCGGGGATAAATCTTTATCCCACCCCCACCCCCAAGATGCACATCTATATTTCCAAACCCCTACTGGATCATTTTGTATTTAATTCCAAAAAATAATTGGTCTGGATATTCCATGAGCTCCTCAAACCCAATTTACTCAAAGTTGGAGTGCTGTCCTCAGTTCCCTCCTGCCTACCATTTCAGACCCAGGTCAAGTCACCTGCCTCCCCAGACAGAAGCCGTCTCTGTCTTCCCAGCTGTCATACCGCTCTGATTTGATGGCAATTACATGTGTCATCTGGTATGGTCTGTCCGAGTCACGTGCACATGCTCTCTACTTTGGCGGCCTCAGGGAAGCCAAGCACTGGATTCTCTCTAGGTCCTTGAAACCCAGCTGAGATTCAGTATTCAACAGCCATGCTACAGTCTGGGAGGAATGATGAGGAATCAGACAGAGAAGCTAGGAGATGTCTGTCCCAGGCCACACAGCACAGCACGTTAACTCTGATCCTTGTTTCTGAATGTTCCTTCCTCCATGGAGCCTTTAAGAAAGAGATGAACTGAAGCCATGGCTAGGTCAGTGGAGGTCATTCAGCTCCATTCCTATGAATGGCCTGGGAGTAACTCTGCCTGAGGCCAGCTCCTTCTAACACTAGTCTCATTTCAGGAAAGTCTCCAACCCCTAATTGCCTATTTCCCACCCTTAGTCATAAAGTTGGTGCCAGGAGAGTCGTCTAATCAAAGCACTTTGACATCCTTAAAGAAATGGCTGCTGGAAGCACTTACAGATAATTAGCTCTTACACAGAGTGGGATAGGCCTGGGCCTGAGATCAGGTGTTCCTGGTGGGTGTATATGTGGGGATGAGGTTGGTCTGGCTAGGGTATCACCCGGATAGCAGGGCTCACAGTCCTGGAGTTTGGCAAAGAGGGAGCTAGCAAATGGGTAGATTCTCACTGGGGTTCTGGAACTCATGCATCTGGGGCATTCAAAGTGAGAAAACTATGTCAGATTTATGAGTAGCATTCTCCCATTGATTGCCCACCCCCCAAAGTGTCAGAAGTGGCCGTTACACAAACACTCAAGGAACGCAGGCTGTGTGGGAAGACCCATCAAACATCACTGGTCAGCTGGTCAGCCATCACAGTTTTGTGTAAGAGCACATGTTTTGTTTTTGCTTTGTGTTTAGTTTTCGGCAAATGCCAGAGGAGCTATCTAGTGGCTTACGTAAATGCAGTGAATTATGTAAATGCAGGAAAACTTGATCATGGGAGAAAATTACAAGAGCTTCAGAGTCTGTTTGTCTGTCTCCCCTGCCAAACCCCCCATCCAGTCCATGCCAGCCTCTGCCTCAACTTACAATCTTCCTGCCTCAGCCTCCTAAGTGCTGGAATGATAGGCATTCACCACCAAGCCCAGCTCCTAAGACAGCTAATTTTCTCCTTCATGATTCTGTCTACCCAAATATCTAAGACCTACAGTGAAACAGAAGACAAATGAGAATTTCAAAGAGACTGGAAACCTGTTCCTGGGTCCAAGTTCATCTAGCATATAATCAGTCAGGAAAATTCAATTGTGGATGGAGAGAAAAACAAGAACAAGTGGAAGCCAAGGACCAGGCAGAGCATCTGGTGGGTCAGAAGTAGACATCGAAGTAGGAACCAGATTGGACAATGTTCAGGACAAAGTTGTAGCTATGCCTGTGAGCCAAGGCTCCTCTTATAAAACTTTTCATTTGTCTTCTGTTTCCCTGTAGGTCTTAGATATTTGGGTAGACAGAATCACGAAGGAGAAAATTAGCAGTCTTAGGAGCTGGGCTTGGTGGTGAATGCCTATCATTCCAGCACTTAGGAGGCTGAGGCAGGAAGACTGTAAGATGTGCTTGTTTTAGAGTTATGGTAGAGATGGCAACTCAATAAAAGCCACAGAAGCTAAGCAAGCCTCCAAAAGATAACAGCATCCTCCCCTAAGTCGACATATCCAGGCTCCAGCCCCACATCTCCTGTTATTTCAAACACAAGTGGATAAATGCAAACATGACATCACAATAGAAATGGAAGAGTGGGTAGAAAGGGCTATGTGGCCCTTCTGAGGGAAATTCAGGAAGGCCAAGGGAGAAAGATGCACAAGCAAAGAAGGTTGAGAGGAGCTGAGAGAAATCATCATGGTTTGGGAGTATAACTAGAAAATAATCTTTGTCAGCAGAGGATTTCCCTTAAAGCACATTTCAAATAGATGTTCAGAAGGCATTTGGCTTGGGGTGACTGTCCCTTGGATTAGTGTTACTAGCCCTGTGCTGATGTGAAAGTGTCAAGTTTTCAGTAAAGTCCCACCGAGAACCAGCTGGGACCTGGGCTGCAGCCAAAGTGCTTAGGTCAGAGACTCTCAGATGATGGGTGCCATGACCCAGGGAAGTACTAAACATTATAATAATGGCTAGGCATACTGGCACAAGTCTTTAATCCCAGCACTTGGAAAGCAGAGGCAGGTAGATCTCTGAGTTTGAGACCAGCCTGGTCTACAGAGTGAGTTCCAGAACAGTCAGGGCTACACAGAGAAATCATGCCTCAAATATGTATTACCTGAATTTTAAACACCAGAAATTTGATTTTAATGATCTACCTTTATGTCTTTTAAAAACTCTTCATGTGAGTCTAACAGACATCGAATTGAACACCAGTGTCCTAGGGACAACTGTGGTACAAGAAAGTTTACACAACCTTCAGAGTTTGCAGAGTGTGCCTGCTTTCTGACTTTACTTCCTCAGGATACATCATACACAGCAACGAAACAGTCAATGATACATCAGTCTTCCTCTGACACCAGTAGCAAGACATAGGAATCCAGCAGCAACAGCACTTCCATCTAACAAGGTGCTAGCCAATGTGATCACACAAATGAAAGAACAGTGATTGAAATAAGCAGACCTGCCATTCTTGATACCATTTTTACACACGATGCAGTTGTGCAGAAAAACGTGACATGTCAGTGTTCTACTAAAGTGTGTAAGTAGACTTAGCACAACCACTAGATACAATAGCAAAAGTGTATTTTCTATGTTTTAGCAACAACATTTCAAAAATATTCATTTAAAAATACCACTTACATTACTATAAAACATAGCTGTCAATAAACATTTAAAAGATGTATAAGGGGCAAATCCTTGAAGACAGTCTATACTAAGGAGAGAGATCTGTTAGGTTCATTGATCAGAACACTTTAATTGTTTGAGGTGTCAAGCTTATATAGAAATTTAAAGAACTTCTAATTAAGTATCAGGGGGTATTTTACAGAAACTAACAAGTTGGTTATAAAAATGAATATAGGAATACAAAGAATTATCAATATAATATTAAAGAACAAAGGTAGAGGGCTTTTACAACTCAACACCAAATTGTATTAGATTGGGGTCTCAGTGCTATATTGATATAAGGATGGTCCAAAAAAGACGGATAGAACAGAAAAATGAGGTCCAGAAAAGGATTCTATCCATCACTTTGTTTACATGAAAGTATATCAGCTTAGGGACAGTCTTCTCAATAAATGATGTAGGCTCCACTGACTAACTGTGTGGGGAGAAATTAAACATTGCAACCAGGTGAAATGAGCTACAAGTCAAAACTGTGAACAGGAAAACAACAAGCCTCCTTGGGATGTTAGCTTCGCCAACTACACACAGCCCAGTACCATCTGGGAAGAGAGTCTCAATAGGAACTTTCTAGACCAAGCTGGCCTGTGGGGTGTGTCTGTGGGGATTTGTCGTGATTGTTAACTGATTTGGGAAGATCTAGCCCATTTGGGGTGGCACCAGTCTCTAGGCAGGGACTCCTGACCAGCATAATAAAGGAGGAGGCTAGCTGCAAGCAAGCAAGGATTCGTGCACTAGCTCTGCTCTTGACTGAGGATGTGATATGACCAGCTGCTTCCAGCTCTGGCCACTGTGACACGCCCCCTTCCCCTGTAGTGGGTAGCCATTCCAGCTTTGATCTGGAAGTTCCAACCCCCATTAAGGCTTCAGAACTGTCACGTCTACAAGGTGGGGCCAAGAGAGGACCCTGAAGACCCGAGATCTGGATGCGCCAGCTCTCTTGGTTCCTGGACCCTGGACACTGGAGGTAGACCGAGCAGAGTTCTCCAGAGAACACCGCTGAACTGCACGACACCTTTCCCAGACCCTGTAAACTATCCCTTCACTTGTAAGTTACCCCACAAAATAAACCTCCTTTTTAACTACGTGGAGTAGCCTTAATAATTTCACCAATACTCCCCCAATGATACAACTATAATCTAAAAATTGTCAACTCGAATAAACCCTTTTTCCCCTAAGTTCCTTTTTGTCAGGATGTTTTTATCACAGCAACAGAAATGAAGCAAGGACAGTCCCAAATAAAATACAAGAGAATCTCCTCATGGTTTTGGAGAAAACAAGGATTTCTTAAATGGACAGAAATGGCTCTCACTACAAAAGAAATCAATAAACTGGACCTTAACAAAATCAAGAATTTCTATTTATTAAATGACAGCATTAAGAGAATGATAAAGCAAACCGCAGGCTGACAACATTTATTCTCACTATCTCTATCTGAAAGGGGATTTGTGTCTAGAATACATTTTAAAATTTATAAATCAATAAGGCAAGACAAACGATGCACTATTTTTAAATGAGAAAATATCTCAGACTGACATTTCACCCATAATAGAGACAACCAAATGGACAACAGGGATATGAAAATGTGCTCCAAATCATTACTCATCAGAAAAACACACCTTAAAGTCATAGTAAAAGATGAGTGTGTGCCTGAGTAAGTCAGAGGCAGGGGACTGCCTCATAAATTTACAAGCAACTTGATCTGTGCTTCTGAAGCAGTCTAAGGAGAGACCCCAGCATCGCTTTGGAAACGGTACACATTCGTCATCTCCGTGGGTCTTTCTGTCTCCCTGTCTCCCTTTGCCTGTGAATCTCCTCTCCTGTCTCACAGCCCTCCCCTTTCCCTGTCTCTCATCATTTCTGTGGGCAACCAGTAAGCCCACCACTTACTCTGAGGGAATGACAGATGCTGACTCCTGATCCATGATCTAAGGGCTGCCCTCTGTCCCTTCTACACTGCCAGTACCAGAATGTCACAGGAAAGGCATCCTCCTGGTCCAGTTCCACGCCATTCTGCATGGATGCTCTCAGTCTCCCACTTCCTTTTGCTGTCAGAAGCCTCATGTCTCCTACTCCTTTCCCAGTAGTACTTCTCCACTCAGAAGCCAAATGAGAGCCCACCCACTACTGATAGCCAAAAGCATCACCTCTACACCAAGTCAGGTCCCCTAAGGCACAGCTTCTCTTTACCCCAGCACCAGTACTATATTCACACCCAACTTTCTATGTGTTTTCTTTCTTCTCTGAATCCTCTAGGTTCTAAGGAGGAAGTGGACACTGGTTAACATTTTACCCACATCTCCTCACCCCTAGTCACCACATACACAGAGGTAGGAAGAAGCTTTCAAAAGGAGGACACAGGGACAGAAGGCTGCAAGTTCTCTGGCATCTTCTCTGGGAACATCCCCTTGCGCACCAAGGGAACAGGTACCAGATTTCCCACCTGATAGAGCTCAATACTTCTAGTTTTCCTACATCACACTGTGTCATACTGAGTTCATTCTCCACATGCTACCAGAAAGCTTTCCCGTTGGTATTGGGCAATGTCCTTCTGGTTTGTTGGCGAACCAATAGCCAAGAGAGGGGGCCTCACTGCTAGCACCATCAACTGTGTTAGTCTTACCTTTCTCACATGGCTACTCAACCTGGCTCACCAGCCCCCTACATCTGCTTGGAGATATAGGAATTTGAGCCCAGGATCTGAGGAGGGAGGGAGAGAGAAGAATCTGAAGCAAACCATGTGTCCAGTGTGCAAATGGGACTGAGCTCATATCTCACAGGAAGATATTCAACCATTTTATAGTCATTCTTTCCTTATTGAAGGATCTCATAGGTTTTATATCCCACACCCACCCATCCATCTGCTGCCTCCACCTCTCACAGGGTCCTGAAACTGCTGGCAGAGACTCTGCAAGACAGACCCTGTAGCCTCAACCCTGTGACTGGTGGTAGGAATGATGTGGGTATGTACAGCATATGCATACACATACACACACACACACACACACACACACACACACACACACACATACACACACACACAGAGACAGACAGACAGACAGACAGACATAGACAAACAGACAGACACACACACACACACACACACACACAGACAGACAGACATAGACAAATAGACACACACACACACACACACACACACACACACACACACACACACACACACACACCTCTATATCTTTACATTGCCAAACAACATTTCCTCAGTCATGCCCAAACATCATTTACCTGCACATCTGTATTCGCAAACCATTTCCTTGGCAAACCAAAGCAGCTAGCAGAATAGTGTCCCTTGGCGGGGAAGCCCAGGGAGAGCTCTGAGTTACGAGCACCGAAGAGGCAAGAGAGCTGTTGGGAAGGAGATCAGAGCTGGTTCTGAACTTGAAGTCAACATGCAGAGGTGAAAAAAGTCAGTTAAGATGGCCTAGCAGAAGCAGAAGACCCACAGAAGGGGTGCCACACTGTACTAGAAGCATGAAGAAGACCATCACTCCAATGTTAACTCAAATGAGCCTCAGATGGGTGCAAAGTTACAAGTGTAGCTAGACAGCAACTCTAGCCCTGGATGCCAAAGAACAGGGAGCAACAGGGAGCATGCTCAGTAGTCACTTGGGAGACAGGAGGGTTTCCCTGCCCAAAAGACACAGAGCAGGGCCAGCTGCTAAGCCTGGCGACCTGAGCTCAATCCCTCAACCCACATGGTGGAAGAAAAGAAAGGCCTCGCTCTTACAAGTTGTCCTTTGACCTCCACATGTACTCTGTGACATGTGCATGTGATCACTCTATCATACATGATTAATTAATTAACTGTAAAAGATGCATAACTGATTCTCTGGGGAAGCCTCGGGGATAGGGGTTTAGGACACAGGTTGCAAGATCTGCCTGCATCTTTCGCCTGGAGGATGATATCCCTGTAAGAAACATTGGTTGTCTTGAATTTTAGACACCACCCCCACATATATCACAGGATATCTCTTCTGGTCCTAACTAACCCCTGGCTCTGGGGCTCAGAGTCCAGAAGTCACAGCAGTTCCAGGAAAAGGCTGCCCTAGGCAACCTGACAGGGCTGCCAATGCAGCTCTTGTCCACCAGGGGCCGCTGTTGTACAGCACATGGTGTCCCACAGAGCACCCTCCACTCCCTCAACTGAATCACTTAGGTATCCAGGCTGCCAAGCAGCTTCATCCCTTCTTCAAAATCAGATTGGAACTGATTTTCAGGAAGAGGGTAGTTTCCCGCCAGCACTCGGGACAGTACTAGCCCACCATGTCAACAGAATCCTCTGGACAGTACTGGCCCACCATGTCAGCAGAATCCTAGGAAAAAAGCAAAGGAAAGGCCCGGGACAGGGAAGAGCTGAGTTTGAGTCCACCTTTTCGAGCCTTTTAATCCTCTTCATTCCTGCCCTAGGAAACAGACTGGAAGCTAGACTGTAAGAGAAAGGAATGAGCCACACTCCTTCTACCCTCCACACCACACCCCAGTCAAAACAAGCCAGCTGACAGGGGACATGAGGCTCTGCTCAGCCCTAGCCCATTCCCAGGGCAGTTGAGTTCATTGTCAGGCATGGGGGTGGAAGCCGCACAGAAGCCCCTGGAGAGGAGAGGGGAGTATCTGGGATCTGCTTTCAGAGCACTCCTGTCTCTTAATCAGAGCTTCTGGAGAAAGAAGAAGGCCTAGCATCCACAGTCCTGCTCTCCCCTACAGCTGCACTTAAATATCAGAACTGCCTTCCCCTAGGATGGCACACGATGGCCTCTTTGGGACCTTGGAGGAGAGAAGGAATCCACAGGAAGGAGAGAGGAAAAGCACAGGGCTCCCAGTTTGGCTCTGCACCTCCCACGGTCTAACCTTGTCAGCCTCAACTTGCACTTCTGTAAAATGGAATGGAGGTGCCTACTGCTGCCTACTTACTTGAAGAGTGACTGTAGAATCAGAAAAGGCAAAAAGGATGGGGGAGAGTGGTTAATTTATTTTTAATGCGCTACTTCTGACTCAGACAACGGTGCATAGCTCAGTGGAGAGAGACTCCTACTAAGCAGGTAGTAGAGCCTCGCCATTGCCCCCGAGCAGCCCACCTCTCCCTGGCCAGGGTCTCTCTCTGCCGAGACCACCCTGTCTCCATCTTCCATCCAGCCCAGAGCCGCTGCATGAAAAGAGCAGCCGTTTCCCTTCCCACACCCGCCCACACCCTAGGGATTTTCTACTGCAACTTGAAATTGAACGCTTCTGCCTTCCCCTGCTCATCTTTAATTTCTTTATCGATCTTCATTAAACTCTCCCTTTGGCTCCAGGATAAAGAGAATCAACTCCTTATTTCACATACAAAAAAAAAAAAAAGGGCGGGGAGGGTAGGGGGTAAAAATGAAAGAATGTTCTTCTGAAAGTGAGACTGTCTCTTGTCTGAGGCTAAAAGAGCAATTTCTAAAACTGTCTAGAGAGTTGGCTAAAGTTGGCTGAGCACTGGGCTCTGACCATCTCCTACTTACTCCTTCTGGCCTTAGCCTGGCATATTTCTGTTCTACAGGTACCCGGCTCCTCATCTGGACCATGTGCTCAGCTCTGATCCTCTAGTTCTGATCCTCTTTGGTCCCATTCTGTGAGCCAGCAGCATCTGGCAGGATATGTCCCACACTCAAGTACCAGCTAGAGACCCATCACAATGTTACCCTCTTCCATGTTCCACTTCCTTGCATGGAAGACAAAGTCAAAGATCAGAAGATAGGAAACAGCTCCTTGGGACACTTTCTTCCTCCCCAGACTCTGCGATCCTCAGCAATGCCACTCTGCCTTGTCAGCCTTCCAGGAAAGCAGCTCTGACCTGCCCACCTCAACAGAGTCGGGTGTTCTGCTCTTACCGAGCTGTGTGATTTTAAAGCCCTCAACCCATTCTGGGCTCTGGGTCATCTTGCTCCAGTCATCTCCCAAATGTGGTCCTGAGGACACAACCATCTCTCTGGGCTCCTCTGATTCACTGAGCATGGAGCTCTTTAGAGACACAAAGCCCCACAGGTCAATGGCCAGCCACAGGGTCCTTTGCATCTCCTAAGACTGCTGTTCCCTGTCTGCCTTCAAGCACCTCTATACACCTACTGCGACCAGGTCTGCACTGGCTCTTTGGTTCTCTTTCCCCAGGAATTGTGAAAGGAGGGAGCCTTCTCTGAGGTCACAGGCCTCTCTATCTGTACTTCTGGGTTCTGCACTCCTGGCCGTTAGAACAAGCTGCTTACCGTCTCCTCTGAGCCTAGCATAGGACCAGTGAGTGAGAGATGACTATCTGCCAAGGACAGAGGAAAAGCATGGCTGACTTCTAGAAGTGTACTGATCTTGGGTACCAAACAGTGTGGAGCATGTGGCTGAACTAAACTAGACCTCTACATGGAAGACCCCTTAGGCATTGTTAGAGAGACCTGTAGGTGTTGACAATTTATCTCTTCCAGCTTCGCCCCCTGCCCTGACCAACATTTTGAGCCTAGCTCCAAGGGAGCCATTCCCCTGTGGACCCCATCTCAGAAGGGCCAGATCTTTCCAGGGTGGCAGAGAGAAAGAACCTGGGGTTTGGAGTAAGCCAGGGATGTATTAGTGTCCATGTCAACCATCCACATGTCCACCATCATCTCTGAACCTCAGTTTCACCATCTATGAAGTGGAAAGGGGAAGGCTGGTGCTCCAGTCCCACCCAGGTGCTCCACACTGGACTTTAACACCTCTTCCTTTAGGACAGCCTTCCCTCTCAGGCTAGATCACTTTCTCCTATAGACAGTAACCTCCCAGAGCCCAGTGTCTCCCGAAGCCCTTACCATTAACACTGCCCTGATCACAATCATGATTCCAGTGACTCAGTGCCACATGTACAACAGTCCCATGAGATTTCAATGTGACCATTCATCAGTAAAGTGTGTCCGAGAGGCTCAGGAAGTTACTTGGAGTGACTTGTGAGTTCTCAAAGTTCACGGTGTGGAGAACCAAGGAAAGCCTGCCTCTCCAAGTCCACAGGGCTCTGCTGCACTGTAGAGATGGCTTCCCAGCACACACGGACACGTAATGAAGAATGAGTCTGTAGAGTGAGTGTTGGGCAGCAGGAGAGGGCAAGTGAGTGGGTGATACTGAAGGTATGTGTGCACTGGAGTAGTCAGGACCCAGCAGATACCCTCATTGATGAGCATCCCTTTCTTCATCCTCAGAGAACAAACATGATATTCAGCCAACCCAGCCCTGGAAAAGGTGAGCTGAAGCATCCTAGCTTTTTTTGAGCAGCATCAGATGGGCACAGTGAGCTGTCTCCAGTCATTATAGCTGCAGCTTTCAGCTCCAAGCATGAAGATGCTGCTCTGTTTCTTCCTTGGTTTCTTCCCACTGCCCTGAAAACTCACCAAGCTAAGCAACTGACTGTTTTGGAGGTCTGATGAGATCAGTCCCCCTACTTTTTCCTCCATGTTCCCCAGCAAGCCCTAGCAAGCCAGAATGAAAGAAGATGAGAAAGAAACCTCATTTGGTCAACATCCAGGAAAGATTTGTAGGAGCCTGGATGCTGGTGGATTATGCAGTACATAAGCTTAACATACTTAACCCATTTCCTTCATTGAGTTTGTCTGTCTCATCACCACGCAAGCAAGTGCACACACATACACACTACACTTACACATCCAGACAGTGCATGGGAAGGGGAGAGATGATATCCAGTTTAGTCTTAGAAGATCTAGGATTTGGTCTGGGCTCTTCCACAACCTCAGCTGTAAGCCATCAAGCAAGTAGCTTCCCTCTTCCAAATCCATTTGCCCATTGAGTAGCAGGACCCAGGCACGGGCACCATTAACCTTAACGTATTACCTCCAATTCAGGGCTCTCAGCGTGCACTGGGGACAAAAGCTTCTAGCCAAGTGGGAAGAAAGCATTCTGCTCAGAGAGTAAGCACTAGCGTCTCTGCTCTCTCACTGTGTAACCTTACCCAAATGGCTTCCCCATTAGGAGTTGTAAAAGAAGCAGACCTACTCTTCATCCCCCACCTTGCCTAAGGGCACTTCGTACTCCTCTGCCTGGTGAAGGAAAGGATTTGGACAGAGGCAGGGTGGGAAGGAAGGTGGCTGATTGCCTTAGAGTCTAGACCTAAGCAAAGAAACCGGGGAAAGGCTGGGACCACCTGGGTAGCTGGGCTCAGGCTATGGGACATCAGTGTGATGGAAGGAGGGCTGTTCCTCCTCCAGGCAGATGCTCAGGAATGGATGTAGAGCACCCCAAATCCCACAGTCACCACAGCTATCCTGAGACACACTGGGCTTTAAGCCACAAGAATGTTCACCACACTTCCTTCAAATTAGGTTGGGAACCCCTCAAATATCAGCCTCCCCAGCTCTGCAGACTAGTATCCCTAGGACCCAGCTGTAGACCCAGACCTACAACCTGGCCAGGGCTTAAGAGGATCTAAGGTTAGACATGTTGCCCCAGGTTAGGCTGACACAGAAGCACCTATAGGGCCTCCAAAGCACCAAATTCTTTATTTGACCGCACATTTCCCTGTGATACACTGGTCCAGCAAGACCTTGGACTGGTTCCAGTTCCCCTACCCAAGCTGTCTAGTCCTTCATGGAGTGGCGCCCTCCCTGCTTACTGGCTGATTCGTCTTGACTGTCCACTTGATTGGCTAGGGTGACATCTAGGAAGTTAGTAAAGCATACCTCTGGGAGTGTCTGTAAGGGAGTTTCCAGAGATGACTGGAACTGGTAGGCAAGACCTGAATGTGGGTAGTACCATCCCATGGGACAGGCCCAGTGGAAATGAAAGCAAAAGAAAATCTCCGCCGCCCCCCTCTCCCTGTCTTCCTCTCTCTCCATGGTGGCTACAAGGACATAATAAAGCAGCCAAGCTTATCCTTCTCCTCTCCCACTGGAATGCATTGCCTTACCTCAGGCCCCGTGTAAAGGATCCATCAACCTTGGCCTGAAACTAGGAGGCAAGCTAAACCCTTCTTTCTTTCAGAAGCTGATCTTCTCAGGTATTTTGTCACAAGGATGGAAAAGTGACTGGCACAATGCCCACTGGCATCTTGCTCTTACCACTTTCACCCATCAATGATCTGGATCCGCTTCCTCTGGCATCCTGCCATGAAAGGACCAACCATCCCAAACTTTCAAACCAGTCTCTACCAGCTTTCCTACCAGGACCTTGTTTGTCTCACACACTGGACTTTCTTGGTCTGTCACCCTAGCCTGAAAATGCTTCGTGTTCCTTTAGATCTGTCATTCGTGGTTAGAGCCCAGGGCCCCTTTCCCCTTAGTTTCACCATACCCCACAGTCAATGTCCCTAATAGTTCCATGTGAAAAGGGCCTGGCAGAAGAAGGGCTTAGGTTAGACTTGCTACGTGAAGAGGACCAAACGTCACCACCAGGCTTCCAACACCAGCTGGCTCAGAGACTTCAGCCCACTGAGACCACTGCCTTTACCTTCTCAAGCTGATGGACACCCTCTTCTACACAGCAGATAGAGGCCAGTGTGCGGAGCGCCTGGGGGTACATGCACCGGAAGCTGTCCTGCCGGCAGACCTTGAAGAGGGCTACAACCCCACCTTCCTGTGGAGAAGAGAATATCACATGATCATACCTTGTGATCTTCCCTGGATTGACTCAATAATAGCTGACAGCCCTCACTCAGCAGACATATTTTGAGGTACTCCTCACACATATTTTAAAAATGAAGTCCTGACCCCTGATAGTCCCAGATGGAAGTGAGATTCCCCAGATACATCTCGGGTTTGGGAACCAGCAACAGACATTTTGGTATGGTTGAGGATTGAGACCCTTTTGCTCATCCCCCAGAAGAGCAGGCCCCAAGTCACCAGAACAGGTCCTGTAAACTGGCAGTAGTAGATAAAAGGACAGAGTCTAGAATTCAGTGCCCATTCCCACTCCATCAGCCACCATACTTGTCCTCAGAAGGCAGGCAGAAAAGGAGGTTTACATCAGGTCTGTTAATCATTCCCACTGTGCAGTGGGGGGAAAAAAACTACTAAAAGCCAGCTGGGGAAAACAATTTCTCCTAAATCCATGTCACCCTTACTCTTGCTTGTGGAAGGAGACAACAGCCTTCAGGACACTCATGCAGCTCTTGAGTGTGAGTCCTTTGTCTTTAGTAGGAACTGCTAATGGGATCTTCTTTCTCTCATTCCATGGAGACTGCCCAATAGAGTGTGCACCCCCAGTGGAATCTGGGCGTAAGAAGTGTTTTGTAGTCACCACGGCAGTCCTCCCATGCTCAGAGTGAGAGCACCAGCAGACCATACAGGGGACACACCACAGTATTCACAGACCAACAGCAACACTACCCTGTGAATCCAGAGCAAAAGTTGGCACCCCCATCTGGCTTTCCCTCCTCTATTCCCTTTTCCAAGGGCTGGAAGGTGCTTAGAGGTGGCATTGAGTGAGCAAGGCATCTAAGTCCTCAGGACAATGACTTTTAACCTTGCCCATCACTCCCGAGTCTAACTGTCCTAGTACCTGTTCCAAGAATCACGCAAAATGTTATGGGAAGGTGAGTTCAGCAAAACACTATCCCATCAGCTTTTTGATGATATACCATAAATGTATCAGGAAGTTATCATGGACCAGGCTCTCCTCCACATTCTGGGGATGGAGCCACGACTGGCTGAAAGGATAAGGAATGAGCATCTTTAGAGGAAGAAAGGACCACTGCAGGGCAGCCTGGCTGCACTGAAATAATCTCAGCTCTTCCTCCTCTCCACTCCAAACAGAGGCTCAGGAGCCCTTCTTGCTCTAACCACTTCCTTCTGACCACTGTAGGGATGAAGATGAATTGTCCAATTCAGGGAGGCAGTATTTACTAACTCCTGATGTTTCATTGATTCCAGCTAACATTGATTACAAACCTTTATATCCCTTCTTCCTCCTGGGGTGGCTGCTTTGGTGGGGCCTAGACAAATGCATTCATGTATTCAAAATACAGTAGTTTATTAATGCTAGACACTGCCGTGGTCCTGACCCATATTGAACTCATGGTTTGGCAGGAAGAGTAGACAGTTCTAAAAGCAGGAACAAAGCTGGGCAGGGATGCAGTGAAAAGAAGGCAGGCACGGGGCAGGGTTCCTGGAGCACAGAGCAGGAACCCCTTAATCTGGGGAGGGTTTGTAGAGTGGAGAGACAGAATCTCTCATTTCAAGTACATGTCATTATTAGAATAAAAATATGACTAGCATGATCTATAATCCTTTACCCTGCTTTCTTATTTTCTCATGGTACATCTGGAAGTTCCACATGAAGACCTTCCTTAGACAGTCAACAAAGCACCGTCAAGTTACAGAAACAGAATAGCAGGAGTTTTAAGCTGTTTGCCACCAGCTTCACTGGTTGTCAATAGTCTCCATCAGAATATAACATACACAGATAGATATTTATATCCAAGTACATTAATACTTAGTCATTTAAGTTGCAGAGATATCATTTTATTAGATTTATCAATTGGTAATTTATATATAAATCTGTACATTGGAATCAGACAATGAAGAAATGGTGCCATAGAATCTGAGGTGGAAGCCCATAGACCCAGGGATGAAGCTACAACTACTGTTCTACTACATGGTACTAGTCTCTCAAACTGCCTTCTCAACATGTATCCTCCTACCCATAGACCAGTGCAGCTCCTGGTTTTCACTATCAAACAAGTTTCTTTGTGCAGTGGACGGCACTTACAGCAGAAACTCACAACCTGTCAATGTACAAAGACTAAGTTTCTGTGAAATGCTCAGCCTCAAATGGGATAGAACATTCCCCACTCCCTCAAAGATCAGGGACCATGGCACTCAGAATTGACAGCAGCTATAGCTGTCTGCACAAGACCTATGCAAGATCAAGCTAGTCAAGCTCCCACCCCTAACTGAGGAGCTAGGGCCATGGATGGCTTCTGGGAGAGAGCCAGTTTTCTTTTAGGGTGATGGTGTCCTGATTATTATCTATTACCTACCTATTATCTCCTGATAGGTAGACCACCACACCACACTAAGGTGGCTCCGCACTCAGGAGTATATGGGAACACAAACTGGTTGTTTAAAAATAAAGAACATGAAGTTGAGAGGGGGTTGGAGATGTCTTGTTAGAGTTAGGGATTGGAGGCGAAAGTGATCGAAATAATTGTGTTGCATTGTGAAATTCTCAAAGAATTAGTAACATTATTGGGATTTGGGGAGGGTGGTTCTTGTTTGTTGTTGTTTCTTAAAAAACCCAAGACCAGAGCCAGGAAGGCTGTGGCAGCCTCCTTTGCTCAGAAGGCATTGAGGCCACACATCCATCTGAGCTCTGCATTTGCATCTGATCCCCATTACGTCTTTTTCCCAAGCCTGTGAAAAATGCCCTCCTTAGCATTTTCAATTATAAAAGGAAGAAAGTCCTAGATCCTTGCTAAGGGTTTTGGGTCTCAATCCATGTCTGGGTAGTTTGGGTTAAAATGCTATGTAACTGTTTAGTAGGAAAAGTAGCTGAGCTGGTGTGTATGGAAGGACCTGGTGCTAGCTCTTGCCAGTGGTGTGAGAGTTAGGCTATGGAAGGCTTCCTGATCAGAAGGTGACCTTGCCCCCTCATGAAAGGTATATAAAGGCCCAGATCATGTGAAAAGGAGAAGCAGAAAAGAGAGCTACCAAGGAGTTTAGACAGATAATCTCACAGACCACCCTAGAGCCCCCACCCAGGACTGGCAGCAGCCCTTTTCCTGGGGTAACACTGGGATTGACTGAGCTAGCAGATCACCCTGTTGGCTGGGGCTTGTTTAATTTTATAGAAAGCTCTGGGCTCGAAGCCCAGATGCATAACAGTATGAATTATTCAGACAGCTTGGGATGAGCTGTCATAATGCTGGCAGGGGCCACTCCAGGGTGTGTAGCTGGTGATGGAAGGAATCACAGAGGAGCTGGGGTGACTGTGACACAGCATAGTGGTACTTTGTGTGCTCTGCTTGGGCAGGGGAGGGGGTTGCCACCATCATGAGAGGACTGGGCTCATGCATGGGTGTCTGGATCCAGATATACTCAGAAGATGGACCTCAGACAGACTGCCTAGGTCTCAACTAGGAGCAGCTTGGACAGATGGATGGCTCAAAGATCACAGTGGGCTCTGCAGGTGTCATGAGGAAGACCACTGGGGACCTCTCACATTGATCCCAGTGTTGAGTTCTTTACTGAGTGTCTGAGGTAGGATGTTGTCAACACTGAACTCCCACATGGTGCTTCTGCTACTGGACCCCATTTTGCCATCTTCTAGACTGGAAATATAGAAGGCATCACTGCATCTTCTCCTGCTTCTACACCCAGTCTACTCTATCCCAAGGACCAGACACAATGAGGTTGAAATGAAGACCAGCATCAGAAGACCTGGTTAAAATTCCAGCTCCACATGAATGGGCGTAGCCCTGACCTTCTGAGAACCTGCTTCCTCTCTTTAAAAATGTGAATTATGGGGTCTGGAGAGATGGCTCAGTGGGTAAAGCAATTGGTGCACAACTGTGAGGACTAAGCACCCAAATAAATGCCAGGTAGGTTTGGTATTCCTCCTATAATCCCAGCACACAGGAAGTAGAGACAAGGGATTCCCAGAACAAGCAGGCTGACTAAATTAACCAAGTCAGTGAGCTCTGAACTGAGACACTCTGCCTCCATGCACAAGATGGGGGGGGGGCAATCAAGGAAGACAAGCAACATCAGCCTCAGGCTTTCCAATGCATGTACATGCAGGTGTAGCTGCACACATAGATACACACGTACACACCACATAAGGCACATATACACACAAAGAGTGCAGCAATTACAACTCTTAACACATCTGAGGAAGGCTGGTCCATCAATTGGGATACCAAGTGGAAAGTATAGCCCAGTGCTTCTGACACTAACGAAAGACATGGAGGAGTAGTACAGTGGGGAGAAGAGATAGAGAAGGAAGGAAGGAAGGAAGGAAGGAAGGAAGGAAGGAAGGAAGGAAGGAAGGAAGGAAGGAAGGAAGGAAGGAAGGAAAAAGGGAGAGGAAGGCAGCACTGCTGGGAGACAGTTCAGAACAGCCAAGGGCACGTCACCTTCAATGCCGAACAGCCTAGTTAACTTCTATTGGTTCCCATGTCTCAGTTCCCCGCCTATGCAGTTGGAGTGGATTCTGTTTTTTGCACTCATGCTATATTGTTTTGTTTTTAATACTGATGCTACCATATCTATCTATCTATCTATCTACCTACCTATCTATCTATCTATCAATCATCATCATCATCACCATCACCACCACCATCATCCTCATCCTCATCATTATCCTCCTCCTCCTCCTCCTCATCATCATCATCATCACAGTGACCATTTCCAGCTTTAGAAAACTCAGGCTTCATGTCTCCCCCACTCCCACCAATGCCTCCCAGTCCTGACTTTTACCAGTCTCACACCCAGGGAAAGTTAATCATCTGTTGTATAATGCACCAGAAGCCAAGAAAGAAGAAATGATGATTGAGACAGAGACGGAGCTATTGGAGCAGGGACTTTGCCCTGTCAGAGAAGAACTCTAAGTTTTAATCAGTTAAGCTGGTAAAATGGTAGAACGTGGACTCCAGAGGTAGGAAAATCTGGTTTCAAGCTTAAGCTGGGCAAGGCACTGTGAGTCCTGGAGTTTTTATGTGTGGCAGAGCACTGTTGCTCATCTCAGAGGATGTGTGTGGATCAAACACCACAGCTATGCAAAAAGTTCCAGCCCAGGGCCTGGTACATGAGGAACAACCAGGACAAGGGTTTGGTTTTTTTTAATTGTTTTGTCATTAATATTCAACAAGGCTCACGGCTTCCCTTAGAGAGGCTATCATGGGGTATGGCTCAAAGCATCAAAACAAATATTTGAAACTTCCAGCCAAGGCTGTTAAGAGTCCAGGCTACATTGGGAGCCTGGAGTTGTGTGGGCAGCTGAGGAGAGAGTGGGAGAGGTAAGGAAATAGAGGAAGCAGGAACCCAATGAGAAAAACAGTTCACCATGGCTGCCTATTCAGACTGGAGTTTGACGAGATGAGAACTACAGGCTTACTTTTCCACCAGGCCAGACACTGTGGTAGATCAAGGAAGTTTCTTAAAACCCACAGTTGACAGAGGTAGGCAGGACTGATGGTACTGGGGCCTGGCCAGCCTCCTGCCACAAGCTAATGGCAGGGCTGGAATGAGAACTACCCGTGGTCCTTGCCCAGGCCTTTCTCCCCTGCTCTCTCCCCTCCCACTGGACATGTTTGTAGTCAACATTAACCCAGGGAGAGTCCCAGACCTCTGAGAAGACTAGCCAGCATGAAGTCAAACACTACATTTGGCTCAGATTCAAACTCATGTCTACTCTCTGTTTTCGTGAAAGAGGAACATGGCAGGAGGGGGGAGGAAGCGGGCGCGTGGGGACAGGCAAGTGGTAGACGTTGTCTACACCAGCAGCACATAGAAAGGAGGTTTTGAGAACCTGGGCCAGCCAAGATTTGCCACTTATTTTTTAAGAGAAAAATGTTCTTTGTTCCAAAAGAAATTCAGCTAGGTCTGTGGGAATTTATTCTCCAAACTGGAGTTGAGAGATTGAAGAACGTCTTTGTTCTACACAGTATCATGTGACCTCTGCAAGTCAAGACTCTACACCAAGTTGAATGATGGAGTCACAGAATCCTTGGGACCCAATTCTTTCCTTATTTCTTTTCCCCAGCACTACCATATGCACTCAAGTAAAACCTCAACTAATGCCTCCTAAAGAGATAGTAGTCAGCAAAGGATTAGAAATCACCTGGGGAAAAAAAAACATCTACCATTCCAGACCAATTAAAACAGAATTAGAAACTGCTTAAAACTCTGCCATGATTCTAAGCCATGCTTTGGCCTAAGGCTTGAATCAGGAGTCACCACTGTGGGCTTTGGGCCATGAACTTGGAACCAGAGCTCTTAGTTCTAATTCTGAACTGACCACTTATTAGCTATTGGTGTTTTCAGGAGAAATGAAAAGAATGTGTCTGTAAACATGAACTCCATCTTGTCAGACACATGTGTTCCTAAGGGATGTATATAACTTTGGATAAGTTCCTCAAGACATAAACTCTATTATAAATGGGAACAACACAGTCTCCATGACGTAGGCTGTTTTCATGTTTTAAAAGAAACAAGTTATGCATGACATGAATGAGAGTGACATGTCAGCTAATGCCATTAAACACAATTCACTTGTTCCCCAACCAGAGCTGAGAAACCTTTAGCCCGATTTCAGTTCTTCAAGGGCTTTGATCAGTGACTCTGAGTCTGTCATCTTTCAGAGAACTTGCTGAAAAGAAGAGTCCCAAGCATAAGCCCCGAATTGCAGTAACTTTGTGTTGGCACCAAAGCATCTGGTGTTTTCCTCTCTGAAGGATTGCTGTCCAGATGGGCCTGGGGACCACACCCCTGGATCCTCCTCCTGAGACGGGCACCTGAATCTATGGAAGGCAGAACTGGTTTCCACTTAGACCACTAGTTCTGTAGTGACACCACTTCTCTGGTGAGAAAGGAAGAAAGCAACACACCTAACTTTGTCTGAGAGCCACAGTCAAGGTGAGGCAACCAAGAAGTTGGTGATTTACACAGCTGTCGCTTTTATTTCCTCTTCCTCCCATGTAGTGCTGAAGTGGTCATGGGCTTTTGAGGTCCGACCAAGAAGCTTAGATAGATCCCTTAAGAACACATGTGTCTGACAAGATGAAGTTCATGTATACAGACACAGTCTTCTTATTTCTTCCGAAAACACTTCTGCTGATTATTATGGGGTAGAAGTTACAGTGAGAGCTATTAAGGGATGTGAACAGAATGTGAACAGAGCTTAGCTACAGGTAAGGCTATATTTTAAAACTTTTCCCTGAACTGGGTCTAAGACACTACATTTCTTACTTCCATAATGAAAGGAGGTCATATAAAACCAATGTTTATGGATTTGTTTGTTTATGGCATTGATGCTATATGCCAGATGGTCTTTGTACCACTGCATCTTCCTGTAGACACCAGGGACATCACATTGTCAAGAAGATGTGTGTAGAATGAAAAAGAAGGGTTGACATTTCAAGTGCCTTGTTAGAAAGACTGCAGAAGTTCTGAGGATGTATCTGCAATGGTTAATCTCGGCTGTCAACTTGGCTGAATCTGGAACTGAGAAACATAGCTGTGAGGGATTTTCTCGACTAGGCTAATTGAAGTGGAAAGACTCACCCTAAATGTGGGCAGTGTCCACTAGCAGTGGTCCGAATATCAGGAAGTCAGAGGGAAAACTTTAGCTTTTTGCCTGCTTCCATTTGTATCTTGCTGGCAAGCTCATCTACCCTATTTGCAAGTTCATTCACTCTGTTCACAACTCATCTTGTTTGTAGTTGCTGTTGCTTCCACCACATCCTCTATTGACATTGGAAACCAGCATTTTTGGCCTTCCACCATGGAGTGAAGTCAGTGGCTCTCCAGGAATCCCCCAGGCCTGAGCAACTCTTGGTTCTCATTCTCTCCAGTGTGAAGGCAGCCATTGCTGGACTACCCAGACTGCACTGTGTAAGTCACTCAAATAAGTCCTGCTTTAATACATGAATTTTATAAGTTATGTTCCTTTACAGAACCCTAACTACTTTATCTTTTTGTGTCAAAGTGGGAAATGAAATCATGGGGCCTGGGAAACATCAAGAAAAGTGACTCTTCCAAAGTCACACAGAAAGTTAACTGTGGCCAAGACAAATCTGAGCCAGCTGTTCCCACCTACCAAACAAGCATACCTTCCTCCTGCTTTTCCCAGACCTGATCTCTGGTCCCCAACCATGAAATTCACCTTGGCTATGATGCGGCACAAAGGAGCTCCCTCCTGGGTCAGGCTGAACAAGTTCCCTGTGGTAGACTCCATGATGTAGATATTGTCTGAGGTATCGATTTTTCTCACAAGTGCCTAGGAAAAGAAAAAAGTCAGCTGGTTAACATCCACCTGCCCTTTGCTCCTCTTCCTAAATGGAATACCAGTGGGTCCATGCTTCTAATAACCTCTGTGGAATCTACAGTCTTGTCCCACCTACTTGTAGGAGCAATAAGACACTAGCTGTGGGTGAGGTCTAGGCACCATTGAAAAGATGCAGAGATGGAGCATCATTTCAAACCAATAGTGCATGGGGATCAAATGAGCTCTATTTTAGTTCACAGAAGGCCTCAGAAAATACCACTTGGTTGTGCTGTAAGTTCACAATGAGAACAGAAACCACAGACAAAATAAACAAGCATCAATTGTGACAGCAAAGGCATGTCCATAGTTACGGCGAAAGAATTTGTTCATTCTGTGTGGCTGTTAGACAAGGATGAACCCCAGCTGGTGATGGGTTCAAGGGCTGAGACAAGCACTCCACATTACCATCACACTGCCTGGGGATGTTTGTATTGGGAATATAACCACAAGAAATAGTGACACCAGAATTCTACTAACAGGTAGGTAACTCCAAGAGTAACGAATGCTACACTGATCAAAGATGAAACACTCTAGTATGTGTGGAGAGGCTTGGATATAGGACCACACTATTAAGGAAGAGCCAGGGAAGCCATTAACAAATAAGATATGAAGATTATTCCTAGAAGAGTTTAGCTAATTCCTGGGGGAGGAAAGCATTACAAATTGAAATCACTTCATACTCAGCCATTAGCCTTGGCACATATGACTCATTATTGATTATCAACTATTCTCACCTACTAATGAATACAGTTGCTCAAATTTCCCCTAAGAAGTATGGATATGGAGACCTGCCTTCCTGGGCCTCCTATGAGAAAACAAAATCTGGAAAATATGGGTGCAAATTTCAGGTATCTTTTTAGTGGTTCTCTGTGTATACATGTGTGTGAGCATATGTGCATGCCCATTTGCACCATGTGTGTTTGCATGTATATGCACTTGTGTGTGCATGCATGTGTGTGCACATGTGTATTTATATATGCCTGTGTACATGCATATACGTATATATGTGTGTGAATGTATGTATGCAAGAATATGTACATGTGTGCATGCATGGATATGTTTGTCTCTCTCCATCTAATATTTTGATACAAGGTCTCTCACTGAACCCAGAGCTTACCAGTTCCACCAGTGAGCTCAAAGGGTCTTTCTTTCTTCCTCTCCAGCTCTAGAATGGCAGACACACCGCTGCAGCTGCACCAGCTTCTTTAACATAGGTGGATCTGGGAGATTGAATTTAGGTCTTTGTTCTTGAACAACAATTACTTTACAGGTTGAGCCCTCTCCCTAGTCCTTTTTCATATTGTCTTGAAACAGAGACTCATGCAACCCATGCCCAATTCTCCTGCCACTGTCTCTAAGAGCTGAGATTATAGGCATATACTGCAACCCCTGCACTGTTTATTTTAAATATTAAGAGGCCATGTTTTTAAATAACCTGGTGTTGTAGAAAGGATTCTCGAAGGAAGGAAGGGATCCGGGCTCTAGTCTCTGCTTGTCTTCAGTGCTCTGTTCTAACCAAGAACAAATCTGGCTGAGGGCAGATTCTGAAACTAAAATGCCTGAGTTCCAATCCTGACTCTGCCATTTCTGGAGCTGTATCCTAGAGCAAATGATTTGCTGTAGCCTTTCCTTGCCTCAGTTTCCCCATCTGTACAATGTTGGAATAAGCAGCATCTGTCTCTCATAGGATGCTCTTATCCTGAACTTGCTAACATGCACAGAGAGAACTTCTGAAAGAGCCTACCATAGTGAAGTAAAACATTGTTAGAAGTCATCATTTTGTGGTCTTGGGAAAATGAGATAAACTTCTTAGGACTTGGTTTCACCACTTATAAATTGATTAAAGTGAAAAAATTTGGGTGTCTCTCTCTTACTTCTTTTTTATTCAAACTCACAGAATTCTTCACACACAGCATGCTAATCCTCTACATAGAACAGTCTTAGACTAAGTATGTATTTAAGCAAACTACATTAAAAACAAAAATATTTTATTCTCTAAGACTTGGTAGGTACCTCATACAAGAGATTCAACAAAAGCTAGCACGATCTCTGTAATGAACATACATGTTCGGCTCCCTCCCCCCTCTTGCCATGAGCAGCTACACATGAGACACACACTCAAATGGAAATGTAGATTTCATATATTGGGGTCCCGTACCTAAATGATAATTACCTAATGTTCCTGATGAGTGTTTGCACTTGAAGCAAATTAGCATTAAATTAAACAATTCGAGCCCAATGTCTTCTGCAATCAACTGCTAATATTAGACCATTTATGTCTGAGAATAATTTCATGTTAATGTCTATACACATATATACAATAATTACACCCCAGACATATCTCGGGGACAAAAAAAAAAGTTGTAAGCATACTTTCCCACAGCATAAATTTGGAAAAACAGACCAAAGCTCTGAACATTACAATGTCAGTCTTTAATTCAACTCTCATTTCACACTGGAGAAACCTGAAGTACACACAACTGACCAAGGTCAAACACACACGGTCCATAGGAGCTGGACTTCGTTCCCAGTGCAACAGTTAATCCTTGTGGCCAGTCTGACTGGATTTCACATCACAATGGAAACACACCTCTGGGTGTATCTATGAGTGTTTCTAGAAAAGTTTAACTGAGGGGCACCATCTCATGAGCTAGGGGCCCAGAATGAATAAGAAGAAAGTGAACTGAGTACCAGCTTTCATCTCTGCTTCCTGACTGAGGACACAATGTGACAGCTGCCTCATGAGCCTGCTCCTAGGCCTTTCCATCGTGATGGACTGTGTCCCTCTTTCAACAGTACCCAAAATAACCCCTCCCACTGGGTGGTGGTGGTGGTGCACACCTTTAATCCCAGCACATGGGAGGCAGAGCCAGGAGAATCTCCGTGAGTTCAAGGCCAGCCTGGTCTACAGAGCGAGATCCAGGACAGGCTCCAAAGCTACACAGAGAAACCCTGTCTCAAAAAAACAAAAAAAACAAAACAACAACAACAAAAAAAAAACCCTCAAAATAACCCCTCCCTTTTTAAAGTTGCTTTTGTCTGATCTTTTGTCCTAGCCACACAACTACTCCCTGTGTGTCTGCATTTCCACCTCGAAGGTCAGCAGTCCCGTTACTAGTACGCACATGACCTCACTTAGACTGGAAAAGCCAAAAGCCGAAGCAAGTGTGCCTTTCAATCCCATCAACAACACTCACTGTATCCTGGCCTCATCAGCATCTAACAATCCATGGAGTCACCAGGGCTCCCACAACAGGAGGCAGAGCTGACCCAGAGCCCTTTGCTGATTCCACTGTCTTCCATCATGCTCTTGCCAAAACCACACTTCCCCTGATCTACTTCCAGGTGAGATTAGCTCAGCATGTCTCTATTATGGAGGTCTCTCCCAACTGATGCCTTTGTGCTCACTCCCAAAGTCTCTCCTCCTACTCAAGTCCTTCTTCATCAAACTTGAAACAGCTTTCCTCACCATAGCCAGCTTCCTCCCTTTAACCCCAGGAACAGCCTATCTATCTTGGTAACTAATACACACGCATTTCTAAAGGTTAATTTGGGGGGAGCTTGGTTCAATTTTTGTTTTACAGGAAATCAAGGAGAAACTAGAGACATTCCAAAAAGATGCTTTACTCTAGATCATAAGAAGGATCAAAGATTGGAGACAAAAAAACAAGATAGGCTTAGCAGGGTGAGTGACAAATACATTCTTTTTTTTTTTTTTTTTGGTTTTTCGAGACAGGGTTTCTCTGTGTAGCTTTGCACCTTTCCTGGGACTCACTTGGTAGCCCAGGCTGGCCTCGAACTCACAGAGATCCTGGCTCTGCCTCCCGAGTGCTGGGATTAAAGGCGTGCGCCACAACCGCCCGGCTACAAATACATTCTTAAAAGACAGACCACATAGACATGAAACAACAAAAATAATAAAAATGTCTTTAAGTTCAGGAAAAATGACATGGAGAAGCAAGAATTTGTGAAGTCGTCCAGCTCTAAATAAGGCACTAGAAAGTGCAGTGTCTTTCAATTCTGTCTCAGTCAGAAAGAGCCACTGAAAGCCAGTGAAATCTATCAGAAGGGAGAGAAACCAACCTGGCTAGAATGCATTTCTCAAAGGATCAAGGAAAATATTGTGAGACTTTTCCTGGAGCTCTAGATGGGAAGTGTGTAGCTGGACAAAGTGAGCCAGGGAGTTACACTAGACCAGGCGGATTTGACCAGGCGTAGTGGATTAAGACAGCTACAGACCCCCAATCTATCCCTCCTGAAGAAGTTTGCATTCTAATCACCCCTCCTTTGAATTTTGATGCTTTGCTTGACCAATAGAAGTCAGTGCCTGGCAGGAGTGATATTCCAGGACTCCTAAGATGAAGTCATAAGAAGCCTTGAGCCTTCCACCCAGGCTTCTTTAGACAGTCCTTTGGGAGCCCTAGAGTGGTATGTAAGACATTTGAGAAGCCTGAAGAGTTTCTTGAAGAATCCCTATCTATACTTTCCACTAAGAACAGATTTGCAACATACACATGATGGAAGCTGACTGGAGGTCACTGAACTATCTGCCAGCTGGACAGCATCTTCTTGAGAGACAGGAAACAGTAGAGTCACTCAACTAAGCCCCACCCAAATCACTTACACTTATGATCATGAAATATGATGAAAACTACCATTGGGGTTTGCTTATATTCTTTAACAAGGTTATGAAGCATAGAGAAATGCCACAATGATCACCACAGATACTCCAAAGGGTAAATGGAGAAATAACCAGATCAAAGTTCTGGGAAGTGGGAAAGGGGAACAGCTCACGTCCTGGGGAACATGCTGGAAAAATGCATGATTCTGGAGGGATAACACAGAGACTGGGCACACTGGACAGAACCTGGACAAAGTATCAACAGCCCAGAGTTGGATTAACTGTTGATCAGGGGGAAATATCTCTTGGCTGAGAATACCCCATTTAGAAAGGTAAATGTAGATAAGATGTGGAAACCAGAGGCTTTTGGAAGACCAAACCTTGGGTGACTTTATTTCTTTCAAGCAGAAAAATATCCCTAAGTCTAGAAGAAAATGGAAAACAAAACAAAACAGAAGAATGTGCCAGAAAGCCATAGTATGTGGGAAAACTGTCCAGATCCAGATGGCTCCGAATTTGGTAGTCTCTTTGAAAGTGTTAGTGTATCAACAGGAAGAACCAGGGACCGAGACTGCTATTGAAAAACAATGATGCAGTTGAAAGAAATACTACTCAAGCCCAACCTGTTCAAACATATAAGAAGATGGTGCTGCAGTGTCTGGCTCCAGAGCTACTTAGTCCTCATGGCCCAAATGTGCCAGAGATCTGCCCAAGAGGGTTCCTTGAGGCAACAAGGGTGGGAACCAGATGGAAATCCTCTGTAGGAGCCAGGGGTCCCAAAATCCAAAGGAATCTTAGAGTGAGAAGTAGGGGCAGCAACCATCATGACATAATGCTATTTGTGTCTGTGATTTTGCATATTTTTAACCCAACAGCTAAAATTTTTCAGCATAGTATTATGTAATTTCCTGCAGATTATGTATATTGACATAAAAATAAAATCCCTGCATCAGTCATTCATATGTAGTCACTGTAATTTGAATATCAAAATAACAACTTCATCATCCATTTAAAAATATGTGAAAAATATTTCTTTGACATTTTTATAACTTCTCATCATTAAATTTATATCCTCAGTGTACTTTCCTCTCAAAAATTTTCCTTAATGTATTGAATTTAAATGTTAAAGTGTTTTATTGATCACCCTTATGATACTTATCATTGATATTTTGACATTTTATTTTATATACTTTATTATAAGGTTCCAAGTGTCACAAACAAACAAACCCAAATTTTTCCTGGTTGATTGACATCACAGTTATCATCAGTACAACTGGTAAACATGAAACAAATTTTGATAACTACAAATCTTACAAATCAAAATTTTATTGCAAATATATCTTGATGGAATGGATAGTTGAAAATATATATATATATATATATATATATATATATATATATATTATAAATGGAATTAGTCCAGCTGCTAGTAATTAATTTTATAATTTTAAGCATTAGATATTATATTTCTGGTATAAATATTTCAAAAATATTTTGACAATTGCTCTTTTCAATAGTGCACACCAAATCTGTGGGGGGGGGGGGAATCTAAAACAAAGCCAACTACATTGAGAATCATCATTTAGAGTCTTTGGCTCTCCTGTGATACTTTTCTTTCCAGTTAATGTCACAGTCTAGGGATGAGTATGAAAAATGACTGAAGGGAACTGCTTTCATTTAAGTAGGTACTTTAAAACAGTCGTTTTTAAGATTGGATGTGTCCCACCAATCTTCTCTTTGTTCTGATTCAAGAGCCATACACTGTTCCAGAATAAAACAAATAGAAAAGATAAACTACCTGGAAATTCCCATACCCCATCACATGCTCTGCCAACTATCTGAATTCAGAAAACCCCACTCTGGGGAAAACATACAATTTCTAATGCCCCTCTCAACACAACTGTGTAAAAAATCTGTGGAGCCAGTCATGATGGCCCAAGGGCTTCATCATTCCCGGATGGAGGCTTCTCCCTGACTTGATTTCCAGGTTTTTGGAAGACCAAGTGTGGGGTGTGTGATAAGCACAGCTTCCCTCTGAGAATTAACACACGTGCTAGTAAAAGCCACATGCATCCCTGAGAAAGAAGACACATGGAAAGGGAAGATCTAGAAATAAGTTTACTTGAAACGCAATGTGCTTGCGTGTCTGCTGGGAACCTGAGAAATGCAATGCATCCAAAGTGGTTCGAAGCTCAGCAGCTCAAGTCGCCTGAAAGAGCCACTGAAGCCTGGGGTGTTAGTCACACATGTACAGAAGGGGCAAGCACTGAAGGCATTCCTACCATGCAGGGTGGGAAGGAATGCACGCCGAGCACATCAGTGTAAAATACTTGCAAATTCCTGACTTTTCAGGAAGGAGGAAATGTCCACATGTCCTTCTGTGAGAACAGGGACATTTTTCTCCCATATACGGTAAATACAGCAGCACAAGTAATCTGCAATGGCTTTCTTAGTAGGTACATGTTCACACTTGCTTGTGGCTATGGACAACAGAAATACATTCTCGGGCCGGCATCCTGTCCAAACCCCATCCAAGACTGTAATCTCTTTCCCTTAGCTGCAATGTACATTTAAGGCCCCCGGATGCCCTAGGGATAGAATCTAAGGACAAAATGATGCCTGGGGTTTCTGCCCTAAGGATTGAGAATTGGCCTACTTCAATCTTCTTGCAGAGAGTGTAGTAGTAAGATAACACTGAGTCTGAGGTGCTAACCCATCTGGGCACTCCAGTTATGTTTGGCATAAATCAGCATAAGTCAATATTTCCCAAAACCCCCTCCCCATTACTTCAGAGACAACCTGGACTGTAGCCACAAAGGAAACCAGATACTGCCTATAATGGTTAACATTGGTTGTCAACTTGACAGGTTCTAGAATCACCCAGGAGACACACCTCTGGGCATGCTTGTGATTTCTAGATTCAGTCAACTGAGCTAGGAAAACCAGTCTTAACTGTGAGCAGCGCCATTGTAAGGGCTTTGATCCCAGCATGAATAAAAAGGAGACCTACCGTGAGCTGAGCACTGGCACCTATCTGTCTGCTTCCTGGCTGCAGGTGAGGTGTGACCTCTCTCACATTCCTGCTGCCGAGCCATGATGGACCAACCTGCAAACCTAAAGCCAAACAACTTCTTCCCTTAGTTGCTCTTCACGGGAATTTTTGTCACAGCAATGAGTAATGAATGCTCCCCACAAACAAAGTGGACGAAAATCCTCCCAGTTGGGATAAGCAGTGGAATTGAGTTTGTTTTCCATTTGCTTTTTCTCCTAGGGAGTTATAAAACAAGATGGGGGAAATGTCTGGAAATGTCTACATCTTCTCTGACACGTGCACTTGGGATATGTCTATGTTGCTATTTAATCTCACTGCAGCCTCACTTTACCTGGATAGGACAACACGGCTGAGCAAAACCTGAGAGTGGCAAACCGAATCAGAAGCAACTTTTAGACCCTAGAGTCAGGGAATCTATCCATGATTTCATGGCCATGACGTTATGAACTGCTTCTGAGCCTCCTAGAAGCAAGCTGATTTCTGACTATGATCCCAAAAGGACAATGGCTTCAGGAACGTGAAGGGTGCCCCACAGACAGCTGGCTTCCCTCTGCTCCATCTGCCACCATATCATCCTTACTGAACAGTTAAAATAATATCAGTACACAATTATGAAATTATGACACTCCTGTTACAAAACTTACTGTTTTAAGGCAGAGCATATTTCTAGCCAATAATATACAATCCAGAGAGTATCACCAGTTATCATGTGTTATTTCATTTACTCTAACCCAATCCATTGTAGTAGCAAGGAAAACAAGGGTCAGAAAGATGAAGAAGCTTGCCCAAGTTTGCAGAATGAGTTAGTGGCAGTCAGGATTTGAACTCTGATTTGGTTCCAAACCCTATGCTTGGTCTCCTACCTCCACCACATAATGTCCACATTTGTAGACTTATAGCCTATTGAGAGAGAAGGAACTTATAAGACATTCAGCCCAACTTCCATCTGCTGCCTCAGTCCTCTGGTCATTGCCAGCTCACCTGAGCCATGGAATCTTCCTAAGGCAGCCCCTCACATTGCTGGGAAGCCCTGCTACTCTATATGGGGTACCCTGGAGGTTAAATCCAATGACCCTAGTGCACTTCCCTTTGTGGCTTCAAAGCACCTCGTAGGGTTTAAATGTCCATTTCCAGATTGAGCGTCTCCTGCCCCCTCCAAGTATTCTTCAAAACCTCCATCTTCAGCACCTCCCTTTGTTCTCGGAACTTCCCCTGAGTGTGTGTGATGATTGTCACTGTCAACTTGACTAGATTTGGAATCACCCGGGAGATACACCTTGAAGCTCGCCTATGAGAATGTTTTCAGAAAGGTTTAACAAGGGTGGAAGGCTCACTCTGATTGTGGGTTATACAATTCAGTGGACTGGGGTCCCAGTACAAATAAAAAGGGGGGACGGAAGAAGTCAGCTGAGCATCAGCATTCTCTGCTCTCTGCTTCCCTTGATGAGGGGTCTACACTGCATGTCCCTGACCCTGTGAACCCTGTGACCCTCAAACTGTGGGTCAAAATAAGTCCTTCTTCCCTTAAGATGCTTTTTGCCAGGCATTTTGTCAACACAGATATTGCCAATAGCTAATATAGGCCCCAAACAGGACTGAATTCTATTCCAGGATGAGTCAGAGCAAGATGGAGTAATATTACATTATTATCACCTTTGTTGTTTGCATTGTTTCACTGTTATTTATATGTGATTTAGAGAGATTGTTCTCACTTACTACTCAACACAGCTCTATAGTGCTAAAAAAAAATATCTCCAAAATGCATGCTTTGAAACACCAGGATCCCGGCATAAGTAAACAGACACTTATCTTTTTAAAATGTGATCCTACCAGTTTGAAATGTACCACTTGGCCTTCTCCACCATGTATTGTTCAAATCATCAAGAGATATGTGCCTTAGAAATACATGAACAAAACAAGTCAAAATCCCTGCTACAGGGAGACAAAACTCATGAATATAAGGGGATGAGCATGCCCGTGAAAATATTTTCAAAGAGGCTTAAGGAGGATAGAAAGCCCATCCTGAGTCTGAGTGGTACCATACAGTAGGTCCTTGGGAAGAAGCAGAATGGACATAATAGATGCAAATAAAGAGGTTTTATTTTATTTACAACAGGATACCCCAAATACAGGCTCCTGACATAAGAGACTCCCCTAACATCCTAGGGAATGACATTGAGTCTCTGACTTAATAACCATGTGCTTGCAACTCTGAACACCAGTGACCCTGCCTACAGACAATATATTTCTTGAAGTCACTACTGTCCTTCAAGGGAATTTGCTAAGAAGATATGGATCATCCAAGATGCAGTATGAGCACAGCAAGCCTGGCCTGTAGGGGACTCAGAGGACACCATGATGAATGTTGGGAGGAAAGGAGGGAAATACCAGGAAATGAAGTTACCAGGAAGAAAATAAATATGCAGAAACATCAAGGACAGACTTTGTCACCCCTCCCTGGGAAGCAAGACTGAGAGGAATTCAACTGTTACAGAAGAGCAGCTGACCCTGATCAGCTGCCAGGCCAGGCATCAGAGACCTGGGCAGTCACACCTCCCAATGGGACAGTAGCTAGCCAGAAGCTTGGGAGTACGGAGTTAGGAGTTCTACCCTGAATAGAATCAGAATGAGGGACAAGCAGAATGAAGCTTGACCTAGGGGGTCAGATACGTGGTCCACGTCTCCAAAGAATCATGGCCCTTCCCATGACTATCACTTAAAGCAGGAGAAACCCTGCCTGTTAGAAAGAGATGCTGGACCTCACTTAGAAATTCCTCTGGTGAGATGGGTCCCCATGGTTTAGGTCTTCTTCCGACTTCAATATTTCAGTCCATCGTGCACTAGCTATTCTTACCAACATGGATAGTCGTGTTTAATGATTCAGTATGGGACATGAACCCTAAAGTGAACACCCTTGCTCCTCCATGTCATTGCTAACACTGGTTCGTTAACTCAGAGTGCCTACCTCAGAGCCCCCAGTGTCACAGGGCCCCAGAGCACCAGCACCTCAGCCTTGAGAGCCTCTGTCTATTTATTTCAGATCCTAAGCACAGGGAGGGTAGCCTTTGAGGACCCTCCTGCAGCTGAGAGGATGAGAGTACCTAGGGCCAGCCACACTGGCACAGGTGGAGGAACATGGATCAAGGTGGGACTAGCAGGAGAACCAGGCGAGAAGAGCCTGGGCCCTGTGCAAAATGGGACACACACAGGAAAGGAAGAGAGGGATCTCTGAGCTCATCGGAGAGGCCGATTTTGGAGAAAATCAGACATTTATTATTTATGGGAGGCTTTTATTTGGTGGTGGGAAAGAATGGTAAGTATGTGGCACAGTATTCCTGAACTATAAATAACATGTAAATAGCTTTCCTAATGAAAACCTTACGGAGCCTGCTGTGTTGGGAGGGCTTCTAGAATACCAAAGTAGGGAGTGGGAAGTGACGCGTATTTAACCCACAGGCCTTCCACCTGCTCGTCACTTCTTCTTACTTTTATTCTTGAGAAAGTTTCACCTCACAGATGAAGTAGAGAGCAAGGGAAGTCAAAAGCCTTGACAAACACTCTGTTGTGAACCAGTCTGATACATCTGTCAGACGACGACAGAGTGCACCACACCCTCTTTCTGGAATCAAGCATGAGCCTGCCTAGAAGCAGAGGATGACCTTTCTAGAGTCTTCTCTGTGGCCAAGACTTCAAAAACTGCTTGGCTCCTGCAGGTAACTTAAGTTCTTCAAGATAAGAAGGGCCCCTGTGTGCTGTGAATAATAGCTCAACAGAAAAGATTCAGGGCACTAGGAACAGTATTGAAAGATACATCAAGCCCTGACACCACCTTGTGTAACTTGGCTAAATCTTTCCTCTCTGACATCTGGAAACTATAGAGTTGGGTTAGATAGTCTGGAAACCGCAGCTGAGTCCTGTCAGCCTCCACACAGATGCTGGCATGGGCACTGGTGGTCTGAAGAGGATGTCTCTCGAGAAAGGCCATTTTGGATATTCTCAGCCTGGCTGAGTCACTCAGTGCTCCCTCCCTGGTGGCCCCACAGTGTCCTCTGTCTCCCCATCCACACTGACCTGCACTTCCCGAGTCAGAGCCAGCTCCAGTAGCTGGCCAAAGTGCTGGCCCAGCATGCTCAGGGTCTCACTCACGCAGGCCTTCATTGACTTCAAAACATGCTCATTTTCCACCTGGAGGCACCTGGGAGGAAGAACCACAGAGTGGGCCACCAGAAGGGGCACTTGGTTGGACCACAGCTGTGGCTAGGGTAAACCTGGACTTGCTCAAGGCATGGTGGGTGGAAAGAATGGACTAGAGGGAAGACACCGGTTCCAAGAGAATCAGAGATGGAATCTGCCAGCTTGATTTGTCCCCTGGCCTCTTGCTATCTAGAGAAGTGCCGGAGTCATCACATCCCCTGCTGTTGGAAAGTGCTATCACCAGGAAGGGGCAAAGTCAAGATCTCTAGGTTCTCCCTGGGAGAGTGGGCTACCAATATGGCCAAGTCATCTGGTCTCAGTGGTGTCTGAGGTGGAGGGGCAGTAAGCTTTGGAGAAGGTAGCTACAGCATGAGGCACCATTAGTGTTCTCACTATAGCTTGTAAGAATTGCTGCCCTTGCATAAACCAGATAGAAATGATGGCAATACCAATAGACATGTTAACATGGAAGGGGGGAAGTTTTAGGGATCCCACCACTAGACAAGGAACTATAGGCAATGAATGACTGTTGGAGAAGAATTGGCCTCTTCCGGGGATAAGCTTCTTATTGGTTGTCCAGTCCAGAGTGGTAGCCTTGAAACCACACCACCAACAAAAATGGACTCAGAAAATTATATTTATATACATTTGTGCCTGTACCTACATACATATATACATGTATATGTATTATTACATCCATATATACACATATAATCAAAATAAAATACACTATTAAGTTGAGAGTGGGGTCATGAGAGGCATTGAGTGGTGAAAGGGATGTGGAAAGTAATATGGTTCTATTTCAGTTTAAAACTTATTTTTAACAAGAAAGAAAAACAGAAGGATTGTTGCCACAATATGAAAAAAAAATAGAAGAAGAAGCTGCCTCAAAGATTTCCTCCCAGACAGGAAAAGTAAAGGGGATTAGACTGACATCCACCCCATGGCATGAGAATATTCTGCCCAGAAAAGGGAAAGACTCTCCAGCTTCCCACAGATGCCAAAATCCAGGTTTGAGGCATGAAAGGTAAAGGAACATATCAACACACACTCAGAGTGTGTCATTACGAAGTTGAATGTGTATGTGTGCATCTGAGTGTGAGCTCATATATGTTTATGGTATGATATAGGGGCAAGAAGCTGTGGGCAGATTTCTATGATCTTATGAGTGTATGTTTATATGTCTGTGTGTGAGTGAGTGTGTGTCTGTGAACATCTCTGTCTCTGTGCATATGTGTAGAAGTGTGAGTTCAGCTTTCACCTTAACTGAGATCTTGCCTTCACTCTGCAGACCAAGGGGGTTCTCCAAACCTGAAGGAAACCTTTTCCCATTATCAGCTTACCCCAAACAGCTTTCCACTAACATCCAAGGCTCTCTTCTAACTGTCCCTTTACCTAGGCTCTGAATATGGGGCAAAAACCTCATGGGAATCTTTTATTATTTTATTTTACTTTTTTGGTTCTACTATGCAGGCCTTCCTGGCCTGGAACTCACTAGGTAAACCATACTGGACTTGGAGCAATCCTCCTGCTTCAGCCTTCTAAGTGTTGCAATTACAGACATATAACACTACACTGTCTTTTCAAAATAATCTTTTGATGTTTCTGAGAATGCCAAGAAAAAGAAACTCCTGCCTACCACCAGCTAGTGCAAGCTCCTGACCTCCAGAAAAGATATTAGCCCCCTCTCCCTGAAGCCAGAAGGCCAGCTGGTCAAGCAGAGTGCCCAGGTGCACTTACCTCTCTGTGACTGCCGAGAGCTCAGAACATTTATCCATGAGCAACTTCTCTGCCTGTAATCAGAAAAGGTCCATGTCATTTCATTGAGGGCCAGCTGCCGTGCTCGGCACTCTGGGGCCCGAAAGTGAAGGGGGAAACAGGCACAGAAACCATAATGCACTGTGACCTGGGACATGAGTAGCCAAGGTCAGATGCATTGAGAGAGTAAGAAGAGGAAGCATACAATTAATTATACTGTGAGCTCTGAGAAGCCTCAGGGAGGAAGAGGCATTTAAGCTGGGTTCAAAGGATGAACCAACACTCACTGCCTGGACAGTGAAGGAAGGAGAAGTTTAAGGTGAAAGATGAAGAAAGAAAGGAGAGAGAGAAATCACGATGCGGGGTGGGGTGGAGGTTCAGTGGTTCATTTTGGACTGTGGGAAGATTTGAATGCATTTTGGAATCAGAAAAGCTGGGTCTGAACCTCCTTCACGCCATCCCCTGCTTAACGTGGGGCAAGTGATAGACATTCAGCCTTTGAATGTCTATCCCCTTAACCATAAAATGGGCACTATAATCCTAATCTTTTCAGTCAGCTGCATGGCAGGCTTTACGTGTAATAACTTAACCATCCTCATGGAATAAACATTGCTGGACTCACTGAATGCACTAGGACGTAGCGGAGTCAAATGACTTGCAAAGTCACATAATGCAGACTGATAATTGAAGCCATGCAGCCTGTACTAAAACTCTTTCTACTTGCAGTGGGTGTGCAAGTTAAATGAGATATTTGTGCAAAGGAAATGCCTGTCACAATGTCTTGCACAAGCATATAATCATTAAATGTTCTCACTATCTTTCTCTCCTTTATTAGAAGATGGGAGAGCCCTGGCCAGGAAAGGTTCAGACTCCAAAATACAGGAAGGCATGCCCACACCCAGCACTATGAGCCCTAGCCTGGCATGACTGACCTGGCCCATTTCCTGGGAGGAGGTCCTGCTGATGGTGCTGTACTCGCTGACCATGGAGCGTGCATGGCATGTCAGACGCACACTCATGCTGTGCACACGTGCCCAGCGGTCCTGGGCCAGCTTCTGCCCGATCCTGCGAAGCTCTGTGCTGATGACCCAGCCCCGCTTCAGGAGCAGCTGTAGTGGATCTCCTGGGCCAGAACCACCTGCTAGGATAAGGTCACCTTGTGTGTCTTCCTCCAAGCTGATGGGCTTTGCCTGCAAGACGCACATGCACTCACACTCGGTCATGAGCTTCAGATCCTCCATCCAGCGCTGGACCGAGTCCACCTGCATGAAGTGTAGCCTGCAACCAGGGAACAGTGGCAGGGTGACTGCCAACACTCTGCCTTTCCCAGAGAGCTCCCTTCCCAGGCCACTGATGTTCGCCGAGCATCTAGTTTAAGCTCAGCACTGTTTCTCCACTTCTCCCCACGATTTCTCATTATCACCATCCCACAGACAATAATTTACTCAGCGATTTCAGACATTAGTGAAACACTGGACACATGAGTTCATTGTATGTAGCATCACGCGTGTGTCAGGTACTGTGGGGAAACTGACACAGGAACTCTGGGCAGCTTAAAGGAAGAAGAGGAGCGAGGAGGGAGAAGGCAGCAGCAGAACTCACCACCACCCCCAGTACAACAGGACAGCTGATTACACACTCAACAGGCCATGTGTGGACTGTGCATAAGCTGGGCACTGGAATTCACCACTCATGGCTTCTAGCGAGGAAGCCAATGGGACTAGACACCTCATGTCCCTATTGCCATGCCCCCACAATGAGCTGAATCCTCTCAAATCATAAGCCAAAGTGAACTCTTCCATGTTACTTCTGTCGGGCATTTGGTCACAGCAATTAGTTAGATGTAACTAATACACCCCCCGGGCACAATGAGAAAGCTTTGGCACGAAGCTGTATTAATCCAATCCCCCTCCTATGCTGCCAAATTAAGCCAAGAATCATAGCAACTGGAGCTGTTGCCCACACATCAATCATGCCAATGGTGGAACTTAGCCTATGCAGGAGAAACTCCAGGACCGCTGGGGTCCAAGAGTTATGTCTATTGCCAGTTAGCTACAGAACCCTGTCTGAAACATGCAAGAACACAAATATTTGAGATGATTTTAGTCAGCACCTTCCCATAGAGTAATGGTCTTCTGGGAGTTGAAAGGAGGATGAGTCTCTCCCTTCAGACAGAGATCAAGGCAAGGTGTTCTCGGAGGGGCGAAGATAGGGCAGGATACTGTTTGGCCACATCAAGGCAGAGGAAGTATGCTTGAGGTATGACAGTCAAAGGTACAATGAGTCAGTTCCTTGGGTTTGATTTGTCCCTTTGGAAGAGGAGGAACAGTGAGAAGACAGAAGGCCAGAAACCTGACCTTGAGGGCAGGGTTCAGACATTTGTGCTGAAAGCCCTGACATGCTATTGAAGGGTGACGGGGCAGGACAGCAGAGGTAGAGACTGGAAGAGAAGGAAGATAGGAAAATCACAGTGTTCAGGACCATGTGCCAGGGCCAGTTCTCCGTATACCTCCTTGAGAATGAACGTGAGCACTGGATCTTCTGAGTGGACACACTCTTATCCCTGGCTGGCAGGGGTATGTTAGCCAGCTTTCTGTGGCTGGGGCAAAGCATTCAAGGAGACTCATGGGGAAGAAAGGACTGGTTTTGCTCATGATTTCAGAGCTTTCAGTCCATGGTTACTCTGTCCCATTGTTTGGGGGACTGTGGTGGGGTACAAATGCCTGTTTCAAGACCCATGCCCCAACAAGCTCACTTCCTTTCACTAGGCCCCTACCTCCTATTACTCTTCTCAACAGCATCCCCAGCTGGGAACCAAGTGTTCAACAAAGGAACCTTTGGAGAGCATCTAGGAACCAAATCATAGCAAGTATCAGACTTAGAGACACCATGAAAGAACATCCTGCTTGCATGGAAACAAAGATGTCCAGACTTCGTCTAGTAAGAACACTGCACAGGAAACAAGGCAGGTGAAGTACTGCGTGCTTGAGATAGAAGAATCAGAAGTTCATGTTCATCTTCAGCTATGTTCAAGGCCAGATGAGACTACATAAGGCTGTCTAAAGGGGAGTAAGTGATAAAGACTAACAAAGCTAGTTGAACAATAATGGAATAAAGGAAGAGATGGGTGGAGGGGCCCCTTGAACATGCAGAAGAAAGTACAAGTTACAGATAAAAAATAGAAATGTATGTTAACGTTAGATATTTTTAGACCAACATCTTATTCAAAAGTAGTCACAATGAAATGCTCAAGGAAATGAGCTGAGAGCCAAGGACTTTTCTATTCAGCCAAAGTGACTCAAATAGAAGACAAAGGGGAATCCTGAGCTTCAGTAGGAAAAGTGTTCTTGGAGAACAATCCTTCAAGAATGGTTAAGAAAGAGGGCTAGAGAAATGGCTCAGTGGTTGAAAGCATTGGCTCCTCTGGCAGAGGACCCAGGTTCCCTTCCTAGGATCCACACAGCAGCGCACAGCCACCTGTAACTCCAGTTCCAGGGACCTGATATCCTCTGCTGACCTCCATGGGCACTGTGCAAGCATGTGGTGCACATACATTCACGCAGGCAAAACACTTGCACATACTGAATAAATCAATAATTTTTAAATGGTTAAGGAAGGGCTGGGAGCATACTTTTATAGCAGAGTGCTTGCCTACCATGCTCAAGGCCCTGTGTTCAAGCCTCAGCATGGATGCAAAGACTATGAATAAGATAAAATCATGAAGACTTTGACACTGGCTCATTGGTGTAATGAATGAGAGAACAGTCCAAGACTAGACCCTGGTCTGTGACTGCGTAGCAGAATGGGTGCAGAAAGGGGCTTGGAAGTGGATGATGAGCTCTGATTGAGACAGACAGACAGACTGACAGACAGACTTCTAACAGACTTTTCATTTCTGCTTTTTCAAGGTCTCTCATTGCCCTCCATGGATCTTCAATCCACATATGCAGATGTGTGTCCCACGTGTCCTCACAGAGCCCTTCTGAACATTCATTTTTCTATTTAACCACCATTTACATAGAGCCCATGTTGTACCAGGAAGGGGGATAAAGCAGCAAACGAAACAACCAACATCCATCCCGTTATGGAGGGCACATGATAGGCAAAAAGCAAATGATAAAACAGAATAAATGAGAACTGTGTGGTGTTCAACTGATCATTTCTACTAAAAGGATGAGGCAGAATCAGGGAGCTCAAAAATGCTCCTGTGAAGCCAGGGGGTCAAGGACAACATGGGAAGGCTCATACAATCAACTAACCTGGGGTCATAGGAGCTGGCAAAGACTGAACCGACAGCCAGGGAACCTGGATGAGACTGACCTAGGCATTCTGCATATATGTTATAGTTGTGTAACTTGGTCCTCTTGTGGGACTCATAACAGCAGGAATAGGAACTGTCTCTGACTTTTACTGGCTTTTGGGACCCTACTTCTCATACTGGGTCACCTTTCTCAGCCTTAATACATGGGGAGGTGCTTAGTCTTACTGCAACTTGAAATACCATGGTTTATTAATCCTCATAGGCGACCTGCCCTTCCTGGATGGCAACGGAAGAGGAGGAGGTTGGAGGGTGGGATGTAGTAATGAGGGAGAGGGACTTGGAGGGGAGAGTGGGGAATGAGGCTGTGGCTGGGATATAAAATAAACAGATGAATATAAAAAAAAAAATTTTAAAAATGTTCCTGTGAGACACAAGAAAGTCATTGCCATTTTAAATAAGTGTAAAATGTAAATCAGGAGCAAACACTCCCAGGAAGCAAGAACATGATAAAATATTGAAACAGTGTTCACAACAGAGGAAAGGGCCCAGGCAAAGGCCCCGGAAGGAAACTACTGGGGAGACAAGGTAGCTATAGTGGAGAGTATGGAAGAAAGATGAGTGGAAAGTGAGCTCAGAAAAGATTGGCTAGCACATCAGCGGCTTCCCGGGCAATATAAACACTGTGGATTTTGCTCTGAGTAATAGAATGCTTCCTGGACCCCCCAAGGACTATCATCACAAGTGACATTGGGGACCACCCAGCCCATGTGCCTCTCTATAACCCAAATAGTCCAATGGAGAAAACTAACTCTCTCCCCTTTTCTCTCTCCCAGCCCTCCCTCTCATCAAAACAAGGATAGATTAATTTAGAATGACCTAACCTCTGTGGTACAAAACTATACACTGTTTACTAGGCAGCCAATTTAAACATAATAATTTATGCAATGAGTATAAATAATTGACAGTGTGGTTGGGGTTTTAACTTCCAACCCTCTGCTCCAGGCACCAGTAGGGTTAGAAAACGCCTCCGCTTGATGTTGCTTAAGTTTTCCTCTGTGTTCGTCACTTGGCCTCTGCTCTTCCTGAGAGTCCCACACTGAGTGGCACCAGCGTGAGTCTTTCCAGGCACTGGGGCAGATAAGTCTCTAGTTCTGCATTGCTATCCACACCTAGTTAGCAGATTAGCTGAGTGCCTTCACCACTCTGCATTGCTCACGCAGCATGATTCCCCACTCACCATGAATGCATCCATGCACTGCTAGAAACGTTAGCGAGTTCTTCTTTACCTCAGAAGACTGTACAAACTCCCTCCGTCCACCCATGACATGGCAAATGGCCTCTGTGCCCTCTGATCCTCCATGTTCTCACCTGTCACTATCCACTGACCTTCTTCCCCAAGCTAAGATTTTACCCTAACATTAATCAAAAATTCCCACATTTATTATTCATCCTGCCCACTTAATATTTCCCTTCTATGCCCCATGCCATTTTCTTTTTATTAAAATGCTTGGCATAACAGTAAAAGATTGGAGCCTACATCCTGGATAACTCCAGGAGTCCTGACAAAGGGGAGTGGTACCCATCAGCAACCTGGCTGCAAAAGACAAAGCGATCTGTGCAGTCATTCCATAGTCTACATTACTCTCTCAAGAAATAGGCAACTTCGAGGGTATCTTACTTTTTCCCCATTTTCTGTAAAACCTAACATGGTTTTCAACAAAACAGTTTCTAAGAGAAACTATTTATTGCATCCTATGATAATTAATAACAAATACCAATCAATTTGACAGGATGTAAAATCACCCAGAAGAAACAAACCTCTGGACTTGTCTATGAGGAATTTTCTAGATCAGCTTAATTGAGATGGGAAAAGTTACCCTAACTGAAGATAGCACCATTCTAGGGACTGGAGTCCCCGTATAGATGCAAAGGAGAAAGCAAGCTGACTGCCACTGTTCACTTCTCTCTGCTTCCTGACTGCTGACGCAATGTGACCCCTGCCTCGCATCCCTGCAAACGTCAAGTGACCAGCTGTCTCAAGCCTCTGCTGCCATGGCTTCCAGACCACGGTGGACTGTATCCCAAACTATGAGCTGAAGTGACCCTTCCTTTGCTCAGTCACTTTTGTCAGGATTTTGTCACAGAGATTAGAAATGTGGCCATGCAAATACCATCTGCATACCGAGCACATGCGATCCTGACCTGTACTCATTGACGCGCCTGATCAAGAGTCCTCACTCAAAGAGGGTCCTACAGTGGGAATTGGGTCCAGGTCAGGAGACTCATTATTCTGCTTCGCAATGCCAAGGGATATGAACCAGGCACCTGTGCTCAGCACAAGGAGCTAGCACACACCTTTGACAGTTGTCCCCTCTCTAATGACTCCGAGTTCTCTCTTGCTAACTCTGGCATTCTAGATGCCCTTAGCTGGAAATCAGTTATGAATACTCCCTGCCTTTCATTAATTCCTTCATGATTTATTATTTTTAGCAATTACTACTTATTGCATCTGTGAGCACTCACATGCACACATGTGGAACTCAGAGGACGACAGCAGCAGTCAGTTTTCTCCTGCTACCATGTGAGTCCCAAGGATCAAACTCGGAGAGTAAGCCTGGCAGCAAGCACCTTCCCCACGGAACGGTCTCTGCAGCCTGTGACTTATCGTTAACCTCTGTGAGGGGTGTGCGTGTGCATGCGTGCATACATGCATGCGTGCGTGCATGCGTGTTGGCTCTGTACATGTCTGAGAGTCGGTGTGATGATGTCAACAGGAGGAGACCTGACTAAGAGTCACTGCCTACACTGTCCTCCACAACCCTCCTCTTAGTGGCTCTGAGCTCTTGTGCTCTGGGCCTCAGTTCACTCACCTACACCTTCCCCATCATTTCCAATCACTGTCCCCAAGTCCTTTCAATCTCTCAACACTGACCTCTTGCCCACACCTTCTCCTCATGTGCTGACTCATCTCCTCTGAGGAAGCCTCCTTGATGAGTTCATGTCTCACATGATGCTCCACATGTCTGCACGTTCCAGAGAGTCCACTGTCAAGCACCAGTATCAACTGTTTAAATCCTTATAATAGTTTCCTATCATCCTCCTCAGCATGTAAATATCAAATTAGCATATCCCTGAATTGTATTAGAATTCCTGACTTTAAAATTGCTGTTTGAGTTGTTAATTTTAGTTTTATAGATCATTGTTAATTTTGACTTGGGACTAGGGTGGAATTTCTAACAATTTCTGAAATGGCACATATCTACTTCCGCTATTTTGTACTATGTATTTATATGAACAGAATTCTTAGTACTAACAATGATAAAATTAATTAATTACAAAGTCAAAGTATTAATCAACTCAAAAACATAGACATTGCCCTATGTTCTGCAGTGTCAGTCAGCTAAGATTTACTTCTTTATGCAAAAAGAAACAACATATCCAATCTCTTTAGCATGCAGATACACTTTTATACCTGATAAAACTGTATAGATACAAAAAGAGTTGCTTTGAGATAAATTTATTCCTGATTTATTACTAATAAATATTTGACTGTATACCTAGTATATATGCCTATATACTTGGGGTCATGTAAACATTTTTTTGGGTAAAAGGGGTCACAGTAGATAAACGGTCAGAAGTCTAGGGCTGACCCTGAGCAGGTCCAGCCTATGTCTGTCTCACCTCTCCTACCTGTACCCCAGCTGCTGGACCTAGCACCCTGAAGCTGTTCTCCATATACACGAATTAAACTTAAATACCTTGTGAATGAGAATGGCAAACACTAGTAACTTCTAGTCTGTCTGTTTCTTAGGGGTGTGGTAATCCAGGGAGAAAAAAACTCCCTAGTGATTTAACAGCATGTATTGAGGCAGGCCCTCTGCCGGTCATGACGGGGCACTTCCCATTATCATCATGCTCAGCTCCCCCATGACCCTGGAAGGGCTTCTCTTGTGATTCAGAAACTGAAGCTTTGTGAGGCTGAATAAGCAATGCTTGGGGTTGAACCTAACACTTCAGACTCTAGAACACTATTAGTACATGCTACATTAAAGAATCTTACAAACGGCTGCTCTCTGTTCCAATGCCATGTTCAGTGTCCTTAGGTAAAGACTCCAAATGCATACACACACACAGGAACTGGAGTTCAGCTGTCCCAGTGCTCAGGTCCACCTTCATGACTGTGCCGTGGAACTCCATGTGAATAATAAACGGGAATGAGCTGTGTCTTCCCTGCTCTTTTCTCTTTCCTGCCTCAAAGAGTTCCATTTACCAACATGGCCCAGGTAGGCGTCCTCACGGATCTAGCATAACAGTGGTCATCCTAAGAGCATTGTACCATTCTGTGAAAGGCAAGAAAGAAAATAGGTGCCATCTCTAGAGGATTCCCCTGGCTTCTGAAGCTCTGCTACCATCCAGCCCAGTGAGTGGACCCCATTTCATCCACCATGCAAGCCTCGGGCTCTGACACAAATTCCCTGCCTCCAGCTGTGGGCAGGCTTGAAAAACACACGATTCTTCCTTTGAGTTGCATCGGTGGCTCTGTCCTCCAAAACATCCCCAGATACCACTAGAAATCGCTCATCATACCAAGTCTCCCAGCCAGGATGGGTCAGGCCCAGGCTACAGGCAGATGTTTTCTATGTACTCACATACATCAGGAGAGGCTCCAAAAGCTGAGCGAGAGAAACTCTCAGTCCTGTCAAGGCTCATTAACACCTCAGACAGGTGAGGCAGCACCAACAATCAAATCCGGAAGTAATCCTAACAGTAGCCAACGTGCTGAAATCCAGCAAGAAGCCAGCTGGGATTCTGAGCCCCTCTCTATAGTCTGTCCTTTCATCCGGCCCACAGCACGACAAGAGAAGGACTATTATTACTTCCAGATGAGGAAACTTCTGCCAGGAGAGAGCACAGGGTAAGTACACGGTAGAGAGCCATTACTCAAGCCCAGGCCTCCAGGGCCCAAAATCTTAGCTTCACTAAACACCGGCTGTCATCAAGAAACTGTGAAACAGTAGCCCGGATCACAGAAGATGGAGCCTGCCTGACCTTGCCTGGGAGTATTTACACAAAGGAAACAGCATTTACCCTGTCCTTGGGGAAGAGAAGCTGACCAAAATGACAAGAGTCAGTGGGTTTCTGTGCCGAGGGGGACATGATGTCCAAAGGCCAAAAGGATCAGATTAGTAATACAGCAGGAGCTGCATGGCTAAAGCAGGAGGCCTGTGAGGAGGAGGAGGAGGGAAGGGAAGCGTCTGAAGAGACAGGCTGGTCCTCATCAACGACCTTGAGTGCAGCAAGTTTAGGAATTTGGATTTAGCTCTGAGCGCGTTTGGAGACACTTGGAAGAGGAGTAAAGCAGGATTAAATACCAGTCCGGGGGCTGCCTGAGAGAGAGCGCTGCTGGAGGAGAGAAAACAGAACCTGAACAAAAGTGCCCGGAGAGGGAAAGAAGTGGCTGCCCCAGAAGGGAAGGGAGTGAGGGGACATGAGGGAAGGAGGGGAGATCAAAACTGATCCCTGGACATCAGGTCCCAGTGGCTGAAGCTGTCGTTGTTGGGACAGGAATCAAAGCCAAGCAGGAGTGAGTTTTCATTTTGTTTGGTTGTAGTGCAAGGTACTATAATAAGTAGGGGCCATAGGCCACTGCAGAAGGGGGAACTAGGCCCTGTGGACATATATATCTAAGAGTCCTTAGAGTCTCCTAGGGAAGAGACTAGGCAAGGAAACACATCCCCTCCCCCAGATGCAGCCCCAGTACCAACTCATCCACACCCAGCCTTGGTCACTGTGCCGCCACAGAATGAGCTGCTCTCCTCAATTTCAGAGTCTAGGGACTGGGGCTCATTAAGGTTTGGACTGTGTTAGCACTGAGCATCCCATAATTGCATAGCTTGCCTGGCTCTCTGTCATTAGCTCTCTAAATCTCTAGGCCCCACCTCTCTATTGGATTTGCTGACTGACCCCAACATAAAATATCTAGTTAACCAGGGCAGCTCTGGCTATGCGGTGGGGGATCCTGCTGTCCTTGCCACACCCTAACTTCTAGTGGTTCAACTGTCCTCAGCCGTGAACTTTAAGCTGCCATCTCACTATGCATGAAATCTGTCCTTTGCAAGTCCAGACAACTGATCCTATTACTCACGCAGAGGAGAATTGAAAATTGAGGTCAAGGCAGAGGGCCTGGCAATGAGTCACATTCCCTTCATGGTGGAAAATCACCAGTCAGGAGCCTGTAGGGTCTCTGCTCAAGGAGTCAGAGGGGCCATGGCTGGGACTGGGGTTCAGTTTTTGCTATACCCATGGTGAACAGGAACCTGAACCTGATGCTCTAAAGACCATTCCTGTGCCTAGGGAGCAGGGAGAGGGTATCTTACAGGGGTGGGGTTCCTAGCAGCTCCGACAGGCCTCTGAAGATCTCCTGTGCCCCATGGTGCTCCTCTATCACTCTCAGACCGAGGCTTTCCTAGACATCTAGAATGAGGCGACTGAGACCCAAATCTGGATCTGCTGGAGTCTTGCAGACTGCAAACACAACTCCAGATGCAACCACAATCCTCTCCACACACCAGACTCCTGACTAGATGATGCTGTTTAGACTGGAATTATGCAGGGCGGGGTTGGAGAGGGGGAGGGAGTTATAGAACTTCATCTTTAAAAACTCTAGTACTTTAAAAACTCAAGCAATACACTCCAAAAACATTTCTCCAGGACTGCTCTAGGTCAGAGGGAATAGACTGCCCATCCAACAGTGAAGGATTGTCAATTAGAGCACCTTTTGGGTGTCAGTCTTCAGGGTGGTTTAGTGTTTGGAGATGTGCATTCTACCTTACAGATGTAGAAGCAAAGATTCGGGGGCACCACGTTATTTGTCTAAGACCCCACTGCCAACTGTTTTAACAGGTATTCTTGGCACCCGGCTAAGCACTTGACTCAATATCAGTTGCTCACTTTAACCCTTGAAGCAGTCCTATGAAGCCAGCATCACTGAACTGATTTGGGCAATGTCACACAGAGAAGGTGTGGGAACAAACCTCAGAAACTGTGAAACCAGACTCTTGATCTTCTCTATTATGCTGTACCCTTGGACAGTGTCCAGCAACTCAGCTGATCGTCTGACCCCTAGGACCCAGGGTTAGCTTGTTCCACTATGCAAATCTGTTCTTATCTTGCATAGTGATGCCGTTGTAAAGCTTGGGGCCATCTACAGCCCACTGTGTGCTGGTTACTTCCCAAATCCTTCACTCATTTCTTGCTGAGAAGCAATGGGGTCTGTAAGACTTCAGAGCCACTCTGCTGGCTTGGTCCCATTATTACAGATCTCTGATGATTCTGTAGCAGAGCAGGGAAGCTGGGGAGATCACATGGACAGTGGTCCTGGGAGAGTAACACTATCAGAGCTCTGAGAGCTTCGGGGTCTCCTCACCTCTTCACTGTCCTCACCCTATCTTTGCCTCTTGGATTTCCCCCCTTCATTCTTTGAAGTCCACCACTGAGGAAAAGTCTCTAGGGCTGATCTTTGCATACCAAAGGAAACGTGTGGTTGATATATAGTACACCCCAATAAACATACCTGGGGGTCAGAGAAAAGAACAGCCACTATATTAAACATAGAGATTAGGCAGTGGTAGCACACGCCTTTAATCCTAGCATTCCGGAGGCAGAGATTCATCTGATTTCTGCGAGTTCAAAGCCACACTGGAAATAGTCATGCATCGTGATACATGCCTTTAATCCCAAGAAGTGATAGCAGGAAGCAGAAAGGTATATAAGGCATGAGGACCAGGAACTAGAGCCTGGTTAAGCTTTCAGGCTTTTGAGCAGCAGTTCAGCTGAGATCCATTCAGATGAGGACTCAGAGGCTTCCAGTTTGAGGAAACAGGATCAGCTGAGAAGTATCGAGGTGAGGTTAGCTGTGGTTTGTTTTGTTTCTCTGATCTCTCAGCTATCACCCCAATACCTGGCTCCCAAGCCTTTTATTTAATAAGACTGTGTTAGAGATTCGTGCTACAGGAATGATATTCCCACCTTGTGGCAGACCTATACTGGGTCTCCAGCTCCTGGCACCAGTTCCCCATTCCTAGTGTATCCTATTGGTCCTATGTATAGTGTTTTCCACACTCTAGAGTAGATAGTTAGTGGAACACCACATCTATTGTTTGCTTGACTCATTTTAATTTATTCGTACTCTAAGTTGTATTTTCATTTCAAAGCCTTCCAAGTCTAGAATTTGGATTCCTCTGTCCCACTCTTTTCCATTTGCTGTGCAAAGGGAGTTCTCTGTAAAGAAATGCTTTTCTACATAAAAGGCACTGAGATATCATGTACAAAATCTGCTGTGCACACTGGGCTAGGTGTTCTACGATTCTGCAGAGGAGATACCTGTGACGGTTTAAATGAGAATGCCCCCCACTCCACCATAGGCTCAGGTGTTTGAACACTTATCTCAAGTTGGTGGCTGTTTGTGGAGGCTTAGGAGGTGTGGCCTTGTTGGAGGAAGTATGTCACTGGAGGCAGAATTTAGGGTTTCAAAGTTCTAAGCAATTCCCAGTTCATTCTTTCCCTCCTGCTTGATGTTCAAGATGTGTGAGGGCCTAGCTCTCAGCTTCTAGCTCTAGCCAACAAGTCTGCTACCTGCTGCCATGCTGTCTCTGGCATGGTAGATCCTAATCCTCTAGAATCATAAGCCCCAAACAAACCCTTCCTTTTAAAAGTTGCCTTGGTCATGCTGTTTTACTTTACAGAAAAGTAACTAAGCCAGTACAGAATATGATCTCCATGGGGTGGAACCTTTTATTATGCAGATCTGTTCCTTCGGTCAAGTGTGTGCTATACACGGTGCATGGGACTTAGCAGAGAGTTATGAGAGAAAAGAAAAGGGGTGTGTGACTAGAGTTAGGGTGTCCCTGTAAGTTTCCTGCCCTCAGAGCATGCTCTCAAGTGCAGCAGGATTTGGAAGAGGATAGCTCCAGATAGAAGGAGTATCATGTGCCAAGAAGGAGAGGCATGGGATCATGACTAGGGAAGTGGTGAGTGGTCAAGTATAGCCAGGGGAGGAATAGGGGTGAGTTTGTAATGACTGAGTAAAATTCTGAAGCATGCTGGAATGCTTTCACCTGTGGATTTATCAGCATTATACTCCAAAAAAACCAGGGCAAACCTTTTCTTCCATAGCACACATCCAGCCATATCAAGGAGTTCATACAAGCTAAACAGAGCTCACCCTCAGAGCTGAAACTAGTATACTCCAAAACTAATACACCCAACACTTTCACCCCAGGTACAAAGCAGTTGCCAAACTTTTCTAGGAATCTCATAGGAGAGACTGAGGAGGCCTCCTGCTAGTCAATGGAGCTGCTTTCCCTGCCCTGTGACACTAAAGATCATTTTGTCCACAAAGGGACAAAGCCATCTAAAACTTGGCCCTATAATCCTAGAATGTTGAATCTAGAGATGCCTGGGAGAATCTGTACCGTCTCCCCTTCCTGGGATGAAAAACCTGAACCCTGGAGGAGAAGGTTTGTCCAAGGACAGACAGCAAGTTGGTGGCAGGCTGGCCTCTGCCTCCCAACCCATGCTCCCTGCTGCACTGTGCTCTCCCCCCAGAGACTTGATGAGCAAATTATAGACTTTGTCCCTTCCAATGAACTTAAAAGCAAAGGCTAAAACTATTTCTGAATCATTCTTCTTTAGATGGAAAAAAATGTCTCTCTCAACTCTCTGAATCTTTCAACCAACCAAACTTTTGGCTCCCACTCAGAGTTCTCAAGATAAATAGCTTATCCTTTCCCTCTAAACAACTGTTTTCTCTGAAATAAGAAAAGAAAGGAGGAAGGGATGGAATGAGGGACATATAGGGGGAGGGAGGGAGAAAGGGAGAGAAGAAAGGAAGTGGGGGAAAGATGATAGGAGGGAGGGAAGGAGGGATGAAGAAAGACCAGCATGCTGGAGACAGAAGAGAAGTGTCTTAGGGAAAAAAACTAAGTCCCATTGCTAAGCCATGCATGTTTGAGTTCTTTTACTTACCTGAAGCTCCCTAGCAAAGGGCTTGTCTGTTCATTAAATATCTATGGGGACTTTGTGGGAGGGGCATGCACACAAGAGTCTGGTGTATGTGCCCATGCATGTGAGTGCAGGTGCTAGACCAGGAATCAGTGTCTCCCTTTATCATTTATCACCTATTGCCTTTAGACAGGGTCTCTCACAGAACTTGAAGAGTGTTGTTTGGATAGGCTGGGCAGCCAGTGAGCTCCTAGGATGTGCCTTTCTCCTCCTGTCCCCCAATTCTGGGGTTACAGGCACCTTGCAACCATGCCTGGATTTTTATGTGTGTGATGAGGATTCCAACCAAGGTCCTCATGCTCACAGAACAAGTGCCCATACCCACTTAGCAATCTCCTCAGGCCATCAAACATTTGGTAAACATGTATTCATTCAACAACCACTTATTGTGCCCCTATAACATACATTCTAATCATAGCCAGGAGAAGAAATATAAATGAGATACTCGTTTAGTTCTTGAGTGCTAACAACATTCATTATGGACTGGGTAAGGTGTCATGTCCCAGATTAAGTAAACTCCTGATCTCATTTGATTAAGGGAACAAAAGGAAATTATTTTAAAATCATTTCTTTATCACAGATCCCTGTCATAGAAAATTCCTGGAGGTCAGGTGGGGAAATGAACATAGGAAATAAAAGTCAGGCAAGAAAGGTTTCCTCAAAAGGGTCTCCACTCCCTGCTCTGAGCCTCAGTTTCCCAGGCTTGCATTGGAAGGACGATATTGATGACCTCAGAGGAAACTTGCAGCAACAACATGCAATGCTTCTGTAACCCCAGTTCCCAGAAGCATATGGGAATTTATATTCAACCTCTTCTTAAAAATAACTACTGAATCACTCCTGTCTGCTTTCTCAAGGTCGCACACCATGTTTCTGTGGATTTCTCTTGGGAAATGGGAGAAGGGAGGGAATTTAATTCTAGCTTTGATTGGTCTGCCTTTTGGCTTAAACAACAGAAAAACATACAATTATCCCATTGACAATTACAGTCTGCACACTTCACCACAGTCACAGAAAAAGACCCTCAGCAGCAGAACAGCAGCCAGAGCAGGGAGCACACATGTAAGCCATTACTGACTCAGAGACAGGCTGGCCTGCAATGGCCCCTACTGGGTCTCCACAGTAGGCTGGACAACCAGCGGACCACTTGTCACTAGCTACAGAGGCACCCAGCCCCGGTCATCTCAGACTTCTGGTAAAATAGAGTTCGCGAAACAAAAAGGTTCATGCTCAGTAAAAGGTCACAGGTGCTGCAAATCTAATGCAATTGACCAATAGAGAAGTCACTGGATAGAGTGTGAGTTTCTTGCTGGCAGGGACCACATCCAACCAGGTCATTTCAAGTCCTCAACTGCACTGTACCATACAAGAGATGTGATCCTCAGTCAATAAGTATTTTTGCAGGAGGCAAATAAACACATGACTGCTTAAAGACCTGAGTATGTGTTTGTGTACAGCCCCAAGAACACTAGAAAAACAGACCAGCTTGAGTCTCATCCAGCACAAGGGTAGAAGTCCCATCCTAGCTCTGCTACACAGCAACTCTGTCTCCTTCTCAAGCCTCAGTTTCTCCATTTGGGGTACAGATTAATCAGTGCTTCCAATCAGTGCTTTACAGAAAGACTTGTCACACAGCTACTGGGAACTTCAAAACCTGAAGCCTCTAACGTGAAACCCTCTGGGCATGTCCTCAGAAAGGAAGGGCATGCCCTTCCTATATCTGCCCTTGGTTCAGAGAGAAACTGCAAACAAAATGGAATTCATAGAATGTGATGGTTAATATCGCCTGTCAGCTTGCCTGGGTCTAGAGTCTCCTAGGAGACCAACCTCTGACCATTACTGTGGGCAAGTTTCTAGATGGGGTTAACTACTCTAGGAAGACATACCTTAAATATAAGCAGCATCATTCCACGGACTTGGGTCCCAGAATGAAGAAAACAGAAAGCAAGCCAAGCACCATCATTTAGCCCCATCTGCTCCTGATTATGGATACAATGTGATCAGCTACTTCAAGTTCCTGCTAAGCTTCCTTCCCCCTCAGTCAAGGTCCTGCTGACCTTCTACAGACTCACCCCCAGACTGAGAGCTGAAATAAACCCTCCCTTCTGGAAGTTGCCTTTGTCTGGTGTCTTGTCACAGTAACGGGGAAGTAACTGATGCACAGAGTTTATTTGAGCAAAGCATGGCTCGTGCATTGGGCAGCACTCGGAAACAGAAGAGGTTGCAGGACTGTGCTGCAGCAGCATGGACAGTGAGCTCTTACAGGCTGAACATACACAGGGACAGAAAATCTCTCTGTCTAGTCATAATGGAAAGACTCCAGTGAGGGAGCGGCTGGTAGTTTCTGATTGGTGAGATTTTACTCTTTTCTGCTGAACTTCACTTTGCCTGGCTTGAAGCAAAACAGTCCCAGGCTAGTGGCTTCTGGATCAGAAAGTAGTTTTATTCTCCAAAGACAGAGCAAGGTGAATCCTAAAGTACTAGCCATTCAGACCTATGAACAACTCTGATTCCAAAGCTCCCTGTGAGCTGTCACAGAGCCAGTATTAGAATTCACTTTAACCCTATACCCAGCCCTCTCCCTCCCACAAACATTGACACTCCCCCAAGGGGCCTCCCAAAAATCTATCCTGGACTTTGAACATGACCTCAAAGGCTGCTTCCCAGAGAAGCTAACCTATGACTCTCTCATTTGCAAAATAGAGACATCAGTGGTTGCATAGGCCACAGTGAAAACTCAGTGAGTAGCAACTCGCCATAGAAAGTGCTTGTTCATGTGAGCCAGTGACGTGATGGGCCCTGGTAGAGGCCAGTCCTTCAGCTAGCTGCGAGGACCATGGTACAACTCACCACTAGAGAGGCCTCCACTGCATGAAATAGTAGTTTCTGCTACTGTCTACCTACAATATAGTATCCAATTGAGCAAATTAGGCCCCTCTAGTATCCTGTGAGCATGAACTAGTTTTCTCTATGAGCAACACCCAAAAACACAGCCTCAGAACATACATGATAGAAGAGGCTCCTCTCCCTCTCTTGGACTCACTGACCCATCAGAAATACAACATGAGAACACTGTAATCAACCCCTTCCACGGGTCACAGCTCTTCTGCCCAGTCTGAATGCCTGGAGTTCCTGAGGTGCCTGCTGGGTAAGGCAAGCTAGATCCCTAGATCATGTTCATGCAATCTGAATCTTTCTTCCACTTTAAACTTCTAAGGGCATTGGAAGGTGGAGAGAGAAAAAGGAAGGCCAGTGGGTAAGCAGGGAGACATGAAGGCTGCCAAGATCTGACCTTCACCCCATATCCTTTATTCAGGGGAGCCTATTCCTCTTCTGAAAGAGAAGCTAACCAACTGAGGAGTTCATACATGCCAACAGGTTCTACCTTCCACCACGTGTGTGTGTGTGTGTGTGTGTGTGTGTGTGTGTGTGTGTGTGTGTGTGTGTGTACATATGTGGGTATGTGTGTGGGTACGTGTGTGTATGAGAGAGAGAGAGAGAAAGATTTATAAAAAACCACTGACATAAGTACAAATTATTCACAGTTCACAAATAAAGAAACAGAATTTTTGTTATAGAGGAGCCCAGAGTCAGGCTGAGGCAGCCTGGCCTCCTCACCACTGTCCTAAATGCTTCTCCAGCCCTAGAGTGGCCTTTGTCCCACCCTCTCAGGATCTCATTGCCAGAATCACTGCTATTCCACAGCCCAACTTAATGTCACATGGGGCAAGGGGTGGGCAGCGCAGTGGCAAGCAGACTGTACCATCTTTAATAGGACTTGCCCAATTTTCCAAGTTTAGAACACTAGACTTTGAAAGAGTCTATGCTTTCTTAGTTATTGGTAAGGTCACCCACTGGTGGAGGAGAGGGTCAGAAGGGAGAATTCCAGAAGAATTTTCTAACAACACCTACACAAAGTGACCCTGACATTAGCAGACATTTATTAAACAATAGTCTCTCTACATAGCTCTCTAGATATTTTGCATAAATTAATCTGATTAGCCTTCCATCAACCCTGCATGGTAGGTACTGTCACTACCCCCATTTTAAACATGAGGGGACTGGAGGACAGATATGGCTCCAGAATTTTCACCAGCCACATGGTGAATAAAGTGCAACCCAGCTCTAAAGCCAGGTAGCCACATGGCCATAGCTGCACTTGATCATCTCGGGACAGTTCTACCACCAGACATCCTGACAGTCACATCTCATCATCTCTGAGTTTCACCATACAGGCTACATGCAAAGATATGATCACCTATTTTCTACTTCTGGCTGTACAGGAAACTTTAAATTACACTTCTAATGGTGTTCTGTGTCCTAGGGAACATGCAAGAACTGTGTGTCAAATTACTACACCTCCTTCTAATGATGGCTTTGGAAGAATAGACCATGCCTTCATAGAGAGTGATTAACTCTGTCCCAGTAGGGTGGTTTAGCAAATAATTCATCCTTTTATTTAAAAGCATCACATTATCTTCTATATACCTACCATCCATCACCTATCTATTAACATATCTATCTATTCATCTATACATAAATACATATACACATCTATCCCAAAACCAAATGGGCAGTTTGGAAATGAATATGAGGTAACTCAGCATCCCTGGTAGCTCTGGTGGGAAGTTTGGGATACAGAAAAGGTGAGAAATCCATGAAGCAAAACAAAATATGAGCCAGGCGGTGGTGGCGCACGCCTTTAATCCCAGCACTCGGGAGGCAGAGGCAGGCGGATCTCTGTGAGTTCGAGGCCAGCCTGGTCTACAAAGCAAGTTCCAGGAAAGGTGCAAAGCTACACAGAGAAACCCTGTCTCAAAAAAAAATGACAAAATAAAACCAAATAGTACTTAACAGGCTTACATTTCCTCTACACAGCTCATCAAATATCTCAAAAAATCAGAAAACAAATGGGATTTAATGAATGCTGACTGATAGGAATAAAGACAAAGTCCCTATGATGATGGAGAGTGTAAAGGAGCCAAGGCTAGCCCAGCTGTCAGAAGTCTGGGACACCAGGTTGCACAGCTCCTCTACAGCCTCAGCCTACCTCAGAGTTACCAACGATCCTGGTGCCTGAGACTGAAGAATTTCTAAGGACATGGATCTTCCATGTCAGTCAGGACAGTCCCAGGAGAGCTCATCAGGCACAGATTTGGTACTCTGGACTTGCACCCCAGCTTCTGGTTCAGACCTCCAGGGCCTGCCAAGTCAACTCTGCACTGGTAACTCTTTGTGGACTTTCCAACCGGGTGTAGGCACCTCTGATGGCCCCACATCTCTCTTCCAGACTAAATACTCTCAAACTCCTGTCCTTCATACACTGCCAATATCACCCCCTGCCCCTGTCCACACCACTCCATTCAAGGCAACTAGTACCTCCCACGGACTAGATCTTAGCAACCTCTCCTGGGCAGGATAAGTGGCATGACTTACCTCTGCCCTTGCACAGGAATGGAATCCAGGTGGTGACCTCCAGGGAGTGCCATCATGTTCATCCCAATCTGCAGCAATGCCTGCCCACAGCGGTCGGGACCCTGAAGAGACAGGTCAAGATGGGCCTATCAGAGAGGAGGTACAGTCTCTTCACCTCTCAAATCCGGGCTCTAAGGAACCAAAGTAGGTGTGACAGAAGGCCTTCCAGGCCTCCTCTTCTTCTGAGCTGACTTACACTCTGATGTCCTCACACAGATAAGGCCGGACTCAGAGCTGACCTTCTTTCTAAATCCCTGGCTCACTATAACCCATTACGATCTTCCCCTTTGTCCTATTGCCAAATATTTGCCCATTTTGGTGTGACTGACGCTGGGACACACAGGCCAGCAAATATTGTACAGGACATACGCATACTAAAAAAGCAGCCAAATGCAGTCCACTTCAGATGACATCATTTCACCTGAACAGCAAGTGGAAAGCTCAGGATGTGCCCTAAGGCTCACTTTAGGCCACCGAGTCACGACAGAGTGGCTCGTAGGAAAGGTTTCCTTTCTCTCACCAGGTAAGACCCAGAAGATAATGCAAATCAACTTCGATGGGAGCAATTATGCAGTCATGAGAGGAGCTAGCTGCAGAACAGAGCTGGAGTGCAGAGAAACATTGTCTAGGTCCCCATCACAGACCCTCGGAATCAGCTGATCCTGTAGTCCGGCCCACCTCTACACTTCCTACATCTGAGGTCACATACAGTCTCGTCGGTTAAGACAGTGGACATGAAGCCTCTGTTTGTACAGTCAAAAGCATATCCATGGGAAGAACATGGATGAGGTTAGAGACTTCTGATCCCAAAGCTGAGAGTTCACTTGGCTTACTTTAACCTCACAGTTAACAAGCTACAGGGGCAGTCCTCGTCCCTCCTAAAACTGACTGCCCAACTGTTGATATCTCACCTCATCTCACCCCTGCCCTGCTTCAGAAAGAATTTTTTCCACATTCCCTTTTCATTTTCTTCCTGTTGAATGGGCCTCTAATCCAAGCAGAGAGTGGATTATTACTCTTATAATAGTAATACTAGCACATGGGTAAGCGTATCTTACCAGGCAGGTCCTCACTGTAGCTCATAGGATGCACAGTTGGGTAGGAACGTTGATGATTTTTCATCCCTTAGCAGCTTAAATAGCACTTTTCAGGACTGTGAAAGATAGCCAGAAGGAAGGAAATTCCAGCTCAACTTGATTTCTCAATGTCCTATAACCCAAATGTGTGGTGTCCTTAGCAACAGGGTTTTACAATCTCATTCTGGTGGGCAACTAAGAGCATTGGCAACTGCTTGTAATGTTGTGGGTCAGGGAGGCCCTAAAAGCCTCTAGAACATAAAGAGTATAAAGGAAAATCCGAGTTTCCCAGGGTAAAATCTAACATGGGATGAGATGGTAATAATGAAATGACATTTTTTTTCTTATTTCTATCTTCATCATTGAGAAGAAGAGGCAAATACAAAACAATGAAGAGAGAATTGAAGCCTATGGTAGATTAGAAGACTGGGAGATGGTTGGCAAGCATCAGGGCCCTTTACAGAATCCTTCAAAGGATTCTGAAGTCAAGGAAGAGGCCATAGGACCCTGGAGGAAGCCTGGATCTAATTCCAGTTGAATCTGGGGACCCAGAGAAAGCACAGTAGTTGTGAGGAGAAACCTAGATGCATGCCAATGTTTGAGTTTCTATGATAAGATTCCAGAAACATGACTTGGAGACCATAATATTCTGGCAGTGACTTCTAACCCATAGTCTGTGCACCTTCAGAAAGGAGCCTCAGGTGTTTCACTCAAAGCTGCCCAACAGGGACAGCTGAAGTTCTTATGTATCACTAACCTATTCACAGGCTCTATTTTGAGATGTTTCATTCTCAATATGAGAGTAGGCACAGGACCCTACACAATGACCACCACACAGTCAGGAGTCTCTATGGGACCATAGCTTACACTCATGGGAATGACAAAGAAGTGAGGGAGACTATCTGAAAGACCAGGTTGTAGATGTAACCAACAATCTTATTAAATAAGAAACACAGAATCAATGCAAAGAAGAAAGCCAAGAGGTCAGAGCTAAGAGCTAAAACCTTACCCTTCCTCCTGCGGTGGTCCTAACTCTCCCAAAGAGAGCTACTTCCTGTGTTAAAGTCTTTATAAAGACTTTCGGTTCTGCCTTCTCATTGGTTGTAAACCCAACCACATGACCTCCTCATCACTGCCTGTCTGTACAGACCTCCAGGTCTTCTATGGTTGGTATTGAGATTAAAGGCGTGTGTCTCCAATGCTGGCTGTATCCCTGAACACACAGAGATCTACCTAGCTCTGCCTACCAAGTGCTGGGATTAAAGGCTTGCGCCACCACCGCCTGGCTTTCCTATGGCTTGCTAATAGCTCTGACCCCTGGGCAACTTTATTTATTAATATACAAATAACATTTTAGTGCAAAATAAAATATCACCATATTTCCCCTTTTCTATTTTAATAAAAAGAAAAAAGGAAAAAGCTTATAGCTAACATAAGAAAACTATATACAAAAGTACAATAGCTATATACAATATATACAAGTAATAAATACCTAAACAATGTCTAGTCCATTTGTATTTGACAAATTCAAAGAAAATAATTCCATTATCCATCCTATTTTGCTAAGTCCAAAATGTATCTAATTCTCTTTCTATCCTAACTAATCTTCAACTATAACTAACTAATCTTCAACTCCCTCAGAGACTCAAGAAGGAAATAGTATTAGCTAACAAAAATAAAAACAGGAAGTACATGCAAGCAACTTCCAAAAAATTGTGAGTTGACAGAAACAGCTAGCTGCCTGGACAGTCATCTGAGGTTTCTCCGCAGTGTTGGGGCATCATCTTCAGCCTATAGGCTTAGCGTATCTGACAGACTCATTTGTGAAGTAGGATGTACACAAGGTCAACAGTTCAACCTCACATTGGGTGAGAGCAGTCTATGTACCAGAAACACCTGAATTCCACTAGTGTCATGTCATGATTCAGGATTTTAAATTCTGGAAATTGTTGATGTTTTTTGAATTCAGCTGTCCATTCTTCTTGGCTATGTGTGTATGTGGCTTCATCTCAGCATCCCATTCTTCTCCACATCCCTGTATTAAATACCATTCTACTATTGAGAGGCTTGAGCTTAATTACTCTTCAAGAATAACTGTTTCAGCTGTTGTTCCATTGCACATCAGAAGCCATCGGCCCATTGCCTGTTCAGCTGCCTTCGAAGAAAAGGGCACTGTACCTTTTCCAGATTGTGAAGGCCACTTCAGGGATGGTGCCATATTGTCCTGGCCTCAGAAAACGCCTTTTGATAAAGCCATAACCACACTTGTTTTGGCAAGAATCAATAGTCCTTTGTTTTGTATCCTGTCTGTCCTGTTTGTCAGCAGTTGATTCGAGGATACTTTGTTGTCCAGTGGCTAACTTTTGCCACAATGAAAGTTAACTCCAATTGCAGTTTTTTCAATGCCCATATTTTCTCTGAAGTATATTGGTACTGCCAGGAGCCAACATGTCTCATAGTCATAACAAAAAAGAAAAATTTTCTAAGTTATTAAAACATTTTAGGCCGGGCGGTGGTGGCGCACGCCTTTAATCCCAGCACTCAGGAGGCAGAGGCAGGCGGATCTCTGTGAGTTCGAGGCCAGCCTGGACTACCAAGTGAGTTCCAGGAAAGGCGCAAAGCTACACAGAGAAACCCTGTCTCGAAAAACCAAAAAAAAAAAAAAAAAAAAAAAAATTTAAATGCCATCTTCTGTAGATCTCTGAAGTGTTTGAAGATGACCTATCTATCTAAAATATATCTGCTCAATCTTGAAAACATACCTAATATGACTACAAGTTCTATTATAATGTCTAACTACTAACTTTCATTTCTTTATATCCTAATAGTTGGTAATAATAACATTCAAGGATCAGAAAATTGTATTACATTGTTAAATGAACGGTATAAGTACAATTAGAAATATACATATAGCATATTCTAACAATATCGATTTCAATATATATAATTTGTATACAATATAAAACAATCCAATCCAATGTAAAGTATTTACATTTTTCTTTTCTTTTCTTTCTTTTTTTTTTCAATAATAATACCAGGTAGTAAACACCAGGCATTCAACCTAGATAATGCTTTTAAAGATCCCATAACAATATTGCTAACTGCTTGTATTCACAGAGCATGAACTATGTGCCAGGTGCCCTTCTGAATACTTCACACACTATTAACTCATAGTATATTAGTTATTATCATCTTACAGAAGAGAGAAGTATGTATTGGAGACAGTGCACTAGACTCCACATTTGAGCCTGGAGAACAGGTGCTGAGCAGGTGAAGATGATGGGAAGCACAATTCCATTCCCTGGAGGCTATACCAAGCTCCAAGGACCTTCCCTAGAAGCCCCAGCTAAAGTATCAAGTATGGCTGCTACCCTTAACAGTGTGAACTGCTAAACATGGAACTCTCATGGATTTTCTCCCACCAATTCTCCACCTACTTCTGATGCCCTTATATCTCCAGCATCCCACTGCCCTGGGTCCCATCCATTCTCTGCGCTGTAACACGAATTGCTAAACAGTCTTATTAATAAAAAAAAAAAAACCACAGGAGCCAGACATTAGAGTGAATACTGAAAGATCAGAGAAACAGAACAATCCAGTGTCAACCTCACCTTACCAACTCCTCAACCTCCAGAGCGTGAGTTCCTGTTTCCTCATGCCTTATATATTTTTCTGTGTCCTGCCATATTACTTCCTGGGATTAAAGGTGTGTGTCCTTCCCAAGAAAAGTCATGAGATCTCAAGTGCTGGGATTAAAGGTGTGTGCCACCACTCCTGGCTCTGTTTCCAGTGTGGCCTTGAACTCACAGAGATCCAGATGGATCTCTGCCTCCCAAGTGATAGGATTAAGGGTATGTAACACCACGCCTGACCTCTATGTCTAATTTTGTGGCTGGCTCTGATCCCCACACAAGTTTTATTGGGGTGCACAAATAAAATATCACCACATTGAGCAAAGGTTCAAATAGTTAAGACCAATCCGAAGCTACATGATCTAGCAGGAAACCAAGATAGATTCAAGAGGACACCCTACTTCTTACTGTTATGAAAGAAAGAGTTTAAACGGGGTGGGGGTGATATATTCAAATCCCAAGTCTACCTGATTAGTGCATGACCTTGAAAAATCGCCACCCCTCTGTAACAGTGGCTCCCTCAACTATACCTATTCTAGAAGCTTCCTGAGGATTAAGCACAGGCAAAAGGCTCCGATTTTGTGCTTGGGTAGGTGAACAAGGGAGTATCCTTTCCTTAAGAGATGGAATTGAGAGATGTAGAAGAGGTGAAAAGGACACATGTAGATGTAAACAGGAAAGAGGAACTCTCCATCCATCCCCCAACCCCACCAAGTCGCTCCCTGGATTCTTGTCTTGGGTTTTCCCTCACTGTGTTTCCCTGGGCTGCATCACACCACGAGTGTCTGTTCACAAGAACTTGAAGCCTTGAGTATCTCTGACTTAATTCAACTCAATAGATCAATTTATATGACTTTTAGTTCTGTGCCCAGGTCTCATTAGAAACAGCCTTTGCTCACCTGCACTTGGCTAAGGAGATGGCCTTCTGCAGGAAGTTGAGACTATTTACAGTAAAGTATTCCTTTAGAGTCAGCAGCAAAGGGCATTTCTGCTTTTTGTCTAATGGGACAATCTGGGGACAGCTCACGGCACAGCTGGGATTGTTTAATCTGATGAGTCCAGTACAACTGACCACACAGGAGAGATAGTAAATACTGTGGGAAACACTCAATTCCAGAAGTAATGCCAGGAGGCTGCTAGGGGTGGGGGGGGGGGTGGGGAGAGCAGGACTATGCAGATGCGGCTCTGATCCCTCTTTCTCCAAGACTTCAGAGTGCAGGGGCTGTAAGTGATGGGAGCATCTTGCCAACCCATCATTCTAAGTCATTCCACCTTTAGAACTAAAAAGTCCCTTAGAGAAGAACACTGCTTTATTCGGGAAGCAAATAGGACTTTTCTAGGGCCTCCATACCTGTTTCCCATCTGCAAAACGAGAAACTTGTAATATTGTAAGCATTAAGATAACCCACAGACAAACATTGTTCCTTTGGTTTCTAACATATGCCCCTGCTTCCTACATCTGAGAAATGCCCCTATGTTATGAATTTTCATGATACAATATATAAACAGAAAAGGCCAGGCAATTTGTATGCAACCCTTTGCAGCAATAACAAATACCAACCAGTTACACAGAACAGAAACACATGACCTCGGCTTTATCAATTGTGTGCAGAGCTTGGATTTTGAACCTAGGAGGTTCTTCCTGGAGCCTGGAGCTGCAGGAGGATCAAGTTCTCCTGTACCTGGTATGCAAGTAACACTTTGAAATAGCCCTGTAATATATGTTTTTATTACAATCTTCTTCCTTAATCAGTGAATTTGTGCAGAATGCCTAGCAGATAAAGTCTGATAGATTCTGGATGTACAGCTTGCAAATCGTCCCAAACAGCTTCATTTCCCTCGTTTTGCGTGTTTCACTATCCCCTGCCATTTCTCACTTTGACCTATGAAAGAACTCTCTGGAGGTCACCACCTATCACTTACTTCTCTCCAGACTCATTCAACTCAAACCTTTCTCAATGCAACTTTGAGAATGATCTAAAACACGAGTCAAATTGTATCATCTCACTAGTCGCCCCTACCTTGCCCCCACCACCAGCAGCTTCTTACTGCTGCACCAAGGTCAAACCCTCTGGGTGGCCCACGCAGCCACGCATCCATCTGACACCTGACTACAACTCTAGCCTTTCATCTGGTCCCTCTCTGCTATCCAGACACTCTGGTTGTTGTTCATCATTTTAGCATCAACGTCTCTTTTTCCCCAAACACTTTCTATTCCAGGACAGCCTCGCCTCCATTCTTCTCATCAAGTTATCCCTACGGGCCATTAGAGCTCTGCGCAAACACTACTCCCCAGGGCAAACTTCCCCAGCCCATGGAGTCAAGCCCTTCAACGTAAGAGCTCCCTTAATGTTTCTCCTCCACAGAACTTACCAAACTTAACTATGGCATTAGCAACTTAGTATATCTCTCCCCTGACGGTCCTGGGACAGGCAGAGAGGCCTTGCCTGCTCAATGCTGCCTCCTCCATACCTGACAAGTTGTCTGATACATAATGATTAATAAAGACTTGTTGACTGGCTAGATGAGATCTTGTTGAAGTAACTTCAGCTTCTGAAGTAACTTCAGCTTCTTCACTGATAGACAGTGGTCACCATTTCAGTGTGACCCAAGTGTTCAGAGGGGCTATGATGGTGACACAGACAAAGATACCTGTCCCTTACAAGTTCTTGTAGTCCTCACTGTCTGGTCACGCCCAGCTGAGCAGCTTCCCTTCCCACGTTCAGATCTGTGTTTATCAAGCTCTTTCAGATGGACAGATGGATGAATCAATGGACAGCCAGGATGCTTCATGAAAACTGCAGTGACAGGTAATCAAGAGAGATCTGGAGGACACCTGGGAGTCCAAGGTCAGCAAGTGGGGATAAAGTGCCATGGAGAGCTTCTTGGAGCATGGTCCCAACACTGAAACTCCAGAATGAGAATCTGGAGTTATTAAAAGCAGGGAAAGGAAAGGGGCTGGAGGGAAGACTGAGGAGAACATCCAAGTGAGTACCAGACCAGTACCATGAACTCAGGAAGCAGGTGTTTCTGGAAGGTGGAACATGCCAGGATGTTGGAATGTGGAAGGGATATGGCTGACTTTAGAGGAGAATACCCCTCTGTGGCATAAAAATGCAGAAAAAGGGGTGGCCATTTTTAGCAGGGAGAGGAGGAGGTAACATCTGTGGTGACCCTCAAAGGCAGGTTGGGATTTTGTCAATTAAGGATGGGACAGTGGCATTCGGGGCCAGTCTAGGCTGTACCAGAAAATGTAGCAAGAATTTGGGGACCCAAACGCTTCTCATTAAGCTGGAGGGAGTGTGCCATACAGTAATGGAAATAAAAGACACGGGTGTTTTCAGTCTCTAAGTCACCATCCTGTGGGTGGTATGAGCCCCTGGAGATGTTTGGGTAAGGAAGTGAGATGACCAGACTGGAGCTTCAGAGCAGTGGGTGGACTCCAGGGAGGGAGACCAGCACCAGGAACTTAATTCAGAAGACAGTGGACTTTTCTGGAGAAAGCACGAGAGTCCTGGTAATGTAAGAGAAAAAGAAAGAATAGAGAAAAGCTTTTGAGGTAATGATGAGTCCTCAACATCTGAACTCAGGGCCTCGGATCAGGGACAAGAATGGAGATGGTCACTGGAGCTGTCCCTGGGCCACTAGGTGCCTGCCATCCCACAGCAATCAGATACTTCAAGGACTCTCATTCCCAGGGGAGTTGCAAGAAACCAAGCAAGCTGCCACCTGGCCCTGCCTGACAGACTGAGCCTCATGAAATATAGAAAGAACTGGCTCCCTGGAGAAAGCCCTGGTGGCCCCTCACAGCTGTCAGGCCATGGAGGCCAAGAAGCCGGCAGAACAGATCTCAGGACTCACAAAACATCTCTAGGACCCACAGGCCTGTGTGATACAGAAGAGCTTCTACAAAGCACAGAAAAGGTCCCAACCCTCTGCCCAGTGAACCGGATCTATCTACCTTTGAGATGTTACCTAAAAGGCCACAAAAATTCTGTCTATGAAACTATATTATGAACTTGTCAGGACTGAGTCTGTGGTACCCAGGAATAAATAGGCCAGTCTTAGAGGCCCTTACATCATACTCTTAGGATATTAGAACTTGTGGGGATCTCAGGCCCAGCTCCTTGCCACAGTAATAACAGCAATAATCATAAAGAGGGCAAGAGTGAGAAACACTTAATGGCTGTAAAACTGTACTACACCCTTTCCACTTAGTCTTTAAAATGGTTCCCTTAGCTAGGTCACTATGTTATCCCTGTCTTTCAGATGAGTAACAGAAGCATGGAAGAGGTTAATGTGGACAAATGGAGAGAGAAGTTCACAGGGAGGGAAATCTTGTTGCTGAAGAACGCAGCTCTGCCTGGGACATGCACACGTGTCCCAAAAACTGCTTGTCATGCCTGGGAAATGCCAATGTGCCCTTGCCTAGGAGAGATCTGTAGGAAGACAAACCAAGGCTTCCCACTGTCTGCAGTAGAAAATCACAATTGGTGCCCAGCTGTTAATCATGGATATCTGCCTGCTTTTATTATTTGCTGTGGTTATCACACACAGGGAAGCAGCATACTAAGGGAAATTCAAGAGTCCTGATTGGATAGTGTCCTGTGAATGAGATAGAACAGGTAAGTTAGCTCAGGAATGTGTGTGTGAGTCTCTAGAGAGTCAGAGAGAGAGGGAGAAACACCCTGTACTGGCTAGTTTGATGTCAACTTGACACAAGCTAGAGTCATTGGAGAAGAGGAAGTCTCAGTTGAGAAAATGACTCCATAAGATCCAGCTATAAGGCAATTTCTTAATTAGTGATCAGTGAGGGAGGGCCTAGTTCATTGTAGGAGGTGGCATGCCTGGGCTGGTGGTCCTGGGTTCTAGAAGAAAGCAGGCTGAGCAAGCCATGTGGGGTAATCCAGTGAGCAGCACCCCTTCCTGCTCTCTGCATCAGCTCCTGCCTCCAGGTTCCTGCCCTGCGTGATTTTCTGCCCTCACTGTTTTTGATGATGAACTGTTATATGGAACTGTGGGCAAAATAAACCCTTTCTGCCCTAAGTTGTTTTGGTCATGGTGTTTCAGCACAGAAACAGTAATCCTAACTAAGACACAAAGCATCAAGACATCCATCCCTACTGGAATCTATGCTCCCAGTACCTGTTTTATACAACCACTCGTCTCTAAATGGCATCACCCCATCTGAGGAAACCACCATGCAGCCTCCACCAAAAGTCTTGTGTGGAATCAGGAAATCCATTGCTGCCCCCATGGTGTGTCTTGAAATACAGCCTCCCTGGTTCTGAGCCAAAGACTACCCAGCTGCCCTGTGCTTTGGAAGCTGCACAAGAGACTATTGTCTCTGGCACCTGGTTGAGCTGGGTATTTTTTCTGAAGGTTATAACTGAGAAACTGATGGCCAGAACTCTTGAGACCTGAAGTGGACTATTCCCTGAAAAGGGGCCTGCCTGGGCTTTTGAGCCTCCCTTACCAGAGTTCTGTGGACTAAGAATATACATTTAGGTACATTAGCCTCCCCAAGTTCATTAGTGTGTGACCTTGGACATCAAGTTTCATTTTTCTATAAGATGGGATACATAAATAATAACCATAAAATGAAAATTCTGTGTGTACCAGAGATCATATCTATATGATCAGTGGGTGCCTGGTATAAAGATCACACCATGTCTCTTCTGGTGAAAGCACAGAGTGAAGGAAGGAGCCAGAAGCCATTCTGCCAACTCAATTCTAAGTATTCAAAGACCTTTCCGTCCTCAAACTTTAAATGATTCCTTCTTACTTTCTAACTTTCCCTCCCTGATATAAATATTATCCAACTGCTCAAATGTTGCTTATCTTTGATTTGCAGAAGAGAGAAACCTTCCCCACTGGGCCCAGATCCCAGGGTGTTAAAATTAACCATCACCACGCTCTAAGCTAATGACTTACTGGTTGTAACTGCCACAAATAGACATAACTCTCAGATAAAGGCCATTAGAGAAAACTGAATAGCTCCAATGTGGCAAAAATTTGGATACATCCTATTTTATAAATCACACTCAGAGGTCACACTGGGCAAGCTATTTCCCTTTCTGAGTCATGATGAAGACCCAACTTGAAGGGGTCTATATACTCTAGAGAACACAGGAAGGAGAATTTACAGCATCTTATATCTTCATGAATGCAATCTTTGCTTTCTTCTCGATCCATGGCAGGATGATAGCACAGAAGTTATCATCTGGGACAAGCCAGGCCTCCCTGATTCTTTTCCTTCCCCAATTCTCTGCACTGGAGTTTACTAAGTGGCCTGGGGAGGGTAGAACATCAAAACCACAGAAATCCATGACTAATCCCGCTTTAGCTTACTTCTCTGACCTTTGGTTTTTTTAATCTGTAAAAATCAGAATAGAACCCATTCTGTGTTATTAGACTGCCCTAAGAGCATAGTGCTTACATGAAACTTCAGAAGCTAATAATAACCTAAGAATCTCCTCTGACCCCAAAAGCCAGTTAATAAGTTATTACATGAGAAGTGTCATGGCATCCCTCCATGTGCCCAATTTCTTACCTAGATGTCAAAGATCTGCTCTCCCCCAAAAGGCTAAAAAGCAGACTCTATTAAATACATTAAAAGGAAGCAGAGGAAATTTGAATGTAAAGAAAAATCAGTGCATAGAAACTGCTGTGGTTTGAAAATTCAAGTTCCTACCAAGATGCATAAAAACTTAATCCCCAATGTGAGAGCCTCGGGAGCAATGGAGTCTAGGGAGCTAAATAATTATGACAGTGAATCCCCACAAATGGATGAATACTATATGTAAAAGCTCACAGAAGTGGGTTTGCTATCTTGATCTTTCCATCTTCTGCCACATGAGGACCAGTCCTTTCTGCCCTCTGGAGGATGCAGCATTCAGGCATCATCTTGGAAAAAAAGCAGTGCCTCTCCAGATACAAAGCTAGTGGGTTCTTGATATTGGAGTTCTTAACCTCCTATACTGTGGTATACATTTCTTCCCATTATAACTACAGTCTTGGCATTTGGGATAGCAGCATAGGACAGAAATCATATTTTGAATTGAGCACAGACAAACACTGCAACATTTCTGTGATCAGCAGCAGCACTAGCCCTGAAGAAATAGCTACCATCCCAGCTCACATACCATGTGGCCAAAGGATTATGGGACATTCAATCTGAATCAGAATCTTGGCTTAGCTGCAGTGGTAAAGTATTCTCACCAGCTCATTAATGAAAAGAAACCATAGACAAGATTTAACCCACTCCAAGGCTTGACTCACCCTGTGTTTATAAACAGAATAAGCCAGGGTGTGAGCAAGCACAATCATTCTCAACACACTATTGACATTTCTGTAATGTCCATATCTAAATAATCCTTTAAGTTTGGAAAAGGAGATGTCAGATAAATCTGTCTACTCAAGTTAACTATGTAGACTTCAGACATGAAGGCCAGAATCTATAGAATGCTGCTTCAACAAGACTTCCACTATGTCTGGCACACCACCTGTCATAGCAACACTTGAACGGTGTCTAAGGAAGAGTAGGAGCTCAGTCAACATGAGGGTGGGCTTGAATAAAGCCCTATCCATTCTGAGGCTTTGAACCTGTCTGCAAGACATGGCCGTCTCTGCTCGCACACATCCATTCATAATAACAGCTAATACTGCTACAGCCATGCAATTCTAAGACGCGGTTTGTCATACCCTAACCAATGACATCTTAGCTTTGTCATAGTTTACCTCTAGCCTTCTTTCCTTTTTTATGAAGCAGCAGGGTGTCTTTCATTTTATTACATCTTAAATTCAATGAAATGTGATATCTGGCACTTAACTATGTGCCAAAAACTTTTCTAAGTATTCCAAATAAATAAACACATTTACACCCCCCCCAAACATCCAAAACAATCCATCCCACTGTTATGCCAATTTCAGAGAACTAGAATCAGAAAATTGGAAGTTTCTTAATTTATTAGCTTACATGGTTAAAAAGTTGAGTGGGGGTGAAAACAATACCTTCTCCTCCAACCCTCTACAGCATATCACTGGTTTTCAGCAGCTAACTGTTAATTGACAACAAAGCCCTTTTAGTTACATACATTTATTTATTTATTTGTTTGTTTGTTTGTTTGTTTCAGAACCCCTTTCTTATGCAGAAAGCTAACATTATATTTTTAATTCCAGTAAAATGATAGATCAGACAGTCTACAATACTTCTCCATGAAAACTGCTTTAAATACAAAGATATTTATAAATACCAGTTACTAATCTTGTTTATGTGACAAAATATCTCACAAAAGCAACTTAGAGAATAAAAGGGTTGGTTTGGGCTCATAGATGGGTGACGCAGCCCATCATGGTAGATAAGCACAGCTGCAGGAGGAGAAGGCACATTGTGTCCACAATCGGGAAGCAGAGCAATGAATGCAAGTGCTCAACTGCCTTTCTCCCTCTTTCCCTTTTATTTAGGCCCAGAGCCCAGGCCAAAGGTTGGTGCAACCCACAGTCAGGATGGGTCTTTACCCTTCAGTTAAACCACTTTGGAAACATCATCCTAGACAAGCTCAAGGGCGTGTCTCCCAGGTGATTCTAAATCCAGTGAAGTTGACAGTGAAGATCCACCACTTGATGGTCTTAAAATGTATTGCTGAGCTGGCAGGAAAAGTGGAATAAATCTGGAGAGTCCAAAGCAGGATGAGGTGTCAAAGGGAGTTTTCCACTAACAACATCTATGAGATGTTGCATCTTCGAGCCCTTGCTTCCTTTGTGTGTAGGGCGAGAGAGATAAGGGCAAGAGAGACAGGGGCTAGGGATTCCCCAAGGCGAAGAACTGAATACAAGTCCAGAAGAGAAGAAACCCAATGCACAGAAAAATGAGAAATCAACCTTCTCTGCAAAGTGTCAGCCATAGAGGCTGAGAATTAATCACCATGGTATGACCCTCATAGAGGTTGAAGCTTGGGTTTGCATCGCCTGTTAGAGGATTGATGATGGAGCACAATTAGAAAATTCCATTCCAAGAAACAAAAGAGAGTTCTTGGAAACAGATTCAAGAAACAAAGGCTACAAATTATAGCCATTCAAATCCAAGAAATAACCAAGAAGAATGAAAAGATGTATTGGTGTGCTAAATGATAGAACAAAGGAAATTACCAAAATGCAGCTCAGAGGACACAGAAACCTTTAAAAATGAGAAACCAAGGCTATGAGTGAAGAGTAACACAGTCTAATGAGCATTTCATCACCATTCCAAGAAAGATAAGAGAGCATATGTGCAAAGCAGCATTCAAACAGAATAGCTTCCACAACCAGAAATAACAATGAGTATCAAACAAAATAAATACAAAAGATGCACACACCTTCCTTAAAAAAATTAAAAAGACTAAAGAACACCCAAGACACAGGGGATTTTGGAAATATCCAAAGGTAAATGGATTTTCATGGCACAGTGGTTAGCATGCTGGAAGTATCCAGAGAGGAAGAGTGAACAGAACTGCCAAGTGTCATCACAAGACAGAAGACAACCGGAAATCAACTGGCTGGGGAAAGACTGTCCTGGAGTTCTGTATCCAGAGAAAAGTGGATGAAGTCAGGCCATCTCAGGAAAGTGAAAGTCTCTCAAGGAAGAGAAAGAATGCTGAAGGCATTCAGAAGGAAGAGAATGTTACATGCGAAGGTGGAGACACAAAAGTGAATGATTACTCTACCTGGCTGAAACTGTGAATAAGCCAAACAAGCATTGACTGTAAGAACAAATATAATAATCAGTCTGTGAGGTAAGGGGAAACTGAGTCTAAAATGTTGTATATGAATTCAGAAAGGAATGATTAAAGTAAATTAAAGTGCATTAACTTTCTTCTAGTTGCAAATAATGATGTGAAAGAAGGAAAATAATGATGTGAATCAACTTTAAATTTGTGACTTTTTATCATTTCTATAATACAGAGGAAACTAAGTAAAAGAAGAGACACAGAAATTTAAATACGTAGAGGGGAAAACAAACCAGTAATGAAGAAAAATTCAGTCTAAAAGAAGAAATGAGGGGTTGGGGATTTAGCTCAGTGGTAGAGCACTTGCCTAGCAAGTGCAAGGCCCTGGGTTCGGTCCTCAGCCCTGAAATTAAAAAAAAAAAGAAGAAGAAGAAGAAGAAGAAGAAGAAGAAGAAGAAGAAGAAGAAGAAGAAGAAGAAGAAGAAGAAGAAGAAGAAGAAGAAGAAGAAAAAGAAATGAACTGGACCTGGTAGCTCACACCTGTAATCCCAATCCCCAAGAGCCAGAGGCAAGACAATCCCTCAAAAGTTTTTCCAACCTGGGCAACACAGTCACACAAAAAAGCCGAGGTGGGGGAAATTACAGAGGAAGACATCATATGTCAAGATCTGGCCTCCACATGTGTGTACAGAAGCATATGAACCTGCATACACACATATACCACATGCAATTAAAAAATAAAGAAGAGCACAAGAATGAAGATATATAAAGCAATCCCATACATAGCACAAAAGAAAATATGCTAACTTAGACAACAAAATCCAACATTCAAAATCCAATATTAGTAGGCAGGCTAATATAACCTGACCATATTGGATTTAGTTTAAAAATACGTAATTAGTTTAACATTATAATGAAACTCACCATACTAACAAAGTAGAAAAATCATGTCTATTATCAATAGCCAAAGAAAAATAATTTGATGAGATTCAATAGTAACTTAGAAAAAAAGACTTTGATCAAACTAGGAATAAAAGGGACTTTCTTCAGTGGACATCTATGTGAAAACAGTATCACGAATGACCTGTTGAAAGCAGGTTCTCTGAGAGCAGATGCCCAGTTTTCACCACTTTGACTTATTATTGCATTAGAAATCTGATCCGGGATAGGAAGAAATGTCAAAATCAAAACTGTTGTTATGTAGCACACCGCCACAGAGGAAATGGAGGTTAAAACCCACCTCTGCTTTCTTCACAAAGTCACACACCTGCACATATGTCAACCTGTGATTCCCTGGTCAAATCAAGAGTCTATGCATCTGTGTCCACCCAGACATCTCTGTCCACCAAGACATCTGTGTCCACCCTTACCTGTACCTCTTTCTAGTTCTTCTGAGAATACAGTGTGAGTTTGCAACTCATTGTCCATGTATAAAACCCAACAGTGTCCACAAATAAATTATTCCTAAGCTATAAAGGAACTTGGAAAGTTGTTGACAAATAAATATACAAAATTGAGTAGTCCCAATCACCAGCATATGAAGGAGGGGGAGGAGGAAGAGGAAGCAGAGGAAGAAAGACCTTTAACAAGAGCAATAAAACACAGAAGGAACATGAAAATGCTCCTTCTATGCAAGCCCCTTAATTGAGAAAATTGTAAAACATTATTAAAAAGATATAAAGAAATGCCAAGATAAATCGAGATCATTCAGATATCTGAAATAGTATGAGAATGATGAGAAGTGTCAGTCCACCATTAAAAGCTCTAATGCATAGATTCACTGGAATTCTGATTAAATCTCAACAGCATTTTTCCTTAGGATTTGGCAATCTGAATCTGAAATGCATAGCCAAGATATATTGAAAATAGGGTACTTTTCCTATTGGGTAAGATTTTTTTAACTAGCAAATACAAAGGAATATTGATTTTGGAATGAACTTAGGAAGTTGAAAAATAGTCCAAATACTTCACCAAAGAATATTAAAACTTGATCAGTAACAGCAACAAGGAGACAGAGGGTGATGGATTCAGAACCCACAAATCTCCCAACCACAAGCAGAAAGAGAACGGAACTGGGGAGACAGAGGGAATCCACTGTTGCTTCTGCCTGTCTTCACACTGCTGCTCCTGAACATCACCCTTGCTCCAGAGCAGAGATGCAGCTGGCCTGGGTCAGAGAAACAGAGTCAGAGGACTGCTTTGGGAGCCTATTCTACAGTCATAAGAAAGGAACCCAGCTCCAGCACCAAGAATATGACAAGTCTTATAGACTATTCTTTAAAAAGTGGATTTCTGGTCCTTAAGACATCAGCAGAACAAACAAGTAGGCCTGTGCAGTCCCCAGACAAGAAGCCTTAGGCTAGGCTAAGCATTGGACCTCAGCCCTACCTCTGCACACACACATTCCAAGTGCCTGCTGAGACTGTGGGTCTCCCTGTGCTGCTCTCCCTCTGAGTGGGAAGGGTTTCTCTTGTAGTAGTATCAGGCAACTGCACAGCAAAAGCCGCTGTACCACTCAAGCTCATGTATAGTGAGATGTTGTAACTGGCTGTGAGCGAAAACTGCAAGAAACCATTCTTGAAGAAAGCCACACAAAAGAATAAAGTCCCATCCACAGGTGGGTCTTCTGGTCAACCATCTCTGAGATCAGACTCCTGTCCACCTTAGTCAAGGTTGAGAGGGAGAATACAGCATACTCTCTGCTTCAAGTCCCAATTTTATGCTAAATATGAAGATGGATGAATTGTCCTTTTCATAGGATTTTCTTTTCCACTGGCAGAAATATGCAAATGCATAATCAAGTAAAGCACAGTAATTGCTGGAGCATGAGTTCAATGAGATGCTTAGCTTTCTTTTGCCATGGGTGAGCACTCTATATGCAGACATCCTGGCGGGAATGCAGATGCTCTAAAGAAAGTCTTGTGCTGCTCCCTTTGGCTATCAGATTACTGAAACAACTGTCTCCAAGAGATTGGAATTTTCCCCAGAGCTTGGAGAAGGAAGAGCTGAAACCTGGTGCTGGCCAGGAGAGGGTGTCTCCAGAAAGAATGTACACAATGTTGACAACTTGTCATTCCACTTTGCAGGAGAGACTGGAGTGAGACAATGAAAATGGGCAGGACCACACCTTGACCAGGACTAGTTAGTTATGTATACCTCGTACCTTATGTCAGGACCCTGAAGATGGGCTCGGGAGGTCATTAGTCCTCTCTATTTGTCCCTCTTCCCAATATGACCACACTGGGCAATCTTCTTTCTCTTCTTTTTATTGTTATTTGTCTCATTAATTGAAGCCTCTTTGAGGATAGATGGAAGTGCCTAGATTGTTAGTGCTGCCAGGGCCCAGACTCCAGCCTTAACAACACCCATAAAATATATGGCAGATGGCCATATGTGCCTTTTCTCTAGGCCTCCAATTTCCCATCTGTAAGAGGAGAGGGCTGGGTCTGATGAGTGCCTGCTTCAGATCTAATATTTCTACAGCCTAATGGCCTCCTTCCCTAGACGCTTGTGAAAATCACTCACTACCGGAGACTAGACCCCAGTCTTTCTCCTACAACTTACTCTGCCCCAAACCCAGGCCATTCTGTGGTCTTTGTTCAAAGATGGCTTCAAGTGACAAAAGACATCTGCGATTTATCCAAATGATGGATGCTCATTTCCCCTACCGGCTGTAATAGCCGCATCACTGTATACCCAGCTACTGTACCTCTAGGGTACTGCATTCCTACTGCCTCTACTCCCAGGGTTCTCACCCAAGGCTGTTACAGTCTCAAAGGTTCCCAGCCTCGGCCTACCCTGCTTGTGCTAATGTCAGGCTCAATCTCTTCAAATACAGTTCTCACTGTAAAAGCTTCCTGGAAACCTACTGTACTTCCCTCAGCCCTGTGTCTCCCTGCAGATTTAAGTTCTGCATCCTCCTCACAGCTGTTAGACCCTGGCCCCAGTTCTCTCCACATCTTTTAGTATTACCATCCTGTATTCCCTCAGGTTCCAGCCCCAAGAGCACCGCCCTGTTCTCCTCAGGATTAACCTGCTCTCCCCGGCAGCCAATATTTGGTTTAAACAAGACCATCACTTGAATCTTACTCTGGCCTCCACATCAGGCCCACTGCAAGACTACAGTGCTGACTCCATTTAAGCTGGATTTGCTGGGGATGTTTGACCCCTAACTGTCCAGTGACCTCCTACAGTACACTTTGTCTCCCTGTTAGGGCCAAAGTTCCACAAAGATATGCCCACAACAGCCAGTATCTGGCATGGTCTTCCATGTGTTAGAAACCACCAAGCCTGGGACTGGAGATGGCTCGTTCATTAAGAGCACTTGTTGCTCTTCCAGAGGAGCCTAGTTTGGTTCCCAGCACCCACATCCGGCAGCTCACAACTGTCTGGAACTCCAGCTCCAGGGGACCTGACATCTCTTTGGCCTCTTCTAGTACCCTCACTCATACACACATACCCACATGCAGACACATATCTTATACATAATTAAAATAATAAAAATTAAAATTAGAAAACCATGAGGCATGGTGGAAAGATCCTGTAAGATGGAAAGAATAGACGGTCAGTTATGTCCCTTGAGTTACCAAAAGAAGCTCCTAAGCCCTCTCTCTTCTCTTTCTCCCCTTTCTGCAATCTGTTCTCTTTATTGCAATCAAAACATGACAACACTCAACCCTTCCAATTGTCTCTCCTGTCACTCCAATTGCTGTATGAATAACGTGCAGGAAAGCTCTGGATCCGGCTGCCATTACTGCACTGACCTCGCCTCCTTTGGACTCCACCTCCACTTCACTCCATTCACACTGACCTTCCTCACACATGCCTCCAGGCCTTCGCCCTTCTCTCCAAAATGCTCACACAGCTTGCTCCTTTTCCTCCTTCGGGCCTAAGCTTAATCTTAACCAAAGGGCTGGGAAGATACTGGTCTCTGCTTAAATGTGTGCTTACCCAAACCTTTCCCACTCTTGGAGCTCCTTCACGATCTCTTACATTTCTACATAGTACTGAGCACTCTGTTTGCATCCTGCATGTGACCTGCTAACTGTCCTCCCAAACCAAAAAGCAAATCCTGCAAAGACCTGATGCTGGCTTTTGCCTACTCTGGCTTCTCGGATATCTAGAGCAATGCACAGCCCACAGCAGATGCTAAGTAGATGCTTGAGTAGATGTGAGAGTGAGTAAATGAGTCTGTAACTTAGACCCTCGGCACCCCGGGCATTGTTCCAAGATGTTGCTATCTGATGGGGCTGCTATTGTCCCCTCCTGCTCAGTTCCCACCCTGTCTGCTGCAGCAGATGGACAGCACACATTTGGGGAGTTTTGTAAATGACAGTCCAAAAGGACCGCGGCATCTGTAGAGGTGGGGCCAGGCAACCATTGCCTTGTTCCTCCTACGTGCTGTGTTTTTTTTTTTTTTTTTTTTTTGGTTTTTCGAGACAGGGTTTCTCTGTGTAGTTTTGCGCCTTTCCTGGAACTCGCTTGGTAGTCCAGGCTGGCCTCGAACTCACAGAGATCCACCTGGCTCTGCCTCCCGAGTGCTGGGATTAAAGGCGTGCGCCACCACCGCCCGGCCTACGTGCTGTGTTTTAAAGCTTGTTCTCTCCACACCTCCAGCCTCTCCACACATTCCACGGGACTGAAGGACAATCAAAGTAGAAAAATGAAAATAAAAATAGTGTGCCCCAGAGGGAGCTGTTTGTCATCCTCTTCGGGGCCTGAGCCCTGACCTCCTCTGCCAAGCCCCGCGACCACTTTACATCTACCTGGTTACTAGATTGAGGAGCCAGTTCCCTAAGCTATCGAGGGAGGGGGGTCAGGAAAGTGGAGAACAAGAAGGGAGCCAGGGAAGGGAAACAAGGAAAGAGAGTCAGTCCACAGGAAAAGAGCAGAGACAGAACAAGTGCCACACAAATCAACAGCAGCCATTCAGCATAGCACTGACCCCTCATGTCTCCTTACCTGGGCCTCTGGGCTGTGAGGACAATGGATTAAAATAATGCAAAAGAGGAGGGGATCCTCAGCTTTAAGTGTTGCACATAAATCCAACATCGATTCTTGTCTGTTGATGGATGGGTAGGTGGCAGATGGGTGGGTAGGGGAGTGACCAAAAGAAGAGGAAACAGATTGATGAATGACAGGCAAGTGAGAAATGCAGGAATGAGGGAGCCAGAGGGACCACATGGCCTATTCTAGTGCTTGACTTCTTTACAAGGGGGGCTGGCTGGGTCTGTATGCCCAGCTCTCTGTATTCTCTTTGGGCTTACATCCAGCAGGGTTGCATGTTGCAAGCTGCTGATCCACATAATCATTCAGAAGACTGGGCTGCTCCAGGGAGCCATCCTACAATGGTAATGATCTTTCACCCCACTCATAATCTGTCTGTGCTCAACAAACCAGAGTTGGGGAGAACAAAGAGGCCAGAGCTCAGGGATACCACTGGAGTTCAGCTGCCTTCTCCAGAGCACTCCTTGGGGTTAGACGGGAATTTGATGTTACCTGATCACCATCTCCACAAGTCTTCTAAGTGATAGTCCAAGCCATTGGCCCAAAAGATGGTACATGTTCTGAGATGAGTGATTTATCTTCAAATAAAATTCTCACTTAAATTTTCTGTCTGTTAAATGATGTTATCATCTTTCTGGTTGCTCAAACACCTCTTCCTTTCATCCACTTACTTATTCAACCATCCATCCATTCACTCAACATGTCCCTGTGGCGTGGGTCGGCTATGTGCTGCTACCAACCAGGATAAAGCAATGTACAAATGTGAAATTTCACAGAGAGCCATAAAATAAAATAACTTATTACAGCAAAACCGGAGATCCCTACTGCGATGAGACCTTGAAGGAGGCATAATGTGTTTTAAAACTTTATAAAATGGGATTTGATCTAGTCAGGGAGATCATGGATATGAAAAATGAACTGAGGGATAAGTAGAAATTTGGCAGGTGAAGAGAGGAAGGAAGAACATTCTAGGCAGAGAAGCAACCCTTGCAAAGGCCTATGGCAGCAGGGATAAGAGAACAAGCCTGAGAGAGGGCCACTGAGACAAAGCAGTGATGGGAGTACTGTGTGGGAAGATGTGGGCGGTGCCAGACAAATGAGACCAGGTCAGCTCCATTGGGAATTTGATCTTTATCTCAAGATCAGTTGGAAGCCACTGAAGTGTTTCGAAGTAGAGAAATGACAAAACCAGAATTGTTCTGAAGTCTCCTCTGGCTGCTCTGTGAAGACAAACTGGAGGGCAGCCAGTATGGACATAACTGTTACTCAGGTGTTCAGAGTGGTACCTTGAACTAGGGCATGCTGGTGAAGATGGAGAGATGTGATGGACTTAAGGGATACACACTAACATCAACAGATATGGGGATGGCTGATTGGGGCTTGGAGCAGAGAGATGATGAGGATGATGGTTTCGTTGCTCTGGCTTGTGCAGCTGTAGAGTCTGAAGGGTTATTCAGTGAGATCTGAAATACCTGGTGAGGATCAGGTATTCCCAAGACTGACAGTGCAGGGGGAAATGACAGACATTCCATGCTGAATATGTTGAGTTTGACAGGCCTTGGAGACATCAACCTGGGAGACCCCTTGACTGCCTCTCTGCCACTTTGTGTATCCATCAGTTACTGTGTAGTGTTGACTCCACTGTGTCTCCATACTGACTCAGTTCAGATCCCTGTAATTATTCCCTGTGTAATTAAAGCAACATCCTGGCTCTTTCCCCTCTAACTTCTCACATGCAAGTCTTTTTAAATAGAATCTCCTGAAAGAGGCCTTTACTGAACTGCCCTCACGCTAACATACCCATGCCCTGTTACTCTCTACATTAGGCTCAGTGGGTTATTTCTTCTCAAAAATGCTTAGCATCATATTGTGTTGGTTTACTGTGGAAGGAAATAGACATACATGTCTTAGCTCTGCCAAAAGACCATATACACCAATAACAAGGGCACAGGTCACCCAAAATTGGGTTTCTAAATGTCATTACACCATAAAAGAAACCTGGGATCTTCAAACCAATCGCTAATTCCAAGCTGGAATAAGGAAGGATCAGAATGAACCCTAACTTCTTGCTACATCAGATAATAAGGAAGCACTCAGAGAATCATGTAAACAAATTGAAAAGAAACAGAAGCCAGCTTATGACAGCCTTCCACTAACTGAATCTGAGATCATGTGACCATCAGAGCTTAAATAAATACAACACTTGATTCATCCAATGAATTAAAAAGATATGAGACCCCTGTGAAGGAAGAAAGGGGGAAATTGAGAGAGGGAGAAAATGAGTACTCTTTTACATAATAGAATAACAATAAATAAATATAAAATAAATAATTCAAAATTATGACTGATATATCACTATAAGTTTGATGACAAATATGGTATGTAAATATTCTCAAAATATCTCTCTACAAGTTACTTGTCAACTTAAAGAGAGGAAAACAGCAATTTCATTGTAGAAAAATTGATAGACATCACCTGAAGTGAGCAATGACAGCCTCCATCACCAGGAGCCAGACAAGTCCTATTCTGGGGCTTGCTGAAATGAAGACTCAAGAGAACACAGTTGCCTACCCAAATCATACAGCCTGACTCTAGCTATGTAGACCACCAAGCACCCAAAATGGAGGATATTTAATGTAGTAACTACCTGTACTGTTCAAAACAAAGGGGTCAAGAAAAATAAAGCAGAGGAGACTAACAAGGCATAATGGCTAGAAGATACAGACTAGATCTGGGAGGAAGATGGTAGAGCCACAAAGACAGTGTCAGGACTGTAATATATAATCTTTATTGTCAACTTGATTGAAACTGACATCAGCCAGGAGATACACTTCTGGGCATGTCTGTGAGGATGTTGCCAGAGAGGCTTAACTGCATAATGAAGACACCCTAAATACAAAGTGTTTGGGAATATTATTTTAAGGTGTGTTACTTTTGTTTATGTTGCATTTGTTTAACTCTATGAAGCTGTGTCACTGTGCCTGTACAAAACACTTGATGGTCTAATAAAGAATTGAACAGCCAATAGCAAGGCAGGAGAAAGGATGGGCAGGGCTGGCAGGCAGAGAGAATATATAGAGGGAGAAATCTGGGAGGGAAAAAAAGGAAGTAGCCAGAGAAGGAGAAGGACTTCAGGGGCCAGCCACTCAGCTACACAGCCAGACACGGAGTAAGAAGGAAAGAAAGGTATACAGGAATAAAGAAAGATAAAGCCCCTGAGGCCAGAGGTAGACAAGCTAATTTAAGTTAAGGAAGGCTGGCTAGAAATAAGCCAAGCTAAGGCCGGGCATTCATAAGTAAGCATAAGCCTCCGTGTGTGATTTATCTGGGAGCTGGGTGGCGGGCCCCCCAAAAGAGTAAAAACAAACAACAACAATAAAGGGGGAGCAGGATGAGTGCAACACCCCACTTCTCTGCCACTGCACTCACATCTTCACCATCCCAGTAAACTACGTCTCCTCAAATCGTGAACCCGAACCCCTCTCCTTCCTGAGGTTGCTTTGTCAGGACTGCGCAGCTGAGAGCGAGGTGGCTCACACAACGCAGCCCGCACTGACGGGGGCTGTCCCTCCTCTAAACACACACCCAAGTACTTAGGGACACAGAGGGAGTGTCTCTAATTCATTCTGAGATCGATAATATGAAAAACTGACGTGCATTCACACAGTTAATTAAAAAAAAACATAGTATGGTAATGTATTTATAACCATGAGATATAACTTATACAAGCAATGAAAATGCATAGATAAGTGAGAAGGATGTATCTTTGTGTCATTGGAGAGAAAGGAAAGCAGAATGGTTTTTTAAAAAAGATACGCCATATGATCAGTTAAAAACTGGATAAAGAAGAATTTCTTATCTAGTCTTGCAAATTTTAATAAAGTTTAAAATAATGTTAAAATTCAAAGTGGCATAAAATAGTAAGCACCCAGTAAACATTTAACAAACGAAAAACTGAACTCCCATTGGACTACAACCTTTCTATTAAAAACGTCCAGTGCCTTGCCTGTAAATATGTGAGAACTACCTGGATAATTGAGCATAGCACCGTGGCCCAATACCCTTTCCAAGCTCTCCGTGTAGTCTCCTGTCTCATTTCTGAACAGGAACTACTCATCCCTGTCTCACTACTGAACCCTACTCATCAGGTGGGGCTCCCCATCAGAGAGTTATTCGTCTGGTAGGTCAACCTATTGAATACTAGTTGTCACCTGCTGTATACTCCCACAGCCTCTGGTAAAGCCATTTCTACCAGCAGCTCTCAGCACACACCACAGGCTCCAGTCACTGTAACTTGAAGTCCCCCAAACTTCCAACTAAGAAAAGCTTAGTGGGGTCTGGGGAGATAACTCGGTGGATAAGCGCTTGCCATGCAGGTGTGAGGGCTGGGGTTTGGATCTCCAGCAGTGGTCCACATGAAAGCCAGATGGGCATAGCAGCCCACTTGGAATCAGTGCTCAGGAGGTAGAGACACGGGCACACATGTGTATGCATACCTGCACATATATATGTCCACACACATGTGAACACAACACATATACACACGGCTTAGCGCCTTAGCACATGCTGGTCCTCCTGTTCACTTTCTGGAACTTATTATCTTTCAAGATGAAGAGCATGAGTGTTCATCTCTGGAAAGGCCTCTCTGATGTACACAGCTGGAGAGAACCTGGCCTGTGTGGACCATACCCAACAGATGGGCCTCTGTGTGCATGTCTGTCTTGTCACATGGTCAGATGATGACTTGGGGACTGGGATGTTCCTTTGTGCCTTTATCACGTGCTTTGCCTGGGTCCTAACACAACAAATGGTCTCATAGGGACTCAGTACTATCTAAACTTCTAGATTTGTCTCTGGGTTCTTCTTCATTATCCTCAAAATGTACAGAGGGAGCCGGGCGGTGGTGGCGCACGCCTTTAATCCCAGCACTCGGGAGGCAGAGCCAGGCGAATCTCTGTGAGTTCGAGGCCAGCCTGGTCTACCAAGTGAGTTCCAGGAAAGGCGCAAAGCTACACAGAGAAACCCTGTCTCGAAAAACCAAAAAAAAAAAAAAAAAAAAAAAATGTACAGAGGGATGAGGAAAAGGAGTTTGTCTCTTATTTTACACAAAAGGAAGGAGAAATAGGGAAGGTAGAAAACACATCAAGCTCAGAGGCTGAGGAGATCTGGCATCCACCTTGCGATCTAGTGTTCTTTCATGAAGGTGGATGGGACTGGAAGCAGGGAGATTGTCTTTCGGGGTTTGTTTATTCTATGCCAAATGCTAGGTTTCTAATAACCTCCCTGCTTCTCTCATCACCAATGTAATAAGACACATCCATTTTACAGGTCAGCAAACTGAGACTAGACATCAGGTCTTTCCTTCTGCCTGCAAAGCTTGTGTACTTTTCCTCTCACACCGCCAGTGTGTGCTGCACACCTCTGACTCCATTAGGATGAATGGCCTGGATGAAATATGCTGTCCCACAATGGCATCTCTTAAACCAGCAGGGCCCATGGGCCCACAATGCAGCTCACACTCTCAGACCACAACCCACACTTCACAGGGTTTCCAAACCAAGATATTTGGTTTGTAAGACTAGCCTTCCATTTCTCCAGTGCAAACTGAACATGGTACACAATTACTCAGCCAGACTGCTGACGCCTAGAGACGCTGCATCAGACCTGGCAGAATCCTGTCTGCCCAGAGACAACCTCAGGGGATCTGGGACACCCCAGAGCTTGGCACTGGGGGTACCTAGAGCTGGAGGAGAGGAGTTTGGACTGACTAGATCAGGGCACTTTGGTGGGAGCTACATTCCTAGAACAGAGATTGTTCCGAGGAAAAATAAAACCAGAGAAGCCCAATGTTGCCCACCCCATGATGTTGGCTGGGAGATCCTCACCTGGCCCATGAGGCCTTCCCTCACCATGTACCCCTGTGTCCCAGGGACTGACTATCCCCATCTGAGGCTGGGAAGGCTAGGGATGCTGCTCAGCCATGAAGCTGATGGTATTTACATCCTGTTACCAGAGACAAGCCCTTAGTCCTCTCCTAGTTAACCTGAAGGGGCAGTTTTTCCTGCTTTCAGCCTTCCAAAATGGGGAGAGTTGTCTGTTCTACTCAGTGGCCAGTAGCCATCCACTGCAGACTCCAGAATGGGAGACCTGACAAGGAGGTATGGCTGGCTCTGACCTGGGCTTATTTGACCTAGCTATGCTTTGGTTCCCCTGCGTCTAAAATGCAAGTTCCCATTTCAGAAGGTGTCCTAGAGGTTTCATGAAACAAAATATTCAAAGAGCCAAAAACAGAGAACTGACTGGCTTTTACTAGATATTAAGTGTGGGGAATTGTGAGTAGACTTCCCACTCACACATTCTGACATCCCACACCATGATCTCTTGCTGGTTGTAAGTCTGCTTACCAGGTCAAGTTTCAATGTCGGGAAGCCAACAGAGCATAACCAGGATGAATCCTCAGCAGAGATACAATCTCCTCTTTGAGGTCACATTTGTCCAGAAAAGAACAGATCCACTAGCAGTAGCAGGCCCAGGGTATTTCCTCTTTCTTCTTCTGTGGTCAAATGCTTCTCATATAGTTAGCCTTGAACATGAGCAATGGCCACCACCTTAGATGACTTAGCCCTCCTGGAGAAGCAGTCACCCACATGGGGCTTGAAAGGTCACCATCAGGCACTCTAACCACTGCCCTATGCAAGTGTAGCTCTGGTATGGGTTCTTTCCCAAACACAGCAACCTCTACACGTAAAACAATCTCTCAGAAAGAATTAGAGCTTTCACCAGCCTTGTGAGAACTTGAGCCCTGCCCTGGGTCTCTACCAAGTAACAAATGGCTTTCTGACTATCTGACAGACTTGAGACCCTGTTGTTAGAATCTTAAATGGTCTTTTAATTAAAAATAATAATAATTTTAAAAAACCCTGGTACCAGAGATTGGGGTAAAAGCTGAAAGATCAGAGAAGCAGAGCAAGCCACACCCACCACCTATTGCCTCACCAACTCCAGGAATCCTCTGACTGAAATCAGAGGGTCTTCACCCAAAAGGGTCTCAGCTGAACTCACGCTTTATATACCTTTCTCCACCCTGCCATCACTTCCTGGGATTAAAGGCGTGTGTGCTTCCCAGTACCGGGATTAAAGGTGTGTGCCACCACTGCCTGGCTCTGTTTCCAGTGTGGCCTTGAACTCACATAGATCCAGATGATCTCTGCCTCCCAAGAGTGACAGGATTAAGGGTGCATGCCACCACTATCTGGCCCCTATATCTAATCTAGTGGCTGTCTTTGTCCTCTAATCTCCAGGCAAGTTATTAGAGTATACAATATATCACTATAGGACCCCTTCTGGAGAAAGAGATGGGGCTGAACACCATCCTGTGGCCTCCAGACTGAGGGGAGGAGGCAAGATAACCTTCAGTGAGCCCTTGCACACTCTGAACTTCCACATTCTTCATTCCAACCTCTGTCTTCACAAGGCCTCAATCATGTGGAGGGAAGCAGGGCTCAGACCCAAGAGACACAGACCTCCCTGCAAAGCCCTGGACAAGGCAGGGTCACATGTGGAAGGGCAGTCATGGGGCCATGGCCAGGTTTAGGGCAAGGATCAAACCCCTTTGGGCACCCAGACACTAGGGCTTTTGAGACTCAGAGAGGCTGGCAGCTGAAGCCCTCAGAGCAGGGGTGCTGATCAATGCCCCAATTCATTCTAGACAATCCCCATTGTCTGAACCAGCACAGAGATAGCCATTCTCTCCTCCAGCCACTAGGAAGAAAAGCCCCAAGACAGGGTTACCAATCAGAGCTCGAGCACAGAAGTCACAATTGAGACATATGGATTAAAAGTAGATGAAATCTTTCCAAGTGGGATGTCTCAAAAAAAAAAAAAGAAAGAAAGAAAGAAAAGAAAAAAGTCCAAACAATGTGGCTTCAATCTTCAGAGACTAACAGAATTTTTGATTGGTGGTTATTCTTTATTATTATTATCATTATCATTATCATTTCCTTTATAAAGTATAAGTGAATTTACAATTAAAGAAATGTAGTCTATAAGTTGTTAAAGTGGAAATCAAAACTCAAGCGATGACTCTTATTAACTTAGTAGGATGGAGCAGTGAGAAGTACTGGGAGTTTCCTAGAAGCCAGAGTGAAAAGGGAAACATGAAAGGGAAAATAGTTCCTTCTCTCTGCAGCAAACCTGCTAATAGCCACACCCAGCCTTTATTTATCCATCTCTAAGGGTTGGATCTGTTTGGACCAAAGGAAAGGTAGCCCCTAGTGGACCACTCTGGAAATGACTAAGCCTGGACCATTTCCCATTTCAACAGACTGAAAGGGCAGCCTTCAGGCCAAATCACAAACACGAAATCTTCCCTAACTTCGAAACCAAAGAAGCACATTGAATTTGGACAACATCACAGAACCCTATGGAGAAGAGAATGGCCAGGGCAGAAGGGCTCTAGAAGTTATAATGAAATAATAACCATAAATGTAAGTACCAGTCCCGGCATTTGGGGGTGCTCAGTGTTCCAAGCACTGTTATTGGTGCTCCCAATGGTCTCCACATAACTGCTGAAGGAGAGAGAGGGGTGTTGAAAGGCTGTCTCCCCAGCAGCTGCAGGCAGGATGACTAAAACCCAAGCACAGAAGGAATGGGTCCAGTCCCGTTCACCACACCCTCCCCAGCCCAGTCCCACAGTCCCACTGCACTCCTGCAGCAGGATGAACCGAAGTCATGAACTTGAGTCTGGGGCAAGCTGCAGATGCTGAGAGTCACTCACCTCCTCATTGAGTCCATATCACTAAGACAGGACTTCTTCCTCTAAATGAGCAACTGCTGTGTTTCCCACCTAGACCTGAAGGCCAAAGGGTGCTCTGTGGCTAGGCTCCATGGATGAGATACCCAAAGGCATCATATCACCTCCTGCCTTAATCCCCAGCCAAAGCCCTCAGTGGAAAGTATTCCCCTACTGAGGTGATGTTCCTGAACCCATTTTTGTCAGAGATGCCCAATGAAGGGTACAGGAAGTAAAAGGGGGGGCTAAAGGCAGATGCCAGGGTCAATTCAAGGCTGTGTGGTTTTGCATATGCATTTACAACATGGATGCATGCTGCACACATGCCATTTGCCATGGGTGTAGTCTGTGGACTGTGGCTGCACTGTTAGTGTACATGAGTGAGTGTCCCCTGTCCCCTGACCCCACACCCCAGCCTCTTCTCCTGGTTGTGAAAGTGGCCCCGTGGAGGAAGGTTCATCGAAATCTGTTCACTCTTACATTGGATGAGAGCTTTAAGCTTCGATGTGGCCCAAAGCCCTGAGAAACCAAAGCTGCCTGACCTACAAGCAAGACACCCCAGTTGAGGACGACAGCTGGGGACAAATCAGGTCACCCTAGAAAGTGTGAGCTCAGGTGTCTATTGCTCCTTATCCACCTTCTGAGCTGTCTCTCACCCTAATTCATCATCCACACTGGCAGGTTCCCTCCCTCTAGACAACAGGTTCCTGGCCCCCACACAGAGGCACTTCACTTCCACTGGCACAGCTTGGCCCACCTGTGTGCCACAGACACAGCTGCCACCTTTGAGCATGCTCCCGGCCCAACACACACACACACACACACACACACACACACACACACACACACACACACACACGAGCACATGCTAGAAAATTCCTGTGCTAGACACACTCCCTTCCACTGACACCCGCTCCTGCTCACAAACTCTCACACTGGCACAATCACACCTGCTATCCTAGAGGTCATAATTATGCCGGCAGCTCCAGTCCAGGCCCAGCTCCTGAATCCAGCCATAGAGCTAGCCATCCCCTCTGCTTACTTACTCTGAGCTTACAAGGCAGAAAGCGGGTGTGTGCAGAGGCCAGCGATGGGTGACAGCTCACAGCAGCTGGAACTCCAGAGGCCAGGCGCAAAGTGGCCGCTGGGGCCGGCGGCGCTGCCGGAGGCTGCCTACTGCCCCCACCCCCCAATCCCAGGCTCTTCCCCAGCAGTGCACACCCAGCTAAACGTTTGTCCTGCGCCAAGCACCGTGGCCTAAGAGGCTCTGCCGGGGAGCGAGGGCTATTTCGGAGCCCCTGGCCACAGTGGAGACCGCGTGCTGTCATCTGTGGGAGCTCTGGAATGGGGACGTGGTCGGGTCTAATTAGAGACCCGACTCACCCCTGGGCTGGGCCATCACCCGGAGCCACCAGAGCCGGCCAGGCGAGGGCGCCCACATGTGTCCCGCAAGCCAACATCTGGAGAGGGGAAGGGACTGTGCTGCCACGATCAGTTTCCTGGAGCTGAAAGAAAACAGGGAGAGATTTGGGCGCAATTCACATCCCTGAGGAGGGCACAGCCTCACTGAGCCGCCCCAAATGCCAGGAATGCAATAGGGTTTGTCCACTGCAGGTGCTTCCCTTTGCAAACTCAATTGCCCACTTAAGTCACTCTCCACATCACAGACCTGCCAAAAATGACAGGGGGTGTTGATGAGGCGCCTCCCCACCTCACCCTCACCCCTGGGCTCCATGTCAGATGGCTAAGTCCACAGAAGTCTGGTCCAGGACCAAAAGCTCTGGAATGCTACATTTTTAGACTGAAAGGAAGCTTCTAGTTCATTCCATCCAATGGCTTCCACCCTGCTATGAATCCCCGGAGCCTGAAGAGCCTCTACCTTCCTAGAGTGCCAAGAAAAAACAGTTCTCCACCACCTGGGGCCTGATGAGGGGTTTGTGGGTTTGTTCACATTGTATGTTCAGGGAGAGCAAGCTCAGCGTCATCTCCATGGCACAATGTCATGAGTCTCTTCCTTGATGCTAAACACTCCTGTTCTTTGCTCCAGGTTCTGGCTGGCTTGGCTGATGCCTGGCCTTGGGCATACCACCGCTTTGACATCAAATCACTCACCTTGGCTCCCTGGGGGCTCAGGGCTCTGCAGGTGGCCCAGTCATTCCCCCAGGAGCCAATTTCAATTCCAGTTTGCTTCCACCCAGACAGCAGAACTTTGCCCCCAGCTGTGTGAGAGGACTTCAGTACCTTATCCTTAGGTCTGTTTCCTTCCCTGGAACAGGGCCTGGGCCTCTAGGGGACATCGGCTAGGTGCTAACACTACACCACACTTTCCTCAAGTAGGCAGTTTGCAGACCCGTATCTCCATGTGCCACTGGTAGGTAAAAGGGCATGCAGATAACCTGGACTCTGTCTCCCTCTACTACTTTCTGGCTGTACCTTGGTCATGTCAACCAACTGCTCTGAGCTTTAGTTTCCCCAAATATATAATGGACTCGTCACCAGGTATGCCTGCTTATAGACTTTAAAAGTCTCAAAGCTCAGGGATGTGCCATGACCAGGAAGGCAAAGATGGTTTGTAGCATGTCAGAAGTGAGGCTTAGGTCTTAATCAGCACCGTTAGCAAGAGGCCTCAGAGGGCTTTTATTCTAAGTCCAATCTTGTACTTATATTTGAAGTAAGAAGAATCATTTAGTTTGCTACATGTGCTCTTTAGTCGCTTGTCGTTAAAGGTTTCAACCCAACCAATATACACACACACACACACACACATACAAATAATCACATACACAGACACATACACACATAGACACACAACACACATAACACATAAACACATACATACACATACACAAATACATACATATGTACACACAGACACCTATGCACATATACACCCATAAATACACACAGACAAAAGCATACATACACACATACAAAGACAGAGACACCCAAACACACATATATGCACACAAACATATACCCATATACACACATACATATGTATAACATACATACACATGTGTACATGTACACAGGAACATACAAATACACACAGACATATACATAGCACACATACACATGTGTACACATACGCTGACACACACGCATGCTCATATATATGCACACATATGTATGCACACAAATGCATACACATAACCTTCCCAGATACCTACAACACAGCACAGCCTCCTGGACTCCTGGGCTCCCCATAAGCCCCAGTTGCCTGGACCCTCTCTGGTGGATTCGCCATCCCCTGGGGGCCGCCTCATGGCCACAGTCAGGGCTGTAGTGATTCAGGTGTCCTTACAGAGGCCCCTGCGAGCAGCTCCATTCTCTCCCCTCATCCTCCTGGGCCATGGTTGATGAGACCTTCAAGGCTAATCAGGACTAAGGCTGCCCCAGGAGCTCGGAGTTAAAGTATCCTCCCTTGTGCCCCCTCCCTCTGCCTGCTTGGCTTCCCAAGCACTGCCCTGCTTAATTCTTAATGGAAATTCCATCCCCTTTGCAGGTTCTAGCTGGCTCAGGGAGCCCAGGCATGAGCCAAACCCCACCCAGAGAGAAGGGGGCCTGCCTGGCCATATTCGCGCACACAGATATGCACAGGCAGTCTTCCCCAGACACAGCCATACACTGAAGGAGAGTAGAATCCCAGTACCAAGTCGGACACAGTCACACAAGGTACTCACAGCTTTTGTTTCTCTAAGCCTCCTACCAGCACTAAGTTTGGTATCATCCCCATTTTATACACAAAGAAACTGAGGCAGGGGAATCAAGTAGCTCAGTGAAGCGTCTGGTAATCAGCCCAACACATGAACACCAGGAACTGTGCAAAGAGGCACATGCTCATCGCTCATACATTTTGCAACTGTAGTAATTTTTTGCAGATGTTATTCCCATTACACAGACAGGGAAGACTGGAGGCCAGGTGGCTCAAATCATCTGTCTGGCCTCACAGCTGGTTATATAAAGGGAGCCCTCAGAGAATCTGAGTGAGTAATGCCCACAGGCTGCTCAAAGGGCTCCCAACCCCACAGCATGAGTTCTGCCCTCCAGACCCAGATGAGGCTGGAGGGAGCCCATGGGAGCTCATAGCATGGCCATGGAGTGTTGACATCATTGCAAACAGAGCCACACTTCCAATAGATGGTAGAGAGGAGGGAGGGTTCAGCAATGAGAAAGGGTGACCAGCAAGGTCCTACACCTGAGTCACTGAGAGGAGACAAGTACAGAAGGCAAGATCAGTGGAGTTCAACAGCTCAGAAACTCAGACACTGCTGGTGTCTGCTACACTAGCAGCATCTATACTCTGGGCAAGAGATGGGCATTCTCCCGAGCACCCCTAAAAGAGCATGCCCAGGAGGGCCTGAGGATGACTTTGCATGGCAGCCTGGAGAAAGGGGTTTGTAACCCTCAATGCATTTGTTAGTTACTCCAACCAGATATCGAAAGAAGCATCCCAAGGGACAGGGGGTCATTTAGGCTCACAGTATGAAGGGATGCAGTTTATTGTGGAGCAGAAGGCACAGTAGAGGACTCTGTTCATCATGGCAGGAGCTTGCAGCATGGAAGAAGCTGGTCCATGGTGGCAGCAGTGGGCAGTTGGTATTCCTCATCCCCTCACATCTTGATAGGAAAGAAAGCAGACAGGAAGTGGGACCAGACTGTAACACCTCAAGGGCCACCCCTGGTAACCTACTTCTTCCAGTGAGGCTGTACCCCCTAAAAGCTCCACCATCTTCCAGAACAGGGATACCAGCTGGGGGCCAAGTATTCAAACACATGAGGCTAGGAGGAACCTCTCACATTCAAAACACAAGGCCCCCACAATCAGATCAGGACTTGCAATAATACAGACAGTGGTTGGGTTGTCGGAAGGGGAGACTCAGCCCAATCATTTACATTTCTAAGGAATTCATTTGGAGACTGCACTTAAGAACCACTGCCCTCTACAGAAATAAGAGAAAGTCAGGGATCAGTTCAGCTCAATTCCAAATTTCCAACTCCCAAGTAAAGAATCCATGGTCTTGAGGACAGTTAGTCCTTTCCCTTATCCAACCACCTTGCCAGCTTCTGTGTCAGGCCTGCTGACTGCTGGTTGACTTTCCTGGACTCCCCAGTGGCCTCTGTGTTTCAGCATACCCCATGATAAAAGTAGTGTTTTCTCCCCTGCCTTCCGTCAGCGCAGAGGTTGTCAAGGTGAGGCACCCCATAGCAATAGCTCCCGACCAGACAGGCTCTCAGGACTGGGGAGAACGAGAAGGTTATGGTGGCGGTTCAGCCCACAGGGAGAAGAGATGGACCAGGATGCTGTTACTCTGTTGTAATCTCCTGCTCAGCATCCAGGAGGGATGGAGGGATAGGTACTCACAGAGGACAGGATAAGTGCATATGGACAGAGTTCCAGACAGGCTAGAATGGACACACTGATACCATGGAAATCTGGTCCCTTCTTGGAGTCCCTAATCTCATTAATAAAAAGAATTTAAGAATGAATTCAACAGAAGTTTGGAACAATTTTTTTATGGTTTAAAAGAAAGAAGAAAAACAAACAAAAATACATGACAGACAATCTGTAAATCTTATCAGCTTCTCAGAGAATACTGGATGAGAGAAGGAAAGGAGCCATGCTATGTGAGTTCCCAGCATGGAAGTCTGCCACACAGCATCAGGCAGTGGGGAAAGGAGCTTTAGAGAAAGAGCGAGGAAACCCAGAGTATGAGAAAAGGCAGCCTTAGGTTCTGGCCAGCTTCCAAAAGAAAGAAACAGAAAAAATTAAAAGTTTATTCAGAAAGGTGGGCAGAGCAGCCAAACCTCAAGGCTGTGTTGTAGAGACTGTGTTGGGAGACAGGAATTCTGGGAAGGAAAAAAATATACTATCTCATTAAAGGAATAATTATTTCTCCTATCTCTTCCGCATAGCCTGAGGTGAAACCACCTTCCTGAGTCATTAACCCTCTCAAATGAGAATGTTAGGTCTCCACCCAGGCCCAGGATTCTATTCTCTTGGGCAGAAGGTTTTTTTGGTTTTTGGATTTTGGGGTTTTTTTTACTGGGCCTTTAATGCTGTTCTAGCAGCAGCTCTGAATCCCTAGATCAACAGCCAATCAATCTCTCCAGCTCTGCACTTCTTCAAGAGGGAATAGTTGCCCAACTTCCATCACCAGTGTGAGAACCTGTCATTTAATCAGAATGGAGAAATGAGAAGATCCTCTGAAGTCTCCAGCCTGGGTGTTAGAATTCTAAAACCTAGTGAATGGCAAAAGAAATAAAAAGAAAAGGACCTGACTGCTCTTAGGTGTGGTGGAGGAGAAAGTTTATTGTAGATAAAAGAGAGAGCATAGCCAGAGGCAAGGACAGCTGGGAGTGTCCAGAGTTTATATGACCCTGACTGAGTTGGGCCATGTAGGAGGGGGTGGGGGAAGAGAGGAGAGAGGGGAACCAAGTGCAGCAGCTAAGAGAGCAATAATATGAAAGGGACAGGTAACCAAGATGTCTGGATTATATAGGGAAGAGCAGCCCAGTCCCCTGGACTGGCGAGTTTGGGGTAGGAGGTAGAGTATGCAAGCCAGGACCCTGTAACAGGTAGAGACTGAGGGATGCTGGGAAAACCTGACGGCCAGGTCTGCTTTGATATGTTAAATAGGTACCTCAGCCATTTATCCTGGGTTTTGAGACTTAACACCTAAGTCTCCTCAGAAGTTCAGAGTCAGCATAGGGATGGTGACCTGGAGTCCATATATACACCTCTTTACAATGAGAAAGACACTAACTTTCTAAGAGGCAGAGATCTGAGTCCAAAGAGAATCTGCTTAGATTTCCAGGTTTTTGTACCTCAAAATAAGGAATTGGACCAGGGTTACATGGATAGTGATGGAAAGAGACAATTTGTGGGGAAAACGAAGGAACGAAGGAAGGAGGGAGGAAGGGAAGGAGGGAGGAGGAAAGAAAGGAGGGAGGGAGGGAGGGAAGAAGGAAGGAAGGAAGGAAGGAAGGAAGGAAGGAAGGAAGGAAGGAAGGAAGGAAGGAAGGAAGGAAGGAAGGGCTCCTGAGAGGGCCTCAGAGCTAGAAGAGGAGCTCTGAGAGGCTTGGTGAGCCTTTAAATGGTCATTTACATACTGCCTGCTTTCTCTTGGAAATCTCCTCTCCTAGACTATTTTGTTATAGGTGGTCCTAGTGCTGATGGGTTTTCAATCTTCTCTCTCTCTCTCTCTCTCTCTCTCTCTCTCTCTCTCTCTCTCTCTCTCTCTCTCCTTTCTCTCTCTTCTCTGTCTTCTCTCTCTCTCCCTCCCTCCCTCTCTCCCTCTCTGCCCCCATCCTTCCCTTCCCCTCCACAAGCCTTAACCTCCTGCCAGGATTTCACATTCTTAGCTTGAACTTGGCCATGGTAGGAGTATTTATTTACACCACAGACCTGGACAAATACTGTTTAGTCTCACTCTGTTTGGTTGTGCTTTGGAAAGCCTGTTATTAACCACTCACTGGCTCCACGTGGGGCATGCAGGTCTTGGTTTTCAAGCACCCCATATGATTCTGATTCGGGCTAACTCTGAGAGCCAAGCATCTACAAAGATATTCTATCTCAAACCCTCCATTTGACAGATAGGGAAACTGAGGCTTGATGAGAGGAAATGTCTCAGCCAAGGTCACTGTGGCAGGCCGTTTGTGTGATCAGGGCAGTAGGGCTGACGGTGGCTCCTGAGTGATTCCATAGCTCTGGAGTGAGGCCTGAGAACTTCCCTGTCCGATGGAGTGCAGGCCACTCTGAAAACCACCATTGCAGAGTTGCATATTTGAGTGATCACTCACCATTTGGCATCGTTCTAATGTCAGGGCATAGTGGAGAGAAAATGGAAATGGCAGGTATTCTGTCTGGGTTCTTCTTTTCACTAACTGACTCTGTCTGCAGTTCAGAGGGTGAGGGTTAAAGTGATGCTTTAACAAGCCTTCCAGATAATCTTTGAGTGACACTTCTGTAGCAGGAGAGGCTGTAGCTTCTGCCTCATAAATAATGGCTCAGAGACAGTTCAGGTCAGAGAAGAAAGCCCCACAGGGTGCAAGGCCAGCACATATAGCTAATAACCCTCCTTCCTACCCAACTTATTTAACACTGTGTCGGTAAGGATTATGTCCTTAATTATGTCACCAGCTTGCAACGGCATCCCAGCCTAAAAAGCGGGCATGCCCTCTGTGCCCTCTCTTTCTGCACTCTCTCCTTCTGTTTTCTCCCCCTTCTCTCTCTCTCTCTCTCTCTCTCTCTCTCTCTCTCTCTCTCTCTCTCTCTCTCTCCCTCTCTCTCCCAATAAAGCTCTTGAAAGGTCATGGTTCGTGATTTTTCCGTCACCTATACGTCCAGCACTCTCCTTCAGCACTGTCCTCCATTGGCATGACCGCCACGGGCCAGCCACGAGTGCCGCCGCTTAACCAACAGTGTCCTCATGGCCATAGGCTAAGCAGTGGCCATGAGTCCTAAGCTCTAAAAGGATTCATTCCTCAGACATTTAAGGGCAACACCTTTCTGGAAACAGCAAGACCACCACAGCAGACACAAGCAGAGGAGATGCTACGTCTGACTGGCTTCATGCTTAATGAGGGGCCACTGGGTGGACCTTCCCTGACCCTTTTGCTCGTTCTGTTTGGTCTGGGGACAGTTTTAGGTGTCCTGATTCTAGAAGTTAATTTGGTCTCACCAACACTGAGTCCAGCATTTCCTCTGTTTCTCATGTTCCCCAGGTCCAGGGGAAAGGGTAACTGAAGTAATGAGGTCTGCTCACATCACATCCACAGTCAGGAGTAGAGAAAGGGGGCTGGAAAAATGGCTCAGAAGCTGAGTGCTTGCTATTCTTACAGAGGACCAGAGTTCAGTTCCCAGCACTGAGATTGAGTGGCTCACACTGCTTTACTCCAATTCCCAAAAACCCAACAGCCTTCTGATCTCTGCAGAGCCGCCCCCCCCCCCCCACACACACACACACACACACACACACACACACACACACACACACGCACACACACACACACAATAAAGTCAATCATTAAAAAGAGCAAATGAAGGACTGAATGCATACATGCTTAGTACTCAGCTAACTCTCTATTCTTACACAGTCTAGAACCCCAGATCAGGAAATAGCTACTCACTCCAGGCAATGAAAGCAACACCCCTTAAGACATCAACTCAACATAGACTATCTCTCAGTGAGACTCTCTTCGCAGGGGATTCTAGGTTGTGTCCAGTGGACACAATTAAAGCTGATTATTCCAGTCCCCATTAGCTGAACTCAGCCAGAAGCAATGAAGTCCAGATAATGCGGTTCCATGACAAATTCCTCAGACACAGATCAGAGCAGGAAGCTGTGGAGAGGGCATACAGTACAAATGAGAAATAGCCAGAATCCAGAAAAAAGCAAGACTTTCAACCTCTCTAAATCTCCACATTCTCCATTCCACTGGAATCCCTCAACAAAAGCACAGAACCTTCCAGAAAGCTTCTAAAATTGCCATGATGGTCTTGAGAGGCCCAGATTTATAGCTTGTGGATAAGGGCCTGTTCAAGAGGGACCCAGGAACTTCAGTTACACTATCCTATACATCAACAGCTGCAACAGAAGTGTCCAGAAAGGTTTTGCTAAGACATGAAAAGTCTATCTGAATAATTCAAAAAGCCTTCATGCCAACCCTATGATCCATTATTAAAAATGGATGGATGGGGTTGGGGATTTAGCTCAGTGGTAGAGTGCTTGCCTAGCAAGCCCAAGGCCCTGGGTTCGATCCTCAGCTTAAAAAAAAAAAAAAAGAATGGATGGATGGATGGATGACTATCCAGAAAGGATCTCTCTCACAGAAAAGATTTTCTTTCCTACAAATCCCAGGGCTTTGTAGGAAAGAAGAAAAAAATTAAATTCCATGAAATTAGCACTACCCATAGTTTGAAAGGTCTGCCCTCCAGAACTTACTCATGTCTAATCCCCACAAGAATGTGAAGGGGGCTTTGGGAGGAGCCTCAGTGTTTACTATTCAGATCCCCAGAACTTCTGTAAAGCCAGGTGAGGTAGCCTGCTCTCTAATCCTATAGTGGGGTGGAAGATGGACTCTTAAGAAGCTCAGGGACCAGCTAGCCTGGAGCACACAGTGGCAAACAACTACAGAGCCAATAGCTCAAACAAGGTGGAAGCAAGGATCAGCACCTGAGGTTGTTCTCTTCCATGGTACATATGTGTCTACACCCACACATACAAACACATACATACACACATGGGCACACGTCATAAACTCACAGACATACGAGTTTCAATCTAGAACACTAAGACCATCCAAGGGTAAGAACATTCCCAAACAACTTGCTGCTTTGGAACATGGTAACTTCACTACCTGAATGAAACGCAGCTTATCAGGTGTTAAGTAATGAAGGCCTGGCATTATGTGCATCATTTAGGATGCAACTGTGATTAGGGCAAAGTTGAACCTTGGGATGCTCATAGATCAGTGGTAGAGAAAGATCTGGTGCTCAGACAGTTAGGAGCACAGAAGATTTGCTGTGTCAACCACTGAAAGAAGGGCACATATGCAGATGACTCTAGGTGCAGGGATATAGGGAAAATCTGTGAGGACTCTGCTCTGATGGGTGCCAGTGAACTAGAAAGCAATAATATGGGTGATGGAAGAGGTCAGGGATGAAGAGACAGCAGGAGACAGAGTAAATGGGAAAGTGAATGACTACAGACATGTAATATGACAATATGATTTCCAAGCAGCACTAAAGGCCTAATTAAGGCTCTTGGACTCTGGAGTTTTAAAATGAGATAATCAATATGACTATGTGTTTATCTTCAGTCTTGAAGGTTCTTAGTCCATATGCTAAAACCTTCTCTAGCACAGTCTGAAGGTAGACACCACCAGTGATGGGTTGATTATCACTTTCTGAGACCCCATACTACTGTAAGTAGACACGACTGTAACAAAGTGCAGTCCTTGTTGAGCTGGCTTTGCTCTGTAGTCCCTCCTGCCTACATGTGGACCGGAGGGCTTATTGCTGGTGGCTGTTTTCTGTGTTGTTCCATCTTTTTCTAAATCTGGTCCTACAGAAATTTGTTCAAAATGTGACCACATATCCAAATGGTGAGGCTAGAGCATGCAGGAACAGCTCCACTACACAAGGAGGAATATAAAATGGTGTGTTACCTGTAAGCCTTTTGACTACGCAATCCCACTACCAGAAAAGACAAAACATGGTATCACGTTAGATATAAATTAAGAGGATCCTAGATTGTAGCCAATTGCATTCTCTAAAGGAATAAATATGAATGCTTTGGACGAATTTTGTTCCACATATGATTATTATAGCACTTTTACGAATGTCTGGAAACAATTTCCACATGTAAAAGTGACTGATTAACTAAATGCTGGCACATTTATTTAATAGAATGTGAAATAGAAATTTTTAAAAATGGACCAGTAGAAGAACACAATGGAACAGAGAAAAATGTACCCTGGGGAGGAGAGTATCTTAGGTTCTTCTATTGCTGGATAGACTACTCCAACAAAAGCAACCAAGCGAGAAAGGGCTTGTTCTGGCTCACGATTTAAGGCATGATGAATTATGATGGGGAGGTGAGGGCAGCAGGAGGTTGCAGCAGCTGGTTGCTTCATATCCACAGTCAGGAGACAGAAGTGATGCATGTCTCTGCTGCTCTGCCTGCTTCCTCCCCTTACACAGTCCAGGATCCTAGGCAGGGAATGGCACCACCCACAGTGAGCAGGTCTTTCCGGCATCTATGAGGGTAATTGAGTTAATCCCCACAGGCATTCCCAGAGTCCCATTTCCCAGGTGACTCCAGATTCTGTCAAGTTGACAATTAACACCAACCATCACAGGCAGATTTCAAAGAAGCAACTTTGATCTGATGATCTATTTTATTTATTTATTTATTTTTTATTTTATTTATTTATTTATTTATTTGTTTGTTTGTTTGTTTGTTTATTCTTTGGTTTTTTCGAGACAGGGTTTCTCTGTATAGCTTTGCGCCTTTCCTGGATCTCGCTCTGTAGACCAGGCTGGCCTCGAACTTTCAGAGATCCACCTGCCTCTGCCTCCCAAGTGCTGGAATTAAAGGCATGTATCACCACCACCCGGCCTGATCTATTTTATAAATATGTACATAAGATTTAAAAAAAAAAAACTTCCTTCACATCCTTAAATGCTGCAAGGAATGGTTCTTTACATTTTTCTTTATTTTATTGATAACTAACAGGTAATAATTGTACTAATTCATGTTGTTTAGCAAAACAATCCGATATCTTGATACATTTATGCATGTGTAATGTCAAATCATGGTAACTCATACATCCAGCACCTTGAGTGTTTGTTTCTTTATGGCACGGCATTCATACACACAGAGTGACAGTGCCAGCCGTGCCCACTGTGAAACGGCAGCAGAAGTCATCCCTCTGTGTGACGGTAACCTCACACCCTCGACCAGCTTCCCTGTCTCCCTCTGTGATAGCCATCGCTCTGCTCTTAACTTCACGAGATCAGCCTTTCGAAGACCCCACGTGTGACTGGAGGCATGTGGTGCTTGTCTTTCCATGTGTGTCTAACTTCATTTTATATCACGTCTTCTAGATTGATCCATGTTGTCACAAATAACAGGATTTCATGCTTTTGTGGCTGGATAGTATCTCCTCGTCTATGCACCTCTTTATCTTCTCGTGCTGATGGACACTTAGGCTGGTTCCAGAGCTTTGCTAGAGGAGCAGTACTGCAGTACACAGAGGCGCAAATCCAACACACTGACTTCATTTCCTTTGGATATGCACCCAGGAGTTGGGTTACTGGGACATAGCGTACTTATATTTTTAAGGAACCTCTGCACTTTTCTGTAATGGTTTTACCAATTTACATCTTTCCCAACAGTTACACAAAACTGTTAATGGTTGCTTTCTGTAGGTGGTGTGATAACTAAACAACAGATGGGTTTTCTTTCTTCTAATTTTTCCATTTTGCATATCAAATATGTATAGCTTTATCACTAGAAAACCAAATCCATTTTACTAAAAAGCAAACCTTACTAGCACTTCAATGCTCAATCAAGACTAACTCTTCCACAATCACTCCCCAACTCCAATCAGGAGGTCACTAAGTCTCCTCTGAGTTCAGACAGCAGCCAGACATAATAAGCCTTAGTGAGACACCCTCAGGAAAATGAGCAGTCCTGTCAAAATGTAGGGACTGCATCCATTTCCCTGAGGCACCCCACATCTGTGTCCCTCCACTTCTGCCCCAGCCTTTGTCCTTTGGGGAAATCAAGACTGCAACCTAGTGGTCTCACTGCCACTGCCACTAACCTCTTTTTCACTTATCCCCAGCTTCTCAGGCAAAGCCTCGCAGAGAAGAGTAACCACCCAGCTTCCCTCTTCCCTAAAGATTCCCATTTGCCATCAGAATCCTGAGCCCCTTTGGGAGAAAACTGCCTCTGGGAGGGGACACAGTTACTTCAAACTTACAGGAGTAGGAAGATTTAGAGATGAATCTGGGAGACTTGTTTTCCACCCTCCAGGGAAGAGAGCATCTTGGTAAAGCAAAGCAAGCTGAAGCGATGCTTGATGCGCCCCCTGGTGGAAAAGAAGCTGTAAATGAGGATGAAGGCTATTTTAAGATGCCACCAATCCCCAAAGCTTTCATTTTTAAAAGTCCTCTCCGTGTCTTTTAAAATTCCACCTATATCTCACATTAAATATAGTTTCTATACAACGACATAATAGTTTGAGTAAAGTAAATCCATGAATGTGTAAACATTCACATAACTCTTTTACCATTCTTATTATTTGAAGCCAATAAAACATGCTTGGTAAATGCAAACATTTTCATGAGTCTCTGAAAAAAACTTAGACACTTGGTTCAGAGTGTCAATATCGGAGGAAAGAGAAGTTCACACATCTGCCTTGTCGTGAGGTTTGCACCCTTCCTTAACCTGGGTGACAAAGAGACATCAGGAGTGGGGACCAGCAAGGTGACCACAGACTGGTTTGGGGAAGGCCCACAGCAATGGAGCCGTGCTCTGGGCAAAGCCATACTGGTTCCTGGGAAGGCATGAAGCATGCTTCTCCAAATCCCTGCCAGTTTTTATACCCAGCTCACATAGAACATAGCCCCTCCTCCAGACAGCAGAGACCATGGGAGGACAGGGAACAGCTTCTACCTTGAAGGATTAGCCAGCCTGATAAGAAATACTGCATCCAACACAAAAGAAAACTAAGATAACCCATGAAGGACTGGGTGATCCAACTCCTGGATGTGGCTCAAATTACGAGAAATCAGAGAAGAGAGCCTTTTCTTTTTCTAGCCTCTTAAATACTTTAATGCATATTTCAATAAACTAAAAAAAAGGAGTTGAATATTTTCCTTGTAAAGAAATGGTCAGCACTTGAGGAGACAGTTATGTTTAACTAGATTGAAACATTATACAATATATTGATGTATTAAACATCTCAAGGTGTTCTGCTAGTCTGTACAATTTTGTGTTTTGTATATTCGTTTATAAAGAAAGTTAACTTAAATTAAAAATTAATGAGGAGCACATATTCCAAATGTTCATCTTTTCCTCTGCTCTGGTTCTTAGAGGGAGAACTCATTAGATCTTTTTGTATTTTTTTTTGTTCTGATCTCAATGACTCCTATTCAAACTCTAATAATGCTCACACCCAAGAACTCAGCGTAGCTCTTTCAGAGCCATGGGTTACTTCAGTCCCCTGGAAGTCCCTCAATTTTATATAAATCCAGAGATACCATCCTGCTGAGGATGAAGCTGATACAGTGGACATTAAACTTTTTTTCCCACTAGCACTCTAATAGGAATTTGGAAAGCTCCTGGTGTGTAGCCCTCATAGAAGAGAAAGTCTGCTGCTCACAGTGGAAGCTGGAAGAGGACATTATCCTGGCTAACCCAGCACACTGGAAATGAGCACAAGCTGTGGTCTTCACTCTTCCCCAGGACTCTGCATCTTGAGTAAATAGCATGAGTTTTTATATGGTGACATCAGTATACATACCTCCTCTTCTAAGTAATTTTTAAAGCAACTTTCCAAGTTCTAAGAAAAATATTACTGAAATATTAGTTGGATTTAGTTGCAGGATAGTCAACATCTTTAAACTACTGAAGCTTTCCATCCATGTGTTTGTTTCTTCTCTTATTTAGTTTTTGTTATTGTTGTTGTTTTGTTTTGTTTTCTTTTGCTTTGTTTTTTGAGACAAGGTCTCACTATGCATACCTGGCTGTCCTGGAACTCATTACATAGACCAAGCTGGCCCCAAACTCACAGAGATCTGACCATCTCTGCCTCCTGAGTGCTGGGCTTAAAAGCATGCACCACCACACCTGGCAATTTAGCTAGTTTTGCCTCTGAGTAAAATACAATGTTTTTAACAAAATTTCAGTCATTCAATTTTACCAATAAAGACTCAGGAGCCAAATGCTGGGGTCAAAGCCTGCTATCTCAGAGAGGCAGTGAAAGCACCCAGCTGACCTTCCTCCTCCTTTGCTCTCTCAAACAAACCTCCTCAAATGTAATGTCCCTCCCTTCTACTTCCTATGTGTCTCTATCTGTCCTCCTGACTCCCTCTTACTCTCTTTGGTTTTTCCTATGTTCACTTCCTGTCAACTGGTTGCTTGCTCTGCCTCTTGACCTATGGTTGACTTTATTTAATCCTGTTTACAATAATCAAGCAGAAAGCTCTTGGATTAGTGGTGTGTGCTAGGGCTGAGTCACACCACAACTAGAAACATGTTTTTCCAGTAAATAATGCCATCTTGGGGTTCATAGTGTCATCAAATATCCTGCAACAATATAATAATCTTATCAGCATGGATAACACACATGCCTTGTTTGATTTACTCTTAGACTTTACATTTTATGTTTATATGCTCATGTGGTTGGCACTTGTTCGATTCTATACTATGTTTTTAAATACATTGACACACACCAGTCAATATGAGTACATTGATCCCAGAGCCAGTCATTTTTTTAAAAATACTCCTATTAATTCCAATGTTCTACTTACACATTCTTTAGAGAGCGTGTACATATAGAAGCATTTGCCCAGCTTTAAGCCTTCTTTTCCCTGGCTTTGCTGACTTGGCAGGTCCTCTGGTAACAAGACTGCTAGCAGAGCAGTGCTCACTGCAGATAAGCAAGGCTGCAGCCATCAGGTGAGGCAGGAGCAGAGCTCAGAGGTAATCACGGCTGAAAATTAGCCCGGGCGAGAAGCCCTTCCAATCAGTAACAAATCTCCCCCTCAAAAACAGGGGAAGGGAGAGCTGAACTCAAAAAAGCAGAAAGAAGGGCTGGGCGGTAGTGGCGCATGCCTTTAATCCCAGCACTAGGGAGGCAGAGGCAGGTGGATCTCTGTGAGTTCAAGGCCAGCTTGGGCTACAGAGTGAGTTCTAGGAAAGGCACAAAGCTACACAGAGAAACCCTGTCTCAATAATCACCCCCCCCAAAAAAATTATAATAATAATAATAATAAAATAAAAAAGAAGGAATGCACTATTGAATGGAAATCAATAAAATAGAGTAGGAAGAACAGAAAAATTAGTGAAGCCAAAGTCAATAAAAGTGAACAACATTTAGTTAGACTGACCAAGAAAAAATATGCAAATTACTTAAATCTTAATTAAAAGAAGGAACAATACAAAAATAAAAATATATCACATGGGGAATGCTACCAAATTAGAAACCCTCTATATAAGGGGAAACTTCTAGAAAAAATCCAAACTACTGAAATCAACTGACAAAGAACTAAAAAGTCTGAATGAAAAAAAAAAAAGTTGAACATTTCACAGGCCTTTACAAGATCTTAATTCAAGAAGGACATTGGAGTAATACTCAGAACATGCCCCATGAACAAAAGCCCAGCATATTTTACCAAGCACTTACAATTTTAAAAAGTCTTTCACAAAATCTTCTTCCCAAAAAATATAAATGAAGAGAAAATATTTTTCCAGCTCACCCAACAAACAGGCCCTGGCCCTTGTCTGTTTGGGCTGTAACAAAATTACCTTACACTGACTGTGTAGAAGCCACAACTTATTCAGCACAGATCTTAGGCTGGCACGTCAGAGACCGAGGCAGACCCAGTATCCAATACAGTGCTCTCACAGATGATACCTTTTGGTTGCATCCTCACATGCTGGAAGAGACAGAGAGTCTGGCCTGGGTCTTTTTGACAAGGGCACTAACCCCATTCATGAGAGTCCCTCCTCCTCAACTTCCCAAAGAACCCACCTTTTAATGCATCTGGGGAAGACCTTGGTATATCAGGTACCAAATTGAGACAAAAATAAAACTATCAGCCAATATCCGGTTTAAAATGAGAACACAGAAATCATCAACAAATTGGATGCAGCAAAATGTAAAAAGTGTTGTAAATCATGACCAAATCATTGGTAGCTTAAAATCAGTAGAATAAATCAAATTAATGGAAAATCACATTATCTAATTGATACGGGGGGAGGGGGAGTCATACATTCTGACACCCTTTCATGATGAAAACACTAAGTCACATGGGAACAGGAGAGAACTTCCCAAACTATAAAGGGCATCTATGAATGATGTACAGCCAACACTGCACTTAATGGTGAAACGTTTGAAGATCTCTCCTTAAGATAAGAAACAAGGCAAGAATGCTCACTTTTGTGATTTCTATCCAGTGTTATACTATACCCTCTTTCCAGGGAAAGAAACAAGGGAAACTAATTAAATAAAAGACATCCAAACAAGTTGGAAAGAACTAAAGAATTAAAACGACCTTTATTGTAGATAGCATTATCTTATATACAGAAAACCCTAAGGAACTCACACACACAAATGTATGTATTTGAGCAAATGAACAAATTTTAAAAGGCTTCAGAAAGCAAGATCGTTATATGACTTGTGTCTCTAGAAACAAGCAATAAGCAATCAAAAATGAAATTGAGAAAATGATTCCTTTTAGTAAAGTACAAATAAATAAAAATACTTAGGGACAATCTACCCCCCCAAAAAAAATGCAAGATTTCAAGACTATAAAATACAAAACATCATCGAAAGGACTGAAAAAAGTTAACTGCACTGCATATCTTTCATGCTAGAACAAAACACCTGAAGGAGACTAGCAGGGAAAAGATACTCATTTAGCCAAGTTTTTTGAAGGGTCAAGTGTATGGCATCTGCACCCACTCAGTTCTCATTAAAGCCACCTCAGCTGCATCGTGGTGGGTAGCCACAGCAGGAGAACAAAGCAAGAAACCACATTCTATTTAGGAAGCCAAAGAGAAATCAAGAGTCTGCTCAGATTTTTATAGTAGTTTGTTTTTTGCACAAACTAGCCAGGATTCCACAGACCTCGTTTCTTAAAGGTTCCAGTGATGCCACTGCCCTAAGGACTAGATCTCTAACGCATGACCTTTGGGGATATCTTAGTTATTTTTCTTTCTTTCATTCATTCTTTTTTTAAAAAAAAAAAAAATTATTTATTTATTATGTATACAGTGTTCTGCTTGCATGTATCCCTTCAGGCCAGAAGATGGAGCCAGATCTCATTACAGATGGTTGTGACCCACCATGTGGTTGCTGGGAATTGAACTCAGGACCTCTGGAAGAACAGCCAGTGCTCTTAACCTCTGAGCCATCTCTCCAGCCCCTTAGTTATTTTCTTATTGCTTTGATAAAATACTGACCAAAAGCAATCTGGGAAGGGAAGGGTTTATTTCTATTTACATGTTCCAATTATAGTCCATTATGAAATAAGTCAGGGCAGGAATTCAAGGCAGGAACCTAGAAGCACAAACTGAAGCAGAGACTTACTGGCTTGCTCTCAGGACTTGGTCAGCCTGGTTTGTTGTTATTGTTTGGTTTTTCCAGACAGGGTTTCTCTGTGTAACCCTGGCTGTCCTAGAACTCACTCTGTAGACCAGGCTAGCTTCAAACTCAGAGATCCGCCTATCTCTGCCTCCTGGGATTAAAGGCGTGCGCCACTACGGGCTCAGCCTGTTTTCTTTTACAACCCGCAACCACCTGTCCAAGAGTGGCATCACTCACAGTGAGCTGGGCCCTTCCACGTTAATCACTAATCAAGAAAATGCCCAACACATTTGCTTCCAGGCAATCTGATGGAGGCATTTTTCTCAGTGAGGCTCCTTTTCCCAGATGCCAAAAACCCAGCCAGGACAAGGGGCATAAAGTAAATCCAAACCAACCCATTAAAAAAAAAAAAAAATCCTGTGCTCACAAATTGGGAAACGTGGTACTTTTTAAGATGTAAGCGACCCTTAAACTGACAGATGTAACATAATCCCTATTAAAATTCTTCTGCTTCTCTTGCAGAAATAGGCAAAGTGACTCTGTAATTAGTATGACAACAGGGAGGATTCTGAATAACCAAAAAAAAAAAAAAAAAAAAACCTCGAGAAAAGAAGAAAGTTGGAGAACTCATACTTCCCAATTTGAAAGCTTACCACAAAGTTACAATAATTTAAAATGCTCATTATTGATAAGTGACAAACACTTCTAATAGTGGGATAAAGTTGTAAATCCAGAAGTAGATTTGAACAACTCTGGTCTATTGATTTTTTCAGTGAATTTCCCAGAACAATTTCATCTATGAAAGTATCATCCGTTCAATAGATTATGCTGAGATAAATGGATAGTCACATGCAAAAAGAATGCATTTGTAGCCATACCTCTCACCATAGACAAAAATCAACCAGAAGTACAATGGAGAACTAAATGTGAGAGTTAAAACTGTGAAAGTATCTCAAGAAATGATTTTGTGACCAGGGACATCCTTAAAAAGAAATTTGTAATTAACATCACGACAGACGGCATTGTTTATTGCTACGTAACAAATTACTCCAACCAGTAGGGTCCAAAAACAACCTATATCTTTTTCACAATCCGTGTGGGTCAGGGATTGGGGGAAGGCCTGGCTAGGTGACCTTTATTCTGGGTCTGTCACAAGGCTGCAGTCATCTAGACATGATTCGAGAGGGTCTGTTCGCAGCTTCATTGTACACATACTCAGGTTCTTGCTATGTAGACCTCTGATAGGATGCTTGGGTATTCTCACTAGTCAACCCAGTAACCAAAGAAAGATAGGAAGAAAGAGACCACAAGCCCTTACATCTGCTACCTGGGTTTCATATGTTACTTCCTCTACGACATTCTATTTGTTAGAAGCAAATTACTAAACAGAATTCACACCAAGGAAGGGGATTTTTGACATCATGTTTTAAAGAAAATTTTAAATTTTGAACTTTAAAATTTTGTGGACATGTTTTAAACTGCCACAAAGATAGAATGGGATATCAACTCTCACCATTCCAATTCAACATTATGCTACAGGTTCCAGGCTATGTAGAAGATTAAGAAAAAGAAATGGGGCCAGAACCCCATGCCCCTGCTTCATTACTTCCAAAGGTATCACCATCCCTGATTTCAAGCTATACTACAGAGCTATAGCAATAAAAAACACATAGTATTGGCATAAAAACAGACATATTTATCAATGGAATCTAATTCAGCACCCAGACGTAAATACACACACCTGAATTATAATTTTAAAAAGCCAGAAAGACACAATGGAAAAAGGAAAGCATCTTCAACAAATGATGTTTTTCTATCTGGATGCTGGCATGTAGAAGAGTACAAACAGATCCATATCATCATGCACAAAAATCAAGTCCAAGAGGATCAAAGACGTCAGCATGAAGCCATATATGCTGAACTTAACAGAAGAGAAAGTGGGGAATATCCTTGAACAAATTGACACAGGAGACAACTTCCTGAACAGAACACCAATAGCACAGGCACTAAAATCAACAATTAATAAATGGGACTTCATAAAACTGAAAAGCTTCTGCAAGGCAAAGGTCATCATCAATAGGGCAAAATAGCAACCTATAGAATGGGGAAAGATTTTCACCAACTCCACTTCTGACAGAGGGTTAATATCCAAAATATATAAAGAACTCAGGAAACTAGACAACAACAAACCAATTAAATCCAATTAAAAATAGGGTACAGATCTAAAGAGAGAATTCTCAACAAAGGAATCTTAAATGGCTGAGAAACACTTAAAGAAATGTTCACATCCTTAGCCATCAGGGAAATGCAAATCAAAACTACTTTGAGATTCCATTTTACACTTGTCAGAATAGCTAAGATCAAAAACACAAATGACAGCTCATGCTGGTGAGGATGTGGAGCAAGGGGAACACTCCTCCACTGCTGATGGAGTACAAACTTGTACAGCCACTATGGAAATCAATATGGCAGTTCCTCAGAAAATTGAGAATCAATCTACCTCCAGACCTAGTTATACCATTCTTGAGTGTATACCCAAAGAATGCTCCATCATACCACAAGGACACTTCCTCAACTATGTTCATAATGGCTTTATTCTTAATATCAAGGAACTAGAAACAACTTAGATGTCCCTCAACAGAAGCCTGAATAAAGAAAATGTGGTACATTTACACACTGGAGTATTACTCAACTATTAAAAACAATGACATCATGAAATTTGCAGGCAAATGGATAGAACTAGAAAAAATCATCCTGAGTGAGGTAACCTAGACTCAGAAGGCTCAAGGGGAGAGTTCATGGATCTCCATGGGAAGAGGAAATAAAATAGATTTTGCAAGTGACTGGGGGTGTGTGGAGATGGAAATAGGAGGGACCAGGTGGGGGGCATGGAGGGAGAGAGTACTGGGAGAGACAACTAGAATTGGGAGACATTTGGGGGCATCTGGAAACACAGTGCAGTGGAAACTCCCTGGAATCTTTAAGAGTAACCCTATCAAAGAATTCTAGTAGTTGGGGATACAGTGTCTGAACTAGCCATCTTATATAACCAGGCAAGGCTTCCAGTGGAGGGATTGGGCCACCAGCCCAGCCACAAAACCTTTGACCTATAATTTGTCATGCCTGCAAGATATGCTGGGGTAAAGGTGGAACAGAACATATTTATACGAGTGGCCAACCAATGACTGGTCCAACTTAAGGCCCACGCCATGAGAGAGAGCACATACCTGACACTGACTGGATGGTCAGGAACCAGAGACCCAGGATAGAACCAAACATGACTGGGGGAAAAAAGTCAATGAAATGATTACTAATGATATTCTAGATTGGTGCCTAGTCCAATTGTCATCAAAGAGGTGTCATGCAGCAACCGATGGGAGCAGGTGCAGAGACCCACAACCAAACACTAGGTGGAGCCAGGGGAACCCCACAGAAGATCAAGGGGAATGATTGCAGAAGACAAAGGGGTTGAAGACACAAGAACGCAGCCCACAGAATCAACTAAACAGGATCAAAGGTGATCTCAGAGACTGAAGTGACAATCATGGACCTGTATAGGTCTGAGCTAGGTCCTCTGCATAGAAGTTATGGTTTTTTTTTTTTTTGGTTTTTCGAGACAGGGTTTCTCCGTGTAGCTTTGCACCTTTCCTGGAACTCACTTGGTAGCCCAGGCTGGCCTTGAACTCACAGAGATCCACCTGCCTCTGCCTCCCCAGTGCTGGGATTAAAGGCATGCACCACCACCGCCCGGCAGAAGTTATGGTTTTACAGCTGGGTGTTCTTGTGGGACTCTGAGCAGTGGGAGTGGGGGAGGGAGTGCCTCTGACTTTTTTGCCTGCTCTTGGGACCCTTTTCCTCCTACTAGGTTACCTTGTCCAGCCTTGCTGTAAGTGTTTGTGCCTAGTATTATTGTAACTTGTTGATATTGGTTGATATTCCTGGGAGACCTGTTCTTTTTTTCTAAAGGAAAGCAGAGGAGGAATGGATCTGAGGGAGAGGGGAGATTGTGGGGGTGGCAAGAGTGGAGGGAGGGAAAACTGCAGTTGGGATGTAACATATGAGAGAAGAATAAGAGAAAAAAATATATGAAAAGAAAAAAAGAAGTGACAGGTGAATGAAAAAAAAAGAAATAAAAAAGGAAGGATATGACTGCTCCTAGATATTGTGGAGGAGGTTTATTGTAGATAAAGGAGAGAGCATAGCAGGAGGCTGGACAGCTGGGAGAGTCCAGAGTGGACACAACCAGACTGAGCCATGTGAGGAAAGGGGGTAAGGGAGAGCCCAGGAAGGTAAAGAGTAGACAAAAGGGCCAGGTAACCAAAATGGTTGGATTATATAGGGAAGGGCAGCTGGGGGGAAGAAGGGGGGAGCCCAGCGCATTAGCTCCGCTAAAGAAGTTGAGGATAGGGGGCAGGGTATGCTAGCCAGGAGGAAAGAGGTAGGGACTGAGGAAAGCTGGGAGAACAGGGTGGCCAGGTCCAACAAGTTAAGTGGGCACCTTAGCCGTTTGTCTTGGGTTTGAGACCCAAAAAGAGGAAGGTCAGCTTAAAAGAAAAAAATAAAATAGAATTGACTCAATGAGCAGAAAATGTGTGTACACAGAAAATCCTCAGAGGAGTGTATCACATCTTGGCTAGGATCAAGTGTAGAAAAAAATGTCAAAGAAACTACAGAACTAGTGTAATGCGTACATGAGCTTTGCACAGTCAGAACTCAGGATCAGTCTTTCATAATGTCTTACACTAGCCATGAAGACCTAGAAACTTAGAGAAATCTAAGTATCACTTCTTTAGCACCAAAAATACAATTACAAATCTAATAAGATCTTCATGCCAAAAATAAGAAGTTATTAATGGAAGAAATCAAAACCCTAAGTAGCTGGAATTCTGAGGTGCTTGTGAGTCAGTCGACTTAAGCTGGTCCTCCTTACACTGAGCTTCTAATCTAACAGAACTCACAATCAAATTCTCCCCAGAAGTGTTGTAGAGACCTACAAGCTGACTCCAGGATGTGTCAGGAAAGAGGAATGATCTAAAATAGCCAATATAATTTTGGAAAGTGTTGTCAGTGTTGAATAAACCCAGGTGCCTGACTTGCGTTCTAGCTCTAATCCTGCAGGATGATGATGGTGGTGGTGATGACAAAATGGTGGCCAAATATCAAGGAGCCCAAACTGGGAATCCAGCGACACAACTTCACAAACACAACAAGGGACAAAGACAGGGAGAGGTGAGACAGTCACTGTTGTTAGCAAACAACCCCAGAACAACCGGACATCCACAAGGTAAGGGAATCTCAACCTCTACCTCCCATCCTATACTAAAACTAATAATGTAGACCTAACTGAATCATAGACCTAAATGAATCATAGACCTAAATGTGAAACATAAAATTGTATGTTCTTATGAGAAACTACAACGCTATCATGACTTTGGGTTAGGCAAAGAGTGCTTAGATATGAACTCGAGTAAAATTTATAAATTTAAAAAAATCTCAATAAATTGGACTTTACAAAAATATAAAAACTTTTCCTCTATGAAATATACTAAGACAAGGAAAAATTAATTCAAAACTTAGGGGAAAATTTTTGTAATTATGTATCTTACAAAAATCCCGCATCTATATAACTTTATATATAAAGTACTTTTGAAGTTCAACAACAGTAAAGCAAATCACCAACTAGAACTTTAGTGCTTGAAGAGACACTCCAACAAAAGAGATAAACAAACATCAAGGAAGCACAGGAACAGACAACACTTCAGTGATGAGTGAAATTCAAATGAAACCCATGGTGATATACACAACTATTCTTGAAATACTGGGGCCTCCATGTGTGGCTGTTGAGAATAATGACAATTTGGGATTGTCTTATTAAGTTAAATACATTCTCACCAAACAATCTGGCAATCCCACTGCCATGTATTTACCCCAGATAAATCAATGCATTGTATTCTTTTCCTGGGACTGCCATAACAAATTGCCACAAAGTTAGTAACTAAAAAACAACAGCAATTCATTCTATTTCAGTTCTAGAGGCCAAAGGTCCAAGGATGTAGGTACCAGGAAGGTCTGTCCCCCAATCTAGGGACTCGGGAGAGTAGCTCCTGGACTCTCCCAGGTACCACTAACAACGGTCTCAGGCTCTTTTGCTTCCTTCACTTCCTTGGTTTGCCCCTCTCTGTCTCTTCCTTCATGTCATCTTCTGTGTGTCTTCTTCACTTATAAGGACACATAGGACATAATTTCCTGAACAATCCAAAATAATCCTGTTTTAGGATCCTTAACAGCACCTGCAAAGACCTTTTTCTAAATAAAGTAACATTTCATCAATTCTAATAATTAAAATATGGGCATGTCTTTACAGGATCCTCATTGAGCTTGTATTATTTATCACCACATTAAAATTTGTCCATGAATATTTACCATACCTCTACTCACAAGTGTCAAAAGGTAGAAACATCCCAAGTGCCATTCAGTGGGACAACATACATGGATTGGGGTTCATCTCTACAGTGTTTTACACTTCACAATTCAAAAAGTAAACTAGTGATATGTATGTCATGACATGGAAAAATCTCAAATGTATTCTGTGAAGGAAAAGAATTCAGACTCAAGACTTCATACTAATTGCATTGATGACTGTTATGGAATATTTGTGTACACTATAAAGATGTGTCTCTGCCTAAGGCACCTTCTGATTAGTTTAATAAAGAGATGAATGACCAATAGCTTGGCAAGAGAGAGTAGGTGGGACTTCTGAGGAGAGAGATGAACTCAGGATGAAGCTACACAGCTTGAGAAAGATGTCAGGGAGACACTGAAGAAGATGGTCATATGGTACAGAGGAGAGATAACTGAGCCTTGTAGCAGAACACAGATTAATAGGAACAGGTTCGTTTAAGTTATAAGAACTAGGTGGAGAAAAGCCTAAGCTAAAGCCAAGCTTTCATAATTAATAATAGGTCTCCATGTCATTATTTGTGGGCTGGCGGTCCCAATGAGAAAATTCTAATACAGACGACATTCTGGAGGAGTCAAGTCCATAGAGATGGATCAGCAGAGACTGTGGTTGAGGAAGCAACTGAGTGCAGAGGGAAGCAGGAGGCTTTGGTGAGTGATGTAATTGCTTTATGTCCTCATTGTGCTGACTTCATGGCTCAATGATTTGCTCCCAGAACTACACACCAAAATGAATGAACTTTTCAATATGTAAATATAAAATCACATATCTGAAATGAGATCCTGGGGCTGGGACTCTGCCAGATACATTTTCTTTTGCCAGTTAGACCCCTTTAGACTCTCTTACTTGGAGTTCCTAAAAGGACATCAGAAGCCAAAACCAAGAAGGATCTGATCTGGCTCCTTCTAATTTCAATTTCTGTTTCTGTCAGCATCACTCACACACTGATTTACTCTGACAGCCAAGTTGTTTCCAATCCCTAGCTTAGTTTAGTTTTTCTGAATTCCTAGAACATTCTGGATGCACCTCCTCCCCTGCCCACTTATGGGATATCTGCATTTGTACCCTTAAAACAGCCTTACATTGTGGGAGTCTGTGGGAGACCAGCTCTGACTTGCTCCCACGCATCAAAGGGTTCTTGGGTAGAGGAGAGAGGAATGAGGAAATGATAGAAAGAGACGATAAGAAAGACAGAGACACGGGATAGCTTCGGGAGGGCACTGGATCAATACCCAGCCACCCAGAGCTTTATTCAAAAGGGCTTTTTATAATATGCCAAGGGGAGAGGCAAAAGACCTCCCCCTTGCAAGATCAAAGCACACCATATAGCCAAATGCAGACCCTTTCAAACACCTGGTAAACGTACCACCCATGGCCAAATCATCTCCTTATGCAGCCCTGCCGGGTAAAGCAAGCTCAAATTCTCTGACCCTGAGTAAGGTCTCACTAGGAAGCTTCTGTGGGCCATCACATTACATCACCCCAGCACCCAGCCAAGAGATACTGGAGTCTGCTAATTTCCCTTCTCGGTGGTTTAAGAATCCTTCTCCAAGCTTCTCAGTTCTCCTTCATCTAGCCCATAGATGATAACCACTGTACTCCATACTCTCTTTGGTCTTTTCAGTACTCTAACAGCTATGTGTGCCATTATTATAGTAAACATTAAACATTTCCAGTTAAAATGACCAATGTAATTTGTTTTTTTTTCAGCTAGAACTTGACTGATAGAACCCCAAAGTCTGTCATGAGCCCTACGGAATCCTGCATGTTCAGTCACCCCATTTCATCTCTGGACTCATCAGCTTCTTCCTCATCACTTACTCTAGGTCCGCTTGCCCATTCACAGAAACTGCATGTTACCCTCACCACAATAATGGTGGAAACTATTGCACATGTAACCTAGTCTCTCTCTCATGCCAATGAGTTGCAAGAGGTAAACAGATAGAGAGGAACCTCAATGTCAAATGGGCCTTAAGGTACGAACCAGAGCAATACAAAGACTCAACATCAGCTAAGATTTTATACATAGATGCATAAAGAGCTGGGGAAGGTTAAACCATTACTGCATGTGTGAGAGTAAAGAATTAAGAAATAACAAATGTACTCATTTTCCTTGTTAAATTGGTCTTGGTTATGTTCAGCATCTTTCCCATTAAAAATACATGGTAAAATCCTTATAGATAAACTGATACAGTAATACATTGGGTAGAAGAAGAAATGGATTGTAGATGTAGCAACACTACTTTTGATTTTTCTTGAAACCAAGTGAGGAGTACAAAGACTGCATTATACTGTATAAGGACTAGAACATTATATGCTTAAATTTTTTATGTGTCTCCAAAATGTAAGGGCCTATCATGTCAGGCAGGAAGGCCAAAAGATGGTTCACAGATCTCTGGAAAATGTCAGAAGACTTTGTTAATAACATAAAGCATGGTGGTTTCTACTGTGTGCTCTGAAACCCATCACAGATCTTCCACAGCTTATTGATGTGACCTTGAATCTCTCCTCTCCATGCCTTTGTCTCCTCAAATGTGGGTATCTTCCTACGGCTTGGCCATGAAGACTAAGTCAATTCACAGGTATATAACAATTTCTTAGAACACTGGAATCATACTAAACACTCAAAAGTATTTATTACTATTATTACTATAATTATTATTATTACATAGGAAGACAAATTGAAATGGACTACCACAGACTCAAAACAAATGTATCCAAAATATGTTTTAATCTTGATGAAGTTCACAAATGGTACAATTTTGACATTTCCTTAAATAAATGTACAATCATGTTCTGAGACACCAAGGCACAGTATCTCCTCTACCAAGAGTCCCCAGAGGTTACAAGAGGCAGTGATTTCACATCTCCCCAAAGTTTATCAGGCTCTCAGAGAACCTGTGTGGTTTGCTGCTGGGGAGGCCAGTGGGAGACGCCATCACATTGACTGGCCACAGACTCAGCATAAACGCAATGCAAACAAACAGATAATTAACTTATTTATACTCAGTTTCATTCCTCTCAAGTGACCACGGCGATTTTTCTCCAGTATCTATCAGGATGCAAACATACACATTGTCCATGGAGCCTTCTTACCAGGTCATTGTTAATTAAAATTAATAGACGTGGGTGAGTTCAGCTTCACATAACCTGAGACAAAGAAAAACAAAAAAAGAAAAGGAGAGATAAGAAAAGGCAAAAGGGGAGAGGACGGGAGGGGAGAGGAATGAAAGAAGGATATGGACACTTGAGTAACCACAATCATCCCTAACAATGATGATTTACGTAAATGGCTCCTCCGCTAAGCAGCATCTGTGAATTCTGAATTTGGAGTGTGAGGAGGCTTACAACACTGTCCCTATTAATACTGGAAGTGGCCCATGGTGTCCTGGGATCTCTGCAATCTCAGGACTTGGAAGTTGGGGCAGGATGGTCAGAAGTTCAAAGCCAGCCTCTATATACTGAGCTGGAAGCCAGCCTGGGCTGCTTGAAACTTTCTCAAAAACAGAAAAGACACTAAAGATGCTGGTAGGGGGTTCTCACAGCCCTCTGATCTGAACTGCTGGTAGTGGTGTGCTCATAGCCCTCCAATCTGAACTGCTGGTAGTGGTGTTCTCACAGCCCTCTGATCTGAACTGCTGGTAGTGGTGTGCTCACAGCCCTCCAATCTGAACTGCTGGTAGTGGTGTGCTCACAGCCCTCCAATCTGAACTGCTGGTAGTGGTGTGCTCACAGCCCTCCAATCTGAACTGCTGGTAGTGGTGTGCTCACAACCCTCCGATCTGAACTGCTGGTAGTGGTGTGCTCACAACCCTCCAATCTGAACTGCTGGTAGTGGTGTGCTCACAACCCTCTGATCTGAACTGCTGGTAGTGGTGTGCTCACAGCCCTCCGATCTGAATTGCTGGTAGTGGTGTGCTCACACCCCTCCAATCTGAACTATTGGTAGTGGTATGCTCATAGTCCTCTGATCTGAACTGGGGAACACAGGTAAGGTCTGCAGGCCTTTCCCTTTCCAAATCCAGACAGCATTTCTCTTCCTTTCTTTCCTTGGCAACGAGGCACTGCTTCCCTGTGACCTCTCCTGCCATTCTGATTTCAATTTCAAGCTCAGTTTAAGAAGGAACTCATTACCTCAGGAAGAAGACTAGTACTATCGATAGACAGGGGACCTGAAGGCCCTACCACTCTCTGTGGGCTTCACATTGTGACTCTTAGCTCCCAAATCCTTCCTCTCCCAACCCAGAGTACAAAATCACCTTCTTCTCGGGGGTCATTAGCTACTCAGTCCTGAAGGTCCCTGCGGCGCCGGCCAAAGGCTTTAGAACCCACATTGGTGGGCACGAAGTTGTCTTTCACCACACCCCCTGACCTGCTCAGCAAGCCTGCTAGCCGGTGGGTCACACAAGTGGCAGTGTTGCAGGATCTCTTCTGGGCAGTGATGCTGATATTCAGGATGAAAAAAGAAGATAAGTCTTGTTAGTGAGGGCTGGGGAGGAGCCTACCCCCTGAGAACTCCATCCTTTAAACATACCACTTAACAGGAAATGTTTTTCCTAAGTGCATTTACCAAAGTTGTTCAGGAAAATGACCCGAGAGTCTTTGCTAGAAACTATTCCCCAAACCATCACCAAAAAATAAAATAATAATAATAATAATAAAAAAACTTACCTTGCTGAAGCTAAGAACAGCATTGGCAGCATCGTCTCAGAAGCCCTTATCTGGTCCTTAGCATGCTGCTTGTTGCCATAGCTGCACACAGAGATGGCCCATCAAGCCCTGTGCCCAGCTCACCTGAAGCTAAAGCTCTTTCCTAGGTCCTGGCCACTCCCAAGCTTCAGAAGTGGACCAAAGCAATGATCACTACAACTCTGATTCTTCCAGGAAAAAAAAAAAATGAGTGAAATGGAAGGGATGTGCTTATTTGGGTATTCAGAAGCAGGAAGTCAACAGTTCTCTAAATGTTCTAGAAGATTCCCTCACTGTCTCTTACCTCAAAGGTGGCCTATGACTTCTGTTCTCTCCCTTCCTATCCCGAGTCACTGACATTCTTGGTCACATGGGAAGCTGCTGTTGCCAGTTTCAAACCCAGAGAGAAATGCTCATGCAGCAAGTGAGAAAGCAGGAGCCAGAGAGGAAACCAGGAAGGACACAGAAGGGCTTGGTGGCATCCTGGATACTTCAGGCCCCTCTGCAAGTGACCTGCTGTGTTCTTTTCTTGTCGGAGTTTCAAGCCCGAATTCCATAGCAGAGAAGGTGGGAAAGCTGTTCAGCTCCTCTACTTACATGCCCAGAACTCGTGTATTTAGATTCCCATACCACCAGGAGCTGATCCCATGGGCAGTCAGAAAGTTAAACCAGTCAGAGGACTAGAAGTTGGGACAGAGGGTGGTAGGAGGTCAGTTCACACAGACTCCATTGGGAAGGCTTCGGGGTGCGGTGGGCCAGGACTGTGCCGGGAAGGGCCGAGGAAAAGGGTGACTCTTTCTGGCATTCCATGTCAGTCTTTCATGCTATCAGGGATTTCTCAAGGGGGATGCAGGTCAAAACATGCTTTTCCTTGGGGAGTGCTGAAGCCGTACCAGGGTTGGTCTGTTTCCAGGCATGGGGCACACAGGCAGCATCTGTAACAACATGCACACCTCTAAAGATGCTCTGGACCTACCTCAGACACTGTTCCGCCTGTCCCAGACCCCTCGTACCCTTACACCTTCTCCTTGTGAATGTAAAATGATGGCTCCTTGCCAGTGTGAAAGAACAAATCCTGAAGCTCCTGGAACTTCCTGCCATTCTAGTCTATCCTCTGGCATCACACTCACCTGCCCTACTTCAGCCCGTGCAGTGATGCATCCCCATAGACTCATGTCCAACTCCCACAGTCAGCGATTCTACATCTCCTCATTTCCTTTCCCAAGAGTTTTCAGGAGAAAACAAAATTTTAACGTGTCTAACCGGTATGAGTCCCTCTGGTGGCACCGGAACCTCTGTCATCTATGGAGGCTGGGAACGGTTAATTAATTCCTTGGACTTCGGGCAGTGTCTCTGTACCCTCTGGAATAGTTCCTCCTGAACTTATGGGGGCCAGGTGAGGAGGAGCCTTACCTGGAGCTCTCAGTCTCCTGCTCCTCCTGCTCCAGCTTCCGGGCCTTCATCAGCTCGTAGTAGTTCTGCACCAGTGCAGCCAGCAGAAAGCGCTTTTCCTGTTCGCTGAGGGTAGCCAGGTCTAGGTTGCTCTCCAAGGCTGACCTGTAAAGGTAGAAAACCTAGGACAGATTCTCATTCCCTCCGTTCCCCCACCCCCACCCCACCCCACCCCCCAAATAAGCAGCCAAGCTTCCTGATTCTTCCCCTGCTTCTTCCCTAGGGGCTTAGAGCTCAGGTCAGGAGGCCAGTGCCCACAAGAGGGCGCTGATTTACCAATAACCAAGTAGGGGCTTTGGAGCCACAGGGGTGACAAGATCCCCCAGCAGTAGGAGGAGTGTCAAACTGCACTCCTGATTCAAGCTAATTTACCCGAGAGGTGCTGCCTGGAGGCTGCTGGCCAGGCACAGGATCCACACGCTGCTGAGAGCCAGAAAGGGAAAGAACTTCCAGAAGCCCATGGTGTCTCTGTAAAAAGAGAAGAATGGTCCACTGCACGAGGACCATAGACCCAGGTTCTAGTCCTGCCCCTGCCACAAGTGCCCTGCTAACTTTTCCGTCACCTCCCCCACCACTGTTCCATTGTTTGCCAGAGGGCTATTGGGGGTCTCCAAAGCTACAGTTTAGTGAGTGGCTTAATAAAGCAGAAATGAGTGGGGGAGGGTAGATGTGGTTTGCATTCTCTGGTCTGAGTTCGGAGGAGGGGCTACAGGCACTCATTCGCCCCAGCTTGCAGCAGCGCACGTCTGCCAATGCCCTTTTTGCTCTCCTCTGTGAAGAAAGCAAGAACCACCCAGAGCTCCCTGAAGTAGATTTGCTGTACCGCTGCTTTGGATTTCTCACAGGCTGAAATTTTTAGAACCACCTTTTCTGAGCAGTTGCCCTGGGGACGCTGGAAAGGTATCTTGGAAAGAGATAATCTCTCTCCAGCTGCAGAACTGAGAGAATTTTTTCGAGTCCCAGTTAAACTGTCTCAGAACAGCAGAAGTGCTGTTTAACACCTGATGCTGGACTCCTCTCCACGGTACACCCTAGATGCTTGCTGATGACCCCGGGCGCTAAAGGCTGGAAACATCTGAGAGAAAAGATGGGTGCTCCCCAGCCCTAGATCCAAGGACCTCTCATATCAAGATTGGATAGGGTGCAGCAAGACCACCTAACCCCAAGGAGGAGCCACAGACGCGCCTAGGTGGGGTCGTCCAGCTTCCAGAGGGGCTTTGTACTCCTACCGGTGTGCTCTAGAGTACCACCCATCCTAGTTAAGAGAAAAAGCCACGACCGCACTTTCTGACTGATCCCAGGCTGCAGGAAGGCAGAAACGGATATGGAGTAAAGAGCCTGGCCAGCACAGGGAGCCAAGTCAAGCTGGTCATGTAGTGGCGTGCGCCTGTAATCTGCATCCTTGGGATGCTGAGAAAAGATCGTTGGTTCAAGACCAACCAGAGCTATACAGTGAGTTCCAGGCCAGCCTGAATTACTACAGTGTGAAACATTGCATCAAAAACAACAACAAAGTAGACAAACTAATGGAGAGTGAGCTGAATGAGTTGAAAAGTTAGTTCCTCACCTGGTTACCCGAGCGTTGGCACAACGAGAGAGAAGCGTCCACTGGAGAAGAGCACACACCACACGGCTGTCCCCAGAGTCCTGGTCTCTTATTCTCTGGTCTTGGGGGTGGGGGGGTCCTCATTAGATCTCTCGGCCAATCAGAGCTCTGACCGAGCTTCCAGAGCGACTTCCGTCATAGCTGCACTCCTGCGGCAAGGAAGCAAGAGTCCACTCCCTGTCTTTGCCTTGAGGTCATTGCTGAGGAACAGGGTGGGGGTGGGGTAAGGAGACTGAGGGAGAACGGATTCTCCCAGAATGTGTGAGCAAACTGGAGAGAGTTTGGCGTCAAGATCTCTTTAACGCCTGAACTCGAGCCTACAACCTTTCCCTGCCCCCTCCAGTGGGGGCTTGAACCTCCTGGCTGGACTCCAGCAGGGTGAGCCTCAGTCCTGGGTTCTAAAAGGACTTCAGTTAGATACAGCCAGGAAGGTGACTGCTCGGGAAGGAGCGGGTCCTAGGATCCATTAGGGGACTTCTGGCGTGCCTGTCCCCAACCGGCACTTTACAGTTCTTCGCATCGCTAGCCTAAACGTGGTGGAAACTAGAGAGTATAGGGGAGCAGGCTAACAGGCTAACATAAGGGACATTCTCTTCCCACGCCAGACCCTCCAAATCCTGCACTGTGGTTTTTGTCTCCCCCATCCAAACCCAGGACCTCATACTGCCACTGTGATGTAGGTTAACGCACTTCCCAGCGCCTCTGGCGGCTTTGCCAAGCTGTGGGGTTGGCGCTACTAGTGCCCGGGTCTCCGCTCCCTTGCCCTCCCCGCATCTCCACCGCCCTACTCTGCAGAGACTGACTGCTGAGCCAGGGTCCTGCACCCACCACTTGAGCCGGCGCTGCAAACCAGGGGTCTCTAGGGGACTTTCACACTCGCTCATCTGCTGGCCAGGACTGCAGGTGCCTTTGGCATTAACACGGCCACTGAGGAGTGCTCAGATTCTCTTGCCTCCAGCAGAAGGCTGTGCGAGCATAACCCAAATCAACTGAGCTCTGCCCAAAAACAACCCCCACGCTTCTGCTCTGAGAAACAGGCATGAATTATGTGCACACCGTAACAGACACATCGCCACTCTACGACAGCCATCGACATCGATCGACGCACACCCACGCAAAGGGACTAAGCATCTCCTCTTTTCCTAAGCTCAGTTTTGTGAGTCCACATTGCCCCTTCTCCCTGTTCTCAGGTGCGTGGAGAAGATAAACCTGTGTTCGAAGTTACTCGAAAGAGAAATACCACCTACTCCCAAGGCTTCCGGCTTTCCCCTGCCATAGCTTGATTGACGCACGAGGATCCCCCAAGTGCCCAGGGAGAAGGGGGGATTCCAGCAATGTGTAGAAGGCGATGCCTGAGGCTTGTGGAAGTCCACACCTGGTGTTCAGTTTCTGGGAATCAAAGAGGAACTTGGGGTATGTTTGTCCATGTCCTCTGAGTCATTTTCCTGTATCAGGTCCTATTTGTTGGAGCAAGGACAGATGACAACACCCTCCTCCAAGAAAAAGCCCCAACTGGGAACCTCCCACTGGCCTCCAATCCTCATGAGCAATGCAATGAGCCAGAATGGGAGGCAGTTCCCCCAGGGACTAGTGAAGCTATATATATGTAGATCAAAGTTGCAGCCAGCAGAGGCACAGGATGGCTTTGTAATGAATGCCCATGCAGGGAACCCCACCAATGCTCTCTAAAGGATTTTCTTCATGAAAGCAAGGCCCCTGCATCCATATCGTGGCGTTCACTTCTGTATGAAAGGAGAATCATGGATATGGCCTTTATTTGGGGGCCTTCTCTCCCAAAGTCCTGAAAATAATAAGGTGACATCTGTGCCCCTCTTCTGGGTTCTGGGCCTGGGGAGTGGTTGTGGACTGGAAAGGTAAGTTTGTGAGGTGAAGAGCATCTGTATCCTGCACCACCAGTCCCCATACTACTGCCACTGTTCTTGTGGTCTTGTGGTCCAGTAATTCCAGGCAGCATCATTCTCCACAGGGCACTGGGCCATCATTGCAGGAGAGACTGGATGAAGACACTCCCACCCCCAGCTCTCCAGCCTGGTCTGGATCATCAGTAACATGCATGAGGAACAAGAAAGCAAGTAGAGGATTATATCAGGAATCCTGATCAGTCTCCTGAGAAGCCTCCAAAATATTTATTTGGAGGAACATGGAGCCTTTGAGATTAGACTGGGAAACCCACATAGTCTCCAAAGACAAGATCTACAACACCAGGACTCTTCAGAAGTGTTGAGACAGACAGAGAGCAGCCAGAGTACATTCCCCAGATATACACATGCTCTACACACAATGCCCAGCCTGGTACTGACTAACCAGGATGGAATATGCAATAGTTTCTGTACAGGTTTCCAACATTCCTGACCAACCCCCCACCCCCTACCCGCCACCACAAAAATAAGTATGGCCAGTTCAGCAAGTTGGTTATCTTCTTGGGAGACCCACAAGAACGGTTGGTTATTTTACCTCTGTGCACCCAGAATTATTTGACCTGTTTTTTTTTTCTTTCCCCTACTAAATGGTGCATAGTATATACAGAACAAATTGTGAAGTCAGAAAGAGTGAACCAGTGAACACTTCTAGAGGTCATTAGACTAGAATCAATGAATTCATAGGCAAATTAAACTGGGTTGTAGACCCCATTCAGGGCCATTAGGCAGAAGCATACATTGCTGAACCAAAGACATACACCTTTTTGTTTAATAAGAGAAATGGGTGTACTGAAGAAACTTTCTGGAGTCTATTGCCAGAGGAAGTACTAAAGGCTTCTCCTCAGGACAGTCCACAGCTTGAAATACAAAACAAGGCATTTTCTCTCAACCCAGCTTGGAATCATATTAGTGAATGAACAAGAAGAAAAGTCAATACGGTAATTTGCTTTCTAAATGGAGGAAATTGCATCTTGATTTCCCTGGAACTGGCCTGAGCTCAAGTTGTCGCCCATCAACCTAACTAGCATAAAGAATACTTTCCTAGGAACACATCGGGCTAAAAAAAAAAAGAAAAAAAAGAAAGAAAAAACCTTCGATATTTTGGCGTGAGCTTAAATATTTCCCAAATCATTAGTTTTAAACTGTGGAAAAGCTTGGTACAACTTTGTGCTGTCTGGCTTTGGGAGTTTTGAAAATGTATCTGTGATGGTTAGTCTGGACTGTCAACCTGATGGGGTTTAGAGTCACCATGAAAACAAGCTTCTGGTGTATCTGTGAGGGAGTGTTCTAGATTACAGTGATTGACAGCGAAAGCCCACCTTGTACATTTCAGGCTCTGGGTCCCAGGTCCTCAAAGGGAGCAGAAAGCCAGCAGAGCAGGAAGTGCATTCATCCCTCTCTGCTTCCTGACTGGATGCAATGTAACCAGATGCCTCAAGCATCTACTGCCGCCTACTTTTCCATGAAGATAAACACCCATTAAAATGTAAGCCATAATAAACCTCCTCTCTTAAGTGGCTTTTTGTCATGGCAACAGGAAGAATAACTAATACAGTATCTTAGTTAGCTGTTCGTGTAACAAATTTCCTAAAATGAATATTCCATATCAGGTTTCCATCAGTCAATGCACATTTGCTGAGGACCTACAATGTGTAGGCCATTGTCTTAGATACAGGAATTCATAGTGAATTCAAGAAAAACTCCTGTTCTGACAGCCCTGTATCACAGTGATGGACTTTAATACAAGTCTGTATACACCATTTCCCCAAATAAAAACAATCCTACATATGCTCTCATTACAGTATCCCCTGTGTCAAATGGGTATTTGCGGTATGCATTACTGACACCATATAAATACTACCCTAGTTCAGCCAGACAGTATAGTCTTGGTGGCATTGACTTGGCCAGTCCCTCTTTCCATTTGCCTAGTTCTCTCTGCCAGTTTATTCCTTTTCCTTGGATCCCATTTGCCTGTCATCAATTTACTTCTTTTTTGTTTGTTTTTTTGTTTTTTGTTTTTTGTTTTGTTTTGTTTTTCAAGACAGGGTTTCTCTGTGTAGTTTTGGTGCCTGTCCTGGATCTCTAGCTCTGTAGACCAGGCTGATCTCGAACTCACAGATCTGCCTGCCTCTGCCTCCCGAGGGCTGGGATTAAAGGTGTGCCACCACCACCCAGCTACTCCTTCATTTTTACGGAGATTGTTCACGATTATGGATTACTAGTGGCTCTTTGGGAAGAATTCTAGATCAGAAATCATTTTTACTGCACATTTCAAAAATGTTCTCTACTGTCTTCTATTCCCAGTGCAGTCCTTTGTTATTAAAGAAACATAGACCTCCATCTCCTCCTCACCAGTGTTCCAAGTGCCCTTAGGATGTGCTTTGGTGAGGTCCATCCTCATTCATTGTCTGAATACTCAGAATACTTGCAATCTGAAGTTCCATACTCTTCAGTAGGACATTTTCTTGTTTTCTTTGATAATTCTCTCTCTCTCTCTCTCTCTCTCTCTCTCTCTCTCTCTCTCTCTCTCTCTCTCTCTCTCCCTCCCTCCCCCCCCATTTGTGTGTGTGTGTGTGTGTGTGTGTGTGTGTGTGTGTGTGTATGTGTGCGCACACGCTCGCGCACCTGCCTGCTTGCCTGACTCTCCTAACTTTGGAGGGGGTTTCTGTTGTTTAAACATATCCTTTTTAAACTCTTTTAATCATATTTTTAATTTTCAAGAGCCTTTTTTATCTCTCAATATTCTTCTTTATGGTTTGTTTGTTTGTTTTAAACAGTTCAGTGTATCCTAGCTCTCTGGGAGTATTGAAAATAGGTTATTTGGTTAATAGGTTATTCTTTCTTTGTCAGGGGTGGTCTTTGCATTTCTAGTTCCTCTCTGCTGATTCACATGTAAGAGAGGGCAGTGAAGTCCTAAGTTGTGAGGGCACTTGCTTATATGTGGACTGCAGTTTAGAGTTACCAGATGGGAACTTTGACATGGTATTGGGTAAAAACTTCAAACTACCAGTTGTTGCAAGGCTTCTGTTTGAGTTTCTTTATCACTCTTTTAGAGCAGTCCTCTAATTTCTTGTGTGGAGCAGCAGGGTGGAGGTCAGAATGGGGGGTAAACCAAAAAGCAAGGGAAAGGGAGTTGGGAGTCCACTATTTGTTATGGTAATCCTCCATCATTTCTAGGACCCAGCACCCTGGAGCAGTGAGGCAAATCCAGAGTCTAATTGTGCACCCACTCCACACTCTCCCAAGCCCTCTCCCACCCCACCCCCAATGCCCACACCTCCCACCCCCACCTAACACTCTCCCCCCCCCCCCCACCCCCTACTCCCATGCCCAGGCTTGCAATCACTTTACCCTCCACCCATTGAGTAACTGCCTACGGGGAAGCCTCTGCTGGAAGCCCGAGCTTTTCTGAGGTGTTGGCCTCCTCATGCCTTTTCTCACTGCACCACATTGACAGCAAGGACAGGCATCTGCACGTATTTTCTCCTTCGCCAACCCAGGTGAAAAGACTGGCCTAATGGGAGGAGATGCAGCCTTCACAAAGCCTCCCAACCCCTGGGTATTTTTACTTCAGTGGTTCATCAGAAGCCCTCCCCCACTCCCCAAGCCCTGAGAAATAAGGATCAAACTAACAGAAGTCTCTTCTGGAGAATACTTTTTAGATTCTCTGTGTCTGCCAGAGAATGAGCGAAGCACAGTGGCCCAGACCCAGGCTGGTCGCTCTGAGAGGTGGACAGCCTCAAGTGAGTGACGTCAGGGATAACTCGGGTTATTTCCTCTGAGATGATTCAAATTTTTTCTTGGCTCAGACTCACAGGACTCAAAGTGACTTCTCCCTCTCTGAGTCTGGTCTGAAAGCACTGTTCCATGATACAAAGAAGGTAGAAATACAGGTCCTTAAACTTCCTTGTCATGCTAATTACAGTAAAATCATCAATGCTCTCAGGTCCTGGGAGGTTTGGTCAAGGTAAATTCCCAGTGTTGCTGAAACACTTTGTAAAGACCCTAAGGATGGGCAGTTTCTTCTTAAGGTTCTCGGTGACTCCAAGACACTGCCAAAGGAAGATTCCTAACAGTGTGCTTTGCCCTGAGTATGGACCCAATGAGCTAGCCTGTTCACCTCCACTCTGTTGGCCCTGATTGACTTGTGACGCAGCTCCTGCCCCATCACTTCCTTCCTCACAGAACCTCAAAAGGGTGTTTTTGAGTCTTGATGGTTTCTTCTAGTCCCTGTCAATGTTTCTGCATCTAGCTGACTTTTCACCTTCTAATTCAAGGCCAGCCAGAGAACAGTAGAATCCTCCTGTTCAGTAGAAGTGATAAGAACAAATCAAAGGTGAGGAGAGAGATTAGAGAAGCTTCCTGCAAATAAATGACTCTGAAGTGCTCCAGTCTTAGCACAGAAGCCAGTACACTGCCCTGTTCTTATCTCTTCCAGGCCTACTGTGAGCTGGATGAAGGAGTTTTCAAGAAGAATCCACTTCAACTACTTCCTTCAGTGTTTCTGTGATGTCAGTGTGAAAGACTAGGAGTTAGACAGACTCCCTGGTCTGCCGAGGGGTGGTGGCTAGATAATAAAGACAGTGAACTTCCAAGATGGCTGGCTTCCTCCTCACCCCTCCCACCTGAGACAAAAGCCTGGCAGCTTAAAACAAAGGCCTTGTGGGTTTTTTCTTCTACCAGTAGGTCTCCTGCTGTTAGACCCCCAACAAGTTCAAAGCCTGCTCAGGACATGCCTACACAATAGTTGTGGGCCAATCAGCCATCCTATCTTTCTTCAAACTGACCAGCCCTAAATTAGGGGAGGAAGATTCTTGAGAGACTTCAAAATGCCCAGCCCTCAAGAAGAGACTGAGTTTTTGGCTTCCAAGTCCCTCCCCTCTCTGCTTTGCAGAGGGTCTTTCTCTGTGTGCCTACTGCATGTGGGTGTTTCCTCACCCCCATCAAAGCCTCTCTTCAGCTACTGATTCCATCTGCTCCTGTCTTCTGTGTTTGAGATTGCTCCTCTGCTACCTGTTGGACTCAAGATTCTTCCTGCCCTTTAATTCTTTAACTTTTAGAGAAAATGAACCCAATCAAGACCCCTAGACAGTAACAAAGTATTAAGCAGATGGTGACCTAAAGAACTCCTTTCATAACAGAGCAGCCAATAGAACTTTCTTCAGCTAGGAAAGTAAGTGTTCTGCATCCAATCCAGTAGCCACTAGCCACATGTTGCTCACTCTTTAGCACATAGCTACTGCAAGTGAGGGGCTAAATTCTTTATTTTACATGGTTTTAATGAAGCTAAAAGTAAGTAGTGGCATGTAGCTGGTAGTTAGCTTAATGGGCAGTACGGTTCTTTGTACTGCATAGAGTTGTTAAATACAACTCACACAATGAGACTCCCTGGTAGTCAAAGTCTGCCTCTCACATTTATTAGCAAATAACCACAGGCAAGTCAACGACACTTTTGTAGATAACACACTTTTGTAACTCCTGGTCTTCCTCTATAATAATGTTGCCTGTTTCATCAGGCTGACATGGGGATCAGGTAAGGTATAAAGTTCTTACAAGAGTGTACAGCAAACAGCAAGCACTGAATAAATGCTAATCGTTATCTTGCTTTGCATTTCTCCAGAAGCAAACCCTGAGATAAGAATTTGGAGGGAAGTCATTTGCATCGTACCAGTGAGGATATGAGTAAGTGAGAAAGAAGGAAGACAGGCATTACAGAGCACTAAGGAGGGGATTCCTGCTTTAGGCAATTGGTGCTTAATCCCCAGGACATCCTTTGGGCCACAGTAAAAAGAATGTCTCAGATTTGCCCTACCCATCCTACATGGCCAACCTTTGTGGCCACAGAAATCCCCAGGCAGGTAGTTTAGGTGCTTTTAGGGTAAGCTATGTTGCAGGTAGCAATGATAAACACTGGCAAAGCACCAAGCCAGTCTTCCACAGTTCATAATACACATATCTGCCACTGCTGACCCATCCTACAAATAGGCAGGATTAAGTTCCCATCCAGAATATGCTGTGAAAGATGAGTCACCTGACTTGTGATAGCCTGCTGTGGCTTCTCCCAGATGTCAAGGTCTTTTAATGGCCTCTTAGTCCTAGATCCAGTTCCCTTCAGTACCTCTTGGAACAGCAAGCAAATCCACAGGAGCATCAAAGCCTTCTATTCTCTCACAACAGTAAGTCAAATCTACACAAAGGCCTTTGGTTCTCAGGGAAATAGAAAGGACACACGGTTCAAACTTAATCAGGGTGGGTATCTGTGGTACTTTAAATAAGAATGGCCCTCACATCTTCATATATTGGAATACTTGGTCCCCAGTGAGTGGGACTATTTGGGAAGGATTAGTAGGTGTGGTCTTATTGGAAAAGGTGTGTCACTGGGGGTGGGCTTTGAGGTTGCAAGACTCATGCCATTCTCTGTCAAATGTTTATGAATCAAGATGCAAGCTCTCAGCTACTGTTCTTGTACCATACTTCCTGCCTGCTGCAATGTTCCCTACCATACTGATCATGGACACTAACCCTGTGAAACTGTAGCCCCAAATAAACTCTTCTGTAAGTTGCTTTGGACATGGTATCTTATCACAGTAATAGAAAAGCAAACAAGACAACATCCCAATCAATCTATTATTTCTTATTGAGTAGACCCTATTCTCTCAAATCTCCATTTTAGAAGTTTCCTTTGGCCATGAAAGATAATTATAATGGGTTTATTTAATGTATATGGATTATCTTCTTTGGGTTAAACTAAGTTTTCACAAGTACTACTAAAAGAGTTAATGATCACAGCATATATATATGTATGGCTATTCACAATACATTTAACATTGTATTAATCTGGGTGCTTTAGCTGAATATAACAGAATCTTCTAAGCTAATTTAAATAGGACAGGATTGTATATAAGTTATTAGGTGGTGTTTTATTCTAGTTGTGCTATTTTGGCAGAACAGCTGAGAATGGGAAATTTAAAAAGAAGAAAAAGTGGTCACATTTCTGAGGCTTGGAAATATAAGATAAATGTTGGAAAGGCCCATCCTACTGAGTCATCAATGACAGAAGGCAGAAAGGCAAGCTAACTGACCACTTTGTGAAGCCTCTTTTATAAGAAATCTATCCTGCTAATAAAGAAAGAGCCCTCATTGGGCCAGCAAGATGGCTCAGCACCTGCCTTTAAGCCTAATAACCTAACTTCAATTTCCAAGACGCATAGGGTGGAAGGAAAGACCTAATTCTTGTAGGTTGCCCTCTGACCTCTACATGCACACCATGGCACATGCACACACACACACACACACACACACACACACACACACACACACACACTAAATTTAATTTTTTAAAAAATCCTCATGATCTAGTTATCTCTCAGTGACTCTACCTTTTAACACCATTTCAATGACAAGACCTGAATCTTGTATGGGACACATTCAAACTATGGCCGTTTCCTTATAGGAACCAGGTCTGGATGTTATATAGCCAGGAATAATGCATTCCAGAAAAACCAACCTCATTATGAAAACTAGCCCTCATGGAGATCTCATCAATTTCCCCTTCCCAGGGTGATCCATCTTTGGAGATGTGGGTTGTAGTCTGGTTATCCTTTGCCTTTCATCTAGTATCCACTTATGAGCGAGTACATACCATGTTTGTCCTTTTGAGTCTGGATTATTTCACTCAGGATGATATTTTCTAGTTCCATCTATTTGCCTGCAAATTTCATGATGTCATTGATTTTTACTGCTGATTAGTATTCCATTGTGTATATTTGTCACATTTTCTTTATCCATTCTTCAGTTGAAGGGCATCTAGGTTGTTTCCAGGTTCTGGCTATTATGAACAATGCTGCTATGAACATAGTTCAGCATGTGTCCTTATGGTATGATTGAGCGTTTCTTGGGTATATGCCCAAGAGTGGTATTGCTGGGTCCTGAGGTAGATTGACTCCCAATTTTCTGAGAAACTACCATACTGATTTCTAAACTGGCTGTACAAGTTTGCACTCCCACCAACAGTGGAAGAGTGTTCCCCTTGCTCCACATCCTCTCCAACACAAACTGTTATCAGTGTTTTTGATCATAGCCATTCTGACAGGTGTAAGATGGTGTTTCAGTGTTGTTTTGATTTGCATTTCCCTGATGACTAAGGATGTTGACAATTCCATAAATGTCTTTTGGCCATTTGAGATTCTTCTGTTGAGAATTCTCTTTTTAACTCTATAACCCATTTTTAAATTGGATCATTCTGTATTTTGATGTTTAGTTTCTTGAGTTCTTCATATATTTTGGAGATCAGCTCTCTGTCAGATGTGGGGTTGGTGAAGATCTTTTCCCATTCTGTAGGCTGTCATTTTTGTCTTATTGACTGTGTCCTTCCAAGGAAACTCTTATTGAAGAAAGCATTTAATTTGGGGGCTGGATTACAGTTTCAGAGATTTAATCCAATTATCATCATGGTGGGGAGGATGGCAACAGGCATGCAGGTGTTGGAGCAGTAGCTGAGAGCTACATCCTGTTCTTTAGGCAGAGAGAGAGAGAGAGAGAGAGAGAGAGAGAGACTGGGCCTGGCATGAGCTTTTTAAACCTCAGAGCCCACCCCCAGTGGACATGCTTCCTCCAATAAGGCTATACCTCCTAATCATTCTAATCCTTCCCAAATAGTGCCACTCTGGATGACCAAGCATTCAAATATACATTCTTATTCAAACTACCACAGTTACCATAACCTTCTACATATTCAACTGTAATAGTTTCCTTAACTAGTACCCTGGCTTTTACTACTTCATTTTCCACATAACTCTCAGAGGGATCATTTAAAAGTACATATTATACACATTATATTGAGTCACTTCCATTTTGACAATTTTCTACACAGTTAGGATAAAAATATACCTTCTCATAGCTTTTTAAGATCTACATGCTCTAGGTTTTGTCATCTGTGCAGTCATCCTGTTCCAGTCTCCCCTTATCCATAAACCCACTCTGGCTTTGAGGGTGCTTCAGCTCATCCATCAAGTCCTTTCTGTCCCCAGAGCCTTGGCACTTGCTCCCTGCCCTGGCTGTAAATTGTTCTCACTAGTAGTTCTCCCCACTAAGATACATACAGCACCACCAGAACATCTTTGGGGTCTGTCCTTATCACTGGTCAATGGAGCTCAGTGGTCCGCTTAGAAATCATTGTCAGCAACCTAAAACAAACAAACAACAACAAAACAAACTTTACTGAAACTCTAAAGAATTTCCTTCAATAGCTTTGTGACATCAGCGTATTTCCTTCCCAGGATTTACTGGTCTTCATTGTTTTCTCTGACAGGTAATTTGTTCCTCTAGTAGAATGCAAACTCCCTTCTTGAGTATCCTTCTCATCACCCAGAACAGTGCCCAGCACAAAGGTCAGTTGATCACATCTGCAGACGAATGGAAGCACATAAAGGAGTTTCATCTGAGTGCAACAGGCTGGACCCAAGACAGTATACACCAAAGCTGATACAGCATGAAGCTTTTGAGCAGAGTCTTGTTGGTAAGGTAATGACAGACTCTAGCTTGTATATGGTCTACACTGGCATCAGGAGAGCCACTCAGTGAAAACATTTCTAAAGGTTATTGCCTTCCATTCAGCAAAAACAAGGGCCATTCTTACTCTTCTATGAGATCCAACTTTGTAGAAATATAAATTTAAAATAAAGAAGTTTCACACCACAGTATGAATGAGAGCAACATGAGATGTCATTGTAGGTTGTTTACTCAAACATCCTTGCTGCAGCCCCCTTGAACTCACCATGCCTACCCCAGCTTAGCCTGTGACTCACAAGTATCATGTGGCAAAGTCCAGCAGAGGGCACAGCCTTGACCTTCCCTTCCTTTTAAAGACCTCAGATGTTCTCATGTGTCCTTCCATAATTGAGATCCGCAATTAGTCACCTCATCTCTGATCCCCACTTTTCTGTTCCAGCTAAACTCAACCTTCAGCCCACACAATGGAATTGGACAAAAATGAGGTAACGGTTTTCTGTGTGAGTCACTCTGCCTGATTCTGTTCAGAGAGCACTGTAGGGTGAGCAGCCAGAGTCCAGGCAAATGTTTCAGCCATCCAAGAACTGGCAGGCAGCCCAGAAGACACTCACCTGATGATGGACTTGCCGGATGAAACTTAGAGGAAATGGTTCCCAACAGCTGCATAAAGAACCTCTTGGCTCCCACACAGCAACACTCTTCTCAATTAAAATCGCTGTCATCGTTCATGCTGCACCATGAAACCCTTTCACACCGTGTTCACGTTTCTACAGACCTCCTGCTCTGCGTATTAAAGACGGGTCCTTTATGTGCAAGGGCAACATCTCTAGCCACCGTTCCACCCAAACGGCCCCTATATCTTGCATAGAAATGGTTTGCAGACTCTGAAAAGGAAAACACAAGGAGAGATGTCCATAAAGCTGTTTCTCTTTGTTGAGTATTTAGAAGAAAGTGGTAAGTGGTTGGCTGTGTTTTCAAAAAACTTTTTTTGGTTATTCCCAAGAGATCCTCCAATTCTTCCCAAAGAGTATCTCTCAAATGCTGTCAGCTGAACAGATTGGCAGCCAAGCAGAGGTGTTCAGAGAGGTCTCCAACTAATGCAGCCAGAGGAAAGCTGCCAGAGAAGCAGGACTCCTTAGATAAGTAAATTGAAGGATATTTTGGGGATAAAAATAAATCCTTTTTGAAAATGAAAGATGGAGAGTCGCTGTATATACAAATTTCCCTGTTCTGAACGGTGATGATGCCAGGCCAACTTTGCAGACCAATGACATAAGCAGAGATATTCTCAGACATGCTGGATGGCCTTTCCTCCTAAAGCATCTGCCCCACCCCATGACCACAGGACTTCCGTGTACGGTGTTCATAATTATTTTGTTTTGTTCAGAATCCTGGTGGACCTCCACTGGAACCTTTGGGTTAAGGGGAATTCTGCAGAAGGACCAGGGAGACCAATATAAATACAGAGGTTGGCAAAATAAAACTAGGATGTCTAGCCTAATGTCTAAGAGGATACTGTTTCAGATGTTTAGTTTCCAAAATAGTCAGCCCTATAAGAAACACGGGGATCAAGAATCTACTCAAGACTGAAGTATTTCAAGTCACAGATTCCAGAACTCACTACAGCAACTAAACAAAATATTGGGGGAAGTAAAAACTGAAAATTTCCCCTCCTAATATAGAGAGGTTAAATGTAGAATTTTGGAGTTCTGACTTGATGGTGGAGTTGAGAGAAAGGCATAGTCAATGAAGACAAACATGGACACTTTGGACTAAGTGTTCAGTCACAGGAGAAGAAAAGACACTAGTGGGAGATCCTGTGCTACCGGTTCCTTCATAATTATTGGCAATCAGTGGTCTGCAAGGAGAAGCTCTAAGAACCCAATGGTAGCCGAGCAGCTGGTGAGTAGCCTAATGACCATGGCAGTTTCAAGACCTGAAGGTGATAGGAAGGAGTGTTAAAAAATGTGCTCCCCGATGCACACAGACCTCTACGGTAGAGTGTTTGCCTGGCGTGCACTATGGAACCTCTGCACAAGAAGAGATAAGGAGCAGGGAGGGGAGGGGGAGAAGGAAAGGGAAGAAAAGAAATGTGCTGCCTTTATGAGACAGCTCTGTCATACCAGATTCACAATTAAAGAGGGCAAAGAGGAACCAGAAGACAGTAGCTGAAAGATTTTTTTTAATCATTAAAGAGCTCAATAAACAAAACCCAAGTGACCCCTAGTACTGAAGGGTTCATGGCCAAATTTTTTAAGTAACTGAGCATTCAGTCAAGAAGTTGTATATGTTTCATAAAATCTTGCTCCCAATTCCACCACAAATTTCAACTCTTCTGTCTCCCAATAAAGCAGCCTTGACCCTGAGCTTGAAAACGTAACACTCATGTAACATGTGGGACAGGTAGCTCACAGCGTGGCGTGGCGTACTCTTCCCCAGGGAATATAGCTTCTTTGTCATGGAGTCCTTTTAGTGTCATAATAATACAGTGTAAGGCAGCATTTACTACCTGAGCTAAGTGCTAAGTATATGCCTATATAACTCTATATACACCTAAGGTGAGTACTACACATGCACGATAGTGCATGTGTCTCAGACAGGGTTTCTGTGAAGAGACACCATGACCATGGCAACTCTTATAAGATAAACATATCATTGGGGTGGCTCACTTACACTTTCAGTGATCCAGTCCATTATCATCATGGTGGGGAGCATGGCAGCATGCAGGCAGACATGGTGCTGGCTACATCTTGATCAGAAGGCAACAGGAAGTGGACTGTGACACTGGAAGTAGCTTGAGCATAGGAGAACTCACCCCCACAGTGACACACTGCCTCCAACAAGGCTACACCTACTCCTACAAAGCCACACCTCCTAATAGTACCTCTCCCTTTGGGGGCCATTTTCTTTCAGACCACCACAGCATGTATAAACATACTTGCTATGTAGTTTACTAAGTATCTTAGCAGGTACTGAACATTTTTTCTTTTTTGTATCATTATTTTTTGAAAAATAAAATTTTAAGAGAATATTTTCAAATAGTGTTAATAAATAATACCTGAATGAGGATGATTTTTATTTGTTGTATTCATTCTTACTGATAAGAGGTAAATCTCACAAACAGATACTCAATCACCTGAAATACTGAGAAATGAATTTATCAAGGTTAGTAACTAAGCTTAATATCTTGATTGGTTATAATACAAGATTCCCTGGCTTGAAATAAAAGATCAAACAGTTACTTTCCATTCCCAAAGGTCAGTCAATAACTATGTATTCCCTGTAGGATCTTCTTTTACTTCCTATCATCACTAGTCCCCACTCTTCTCCACAAACTAAATATAAAATGTACCTACTAAGCATAGAATCTGAGCAGCAGAATATTGTTGAGTGTATGCCAAAACTAAACAGCTCCAAATTATAAAAAAGCACACAGATCCAAATGGCCTGCTCTAAGTAGGAAGATGGTTTAAATTCCAGAGTAGCACCAGTAATGTAGTGTGTGCTGTGTCCTTGATAACTAGAGAACACAACTAAGAGGTGAAATAGTGTTGGTACCTTTCACTCCCAATGACTTGCTTAAGGAATTTGTGTTTCTTGTTCCCATAACGTTAGGTTCTGCTGAGGGATGTTCAGGAATCCTGGTAGACAGAAAGTAGCTATTGGTGTTTATAGTTCTGGGGATCAAGTTCAGAACCCCGCACATGCTAGGAGAACATCCTACCAGTAAGTTATATCCACAGCCCCAAAAGTAGAGATGTGGACTGTATGAAGGACAACATGGTCCATGACAAAACTACCAAAGGATAGTGACTTATTAGCTTCAAACAGGAAAGTGACATGGCATAAGGCCCTATGAGCATGTGGATCAACTATTGGATATAGCTTTGAACAATGCATCAGCAGTATTTGTAAGGAGCCAGAGAACTTCACAGTTCCCAAAAAAAGGGTCATTGGCCATCAGACAACTTGGTTGGTATCAGAAAGGACTTTAGCCTGACATACCCAGGAAGAGAGTGAGCAAACTGAGGTTTAGAGCTCAAGTCAACGTCTAGACATTTAAGGACATTTGGAGTGTCCCAATTTTTGTCTTTTGGGTGAAAATATTCCTGAATTCTAGTAGTTTTTTTTGTACTTTATGGCTTCTCTATTCCACTATTTGATAAATCACCATTATTGTTGTGACATCAAATGTAACACATAGAGAACACATAGTTCTTGTTTCTACTTAGAGATAACTTCTGTGTTAGTCTATATAGTCATAGGGTAAACAGAAAATGGTCTCTGGTAACAGAATAGTCAATAAGCCTAGTTACTCAGAATGAGGCTAATGCAGTTGTTTAAGAGACAACGAAAATTGGAGTGCTAAGAGTAAACACTCACCAATGAAATATTCATGGAGACAGCTGTCTCAGGACAAAGATCTGTGGAAAGTTAAAAGATCATGTTGGTGTGTTCCATTCAGAGAAACTTCTACCATGAAGAATTACAGAAACTATACCTGCAACAAAGTTCAGTTTATGGAACAGAAATATTCAAAATGGCATAGCTAGAAAAACAAACCATGGATGTCTGTGCTAAACAAGTTGGTGGTGAAAAAACTCCATGGATGTCTGATCTGTAGATGGATAAAAAAAAAACAAAAAAACTTACGGTGTCTTAGAGTTTTCACATACAGTCTTTTACAACCATTTGTGGCTTCAGATATTGCAGTCTGTGCTCAGACTAAAATGCAGGGCAATTTTTCCTTCAAAACCACAGTATTTGGTAATGAGTAGGCACCATGTGAGTGATAAGATAAATTATAAAATAATTCTCAGAGCGCAATGTTCAACTTGTCTTTATATTAATTAGGTGTGATTTGGAGAAGGGAACAATGTTTTCATGAGTAAATCAACTCATTTTGTGATAAAGGGATGAATAGTCAAGTTACAACAGTGATAAATCATTTGCATTTGTGGCCACACCCTCCTCCCCACACCTTCTGACACTGAATGCTTTTAGGGATTGAATGTTTGAACCTCCACCCTCATTCATACATACATGGAAACACTAACTGCAACATGGTGGTATTTGAAAATGGAGCCCTTGGAAATAAGCAGGTTTAGGAGCAAATGATGAGGGAAATGCCCATCATAAAGATAGTTATGTGTCCTTATAAGAAGAAAGGACATCAGAGCTCTCCCTGCATCCTGGTGTAAACAGTTGGTATGTGAGTCCATAGCAAAATGAAGTATGCCTACAAGGCCCAGAATGGAGTTCACCTTCCCAGTACCTTGATCTTAGACTTCTCAGTTTCAGGATTCACTAAAAACAAAATTTCTATAATTTAAGTTGCTTACTAGGATATTTTGTTAGACAGCCCAAGAAGACTAAGATAAACAACATTTGCAGTACTATTACATTCATTGTTATGCCTACCCTCTCTGAGTGATTTCAGTGTATTTTGCTGGCCTATACGGAACAAGCAGATCAATCCTTAACCACTATTCCTTGGCATGGTGAGTCAGGGCACAGTTGTGCTTAAATCCACCAATGAGTAAATGCAAGACTCTTTAATGGTATCCTGGAACTTGTCCAAGAGGAAGCATAAATGCCCTGGGTTCATTCACAGGTCATGATTTGTAATTTGTCTCTGGGGTTTTTGTAAAGAGGCACATGTTTATATGCAGATTGATGACACAGCATCTCTAACCTGCACTAAATAGGTTTGGTACAACATGCAGCATACTGAAATTCCTGTGGTGGATGTATTTCCTAAAAGCTTCTCTCAGCTCACCACTCTCGGGGGCTTCACATTGTAAATCACAAGCTCTACAGAAATCCACCAAGGAGACCCAGCCTCAGATAAATCTGTAGGACCCTGTGATTGAGCTGACATGTGAGATTGTTTCCACAAACCAGTGGCAAGCTTTACCCTTTCCACAAATATCCACATCCTAACATGTGCCAGGAATTTTGAAATGTTCCTCACTTACTTTACTATTCAAAGCAAGCCCCTGAAATTGGTATTTGCGATGGTTAATACTGAGGTTTGGTTTGACTGGATCTGGAATCAACTAAGAGATATGCCTCTGTGTGGGCCTGTGAGGGCATTCCCAGGAAGGGTTAACTGAGTAAGAGGACCCTCCCTCAGAGTAGGAAGTACTTTGCAGTAGTAGCCTAAAGTTGGCCAGGGGAAAAACTGTCCTGTCTCAGTTCTTGCTGATGACTGCATCTATCTTGATGCTACAATGGCCACCATCCTTCATTGACATCAGAACCCAGCTTCTTTGGCCTTCTCACACAGACTAAAGACCAGCAACAGCCCAGGAAGCTTTCAGGACTTGGGCACCCAGCTGGGACTGCTAAGGCATCCAGCCTTATGAACTGAGTAGCTAACACGATGTTAGCCTGTCTCGTGGTGCAGATAGCCACTGTTGGATCCCCTAGCCCCTATCATGTAAGCCAACTGAATAAATCCATCTTCATGATATATATGCATTCTATTGACCTTCTTTCTCTAGATAACCTTGACTAATACAGTATTACACAATTTGTTTGTTTGTTTGTTTGTTTTTGAGACAGGGTTGCTGTGGGATGTTCTGTATGGCAAATGTGTTGCTGATTAGTCAATAAATAAAATACTGATTGGCCATTGGCTAGGCAGGAAGTGTAGGCGGGACAAGGAGGAGAATAAAGCTGGGAAGTGGAAGGCTGAGTCAGAGAGACACTGCCAGCCGCCATCAGGACAAGGAAGATGTAAAGAACCGGTAAGCCACAAGTCACGTGGCAAGGTATAGATTAATAGAAATGGATTAATTTAAGCTGTAAGAACAGTTAGCAAGAAGCCTGCCACGGCCATACAGTTTGTAACCAATGTAAGTCTCTGTGTTTACTTGGTTGGGTTTGAGCGGCTGTGGGGCTGGCAGGTGAGAGAGATTTATCCTGACTGTGGGCCAAGCAGGAAAACTCTAGCAACAATTGGCGTCCAACGTGGTGGCAAGAGTTTCCACCTAAAACCTGAGAAAAGATTCTAAAATGGAGCTAAACACAGCTTCCTAATTGTCTCTCTCAAATGAGCGGCAGCTGCCAGTTTGAGCTACTGGTGGGTTCCTGGAGTGTGCGCTCAACCTGCAGTATGGCGGGAATAAGACCTCTGCAAGTGGCACATTAAGCTGCATGGTGGATTTAGACTTTGCTAGTACAAAACAAAAAAAAGAGGTTTCTGGGCTACACGCTGCTTGGCTAAAAGCATAGACCCACGATAGCTCCCAGAGCTGGTGGTAAACCACCGCCATGTTGGGAAGCTGAGGTGGGCGGAGCCAGCAGCCACAGCTGCTGCAGTTTAAGGCAATAGATTCACAATAAGACAGATTCAGATGTAATAGTTTACAATGTGTGTAAAAGATATGTAGGCTTGAAAGAGACAAAAAAGGTGATATATACAGTTATATAAACAAATACATAGTTTTAAAAAAATAAAGTCTTTAAAGAGACAGTAAAATTAATATAGAAAACAAGCCACGTAAAGATGAATATTACACAGAGAATCTGGATTGTGTTGTCTTTGGGATTTTTAACTGCAGAAAAACATTTGATTGTAAAAGCTGTTGAGTTATGCCGAAATGTATATTTTAAAGGTACCTTGACTTCAAAATTTGGATATAAGGATATGTTGCTTTGGAAAAGAGTCTCTGCTTTTGTTCCCACAGAAAGCCAAAGGCTATGGATTTGTTCCAGATTAAGATACATCAGGTTTGACCAGCCAAGACACCCTGAAAGGTCTCCGATGACACCATGGCCCAGATGACCCAACATCCGGAATGGTTTCAAGGCAACTGGCTCAGACGATACACCCTCATGGACTATTCCATAATCCTAAAATTTTCTTTATGTCCCCATAAGATACAGTGCCCCCCTCCAGCAGGAAGTAGTAAGAGAAGCTACGCCCAAATTCCCAAATTACATGTAATTTTACTTTGTTAAGGTTAAAACCTTCCTTTTTGAAAAAAAAAAATGGGAGAAGTGCTGTGGGATGTTCTGTATGGCAAATGTGTTGCTGATTAGTCAATAAATAAAATACTGATTGGCCATTGGCTAGGCAGGAGGTGTAGGCGGGACAAGGAGGAGAATAAAGCTGGGAAGTGGAAGGCTGAGTCAGAGAGACACTGCCAGCCGCCATCAGGACAAGGAAGATGTAAAGTACCGGTAAGCCACAAGTCACGTGGCAAGGTATAGATTAATAGAAATGGATTAATTTAAGCTGTAAGAACAGTTAGCAAGAAGCCTGCCACGGCCATACAGTTTGTAACCAATATAAGTCTCTGTGTTTACTTGGTTGGGTTTGAGCGGCTGTGGGGCTGGCAGGTGAGAGAGATTTATCCTGACTGTGGGCCAAGCAGGAAAACTCTAGCAACACAGGGTTTCTCTGTGTAGCTTTGGAGCCTTTCCTGGAACTCACTCTGTAGCCCAGGCTGGCCTCAAACTCACAGAGATCTGCCTGCCTCTGCCTCCCAAGTGCAGGGATTAAAGGCATGTGCCACCACCGCCCGGCTGGAGAGATGGCTCAGCCATTAAAGGCTAACAAAAATTATACAATTTTATTTTTAAAAAAGTAAGCCTGGCCAATGGCAGGAAAACTTGCTTACTTCTCCAAACACTGAATCTGTTTACTGATCCCAGAACTGGATTATAACAGGTCCCTGCCTCTATCTGTAAACTCTCTCTCTCTCTTTCTCTCTCTCTCTCTCCCTATGTATCTATCTATCTATCTATCTGTCTGTCTGTCTGTCTGTCTGTCTCTATCTATCTATCTATCTATCTATCTATCTATCTATACACATATATATATATATTGTCATGAGGGCATGTTTAACTTTGTCAAATATCTTTCAATATCTAAGATGATCATGTGCTTTCTGTCCTTACTATTAACATGGTGTCTTTGTTAGGGTTTCTATTGCTGTAACGAGACACTATGACCATGGCAACTCTTATAAATGAAAAACATTTAATTGGCATGGCTTACATCTTCAGAGGTTTAGTCCATTATCATCATGATGTGACATGGTGGCATGCAGGCAGACATGGTGCTGGAGAAATAGCTGAGTGTCCTACATCTTGACTTGCAGGCAACAGGAAGTGGTCTGACTCACTGGGCATGGCTTGAGCATATATAAGACCTCAAAGCCCACCTCCACAGTGACACACTTCCTCCAACAAGACCACACCTACTCCAACAAGGTCACACATCCTAATAGTGCTACCCCTCTTTGGGAGCCATTTTCTTTCAAAACACACATGGTATATTACATTTATTGATCTGTATATATCAAACAACCTTTGCATGCCTGAGATGAAACCAACTGGTTGTCATGTATAGTATTCTTTTAAAGATTTATGTTATTTCTCTCTCTCTGTCTCTCTGTCTCTGTCTCTGTCTCTCTCTGTCTCTGTCTCTCTCTGTCTGTGTGTGTGTGTGTGTGTGTGTGTGTGTGTGTGTGTGTGTGTGTGTGTGTGTGTACATAATGCAGTGTCTGTGGAGGCCAAAAGAGGGCATCATACTCCCTAGAACTCAAGTTAAAGGCAGTTTTGAGCCAGCCAGTGTAGGTACTAGAAACTGAACTCTTACCCTTTGGAAAAGACACAAAAGCTCTTAACTTCTGAGCCACCTCTCTAGTGCCCACGCATGATAATCTTAATGTGTTCTTAACTTTGGTTGTCAGTACTTTTGTCGTTTTCTTTTAAATGGGGTCTTACTGTGTATCCCCGGCTGACCTGGAAACCATTATACAGACCAGGTTGGTATCCAAATCATGAGAGACCCACCTGTCTCTACCTCCTGAGAGCTTAAAGGCCTGCACCACCATGTCCTGTGTGGTTTGCAAGTATTTCATTAAGAATATGTTCATCAGTCTGACGGTGGTGGCACATGCCTTTAACCCCAGCACTTGGAGGCAGAGGCAGGCGGATCTCTGTGAGTTTGAGGCCAGCCTGGTCTACAAAACGAGTTACAGGACCGTCTGAGATACACAGAGAAACCTGTCTCCAAAAACAAAAACAAACAACAAAAATATTTCTGTTCATCAGGAAAATTGGTTTGTAGTTCTCTCCTTTTTTGTTGTGGCATCTTTAACTGGTTTTGGCATCAAAGTAATAGTGGCTTGGTAGAATGAGCTTGATAATGTTTCTCCCCTTTCTGTTTTAGGGGACAGTTTGAGAAGTGTTGGTATTAGATCTTCCTTAAAAGTTTAGTAGAAGTCGGTAGTGAATCCATCTGGTCCTGGGTTTTTCTGTGTCTAGAGGTTCTTAATTACTTTATCAATGTCATTGCTTGTTATGGGTCTGTTTAAACTGTATCTTCTGGCTTTTGTTTTGATAGTCATGGTTTGAAGTTAATCCATTTCTTCTAAATTTTTCAACTTGTTGAAATACATTTCCAAAGCATTCTCTTATGATTTATATTTCATGGGAATCTGCTATAGCAATTCCATTTTCAGTTCTAATTTTATTAATTGATTCTTCTCTATCATTCTTTTGGTTCGTTTGGATAATATTTGTCAATCTTGTTAATTTTTTTCAAGTACCAACTCTTTATTTGATTAATTCTACGTCTTTCTTCTTTTCCTGTGCATAGTACTCCTCTAAGAGTTTTCCGTAGTCTTGGGTTAGTAGTCGTGAATTACTTGAGCTTGTGCTTTTCTTGAACTGTTCTTATTTCTTCATCAATTCTAACAGACAACTCTGTTGGGAATAGCAACAAGCAATAGTAACTTTGTTGCCAGTTACTTGCTTTTAGCCTGAAACACGGGTCCCTGTGTTGCTGAGGAGTGATCTGACGCCATGCTGATGTTTCTACCTCTCTATGTGAGCTGGCATTTTCCCTTAAAGACTCAGGCAATGACTGACATGCTGTGAACAGGTTCTCTGCTCATGTCTGTTTGGGGACTAAATGCTTCCTGTCTTTACATGTCTATTTCCTTCTCTAGATTTGTGGAATTCTCAACTATATTTCACTGAGCATGTTGTGTAAATCTAATTTGACTTTATCTCTCCTCCTTCTTTTATTCCATGGATTCTTGGGTTTGGTACCTTGACAGTTTCCAAGACTTTTTGGCAGTTTGGGTCATTCTTATTAACTTTATTCTTTGTGTGTCTATATGTACAATTGTCTTGACCTTATCCTTCCATCCTTGAAGTATATTCTTGTGTTTGGCCTTGTCGATGTTTCCTACTGTGTTTTCTATGTGGTTGCTTGATTCTTTCTTTTCTAGAATTTTTTTTCTAGTGTCTGAATTTTTCTCCCATTTTTTAAAAAACTTTTCCTTCTCTGTTACTGATTCTTTCATCCACTTTGATAACTTTCTTGTCTAAGTTTTGAACTGATTCATAACATTCTTATCTAGGTCCTCAGTGTTCATTTGAGTCCTCTATTTGGTGTTAGGTTCCTTGTGAATGTATGCCTCTTGACTCTTTCTGCATTCCAGCTCCCTTACCATTCGTCTTGCAGTTTCTGGAAGCAGCTGGCTTGTGGGTCGTCCCAGAATGGAAGACCATCTCATGTGTTTTGTTTCTTTGTTTTATTTTATGTGAGTCCTCCTGCTGGGTTGCATTTATATTCAGAGGGTCAGTCAGCGGCAATACAGCTCTGATTGCTTAGCAGCAGTCCCAGAGTGAGCTTCAGAAGATACTTGTGCTTTCCATATCAGTCCCCAAAGGATGGGGAGACAGAGACACTAGGGTGCTGGCTGGGTAAAATGCAGTTAACAGTTTTGTGGGATGTTTTGGACTAAGGGTATCCATTTATTCAAATAGTAAAATGGAGGATTAGGAGAAGGAGGAAAAAAGGTGTAGCATCATGATGAAAATGTATGTGGCTCGAAAAACCAAAAAAAAAAATGTATGTGGGTTAGAGGTATGAAAAGCAGATATATATATATATATATATATATATATATATATATATATATATATATATATATATATATATATATAAGACATATGTCCATAAAAATTGAAAATAAAAATAAAAGTTAAACATTAAAAATGTAAGCATTACATGAACAATAAAATGAAATAGACATTACATTCTCAATCAGTGCTTCTTCCTGGTTGAGGAGGGTCCATGTCCCCTCTATTTACTTTAGTTCTGTCTGTCAGGTTATTGTACCGAGTTCCATCACACATTTCTTGTGATCTGCATAGCTCCAGGTGGGGATGTTGGGTATCTCTGAGATTCAACTCATTCCTGGGGTCCTATGGATCTTCCGCTCCACGAGGAAAAGTAGCTATTGGGAGACTGTGAGTTCATGTATTTCCCAACCTTAGGATCCTGTGTTGTTTTCAAAGCTGTGTTTTCAATCACGGAACTGCTGCCCTCTGCTGGCAAATTCAAACGAGGCTTGGCCTCTGCCAAAACAATAATAGCTCAACTCCCTCCTGAACCTCCGTAATTGAAACCTCACTGAGTTCAAATGAGCCTTAACCACCTGCAAAACTATTGGGCCAGATTTGGTGGTGTATGAGGTAAATCAGGAGTTTCAAGCCAGCTAGGAAGCATGAGAAACTGTCTAAAAACAAAGAAGCACCCCACTTTAGAATCACTCTTCAACCAATTTCAGACCGGTATCAATTTGTCTTTGGCAAGCAAAGCTAAAAATAAGTAAGCAATAGCTCATTCTTACAAGCCATGGAATAAACTGGTCTCAGAATGCAGTCATCACTGAGAGGCAAGATTTTAAGGGGTTTTTTAACTTTTGTATTTATTCTTCTTTGTGTTTTGTAATTTCCACACAAAAATACATAGGGAAAAAATCAACAGTAAAATAATTTTCTTGTGGCAAACAAACACACACACACACACACACACACACACACACACACACCCTTTGCCTAGGTGTTTAAAATCCATCTCCACACTCATGACTTCTGTTTCTGGAAAACAAATCAACTATTTGCAAGAACTCTCTTGCTTTGAAAGGAAATGCATATTAAGATAAGAATAAAGGGCAGTACAGGATTAGCTAACTGCCCTTATCTTGCCGGCCTCTGATGGAGATCTACATCCTCAATCAAATGAGGGCTTTCAATGCTGTGAGTGGACAAGGGACAGACTGCAGCCAGGTCATGGGGACTCTCATCTTGGCAAAGTTATGTGTGGCATTACTTGCTTATTAGTTTCAACAATCAAACTTTACTAAAAGGCCAGAGAGCAACTATGGTAGGTTTACAGATTACATGACCTTTCTCACAACTACTCTTTTTCCCTACAGCATGAAGGCAACCATCCATCAACAAAGTGAATGTGTGTTTACCCCAATAAGATTTTATTTGTAATTGTTGGACTTCATGGCTGTGACAAAACACCGGAGATCATCAACCTCAAAGAAGAGACGTTTCCTGGACTCTGTTTCAGTGGTGCCAGCACGTGATTGGTAGAGTCTGTTGCTTTGGGACCTGTAGCCAGCAGAACATCTTGGTGACAAGGAAGCAAAGTAAAAGAGGAAGGGGTCAGGGTTCCAATAACTCCATTAAGTACACCTGTACCAGTGAGTCTTTTTAGTTGTCTTCACCCCCTCAAAGTTCTACCGCCCACTAATAGCACAGGTTAGCAGCCAAGATTTTAACACATGGGCTTTTGGTTAGTCATTTAAGATCCAAACTGTAACCTATAGATGCTGTAATCTATACCTTGTATGGTTTTTTACGTGTCATAAAATATCATGCATTTAAATTTTTTATGTTCTAGCCCTTAAAAAATATAAAAAGAGAGAACCACTCTCTACCAGGGATCCACAGCCTCCACACTAGGCTGAGACTCAAGTAGGTAACGTCTAGCCTCCTTCCTGAAGTAACTTTTAGTCCTGCTTCAGCCTGCCTGCCTCAGTCCCTCCTCCAAACTCATCTCTATCCCTTTGGACTTTGGCCCCTTGGTGTGGACCCAGGGTGCCTGTGGTTCTTCCCCTCTTTCGTGCTCTGTGTCTAGCCCCTCTCTATTCCTTTGTGGCTCCCCACTGACAACCAGAACACTTGCTGGCAAAGGGGAAATTTTCTCCAATGGAGTGTCACTGGGTATCAACCACATTGCAGGCTAGGCCTCGTGCCCAGGAGTAGTTGATCAATTCAAATTGAATTCCACGGGACTTTTTATGTGAGCTTTTTTTGTTTTGTTTGCCTTATTAAGGTTTTTGTTTGCTTGTTTTGATTATCATTTTTTGTTTGGGGGGCTGAGAGAGAAAATGAATCAATGAATTTGGGTTGGTAGGGAGGTAGGAAGGATCTTGGAGGAGTTGGGGAGGAGAATAATATGATCAAAATATGTTGTGATATATATATATATATATATATATATATATATATATATATATATATATACACAAAAAATTTCTTAGTTCACAGGCCATGTAGAAACAGGCAGCAGGTAGATTTGGCTTATGAACACTATCTATCCATCTATCTATCTATCTATCTATCTATCTATCTATCTATCTATCTATACATTATCTGTCTATGTATCTATCCATCCATATACCACCTATTGTTATAGTTGAATGAGCAGATTTTTACTCTCAATGAATTTATTAGTTCATTGAGAATTCCATATCTGTTTTGATCATATTCACCTTCCCTCCCTCAGAGAGGGGTAGAACCTCACGCCCAGCTCCCCTCTCCATGCTGAAGTTGGTTTTGTGTTTGGCAGGTCTTCTACATGCTATCACAACTGGTGTGTGTTCATATGTGCAGCTGTCCTGATGTGTCCAGACTATAGTGTTTCCTTCTGGCTCCTATGCTCTTTTAGTTCCTCCTCTACAGTGATTCCTGGGCACTGGGAGGGCGGACACAGTATATATGTTCCATTTAGGGCTGAGCATTCTACAGTCTTTGCAACTTGGCCACTTATGACCTCTGTGTTGATCACCATTTACTGCAAACAGAAGCTTCTCTGATGAGAGGTGTGAGATGCCTTAATCTATGGGTATAAAGATAAGTCATTAGCAGTTAGTTTAATATTTTATCCATTTAATAGTATAATAGTAGGTTCTCCCCTAGGGCCTATGACCTTTCTAGCCATAGGTCTTCAGCCCAATAATGGCACCATGTGTAGGTTTCATCTTGTAGAACAGGCTTTAATCCAGTGAAAAGGGGATTGGTTACTCCCATGGTGTTTGTGCTGCTGTTGCACCAGTGGACATGTCTTGACAGGCCAGTCATTATTGTAGCTTCCAGGGTTTACAGCTCAGTATGTCTGATGCTTACTTTTCTCCTTCAGTAGGATGCATAGCGGTTTCCAACACCAAGAAAGATAGCCAGCAGAGATGAAATTTCTAGAGCAGTACCAGCTTGACAGCCTCATATTCTATGCTTCAAGATCCCCAAGCATTATAGACCATTGCCACTGCTCCTACTTACCCTCCAGAACTTGGTGGTAAAATGTTGTTGCTGAAGCTCTCAGTTATTTTTTCCATAAATTTTCCTTATAAAATATAGTTATGCTGCATTCAGAAACATACCAAAGCCATTGCTATCATTTTATTATACATATACTGTGATTACATCTACATGTTTTTAATTTTTACATGATTACAAATTATTGACTGTCAAAAACATCCTATTAATTTTGATTTCAATAATTCATCATTAGGTACTAGGTGGTATTCTTTTACATATCTGTTAGAAATAATGTGTGTTATACATGCCGTGGTGTGTATAACCACAGAACCAAAGTGTTTGAGTTGCCACTTAGATATGCAACTATTATCTGTGTTGAGTATGGATATGAAATGGTATAACAAGAACACCCCCTAGTGGCAGCAGCCATGGCAGATAGACACTCAACCAGGATTTTCTTCCCAGGAAATGGGCAGAACTAACTCCCTGTGCAACTAAAGCAAATGCAGAATGGCACTCAAACACAGAAGACAGACTGTCAAATCAGAGAGGGACAGGAAGCGACAGGTCCTGGAAAATGCAAAGATAGGTCATTCCTGGGGCAACTCAAAATTACACTTTGCAGAGTATATGGAGGTAATGATATTCCTTAGAAGTACAAGTCTGATAAACAGCAACCTCTAGTGAACTCTGAGCAGGTCCATAAACAGATTAAGAAGTGCTGTCTTAATAAAAGGAAGAAAAAGCCAGGAAAAGAGCAGTCATGGCTAACATGCTTTGAGTAGTAGGACAATCTGGTATTTTATGTTTATGGGCTTTGGAGTCAGACTGCCTGGGCTTGAACACTAACTTGGCCAACTGCTAGCTGGATGACAACCTTCCAGCCATCTTCATGCCTTTGAAAAGAAACTGCATTGTAGGGTTCCAGAAGTGATATAAGAATTATGGGACTGGCAAGATGGCTCAGTGGGTAAAGGTACTTGTTGCCAAGCTTGATGACCTGAGTTCAATCCCTGGATCCCACAGGGTGACAGGAAAGAATCAACTTCTTCCCTTCTTGTATGGCTGTCTCTCTGTCTTTCTCTCTCTCTCTCTCTCTCTCTCTCTCTCTCTCTCTCTCTCTCTCTGTCTCTCTCTGTGTGTGTGTGTGTGTGTGTCTGTCTGTCCATCTGTCTGTCTCTCTGTCTCTGTCTCTGTCTTTCTTTCTCTCTCTCTCACACACACACAATTAAATAAATAAGTAAACATCTTTTAAAGGTTAACATATTGTTCTTTGAACAGTGCTGGCACAAAGTGGGGTTTTATAAAGCTGCCGCTACTATTATAACATAAACTTTTGATTTTGAGCTTATTTTATCCAGGTACAATGCCAAATTCATGAAAGAGACTTATTCATTTGATTTTCACAATACTATGGGCTGTGTGATTATTTCGTAGTTACAAATGACAAGATCGAGGCACCAGACACACAGAAACATGGAGACACAGAGCCCCACTTGAGCCCAGGAGATCACTTTATGTATCCTGTACTTATCATTGCCTCCTGGCAGGAGTAGGAAAGGATGGCTAAGGATTACTATGACCAGAAAAGGAAGACTCCATTCTGGCCCTTCTACCCTAACTCTAGTCTGTTAACTCAGCAGTTCTACATGGGCTACCAATACGTCTTGTAAATATAACTGATTAACAGTAAGTTCACAATTTCTCCAAAACCTCTTTTCCCCCATAGTCTTCCCTATCTTAATTCAGGACAACTCCATCCTTTCAGTAGCCCAACCCCAAATGTTGGTTCCATATCTGACTTCTATTTCTCTCATATTATATACCCAATATTGTTACATTGGGCTGTCCTCTAAATATGACACAAATCCACCAGTGACCCATCATGTCCTTGTTACCACCTGTTTTCAACATTCTCACTATTTCCTGCTTGCATTTTTGCAGTCACTTCTTACCTGTCCCCATATACCAACTCTCGTCACTCTCCAGGGCTCCATAAGTCTTTTCTTGGTACAGTAGCCAGAGTTCTCTAACACCCTGATTGACTATCCCCTAGTAGCATATATCACCTTTCATTCTATGAATTTTACTTATTGGTTTTTAATGTCTACCTCTTCTACTAAAAGTTTCATGAGGATAGGAATTTATGTTCTGTCTGCTACTGAAATGCAGAGTATACCGGGTTACTTCTGCATTCAAACTCCCAGAGTCTACTCTTGTCTTCAGAGTAAGTTTCAACCTCTTTGCCAGCACACACTGCCACTCCACCTCTGGCTTGTATATACCCTGCTCATTCTACCTAGACCCTGTTCCAGGCAGCGGAAGCCGTGATCCTCCCTCCTTCATTCCTTCCCTGTTCCAAGGGTACCTTCCCTACCACCTAATTCAAAACTCAACCCCATCTCATTCATACATACTAGGCCTTTTTTCTACTATACCATTTCCCTCAGCAACATTCACCACTGTATATATTTTATTTATAAACATTTCCATATTCTATTTACTTTTCATATTTATGGTTTGACTTCTCTGCCATAGGTCCCAGGGCAGTAAAAACTTCAGTCTGTTTTGTGCATTATTATGGTTTTCATTGCCTAAGAAAGTCTCTGGCACACAGTAGGTGCTTAGTAAACATTGAGTAGTAAATAACCAAAATGAATGTACAAATGAATGTGTAAATAAAGTAATAAATCAACCAGTGGCCAAAGAAATGGAAATGAATAACAATCTCATTTTATAGTTGTCATGGTTATAGATTAACACTAGAAATAAATCAAACTGTCAATCATCAGGGGGAGGAATGCAGCTCAGAGGTAGAGAACTTGCCAAGTATTTACAAGGAAGGCCCTGTATCTGATTTCCAGCACCATAAAAAATGTCAATCATCTTTTTTTAAATGATTGAAAGAAGTGGCCTAAATCAGAGGCCAAATGAGGCTTCTACTCAATTGAAGTTAAACTGATGTGACAGATGAAGGAACCAAACACCAGAAACCCAGGCAGCCTCTCTCAGCTAGCATTCAGCATCCTTGCTCTATTCTTACTCCCTGTTAGCTGGAAGCCTAGGGGAAGAAGAAAGACAGGCATACTTTATATTGCCGTGACCCTGTATCTACTAGAGGAGTCTAACTGCTGCCATATTCTCCTCAATTGTATCATCAAATAATTCCCTCCTGCTGCTGTAACAAGTATCAGGTACAAAATGGAAGAGAAAGAGGTTGAAACTCTGAGCCTAGAACTTCCCTAAGAAGGTGCCCAACTAAATACAAATTCCATTTAAAATAATAATAAAGATAAAAAATAATTCTGTTGTACATGGAATTCAGCTGTTTTCCTGTTCTACTACACAAGCTCAGTTATTTCAGTTCACCTTTTTATAATCCTATAATCCTTAGTTAAGTAATGTTCCCAGACATTACTATAAATAGATTTCTGACTGACTAGATAATAATAATTGTAGCAAAGATGTTGTTCCCTAAAATAAATAAGAAAAAATAACATCAAGAAATAATTAAACATTTACTATATACCAGACATCATTCTAAAGTTTTTGTGAATTTAATTATTCAAACCTTATTGGGACTCAAGAGAGGTCAAGGCACTTATCCAAAGATATACAGTTAGTAAACAATGATCATGACTCCAGCTAATGCTGTCTTATTCCAAAGTCTGTAGCACGAACTCCTTTAAACTGGCACCAGCCCCAACATAAGGTAAACTAGGTACACAGCTCTCCTTTAGGTAGGATGTTTTCTATGTGAATAGCTACATGTTGCATATACATTCTTACCAAATGTTACTACCTAACCCAATATAGCACCAGATCCTGCTGTAAATCAGGTGAGTCTACAAATTAAGAAGTGTAACAAACTAGAATATATTCAACAAAGGTAAGTACAGGAATCAAGAGCTATTAAACAGTATGCAGGATAAGGAAAGATTGGGAAGAGGAAGAATAAAGTATTGTCCTGGGTATTTGATACAGATTTGTTTGAAATAGGGTAACTTTAGTCTGTGCTTCTTTCTCATGACAAGCCAAGCAATTATGATTTGAAGTTTTAAGCAAGTTCATTTCAAAGAAGAATTTTAATCACATTACTTAGAAATTAAGCACCCTACTTCTGAAAATATCTCATGCAAGGCTGAGAGGGATGTTAGAGGAAGAACAAGCCTCACATTAGGTAAGAGATGTGTCTCCAAAAGTACTCATCACTTCATTGTCCTGTTCAGTGTTGAATGAGGAAAATTAAAAGTAAATTCCTCAAAACACTTTTGTATTCATTTTAGAAGACTATATTTTATTTTTAGATGGTAGTTTACTCAACTTGTACACATTTAACATGGTTATGGCTTTTTGTTTGTTTGGTAACATTCAGAAAATAAAAAGTAAGTGACATTACTTGGTAAGAAATTTACACATAACTTTAGTTACAGTCTATATAGTCTAAAAGTCTAATAATCAGTAGACTAGATAATAATCTAAAGGTGATTCCATACAGTCTTTAAACATGCGTAACCATAATAGAATCAAGATTAATAGTCATATCCTATAGATCCTGAGGGTGATATACACCACAATTTTTTATCTACCATCTCATTTAATTCTCACAACTTGGTTTATGATCACATTCTCTACACTGACAGCTTACTTAAGTAATGAGTCAGAGGATACATGACTGGCATATGATGGTGTAAGGACTGAAATCTAGGCTGGTGGTCTCTAGAACCAAACCTCTTGGTTTTTATACTAAAGTGATCTTAATTTTAAAAATTATGAAAAATGAAAATTAAAGAGGCTAAGTGTTCCTTCATCTTCAAAAGTCTGAAACAGAACAGCAAATGTATGATTACTAGAAAGGCAACAGTTAGTAAACAGTAGACAGTGAGAGTCCAGGTGAAATAAAGAGCATGAACTTTACAAGTGTAAGCAAAATGAAGTGGGCTGGAGAGATGGCTTGGAGATTAAGAGAACTGACTGCTCTTCCAGAGGTCCCGAGTTCAATTCCCAGCAACCACATGGTGGCTCACAACCACCTGTAATGAGATCTGGTGCCCTCTTCTGGTGTGCAGGCATACATGCCAGCAGAACACTGTATACATAATAAATATATCTTCTTTAAAAAAGAAGACTCTAACATCAGGTAATAAACAACATAGTAAGATGAGAGAAAAAGCTGCCTCGGTGTGTTCTAAGCAAAGGAGGAGAGGAAGCTTCAGTAAACTCCACAGGCATACAGTCAGGAACTCTGAAATAATACAGTTTAAAGTGGGATCTGTAATCCACGTAGCAAGGAGATGCTGAAGAAGGGGACTACTGAACATCTGTTCATTATGGGGAAGAAGAAGCCCTTTTGTTTTAGTGTCTCCAAGCCTCACGGGTTTCAGCTCTTTGTTAGATAAATAAACAACCATCCTGAGGATCAGTGCGAGATCAGAAATGCATTGTGCAGACCTGGGTGGGTCTGTGTGTTAGGAAATGCATGCTGAACTACAGAAGGAAGCAGGGGAGCTACCTTTCTAGAAGTGAACTTAAAATCTGAGAAGACAAGACTAGCTGTGTGTAAATAAGAGCAAGATAGTTGAACAGAAGGCCCAGCAGGGCCAGAGTAATCAGAACTAAGTATCTAGACATCATTAATCAAGGAAAGGTTGCTTTGTCACTACACTCTGAGAGCAGCAGAAGCATTAGTAGGAACATAGCCATTGCTTGTACATTTTTCGGCAGGATGTGATTTACAAGTCTCTAGCCAAAATAACCCAAAGAAAACACCAGAGTTGGCAAAAAGATTATTATCATACAAACCATTGGAACCCAGGTGGTCACTGGGGAATATTCTGAAAAACTGCATTCCATAGATTTTAAAAACCTAGAAGAAATTGTTATATTTCCAAAACATGACATACCAAAGTCAAATTAAAATTGAACCAAAAGTATATAAAAGTCTAAGGAGATTTATAATGACCAATGAGAATGAAGAAATAATATTCTCCCTACAAATAATACACAAGGGTTAGATGGATTCACTACTCAACTCTATCACACCTCTAAAGAACCAGAACCAATATTTCTCAAACTACTCTGCAGAACAGAAAAGGGGGTGCTTCCCAGCACATTATATGAAAAGAGTGTACCCTGACACCCAACCCAGATAAGGATATAGCAAAAGCAAAAGAAAACTGTAGAAAAATGTCCTTGGTGGACAATACAGAAAAATCCTTGATAAAACACTTGAAAATAAAACTCAACACCACTCAAAAATATCGTACACAATGGACCAAGTTGGTTTCATACCAGTAATGAAGGACAGTTCAACATATGTAAACCAATAAATTTGATGGAGCAAATAAATAGGTTAAGGGACAAAAACCACGAGTTCATTTCAATACATGCAGAAGAAGCTTGTGATAAAATTCAATAGTGCTTCATGAGAAAAGCATTGAAGAAACTAAAACCGGAAATGCCATTCCTTGGAGCTGGAGCAATGGTTCAGAGTTAAGAGAATTTTCTGCTTTTAGAGAGGAGCCAGGTTCAGTCTTTAGCACCTACATGGCAGCCCCAAGCATCCCTTAACTTCTGCTTCAGGAGATGCATGACCTTTTCTAGTCTCCACAGGCACCCCTGGAGCATATACATACACGCAGGCACTCACACAAACACATAAAAATAAATACAACTTTTTAAAAACATATAAATGCCATTCCTCAACGTAACATAAAGTGTATTTAATAAATTGATAGTCAATATTGCAGTGAATAGGGAAAAATGAAAGCATTTCTTCTAAAATAGAAATAAGGCCGGGTGGTGGTGGAGCACGCCATTAATCCCAGCACTCGGGAGGCAGAGCCAGGCGGATCTCTGTGAGTTCAAGGCCAGCCTGGGCTACCAAGTGAGTTCCAGGAGAGGCGCAAAGCTACGCAGATAAACCCTGTCTCGAAAAACAAAAAAAAAAAGAAATAAGACAAAGATGTATACTCTCACTACTCTTGCTCAGTGCTTAAAATCTTGCCTTGGCAATAGGTAAGAAAAAGAAGAGGGATATAAATGCAAAATTAAAAAGTAAAACTATCCCTGTTTACAAGTGATGTAACCTGTACATGAAAGAACCTATAGAATCCACCAGAAAATACTTAGATACAATAGTTTTAGCATGTTAGCAGGATGCAAAACTATTTTTTAAAATCAGTTAACTTAAGTCACTGAAAAACAAGTCAGAAATCAATCCCATTCCCAATCACTTAAAGAATACCCAGGCATAAATTTAAAATTTAAGATGACAATTAAAAGACAGAAAGCCCCCCCCTCATGTCTGTGGATCAGCAGAATTAATGTACTAAAATGGATTTATTATAAAAAGTTATGTATTAGATTTAATGTAATTCTTCTCAAAATTCCAATGACATTCTTTACAAAAATAGAAAAGCTATCCAAAAACTCATATGGAAACACAAATATCCTGAATGCTCAAAATAATTGAGCAAAAAGAGCTATGCTGGAGATGTCGCAATATATCCAAACTATATCAAATAGACATAGTAACAAAAACAATATGGTAACGACACATAAACAAACATGTAGACCAAAAGAATAAGACTGAAGATTCCATAATAAACCCAAAGAGCTACATCCATCCAGTAATCACTAAGCAAACTGAATACATACACTTAAGGCAATGTCTTTAACAAATGTTTCTGGGAAAACTCACTATCAACATGTAGAAGGCTGAAGCCAGATCTGTACCTTTTGTCATGTACAAAAATCAACTCAGAACGGACTAAATACTTCAAGACAGGAGAAACATATCAAAACATAAACATAAGCAAGAATGTTCTGAATAGGACTCCCAGAACTCAGGAAATAAGAGCAAGGATTGACAAGTTGAATTGCATCAAATTTTAAAGTTTCCACACAAAAAAAGAGGGGGTGGAAAGATTGTAAAAGCCAGAGATTTAGGAATTTTGCTGTGAGAGTGTATCTCTTAGCAATGTCAGAAGCCATACTGTACAGCCTTTTCAACATGACTGTCTAAGCATGAGCTGAATGAGGACAACAACACACATGCCAAAGTGGACAGAGGTATGTGATGGGGGAGCCCTTGAGGCCTCGACCTTACACAAAGCATGACCAGTAACTAAGGAATGCTGAGAGTAGGAGAAATAGCTGGACCACGTGGTCCAAGGATACCATTTCTGTATATACATACAAAAAAATCCAAGGCAGCTTACCAGGGAGATATTTGTAGACGGATGTTTATCACTTCACTGGTTTTAAGAACCAAGCTATGGAATCAGTCCAGGTGTCCAACAGGCGAATGAATGTACAAAGAAGATGTGAGACAGATACACATGATGGTGACTTATTCGTGCATAAGAAGAATTAAGTTATCACTTGCAGGAAAATAGATGAAATTGGAGTGCATCATATTAAGCAAAACAATAGATTTACAAAGAAAAATAGAAAAGTATTACACATTTACTCACATCATCTTAGGGTTTTTATTGCTGTGAAAAGATACCATGACCACAGCAACTCTTATAAAGGAAAACGTTTAATTGGGGCTGGCTTGCAGTTCAGAGTTTTAGTTCATTATCATCATGGCAAGAAGCATGGCCGTGTGCATGCAGACATGGTGATGGAGAGGAAGCTGAGAATTCTACATCTTGATCAGCAGGAATCAGAAGGAGTCTGTTCCACTGAGTGTGGCTGGAGCACATATAAGACCTCAAAGCCCACCTCCACAGTGACACATTTCTTCCACCAAGGCCACACCTACTCCACCAAGGCCACATCTCCTAACAGTGCCACTCCCTAGGGTCAAGCATGCAAATACATGAGTCTCTGGGGGACATTCCTATTCAAATCACCACACACATGTAAAAGTTAGAGGGAAAAAGACATGAAAGTAAATGTGTACTATTGCTAATGTGTAACAGGTGAAGGAAAGGGATGTATAAAGGAAAGATGGGGGAAGTATGATCAAAGTATGTTAAATGATATATGAAAATATCATTATTAAATTTATTACTTTGTACAATTAACATATGCAATTTAAAAACCAACAATCCTCTCTCAATCAAACAGGCAAGAAAAGGAAATATATCAGTTAAGAACACAAAGTTTCCTAAGTTGATAAAGAATTTCTACTCATAAAAATGTTATGCTTAATTATAAAACATTAGAGGCATTCTCACTAATACCAGGAACAAGCTTTGCAACTACTCAAAATCATAAATAATGTATGAATACAAGAAAAATAAGATGGATAGATATTGCGAAGCAGAAAATGAAATGTCATTGTGGTATATGCTTCTGCCTAGAAGAGAATCAAGTGTGAACTAACAATATGAGTGAGAGTATAAAGAGGTCCAGATAAAAGACTAATGACTTTCCTACTTGCCAAGAAAAAAGACTTAGAAAGCTTAGTTCCAGCTCTGCCACTGACTCATAATTCCTATCCCCTTTTTGAGACTTAATTTCCCACCTTTATGACTCCCTCTCAGGCTATGATACTGTCTCTTTTGTGTGCTGGCATTATCCGTACCCAACCAAGTCCCTTTGTGACTCAGTGTGAAAGAACGGAGGGCCAGAATCAGCTGAAGAGGGGGTGGTTTCTTTGCTCACAGTCACTAGGACACTAGTTATCTTTATAAAGGTTCTGGGATTCTCCCACATTTTTCTTAAGAGAAATGATCAGCCCCCTTATTAACGACATGGCAAAACTATCAAAGGATTATTATTACATTGTGGTGTTGAGGGTTTAAGAGAAATGGGTCAGTGTGAGGAATGAGAAGCCCTGGGGATGATTTAATAGGATTCATACTTTCTTTGATAGTGCATGGCTTCTCCTTTATGAGGAGGCTCTACCTTTCCTTAGAACAGACACCAATCAATGACACTCTCACTCTTCTCCAGAATAACAAAATCGAAACCCAAGTCTAACAATGGCATGTTCTCTAGTCCTTTTGTAAAATAAAAGGACCAGACATTCTATGTCTGGGGAAAACTGGTCTTGACTCACAAAGCAACGCAATGTTGCTGAATCTTCTAGATGCCCTGCTGCATCTTCATATGGTGGAAGATCATAAAGGGACTAACGCTCTCCTCTCTTAGCAGCAGAAATGGAAGGACCAAGTTCTCCAAAACCTCACTTTTCAAAGGCAGTCTCATTCACTATATTAGAACCCTTCACCCCAATTATACAGTCACTTCACTCAAAGACCTCCCTTTTCAACTGAGGATATAGCTCAGTGGGTAGAGGGCTTGCTTAGCGTGCACAATCCTCAGCACCATGTACAAGAGAGAGTAGTGATACATGCCTGTAAATCCAGTACTCAGGAGTTGAAGGCAGGTGGACCATAAGTTCAAGGTTACCCTTGACTACTTAGAGGGTTTGAGAACAGCCTGGAATACATAAGACCCTGTTTCAAAGAAAAAGAAATAAAGCCTCACCTCTTAATGCCATCACCTTGGGACCCTAAAAATCTAAATTCCAATATGAGAATTTTGAAAGCACACATATTCAAACCACAGCATTCCTGCTACTACAGTTGGTCTCAAGGCCACCACTGACATTCCTATTTCTCCTTTATTATTGTAGATTCCCTTCCCCCACTTCCATCATATCTGCTTGCTTTGGCAGTTTCCTAGCAGAGCATCCCTAATTGTCATCACTGGGGAGTCTGAACCTCTGGCTGATATGTCACTGTTCATTCATCTTTGTTGTAATTGCTTTTTGAAAGTTAGGAGTGAGTTGGGGACTCCATGCAATGAACGTCCCACTGGGTGTCTTGACGTCATTTCTATTCCTCTATTCACTTACATAGCATCCACCTGACCTCCTTATGGTGACCAGGGCTACTTACTCCACACTTTGGTTACTTTGTTATACTGACAAGAGGAAACAAAACTACTAGTCAGTAGCTCTGCCCTTAGGTATACCCTGTCTGTGCTTCAAGTGGAAACAATGTTCCGAACTCAGGACCTGCTAATCCTAAAGTGACTAGGACAAGAAGCTCAAATTCTCCAAGAGAGTCACTAGGTGTGATAACGAAAGGCACCACTCTCATCCTTGTCTCTCCAGAATCATATAGTGGTGACATTCCAGGATAGAAATGATTGGGGAACATATCCAACTGTAATATACACTGCAAGGTCCAGTAATTTGGCCTTGATCTTGAAGAGAGAGGACAGCGTGCTCCAAATCACTGGATCTTAAAAATCACCGATATAGCAGAGCTCTGAATGTTGGTTGGTAGAATTTTACCTTCTACTCTAGAATTTGCTTCCTGTTCATCAAGGCCAAATAGATGATGGCAGCAATGAAGGAAATCGGTGTGATGCTCTCCAGAATGCACAGAGGGTCCATGTAGCTCCTCACCAGATTTTAGCAGGAAGCAGAAGACCACGTGAATGTTCATGGATTTGTGAACTGTGTTCATTCAAATGAATGGAGACTAATGGATCTTCAAGATCAATAAATAGCATTTAAGAAAAATCTCAGAACTATGTATTTTTTACTGTACACCAGTGTTCTTGATACATTGTTTATCATTGGTACATACATGGGTATAACTGGTATGCATATTATCATACATAAACAAAGTGTAATTTAAAAGGGAAATAAACATTGGTATAATGTTGTTTATGTCTCAAAGGTGATCCTTCTTTTCGTTTTGTTTTGTGTCTTCTGTAGCTTTTTTCCATTCATTATTTGACTCTCTGCTTTGTTTAATTTTCTAGAAAACACAGGTGGTTATAGTTGAATTTTTTTGTTCCCTAGAGTAAACTTCCAAAGTGCTTTTTTCATCCATCTTTTGTATTACATGTCCCTTAATCCTTTCTACTATGAAATTTGTAAACTAGTGTTCATTCAAATGAATCATTTTTATATGATTTCCATCCTGAATATTTTTCTGCATTCTTATCTCTTAGTGTAAGTCCAATATTTGTTCCAGACTAGAATGGGTTTCTGAATCTCCTTAATCCACTTCCTATTTACTCAAGCATTACTTATATGCTGACCAGCACTACTGCTCAAAGGGTGGGTTTTACAGTAGATACTATCTCTTCCATTTTCTGCTGCATTTGATGGGTTGGTGGGCATGGAGCTGCATCTATTTACAGCTGCAGTGTAGGAAATTTAACTCGGGATTTTCTTCCTAAATCTATTGAAAATCTTTCATTATCATCTACATTTTGTTATTTCCTACACTATAGGAGCATCTCTTAAATTCAGACCATTTTATTATATGAAATAAAATCTGCTTTAAATATTGACATTTTTCTTTAAATGATTAGTACATATTTAATCACATGAGTATACATTGTTCTTTCTGATTCACAGCTGCATTAAAGATTCTCATAGATCCTAATGCATAGGAAGTTAAGTCAAACATAACAACAGCATTTAGTCTCAAAATTTACATTCTGGGCACCCCATTACCCGGAAAGGTGCTTTTGATCTTTACCTTTGCACTCACTGCTCCTCTAAGCCCCACCCACTTCACATGCCCCACCCACTGTGCTCATAAGCAGGAGTACCGGTGCCTGCAGGCCCAGGCATCCTTTCTTTAGAGCTTGCATTATGGAGAAAAAGCCTCTCTAGTTGTAGCATTAATGAAGTTTCCTTTTCCTGGTTTCTCCATTTGCTGCATTTCAGTAGGCTGCTAGGCAGAGACAAATGTGCACTTCACCACTCTTCCTGTGACCAATTACTTTCATCATCAGCAACAAACAAAAAGCCTTTCATTTTTAAAAACAAAATCCATTTTGAAAGATTATGTGATAGTAATTCCAATACCAGGAAATGGGTTTTTCTACTGGACAATCTCCTTTTTCCTGAATATAAAGTCAGTGAGCCTGCTGCCGTCTTCACACACACGCACACACCCGGGATACAGTGAAGTTCTTCAACTCTGTCATTCTTGAGTATTGTATTTTAACAATTTGTGTGAAAAGAAAAGCAATGGGTTTTATTTTGGCATTTTCACACATATGTGTCATTATACTCTGTTCTCAACCATTCCTCTCCCCCTGCCCTCCCCTGGGTGCCCTCCCCTCCCCTGGGTGCCCTCCCTTGTGTGCCTGACCCTGTGTGCCTGACCCCTGTGTGCCTGACCCCTGTGTGCCTGACCCCTGTGTGCCCTCCCCTGGGTGCCCTCCCCTGTGTGCCTGACCCCTGTGTGCCTGACCCCTGTGTGCCCTCCCCTGGGTGTGTGCCCTCCCCTAGGTGCCTGACCCTGGGTGCCTGACCCTGGGTGCCTGACCCTGTGTGGCTCCTCCTCCTCCAGCGCCTTCCTCTTCCAACCTTCTTAGCGTGTGTACCCATTACTATCATTTCCTCTCTCTTGGAGACCTCATCCTCCCCTCAGGTTCCATTGTTAGTTTCTTGACCTACACACACAACTATAAGTATCATATCCACACAAACACCCCCCCCCCACACACACACACACACACAAAACTTTACATCTTGGTTCTGTATCTAAGAGAAAACCTGCTGTATTTTTCTTTGTGATTCTGAAGCTTTAACTGAGAGAAACTTCTCTGTCCTCAATCTTTCCTCACAGCTCCTTGCAAACACTCCATATAAAGAACACCCTACACTTCCTGGTCCATGCCACCCAGTTCACTCAGCTCCTTGCCCTACTTATTAATTCTAACTGCCATAAAAATGAAGTGTGTGTGTGTGTGTGTGTGTGTGTGTGTGTGTGTGTGTGTGTGTGTGTGTGTATGTAGAAGATACTGTGGTTTTCAATCAATTTAAACTTTATTAACAATCACAAGTTAGTATAAAATTCTTCATCTTTTTAGTTAGCCTATATCACGTGGATTTTTAGTTATCCTCTGTCACATGGTGTAACACAAAATCTAATAGGTCTTTAAAAAAAAAAAACCCAGAGCCAGATATTGGGGTAAATGCTGAAAGATTAGCGAGACAAAGGAACAAGCCACAGCCACCTCTTACCTCTGGGATTCCTCAGCCTGGAAAGGCCTTTAGCCAAAAGAGCTTCCTCAGTCCAAAAGCTCTAGTTCCTGTCTCCTCACACCTTATATACCTTTCCCTGCCCAGCCATCACTTCCTTCCTAGTGCTGAGATTAATGGTGTGTGTGTGCTTCCCAAATACTGGGATTAAAGCTGTGATATCTCAAGTGCTGGGATTAAAGGCGTGTGACTTCCAAGTACTGGGATTAAAGGTGTGTGTCACCACTGCCTGTCTCTGTTTCTCTCCTAGACTGAATCAATCTCATGTAATCTAGGGTGGCTTTGAACTCACAGAGATCCAGATGCATCTCTGCCTCCCAAGTGCTAGGATTAAAGGTGTGTGCCACCACTGCCTGGCCTCTATGTTTTAATCTAGTGACTTGTTCTGTTCTTTGATCTGCAAGCAAATTTTATTAGGGTATACAATATATCAACCACAACATGGATTTAAGAGTAATACCTTTATATACTAACAATTTTATACCAACTTTGGATGTGAAAAGCCCAGACTGCTATTCTGCCTCCAAAGAAATAAGAGATCATGGGCTTCCCATTTGAAATTCTGATTGACACAAACAGTAAATTCTGTAGTGTTATAAGTAGTGTAAAGCAGAGTATGAAGGCTTCCACATATTTCTGAGTTTGGCTCCCCATGCAGACTATGTAGCTGTGCCTGGGAGCTGGTGGGCCATCCATAGGTCTTAAATGAATGAATGCATGACAATTTGAGTGACTTCTTACAGAACAGTAGTGGCGGTAGCACTGTATGACTGTTTTAGTAGTACTGTTTAGTGGAAAATAATTACTGAGGAGACACTGTGGTGCATGACTATAGCCTGAACTCCTTAGGGGACGGAGGTGGAGTGTCAAGACCAACATAGGCAAGAAAGTGAGAGTCATTTCAAAAGCAAAACAAATGAGATTATGAAACAAGTACACATGGTATAGTGTATTCAAGATAAATGTTAAAAAAAGCACATGACGCCGGGCGGTGGTGGCGCGCGTCTTTAATCCCAGCACTCGGGAGGCAGAGCCAGGCGGATCTCTGTGAGTTCGAGGCCAGCCTGGGCTACCAAGTGAGTTCCAGGAAAGGCGCAAAGCTACACAGAGAAACCCTGTCTCGAAAAGAAAAAAAAAAAAAAAAAGCACATGAGAGGAGAGTGACTGGGATATTTAAGAGAATGATTTTGAACAATAGATAAAAGAAGACCTTGCCGGGCGGTGGTGGCTCACGCCTTTAATCCCAGCACTCGGGAGGCAGAGCCAGGCGGATCTCTGTGAGTTTGAGGCCAGCCTGGGCTACCAAGTGAGTTCCAGGAAAGGCGCAAAGCTACACAGAGAAACCCTGTCTCGAAAAACCAAAAAAAAAAAAAAAAAAAAAAAAAAAAAAAGAAGAAGAAGACCTGAACTGATGTAGTGACTGGGGCGTGGATCCTACCACATCTTATCTGCTGTATAACCATGGCCAGTATGTATCAGTCATACAGAAATAACTCCTTGTTGGTTTTCTTGTCTGCTACCCAGGTTTGGTCCAGAAAAAGTAACACAGATTATACATGATAAAACACAATTGCTTTAGTGAACAACTTAGATTCCCAGAAACAGCGAAAGGTTGGTGTCCAAGTAATTCTACTACTTGCTGTTGTTGAGGAAGCTGGAAGCTGTGGAGAGAGGGAAGAAGACCTAAAAGCTCAAACAAACACAGTATTTTTCTTTTTTATTATTATTATTAATAATAATAATTTATAATTTAATTTAATTTTACATATCAGCCACGGATTCCCCTGTCCTTCCTCCTCCCGCGCCCCCCCTGCCCTCCCTCAACCCACCCCCCATTCCCATCTCCTCCAGGGCAAGGACTCCCCTGGGGATTCAGCTCAGCCTGGTAGATTCAGTTGAGGCAGGTCCAGTCCCCTCCTCCCTTCACCCAGGCCGAGCAAAGTGTCCCAGCATAGGCCCCAGACTCCAAACAGTTCAAGCTAATCGACTGTCTCATTTATCAAGAGGGCCTGGTCCAGTTGGGGGCTCCTCAGCTATTGGTTCATAGTTCATGACAAACACAGTATTTTAAGCCAAGACTTTGAACATTTGTTCACCCTTCCCTGGGTGTTATGTCAGTCACTTTTCTTACTGCTATGGCAAAACACCCACACAAAAACAACTGAAGGAAGAAATTATTTATTTAGGCCCACAGTTCTGGGGCATGGTCCATCTGGCAGAGAAAGTCATGGTAGGAGGAGCCTGAGGGGGCTGGTCACATTGTGTCCACAGTCAGGGAGCAAAGGGAGACAAACACTCATGCTCAGTGTGCATCTCCTTTTTATGGACTCAAGCCCAGGGAACATTGCCACTCACTTTCAGAGTGGATCGTCTCACCTTAACCCAATCAAGATACTCTTTCCAGGGCATGCGTGGAGGCTAACGTAAATTATCCCTCAATTATGCCTGAAAGCTTGCCTCCAAGGTAATTATAGAACCTGCCAAAGTAATAATACCTGCATCACAGGTAGAATAAGATATTTTTTCTTTTAGTAAAGTAATATGAAAAAATAAAAATGATATGCCTTTTTACACTGGAAGAAAACTATATTTAGTATATAACATGTCTCCTTATTTAAACTGTATAACTGTGGGTTTATTTGTTTGTTTTTTAACTAACTACATCTTAAAAGGCAGTTTAAAAAAGGAAAAAAAAAACAGAGTTGTACTGATCTACTCCCTATTTCTGTAACAAAATACCTGCGGCTGAAAACTTTATAAACAAAAGCTTAGTTTGCCTCATGGTATAGAAGGCTCAAAGTTCTAGACGGGGTTATCTCCAGAGGCTCTGGAGAGGATCCTAGGATAGATATCATCACAAAAATAGGAGCATATCAAGATGAAATATTGACAATACAAGGAAGGCAGGAATCAAGGAGGGTTTGTCTTGCTGACTTAATAACAACTTCTTGTGATAACCAATTCACTCTGGGAGACCAACATTATCTCTTCAGAGAAATAGAATTTTTCACTGTATTTAATACACAGGAAATGAAAATAAAATGGTCACAAGTGGTTCTTGTTAAGCACATCAAGCCGGTTGACAGTAGCAAGAAGGGTATTTTTCCTCTCCATTTCCACTAGAGGGCACATCTACTTCAGAGGAAAACAAAGGCAGTTCACTGTGGGAGAGAGAGGCCTGGCCTGCACTGACTGGCTAAAACTCTCATAATTCCTATGCATGGGCACTCCAGCAAGCCACCCATCTGGATCACCTCCCCTCTTCTACCTTTCTACAGCTTCATTGCATGAACTAAGAACAAATGCATTTACCATGATGTCACCAAAGACAAGAATTGATCCACTCTGGAAGAAATGAAATCTGTAAGCCAATAAATACTATATGGAACATGCTTTTAAAGTGAAGAAAAAATACTCTGCACAAATAAGTTTGCTTTCCTACAAACAAAATTAATACTAAATTCTTGTTTAAATTTTTCAGTCTTTAATATACTCTTATCATCATGAATTTCCAAGAAGATTTAGATTTACAAGTCCTCAAGCTTATTTAATTATAGGAACTTGATTATGAAGTGCTACTAATTAATAACCACCTGGCCCAGTATTTTCCACCCAGCACTCAAAAGGGTGATCTTTCAAGATGAAGTCAGTTTATCAACACCCTTCAGACTTGCTGCTTAAGCGCCATCATTTGTCCACATTTTCACTGTTGTATCCATCCCATACATTTCCACATGCTTCATAAAGACTGTCTTCAAGTTATTTCCCTTCTTCTATTTAATGATATAGTCAACGCAACCAGCACATTACTAAGCACTTAGCATGGGCCAAACACAAACCAAGGTACTGGGTATCTTACAGCAAACAGGGCACACAAGATTTTTTTTACCATCATGAGTTCTAGAGGAGGCAAAGAAAAATATGCAGATTGTTGGGGGTTGATCGGTATTATGGAAAAATAAAGCAGAGAGTGGACCAAAACTTTAAAATAGGAAACAATGTGATCTGGTTTGCATTTTCACAGCATTGCTTCTGCCATGGTGAATAGAGCCCTCGGAGACTGGCTGCAGGAGGAGCAGCAGGAAACCCCGGAGGGGAAGCTGACTCACCCACCCCTAGCTATCCAGGACTGGGCAGCAGCGGAGATGCTGAAGAGCAGTGAGCCCGGGTGGGCTGCTCCTCCACTGCCCAAGCACCTTTAACTGCATTGCTCTGGTTTTCTTCCCATTTCACGTGTGTCTTACAAATAACAAATGTATTTCTCTAACAGAATGGAGAACAAAACAGAAGCTGTCATCGTCTTACCCCATTACAACCCAAGGAAAGGCAAACCACAGTTTACTTTTGTCTCTCAGTTTAAGTCGGGATTCCTAGGATCGGCACCTGAGGCAGTTGGTCAGAGGTATGCTAGCTGTACGTCAGTAATACAAAACACCCAAGTACCAACTCAACTTATGAGGAAAGACTTCTCTTGGGCTCTCAGCTTCAGGGATGCAGTCTGAGGTCAGTGCCTTGGTTGCTTTGAGGCCTGCGGTTAGGGAAAACATCTGGGCAGGGAGCATGTGCTAGCAGAACTATTCACCTTATGGTGGCCAGAAAGAAAAAAAAAAAAAGTAGGCAAGGCAGGACAGGACCACAGGCCCAATATCCCCTTCAAGGGATGCTGCAAGAACCTTCCTCTAACCAGGTTCTACCTCCCAGTAGCAGCACAGGCTGGGGATCAGGTTTTAACACTTACACAGGGCAGCAGGGGGAAGCACTTAAGATCTAAAATATGACATTGGGAAGTTATTCCCCCAAGCAAACGGGTGTGAGGATACAAGGTAGGGCAGGGCAGGGCAAGCAAGTTAAGCAAGGGAAATAACATATTTCCTCTCATACCTGGAATGCAGGATGGATGGATAGATAGGTAGGTAGATAGATAGATAGATAGATAGATAGATAGATAGATAGATAGATAGGAAGGAAGGAAGGAAGGAAGGAAGGAAGGAAGGAAGGAAGGAAGGAAGGAAGGAAGGAAGGAAGGAAGGAAGGAAGGAAGGGCATGAAAGATGAATAGGAACAATTTGGGAAAAGAAAAGAGACCAACAGGGCTGGGAAATCTAAGAGATGAATATGAGCAAAAAGCACACGTGAGCTTGTCATATGAAATCTACCTAATCTAACATTGTGCAATTAATACAAGTTGTTTGTTATAAAGGAAGAAACCAAAAGCTAAGTAATTATGTCTCAACAAGATAGTAGCTTCAGTCTGGCCCCATCCAGTGCTCTAGAGGAAAGTACTGTTAAGAGGTACCTCGAGAAGAGGGTTGGCCTTCATCAGGCACTGCGTCTCTCATCCTCTGGAATTCACATCTTTGGTGCCTCATCTCATTCCTCTCATCAGCACACCCTTCTCCACAAACTGTTTGTCCCATTGGGAAGCCCTCAGCCACAGACTGACCAATACAGCACATAAAGACTAGCATCTCTGCCTCAAGGCCAGAAAAAACAGCTGCCATGCACACTGCTGTGCTGGGATGCTGCTTATACTGGACTTTAGCTGAGTCTGCCTTTTGGTTTGGCCTCTTCCCAGCCTTATCTGCATGCCTCATTCTTTTACACCAGCTTCTTTTGAGAGCGTGCTCCAGGTAAAGCAGAAGAATCCCATTGTAGTGTCTGCTAAGGACCCTTTGCCCCCTTATACTGAAGTGGGTGGATAGGACACATACTTTGTGCTGCCCCACACTGACTCTACTAATCTGTTTTGATTCATTTGTAACCCAAATACAGCCCATACTGCTTCCTGCTGTCTTTCTAATCCTGTCACCCTCCAGCTGTAATCCTGTTAAGAATCACCTGGGGCTCTCAACAAAAAAAGGCACTTTCTGGTCTTACCCACCAATACTGACCCTTATGGTTGGGTCTAGAAAGATGTACTTTTTTAAAGATATGTCTGCTCCTTATTCTGAAGCAGTTCAGTGCTTAGGGAAACGTTAATTTCTCCTTTCCAATCTCATTGTCTCTACTTAAAATGGAGCCTTTAGCATTTTTTTTTGGGGGGGGGGTCTGGATTACACCAGTCTTTAATTTGCCCAGTGTCTCCCTTCTTTCTAATCTATGTGCAGGTTCTACTCATACTGATAGGCAGACACTTACTGTGTGACTTAAAGACATTCCATGTTTCCCCTCAGCACCAGACAAAGCCCAAACTCTTAACCACAGCATTTTAGTTTCTCTAAATCTGACTCTTGCTTTCCTCCTTTTGATGTGATTTGCAAAACACTGAGTGCATGCATGTGTAGAGAGGGAAAGAGAGAATGTTCTCATTTCTCTGTGTCCCCTTAGGATGTAATGCATTTCTTGTTTCTTATCTGTCCAAGGAAGCCTCCTCTGAACTGAGTTGAAAGCCCCTTCCCATTATCACCTCCCCACCATTATACCAACCCTTGGCATTAGGCCTACTCTGTGGTGCATTGTAATGATTTCCCAATAGAGCCTTCCTACAAGAATGATATAGGTTAAGAATCCTGACTTAACAGAACTGGCTTGTTTTCTCCTCTCAGCCTGCCCATAGAGTTCAGGTTGGATTTCCTTCAGTATAGGGAGCAAGACATTGGCCATCCAAACCCTACCTAAGATTGAGGATGCATTCCTTCCAAGAAATAACAGACAGTAAAGCCATGGGCACATTGGCATCACCCCTGGGAACCAACTCCAGATTCCAACACTTACTGTGGGGCGACATAGGTCTGGGAGAGTTCTGCAGGACCCTGGGCTTTTGAAGTCTCCAGTCTCACCTAAAGGATCATTCCTAGACTCTAGGTTACAAGCACAGCAGTACTTCATGTCTCAGCCTTCCTGGGAAGGAACACACAGAATCAGATTGAGCTCACAGTTTTGGACCAGGTTGGAGTAGGTTTGGGGACAAACATATCTGGATTTGATTCTTATCTCACTATTTGCTGGCTTGCCTCCCTCAGGACAAAGTATTTAACTTCTCACAGGCTCTATTTCTGCAACAAACAGATACATTAAAAATAAATAAAACACACAGATTTGTTCATAGAATTAAGTTGCATAATTACCGTTGTGGATTTGACACAAAGCACAAAGATATCAAAGAGTGGGAACTTGCTTGGCTTCCTGCTCAGGTGTCACCCAGACAAAGTAGCACTTAAGGTTCTATTATCTCTTGGGATCCTGCCTGTCCCCTCTGGCCCATCAGCACTGCTTCCACAGCCCCTCCCTCTCAGTGCTGCTGAAGCTGCTCCCATTCCACAGTTCTTACACCAAGCAACTCAATTGAGTATCCTACCTTGCCAAAGTACTAAGATCAAACCAACATTCATGCTGCAACCTTTGTCTTTGGTACTTTACTGAACTCCCACAGTGCCCTGTAAGCTTGTTTCAAGGACAACGTTTTTCATAATAGAAAGCTAGGTGAGGATATTCTGCATCTATGCCACAGGCACTAATCAGGTCTGCTTACTCACACTTTCAGGAGAGATGCCCAATGTCTCTCCTAGATTTAAACAGCTATAAAATATGGACTACCAGAATATTATAAACACAGGACAGTTTAAGCTCCTACATTACTCTTTCAAATACAGCCTCTGGGTCTATATAATCCAGCACTTTAGTATTGACATAGTCCATTAAAAATAAAAGAGAAGGCTCGTCTTTGACTGCCAAAAGTTTATATTGTCTTCCCCCCTTGATAGTCACCATAATGGATTTCATTTTATGCCTAAGAGTCCTTATTCATCTTATTTCATTCTCTTCTGAAAATGAAATGAATGTGTTTTTATTTCTTATACTTATAATTACTCTATGAATTTTCTTTCTAAAGTGAATTGTTGCAAAAATTATTAATAGAAGTGATGAAGACATAAATTTATTACACATATTGGTAAATAATATTAAGCATAAAAATTCAATTGTTACTGGAAGCACATATCTTATGAAGATGATAAATAGGATATTTTTAATCAGTTCCAGTATCCACCCACGAGCAATTCTTCTTACTAAAATGAAAAATGCTCAGCTGCAGTTCTATTACTATTTTTGTAGTTGTTATAATGAATATGAAAGCTGAGAAATATCATTCATATAAAAATGAGAATGGAATGGGAGAAATTTTGTCTTAGCAATATCACAATTCTCTAGACTACTTCTGAGTAAATGCCAGGAAGTGATCTGGCTTCAAAACCAATTGTTAGCAATCTATAAGATGACAACTTGATAAGATTTCTTTTCAATTTTATTGGAAACCATTTAACTTGCCAATTTTTTTTCCTAAAGATTTTTGAATGCAGTCTTTCAGGTTTGCCTTCTCAGTACTAGCACCAAAAAATCCAAATAGACCCTTTGGGCACCCCCAAAGTCTTACATCCTAAGAGAAAAATCAGGGTAGTAAGTTAAAGATACTGTTTGCTTCAAAACAAATTATGTTTTGGAGTAAAATATGCTGAACTCTTCTCCAGTGAGTTATCTGGGTGGGTGGTATTGCCAAACATTTGATCCAGTTTGTACTTGCTGAGGCTCAAAAGACAGGATCCTAAAGTCAGGTGAGAGGCCTCCAAATTGACTCCAGAGTCAAAGTCCTTCTTGCCTCATATCTTTCCTGGTGTACACAGAGTGGTTCTGCAAACCCTTATCTGACTTAAGTCTAGGTCTGCCCAAGCAGACATGACTGCCTCTGGTCTTTTCTCAGTTTTTAGTGGCTAAACTCACGATGTAGAAAGAAAAATATGTCCACACAGCTGGGCAGACTTTGTCACATCTTTGTCCTCTTTCTGCTGTGCTGACAAAACAGACTTTGTTGTAAGCTACTATAAGTTCTCCAATTACACTTTACTAAATATTACTTACTATACCTCTCAAAACTGTCCATATTTCCAATTCTCCTTCACAGAAATGATGAATATAAACTTCTGAATAACATTGGCAATAAACTTTATGACTTCCCCCAAACTATAATTTCCCCCTTTGCACATTAATTTATTTGCATGCTCTTTCTTCCAATTATTTGTATTTGTCAGTTTATTCCAGATAATCTTAAGAGGATGAAGGGCAAATTTCCCCTATCCGTACAAATACAACAAACTGATTTTCTGCCTAATTGAAGTTAGCCTTTTTTCAAATTCTTTTCAATCAGCTCTAGATTACATCTCTAAAAGCATTTAAATGTTTTTTAAATGTTGTATAATTGACAATGTGCACAAAATGGTCACATAGCACCACATAGGGGTAGGAGTACATGTATGTGTGATTGTGTGTGGGTGTGTGTTTGTATGTATGGTTGTGATTGTGTGGTTGTGTGTGTATGTGATTGTGAGATTTGTGTGTGTGTGTGTGTGTGTGCATGTGAAGTATCTGAAAAAGGTGAAGACAACAGTTTTTTTTTTAATTTGCATGAAACAGATTTGGAAGACTGAATAGAATGAGCATTAGTCATTAGACAAGACCACAGATGAACCCTAGATTCTTGTTTGATCCATCTACTATGCCCTTTTGATCATTTTTTTTTTCTGTGAATCTCTGAGAGCACTCCTAAGTTAAGTGATTCTGAAGTGGTCATTTAATGCTTGGTGAGGGCTTTAAGAGAACGGATCAAACAGACTAGCTAGGAAAATCAATATTTTCCCAATGACCTTTATACACTTAGCCATGCTGCAAGCAAGACATATTACCTATGTGGTTTATAAAGCAGCTACACTTTCCTTAAGAGTCTTTGAAAGTTTCACAGTAATTGGCTTTTATTCACCAAACAAGTTAACAAGGCTGAAATTCCTAATGCTAAAAATAAAAAGATCTTGACAGTGGTGGCAGACTTTTGAGGGAAGAGGAAAAATTAGATCGAAGAGAGTATGCTTTCTTCTTCAAATTGTGATCAGAACCTCCAATTCTGATATGTACTATGAAGGAAATGAGAATGGTTCAGAGAGAGGGTAAGAATGAAATATCAGTTCAGGTTGGGGATAACAGAAGGCCTACATAGCTAACGTTCAGACCAAGACCAAGGGACAATGTACTTTCAAAAGAGGATGGGCACTCTGGACAGGAAAGCAGGTAGGCTAACTGCAGATCCTCACCTCTCCTTCTGCTCTTCCAAATCCAACCCCCCAGTCCCATCCCTAGCTCTGTAGCAGACCACAGCCTCCCCTTCCTCTCTGCTCCATCTTCAGTGGAGCATACAGTCTTTACCCCCTAACTTCTCTCCCCCACCCATTGCTGTATTCCAGATCCCAACTCCAGCAGGCACTCCCTGGGAACACTCCAGCCAGGGAAGCAGGTAGGTTAACTACAGATCTTCACCTCTCCCTGGGCTCCTCCAAAACCAATCCCCCGTCTTATTCCCAGCTCTGTGGCAGACCATCTGCTGCAGTTTCTCTCCCTGTCCTATCTCCTATCTCCCATCTCCAGTGGATCACATAGGTCCACCCCTCCAAACTTCCTTTCTCCAACTCATTACTTTGTCTCAGCCCCCAACTTCAGCAGGCATTCCCTGGAACCTGCAGGCCACTCCAACCAGTGAAGCAGGTAAGCCAACTACAGATCTTTACCTCTCCCTCATTCCTCAAAGTCCAATTCCCCAGTTTCATTCCCAGCTCTGTAGCAGATCACCTGCTGAGGCTTCTCCTCACTCTCTGCCCCCATTCCCAGGGAACTAAGCAGATCCTGGTGGAACACCCTGCTTTCTACCCTCCTCTGGAGCCCTTCACCACCACCCCCAACTCCTCCCCATTACTAAATGTTGCTCCCAATATCTGAAAAACACATTTTGTTTGGAAACCCCAGTGGCTACATTTATCCCAGAAGAATTTCCTACCAGAAAACACACAGCCACCACACTCTCCTAAGAACCACAGAGGGCAACAGAAACCAAAGAACAAAGAACCTAACAAGACCAGATTTACACCAGAATTACAATTTTCCCAAACCCAGATGCCTAAACACCAGTGCTGTGGAATGGTCTGTATGTCAAATGCTCTGATTGGTCAATAAATAAAACACTGATTGGCCAGTGGCCAGGCAGGAAGTATAGGTGGGACTAACAGAGAGGAGAATTGAGAGAACAGGAAGGTGGGAGGAGACACTGCCAGCCTCTGCCATGACAAGCATCATGTGAAGACACCGGTAAGCCATGAGCCACATGGCAAGGTATAGATTTATAGAAATGGATTAATTTAAGCTATAAAAACAGTTAGCAAGAAGCCTGCCATGGCCATACAGTTTGTAAGCAATATAAGTCTCTGTGTTTACTTGGTTGGATCTGAGCAGTTGTGGGACTGGCGGGTGATAGAGATTTGTCCTGACTGTGGGCCAGGCAGGAAAACTCTAGCTACACACCAGCATAAAAACACAATAAATAATAGTCGGGACAATAAGTCTCCACTAGGGCCCAGCAACCCTACCACAGCAGGCCCTGAGTTCATAAAAGAAATACTACCACAGCTTCAATCACATATTTATCCTCATGCACTGATAATGGGGGCCTTTGATGCCTCAATCTCACCAAGAGACAAGTTATCCAGACAAAAACTAAACAGAGAAATGATGGAGTTAACTGACATTATAAACCAAATGGACCTAACAGATATTTACAGAACATTTCACACAAACACAAAAGAATGTAACTTCTTCTCATCACCTCATAGAACTTTCTTCAAAATTGGCCACATATTTGAACACAAAGCAAGTCTCAATAGATACAAGAAAAGTGAAATAACACCCTGTATCCTACCTGACCACCACATATTAAAACTGGATATCAACAACAGAAGCAACAAGAAGCTTATCAATTCATGGAAACATAACAACTCACTATTTAATAAAAAAAAATGGGTGAAGACAGAAATTAAGAAAAGAAATTAAAAACTTCCTAGAATTGAATAAAAACGAACACACAACACACTCAAATTTACGGGACACAATGAAGGTGATTCTAAGAAGCAAGTTTGTAGCACTAATTGGCTATGTAGAAAGAAAAAGAAAGAAAGAAAGAAAGAAAGAAAGAAAGAAAGAAAGAAAGAAAGAAAGAAAGAAAGAAAAAGGAAAAAATTGGGGAGATCACATACTAGTAACTTAACAGCACATCTGAAAATTCTAGAACAAAAAGAAAAAATCACACCCAAAAGGAGTAGATGGCAAGAAATAATCAAACTCAATGCTAAAATCAACAAAATAGAAACAAACAAGCAACAACAACAAAACAATACAAAGAATTAATAAAACAAAGAATTGGTATTTGGAGAAAATCAGGAAGATTGATAAACCCTTAACCAAATTAACTAAAAGATGGAGAGAGAATATCCAAGTTAACAAAATTAGAAATGAAAAGGGGACATAATAACAGACATTGAGGAAATCTAGAGAATCATAAGGACATACTTTAAAAAATTGTGCTCTACCAAATTGGAAAATCTAAAAGAAATGTAAAATTTTCTTGATACATACCACTTACCAAAGTTAAATCAAAATCAGATATGCAATTTAAATATAACTATAACCCTAATGAAAGAAGCAGTAATTAAAATTCTCCCAACTGAAAAAAGTCCAGGGACAGATGGTTTTAGCACGGAATTCTACCAGATTTTCAAAAAAGTGTTAATGCCAATACTTCTCAAATTATTCCAGAAAATAGAAACAGAACAAACATTGCCCAACTCATTTTATGAACCACAGTTACCCTAATACCAAAACCACATAAAGATTCAACAGAGTTACAAAGATCCTTTATGAACATAGACAGAAAAATTCTTAATAAAATACTTGCAAACCAAATACAAGATATCAAAAAGATCTTCTACCATGATCAAATAAGCTTCATCCATGAGATACAGGAATGGTTCAACATACAGAAATTGGTAAGTGTAAAACACCATATAAACGAACTGAAAGACAAAAACTGTATGATCATCTCATTAGATGCAGAAAAGGCCTTTGGCAAATCCAACACCCCTTCATGATAAAAGTACTAAAGAGATTAGGACACAAGAGAATAAAAACAGTGTACAGCGAGCCCATAGGCAACATCAATTTAAATGAAAGAAACTCAAAGCAATTCCACTAAAATCAGGAAGAAGACAAGGCTGTCCACTCTCTCTCTATCTATTCAATACAGTACTTAAAGTCTTAGCTATGGCAATAAGACAACTGAAGGAGATCAAGGGGATACAAATTGGGAAGGAAGAAGTCAAAGTATCTTTATTTGCAGATGACATGATAATATACATAAGTGACTCTAAAAATTCCACTTGGAAACTTTTACAACTGATAAACACTTTCAGCAAAGTAGCAGGATACAAAAACTCACAAAATTCAATAGCCCTCCTATAAACAAGTGACAACTGTCTGAGAAAGAAATCAGGCAAATAATTCCTTTCACAACAGCCTGATACAAAAATATCTTGGGATACCTCTAACCAATCAAGTGAAAAACGTGTATGATAAACACTTTAAGACACTGAAGAAAGAAATAGAGGAAGATATCAGAAAATGGAAAGATCTTCCATGCTCATAGTTCAGTAGGATTAATTTAGTAAAAATGGCCACCCTATCAAAGCAATCTACAGATTTAATGTATTCCCCATCAAAATTCCAACACAATTCTTCACAAATCTTGAAAGAACATTTTTCAGCTTCATATGAAACACAAAAAAAGGGTAGCTAAAACAATCCTAAATAATAAAAGAACTGCAGGAAGTATAACCATCCCCAATTTTAAGTTGTACTACAGAGCTATAGTACTAAAAACAGCATGGTATTGATGCAAAAAGACATGTTGATCAATGGAATAGAATTGAAGACCCAGACATAAATCCAAACACCTATAGACACCTGGTTTTTTATAAAGAAGTCAGAAATACACACTGGAAAAAAAGACAGCATCTTCAATAAATCTTCCTGATAAAACTAGATGTCTGTATGTAGAAGAATCCAAACAGATCCAAACTTATCACTCTGCACAAAACTCAAGTCCAAGTGGATCAAAGACCTCAACATAAAACCAGATACACTGAAACTGACAGAAGAGAAAGTATGGAATAGTCTTGAACTCATTGGTATAAGAGAAGAGTTTTTGAACAGAACAGGCACTAAGAACAACAATTAATAAATGGGACCTCATGAAAATCAAAAGCTTCTGTAAAGCAAAGCAGCATCCTACAGAATGGGAAAAATTTTTTGCCAACTACACATCCAATATAGGACTAATATCAAAAATATAAAAAGAACTCAAAAAATCAGGCCGGGCGGTGGTGGTACACGTCTTTAATCCCAGCACTTGGGAGGCAGAGGCAGGTGGATCTCTGTGAGTTCAAGGCCAGCCTGGTCTACAGAACGAGATCCAGGAAAGGCACAAAGCTACACAGAGAAACCCTGTCTCGAAAAAAAACCAAAAAAAAAAAATAGATATCAAGAAAACAAATATGTAGAGGAAAAATTAGTAAAGTCATTGTATCTAGGGTAAACATTAGAATGAAGTTGTTTTATAGAAGTACTTAGACCTTGAAGAAATCATTGAGGAATACAGTGATTGTTTTCTGTTATCTATAGAGTAGTTTTTCTAAAGGAACTTTACAGCCTTTGCCATGACTTTGGTCACAAGATGGTCATGGCACACCTAGAGTGTCTTGCATTCTTGGGTACTGCAAACAGTGCACAATAAGGATTAAAGTTACAGGGGTGTGATGTTTTCCTTCAGAAAAAAATATAGATTAGATCAAGGCTTTGGTATGAGAAACTTGTTTTAACCAAAAATCAACTTTTGTGTAACAATCAATACATTCGCTTTTGTATGGCTGTTCGAGGTTCAGCTCATAGAAACTGTTCTTCCTGGCTGGCAGAAAGCCTAAAATTCACCTTGGAGTAACCCTCTTTCTTTGACATGTGCAACACAGAACACTCCAATACAAACATCCCATTAAAAAACGGGGTACATATCTAAACAGATAATTCTCAAAAGAGAAAACTCAAAAGGCTGAGAAACACTTAAAGAAATGTTCAACATCCTTATCCATCAGGGAAATGCAAATCAAAACTACTTTAAGATTTCTTTTTATACCAGTCAGAATGGCTAAGGTCAATAAAACAAGTGACAGCTCTTGCTGGTGAAGATGTGGAGTAAGCGGAACACTCATCCATTGCTGGTGGGAGTGCAAATTCATACAGCCACTTTGTAAATCAGTGTTGTAGCTCCTCAAGAAGATGGGAATAGCTCAATCTCAAGATCCAGATATATCACTCTTGGAAATATACCCAAAGGACAATTTGTCCTACCACAGAGGTACTGACTCAACTATGTTCATTGCTCAACTCTATTCATAATAGCCAGAAACTGGAAGCAACCTAGATGTCCCTCAACAGAAGAATGGATTTTTAAAAACTGTGGCATGTTTACACAGTGGAGTATTACTGAGTCTTATAAAGAGTAAATAGATGTTGTTTACATTACCACAGGAGAGGAATTCTCACAATACTCGTATGTATAGATATTATGTATATCTTGATAATTATTGATTTCCAAAAAGAGATGTACTCATCACAGGATCTGTGAGTTATAAATGAAATCATTATACAATTCAAGTTAGATATCCTATGTTCTAAAAGTAACATTAAATTCAGAAAACAATGGAGAAATGACCATAAAATGTAAAAGAAAAATAGGAAAGACTGATAAATGTTAAATCTAATCTATCTTTCAAGTGAAGATGCCAGATATGTTCAAATATGAAGGGCTTTGAAACATGACATCCAAGAATCCTTCAACAAAAATAATTTTAAATTAACTTTAAATTTATAATATCAGATAACAAAAAACCTGTTAAAATTTTTAAACTCATTAAGTAAAATAAGAAGAAACTCAATTGTAATAACCAGGAATTTTTTTTTTCAAAATACAACCAAAACACCAAAGGAAGAAAAAAAAGTAGCCAAACATCCATGGCTTTAACAGGGCCAAGTGTACTCAAGCCCCTTCCAAACAGAACAGAAGAATATTGTTAAACACACCTGGAGTTTATTACCCAGAAGAGTTCCATCTAAAGTTAAGCTAACACTTCAAGAGCATCTTTGATCAGCATGTTTTCCCCAAAGCTCCAAGTACTAAACATGCCTAGAAAAGATAACAGTGAATCAAGTAATCTGTTTGCTAGCACAAAAGTAACACCCTTTAAAGAAATACAGGACTGGGGAGATGGCTTAAAGAGTAAGATCATTTGTCACATAAGCATGAGGACCTGAATTTCATTTCCCAGAACTCACAAAGAAAGTCAGATGCGTGAGCTCAAGTGTCTGCAACCCCAGTGCATCTACAGGTAGATGAGAAGCAGAGGCAGGAGACTCCCCAGAAGCTCAAGGGTCACCTAGCATGGCTTACATGATAGAAAAATAACAAAGAAACCTTGTCTCAAACAGGGTGGAAGGAGAGAACCAACAAAGAAATTGTCTTCTGATCTCTACATGTGCGCATATGTGCACCTACATTCACACACACAAATGTGCAGGCACAAAGACTCACAAACAATCCCAGCACTTAAATATTAAATGTTCAATGTCTCATATTGAAACAAAAATTTCTCTATGTGTAAAGATAAAAAGAAGAGGAACCAAGCAAAAAATAATTTCATAGAAAAAGATGCAGAAGTGATAGAGCTGCAGAAATTAGTAACATCAAACCATTTTTGTAAATATGTTTAATGTTCATAAGAATTGAAAGAAAACATAAAATAAAGAGAGACAAGGAATATTTAAAAATAAAATAGAGCTGTTATGGAAGAAAATAAAATATCTAAAGTAAAAATTAGATCAGACCTATTTAATAAATTAGACATAAAATTAGACAACATTTTTAAAGTCAGTGAACTTGGAGAAAATTTAAAAATAACAAAACTAGAACATATAGAGAAGAAAATAAACAGTCACATGAGCATAAGTCTCTCTGAGACCCTATCAGGAAGTTTATCATGCAAGTAACTGAGGTTGCAGAAAGAGGAAAGGAAAGGGGAAAAATGTTTGAAAGGCTAACTCAAGAGGTTTAAAATACACAACGGGGGTGGAGAGATGATTCAGCCATGAAGAGCACTGACTGTTCTTCCAGAGGACAGAGGTTCAGGAAGTCCCCAAAGTGATTCTCACCCCCACATGCCATGATGAACATAATTGAGGATGGGGTGGAGATCGTAGTCTTATTATCTAGGTTGACAAAACAAAATTTTAACAAAGCCACACTAACAGATTGCCCCAAGCAGTATGCACACAAAAGAAAATAATATCATGATCCAGTGCAAGTTACCCTAGAAATTCAAAGTTGCTTAATATTTAGAAACTAATGTAATTCAACATGATTCTGACAAATGAAAAATATTTAAAGGCAGAAAATACAGTTGATTGTAGTTTGTTTTGTTGTAGTTGTTGCTTAACTCTTCAGGGGCCAACCACCCAGCTCCCAAATAATCACATAGAGAGTTATTCTTTCTTATGAATGCCCAGCCTCCACTTGGCTTATTTCTAGCCAGCTTTTCTTAAATTATTCTATCTACCCTTTGCCTCTGGGCTTTAACTTTTCTCTATTTTATATACCTTTCTTTCCTTCTTACTCTGTGGCTGGTTGTGTGGCTGGGTGGCTGGCCCCTGGTGTCCTCCTCTCCTTCTCCTTGTCTCATTCCCTCCATTTATTCTCTCTGCCTGGCAACCCCACCTATTTCTCTCTCCTGCCTGGCTGTTGGCCATTCAATTCTTTATTAGATCAATCAGGTATTTTAGGCAGGCAAAGTAACACAGTTTCACAGAGTTAAACAAATGCAACATAAAAGAATGCAACACATCTTTGCGTCATTAAACAAATGTTCCACAGCATAAACAAATTTAACACATCTTCAACTAATATTCCACAACATTTGATGATTAAATTCGTGACAAGAATCCTCAGTTTTAATAGAATTAAAATAATCTGATTTTTTAATATGTTAAGTATCCAGAAATTGACATTACACTTATGAAAAAATATTCAAGATGAGACGGTATAAACTATATTTAATAGTTTAGAGAACTAAATAAATGTATGATGGTAACAGATTAATAGTGTGTGAGTTAGAAGGGTTGATTGGCTGGGAGGGAAAAGAGGAATATTTGAGGGTGGGAAAAATATTCTGTCCTGAATGTAAATGTGATAGTTATTCATGGATGGACACGTCTGTGAAAACTCATCAAACATGAGTGCACTTAAATGGTACACATGATTGAGAGTAAATCACACTCAATGAAGTTGATAAAAGAAAAAAAATTGCAAGGAATCATGTCTTATTCCCAGAATCATACCTCCTAAAATAATGTAGCATGATTTCTTTTTTTCTCAAGACTGGGTTTCTCTGTCCAGCCCTGGTTGTCCTGGAACTTGCTCTGTAGACCAGGCTGGCCTCAAACTCAAATCTGCTGCCTCTGCCTCCTACATGCTGGGATTAAAGGTGTGCACCAAGACTTTTGCTAGTTCATGCTTTTCTATTGAGAATAACAAAATACAAATGATATAAATAACAAAAACAAGGCTGCATGGTGAAGCATTTTTATTGTAGAGAATTCATATTGCCCAAACTGAAAATATGACCAGAAAATTAAAAGTCTGACTTACTTTCATATTTGTGATCTCATTACTAAGTAAATATCTGCAATCCAAGAATCCATTATTTTTTTTTTAATCTTAGCTTGGTGAATTCACAAGATCAGACATTTGGATCTCAACTTCCACATATAAGAAATTTTTAGTATGTATTCAACTTTTTTGGTCTACACAGAGCTACTAATAACTTGTGTCTTTCAAAGAGTTTGTAATCCTAATTACCTTTTGATATATTAAAATTAATTTGGTCATGATAGTATGTATGCAGGCATGTTTGTAGGTATGTGCCTTTGTGGTACCAGGGACTGCTTTTGAAACTCTCTTACTATCTGAGTGTCTGTACTGATGACTGGAATGAGAGCTCCTGGTACAGGTCACTGTCATTTGTCCTTTTCTTAGACTTACTAGGATTTACCCATTTAGCTTTTTATCAAGAGTCTGGAAGCTCACTGATGTAGCTGGAGTTTTCTCCAGTCCCGCTCAGACCCAAGTAAACACACAGAGACTTATATTACTTATAAACTGTATGGCCATGGCAGGCTTCTTGCTAGCTAGATCTTACATCTTAAATTAACCCGTTTCTATTAATCTATAAGTTGCCACGTGGCTTGTGGCTTACCGGTATCTTAACATCTTACTTCTCATGGCAGCGGTGGCTGGCAGCATCTCCTGACTCAGCCTTCCACTTCCCAGCATTCTCCTCTCTCCTTATCCTGCCTATACTATACTTCCTGCCTGGTTACTGTCCAATCAGCATTTTATTTATCAATCAGTCAGAGCAACACATTCACAGCATACATAAAGACATCCCCTGTTTCATTTGTTCAACTTCATTTGCAATGATTTCTGCTGTTACTTCTACCATTTCTTTCCCTCCCTTTACTTTGCTTTTTGTCAATTTTATGGCAAGATAGAATTGATTGCTTTGCCTATTTTTTTGGTACCTTAAGATTAAAATTTAGATCACTAGTTTTAGAACTGCTTTATACTATGTGCGTTTAAGCCTATAACCTCCCCCCAACAGCACACTTCTTTAGTTATATTGCACAAATTGTTGGGTTTTCATCTTAATTCAGCTCAAAATATTTTGGAATCCTCCTTTGACTCATGAGTTATTCATATGTGCAAATGTTAACTTCCAGTATCTCAACAATTTTCCAAGAATCTTTCTCTTATAAGCTTCTAATTTAATTCCACCATGGCCATAGGATGCATTTATATTTCCTCTATTGTTTTAAACTTACTAAGATACAGCAGTCTATAGTGCATCATGCCATTTCAGTCACTGCAAATTCATCAAGAATTGCTGTATAGCTTAACATGTAATCTCCTAAAGCAAGAAATCCATGGAGTCTATTTAATGAACAAAGGAATTTATTAGGGAGTAACTCACTACAGCACAGGTATTTATGAGAATTTGTGGGAAAGCCAAGCTATGTCCCACACTGTTCTTCTTCCAAGATCTGCCTGGTCAGTCTCAGCATCCAAACCACAAGGGAGCCAAGAGAGAGCAGTGTATGTGAATTCCAGGTCTTAAGGGTCCCAAGAGGCCATGCCCCAGGGGCATGTACTTCAAGGTCATAGGCAGGCATAGCAGTTACCTGCTGCCTCACTAGGGGCAGTGCTTCAAGGTCATAGCTAGAACAGCTACCCACTACATCTCCCTTGTCTAATGTTATACACATATTTGTAATGAATATTCTACTGTTGCTGAGGAAATATACAGGTGCTTGTTAATGTCAACCAAGTTTTCTTTTGTTCTTTATTTCTTCTAATGAACATGTTTTGTCAATTTAACTAGGTACTAAATCATTTGGACACAAATATTTTAAGCTCTCTGTATATAATCACTTAATAAGTGGAAATGTTAAGTGTTTCCTTTTCTGTAAGTTAATAACGTTAATTATACAAAATAACAGGTTTCATGGTGACTTATATAATATTAAGTTTTTTTTTTTTTGGTTTTTCGAGACAGGGTTTCTCTGTGTAGCTTTGCGCCTTTTCCTGGAACTCACTTGGTAGCCCAGGCTGGCCTCGAACTCACAGAGATCCGCCTGGCTCTGCCTCCCGAGTGCTGGGATTAAAGGCGTATGCCACCACCGCCCAGCAATATTAAGTTTTTAAAGATTTATTTTATTTTTAACTATGAGTATTAGGGGGTGCACCTGAATGCAGGCGCTCTGTGGAGACCAGAGTCCTTGTTGAATCTGTTTGGAGGGTGCCCCAGGAGCTGGAGTTACAGGTTGTTGTGAGCCCCCCAATATAGATACTGGAAATCAAACTCAAGTCCTCTGCAAGAGCAGTATACACTCTTAACAATTAAGCCATCTCTCCAGCCCCAATATTTCTTTGAATTAATGGATCACAAATTATGGAGCCACTAAGGGTGCCAATAATGAAGAAACTTTGGGAATTTCTACCATTACTATTCATTAACTAAAAAAATAAAAATGGATCATTTCTTGGTAACTTGAAAGAATCTCTATTTAATTATTATTTATAAGAGAAAGATTAAAATACATATGTGTGAAATGAGCCTGTTGTCCAAAAGCAAGTAACAATCCTGACTTGGGAAGATTTATATCTAATGTGACTTTTTGTGACTGTCTGAGCTTGGAGACATTTCTGGAAGAACACATGGTTAGCTAATTAACAAGTAAAGAATCAAATGAGACAAATTTTAATTAAAAGAAAAGCAAAGAATTAAGAAATACCCCTAACTTTGAAATAATCTCACTCACGTGAAAATGAGTAACGCTACACACAGGTTAGCACATGAATACAGAAAGATGTCAGAACAGTCACCCAAATGTGAACAGTGGTTGTCTTAGAACTTGCAGTTTTGCTTCCTTGTACTTTTTGTTTGAATTTTCTGTATTGTGTAAATAATATTTTAAAGTTAAAAACAAGATTTAATGATTATTTTAGTTAAAATGACAGAAGAGTTAGCTATGTGACATCCTGGCTTTTGTGATGAATGAGGGTGTCTGACTTGTCCTCCCACCCTAGGGAAGCACTGGCTCTGTGTGGGAAAGATGTGGCCTCTTCCAATAAAGTTTCCCCAGGGCTTGGATCTGGCAGAACCCTTCCGGCCTTATGAAAACAAATCCCCACTATTACATTCTTCTCACTCTGTCTTCAGTTATGTTCTTTTTTCTGTGTGTGTGTGTGTGTGTGTGTGTGTGTGTGTTTGTGTGTTCCACATGTGTGCCAGTGTTTGTAGAGGCCGGAGAAGAGGGAATTGAATCCTCTGGAGCTCGAGTTACAGGCAATAATAAGACACTTGATGTGCGTGCTGGGAATTAAACTCTAGTCCTCTGCAAGAGCACTTTATTCCTGGGCCATCCTACCAGTCCCACAATCTTATGTTTTAATCAACTACCTTAATGTGGAAAGATACACTCAGTGGTCCAGGACCTGTTAAGAATACCTCCAAGTACTCCTTGCCCTTCCAAAGGATCAAGAGCGTGAATGACAAAAACTAAAATAAGTGAAATTAATGAAAAAGAAATGTATTTAAAAACCTGAATTTGGTTATCTAAAATAGGAAATAATTTTATTTTAATATTAAGTCATTTTTATATGAATAATTAATAAAAATATGTCCCCAAGAGGCCAGAGTGCTTGGTGATATTTGGGTTTTATTTTATACAGAAAACAAAACAAACAAAACCGGAAATCTAGCCGACTCTCCAGGGCTAGTGAAGTCATGAGTCTTGGAGGAGAACTTAAAAGCACCAGTTTACTAAACCAACATAATGCCTAACTATATTCCTGTTTTCTAAATATTTGTCCTTATACCCACAGGCAAGAGTAGTCTCACCCTTCGTCAAGGAAACTTTTCTTTGCAACAGATGGAGGCCATTACAGAAAACTACAGCCAATGAAAATGCAGAGTTGTGGAGTCCAGCTCTGACTAGTACATCTACAACACAACTCCCCATCTAAAGTTCAGAGATCATTGTGGAAGAAGGGGTGAAAAGTTTTTAAGAGCCAGGGGAACAGGAAGCATGCTGTAAGATTGTGTTTCCTAGAACTGTTGGAAGCAACACTCATGAAGTCTCACCAACATGACAACTTTAACACAACCTGAACAAGGACAACCAACCACAAAAGATATACTGACAGAAGGGGAAAGGTGCCCAAAGCCTCAACCTTAAACAAAAACTACAGCAACTAGGGAATGCTGACAGCAGGAGAAATAGTCTTCCTTAGGGAAGAGCCTCTAGTTGGTGATCCAATACCAAATGTATACACAAGTAACATCATATAGACTGAGCAGGTTGTATTTATGTGTTTAAATGTTGTAGTGATATATTGTGTCCTCCAAAATATTGTACACCCTAATAAAGCTTATCCGAGGATCAGAGGAAAAAGTCAGCCATTATATTAATCATAGAAGTCAGGCAATAGTGGCACACGCCTTTTATCCTAGCATTTGGGAGGCAGAGATCCATCTGGATAGCTGTGAGTTCAAGGCCACACTAGGGAACAGAGCCAGGCATGGTGGCACATGCCTTTAATCCCAGCACTAACCATAGAGGTCTGGAGGTCTGCACAGACAGACAGGAAGTGATGTAGCTGGGTGGAGAGAGGAAGTGAGATGCAGAACAGAAAGGCATATAGGTGTGGGTATACAGGAAGTAGGTCTTTTGGCTGAGGATTTCCAAGTGGTAAGAACATGGCCGGCTTCTTTCTGCTTTTCTTATCTCTCAGATAAGCTTTGTTGAGGTACACAAAGAAAATAACACCACAAAATGTATGCGTGTGTGTGTGTGTGTGTGTGTGTGTGTGTGTGTGTGTGTGTGTGTATAACAACAATTAAAGAAAATAGATGATGAATTTGTAATGGGGGGTGTACATGGGAGGGTTTGAAGGGAAGAAAGGGAAGGGTAAATTATGTAATTATAATCTCAAAAATTAAAAATATTATACTTTAAAAAACATAGAAATTATGATTTACCAAAAAGATAAAGATGTATGTCCATATTTAGATAATGCAATCTAGTCATCTATAATGTTTGATGGTTTCAAGGAGCAAAATGCTGTACCGGAAATACATCATGAAGTTCCTTCTAACATGAAAATATTAGAGGAGAAGATGGATGAAATCCTTGCTTCATTGTTGAACTTTTAAATTTATTTTCTGTAAATGTTAGCTTACTAATGAGTAATACACATGAGAAATGCCTCTTAATCTCTTCTATGTGGGCCTCTCAATGTTTTCCTTCAATTAGACAGGAAATTAAATGCTATATTCTCAAGTCACATCAGGACATATAAGTCCCCCTTTCATAGCAGAGATATTGACCTGTGTTTGCTTAAAGGCTTAGGCAAGCAGAAACTTTTGATTCACCAGATTTGTCTAGAAAAGGGATCAAGGAAAGTAGCAAAAAAAGAAAAAAGAGGCCGGGCGGTGGTGGCGCACGCCTTTAATCCCAGCACTCGGGAGGCAGAGCCAGGTGGATCTCTGTGAGTTCGAGGCCAGCCTGGGCTACCAAGTGAGTTCCAGGAAAGGCGCAAAGCTACACAGAGAAACCCTGTCTCGAAAAACCAAAAAAAAAAAAAAAAAAAAAAAAAAAAAAAAAAAAAAGAAAAAAGAAAAAACAAAACTCCAGTAGAGGCAACAAGCGATAGCTATCCCAGCACGACTGAATGACCATCCTGCGTGCTCTGGCTCTGCAGAAGCAGGTCTGTCACTGGGTCTCACATGCAATGCTCCATAAATCTCTAGTGACTGCATGAATAAATTTCTCCCATTGAAAATGAAGATTGATGAACTGTCGTTTACTGTGATATATTCGGTTTTGTTTGAGCATATGATATATGCAGCCAAAGTAAAAGCAAACATAAGTCCAAAAACCTTGTCTGTTTCAGTTGAGAAACAACAATGGCAAAAAAAAAAAAAAAGCTAAGTAGGTGTGTTCTCCAAATTGCTGCTGGGTGCTGCAGGACAATTCCTGTGACCAGTGTCTAATGTTCAATAATCAAGAGACTAGTGGCTGTGGCATCAGTCACATAGGTAGGTACAGACCATTTTTATCAACTGTTCAAGAACTTTTCAAAACATATGTCAGAGTTCCTTGAAGCAAATTATTTCAGGAGTCAGGGTTTCCTGACTTGGGATTGTGAAAAATCTCTCCAATTGGTTAAATACACATGGAAGCAGATTGATCCCCTAAGATCCCCTAAGGCCAAAGTCAAGAAACTGTACTTAGTTTGGGGTGTGTGGAGAAGAGTGTGCTGGGGATGAAACTTGGGTAAGCACCTTACAACTGTGCCAAACCTCAGCCCAGAAACTGTACTTAGTAAACTCCAATTAGTGTTCAATGCATATAAACTCTTTCAGGGTTTCACGGACCTCTCATGTGCATCACACTGCTTTCACATGTTAAGCAAGTGGCACATACTATTCCATACAGAATAAAGAAAGGGCTTGCTTATCTGTGGTTTTTGTTTCTTGTGGAGCTATCTTCCCCCATTTTCCCACCTCTAGGGTAAGCTGTCTTTCCTGTCTTTCATCTGATGAGGGTACCTCACTAGGTTCAGGTTGACTGCCCACATGTACAACACTGGGCATATGGTAGAAGGTATGAGTAGAAAACTCCCACACTAGTGTCCTTCTGGGAAAGAGACAGTACTAACAGTTCCAGTGGAGCACTAGGCAGAATTCAAAAATCACAGAATTGGTTTGTTCCCATCTTCTGATATCTAGACCTACCACTGTCATCAAGGAGTTTGCAGCTTCTCCTTAGTTTTTAGACCATTGTTTCAATCATCTTCAGACATCCTCAGAAACACATTCTTATATCTACAGCCATATTTGCAAATATCCACCATGCTCCTTGAGTTCAGATTATTTCCATTCATTAATTAGTCTAGTGCATGCTTTACAATGGTTTGGCAACAGTTGACTCTGGAAGCCCAGAGACTAGATGTCTATACAACAGTGCTAAACGGGGACTCCTCCACAGCTTGTCATGCCGTCTCATAGTCCAAAATGAGGCTTTTGGTCACAAATTGTTAAAACGCCAAATCTAGCCAAGGGTAATGCTGTGGAGGGTTCCCATGAGAATGGAGTTAGGGTGGAAAGTGAGGTGAAGAAGGAGACACTGAGAACAGGGACAGGATCTTCAAAGGTAATCCTGGGACCATTCTTGCCTGAATTCCTTATTAGAAGTTTATTGTTCAGGAGAGGATCTTTGGTCAGACCATCTTTTGCTTTTTGTTTTTTAATTTTAAAAGATTGATTTCCATTCAGTAAATATCCTCAACTCACTTAAATTAAAGATTGCTCCTTCTTTGGCATGCTTCCCCTGGCTTCATTAGCAGGGAAGAGCTCAGAGCTCCCCCATCTGCTGTCAGACCTGATGAGATGCCATTCCACCCCAGTGTCCCTTGGGGGGGACAGTGTGGAGGGGGGTCTCAATAATAACTAAAAGTTTTTCAGAAAGCAGAGCATCCCTGTAGCCATTTATCATGTTCTCTCAATGCTCAGCAAACAAAGATAGGCCCTGCATTTTCTTCCTCACATTTGTTCTTTGAATGACAGAAAGGGATCAATAATGTTTGTCTGAAGCTTTTACTGTGAGAGCTGTTTGGGGGAGAAGGAAGTAGAGGACTGACCATGTCACAGCAGATGGAACAGGTATCTGGGGAAATGGGAAGCCCTGTCCAGGACTGACCATTTCTGCAAGCAGAATGTGATAGTTACAGGAGAGAAGAGAATGATGTCCTCCAGCCCTTGGCAAGTCTCTCTGGGGCTCATCCTGAGAGGCAACCTTAGCTAACACTGTCTCATGAATTCACTACCACTTCTTAGATGTCTTCAGCCGCAAACTGGACCTTAGAGGCTCGCTGCACTGTGTTGTTTCAGCAGAATAGAATAGGTTGTTCCCACTGAACAACCTAAATGATTGCCTCAATTATAAAATGAAATAATTATCTGAGCAACAAGAGATAAAAGACTGAGTGAGAGCTCAGCGCTCTCCTGGATAGTCGTCACCACAAGGCACAAGCAGGAAAAAGGTGGAGTTGGTAGAAGAGGATTGGTGCATTATAGACCTGGAGCCCACCCCATTGTCAATAGAAGGAAGAGTTAGAAGCCCTGGTCTATGAGGGTCCATTACTTAAGATTCATTTTTTTTTTTGGTATAATTCCTGTCCGTGGCAGGTTGGAATCATCCCTTCAAGCTCCATGATTTCCAATTCAAGTCCATAAGTCCCCTTCTCTCCTCTCTCCTCTTCTCTGTTCTTATCTTTCTCTCCCCTCCATACTTCCTCCGCCTTCTTTCCTCCTGCCCCCTCTCTCCTCTCACCCACTGTGGTACTGAGAATCAAACCTGAGGCTTTCACAACTAGGTAAGCATTCTACCAGTGAGCTACATTCAGCATGGGCCTAGTCAAAGCACTGGGCTATTTGGTGAAATGATGTCATTGTACTCAGGGTCATCTCAATCGCCTTTCAGCAGCTGGAAAAGTAAAACGGGAATGTTCTCCTGCCTCTTAAAGCTAGAGACCAGTTAGAGTCCTAGATAAGACTTGGGAGGCAGGAGACATGCCTTTTCCTGTTCTCCCTTTTCTTTCTGCTGGCAAGCAGTCAAGTTGAGGCTCTTCAGCAGCACCAAGCACCCAGGGTTCCATGGGCAGCATCAGTGGCAGCCTTGTGGTCACTGGACTATTCAAAGAATCTGTGGGACTTTCTTGATGGTTATAACTCAGGTGAATGGGGGTGTAACACATGTAAATCAGCATGTTTACCTGGGAGAGAAGATGAAGCAACAAAGGGGAAGGGAATGCCCCATCAGGAACAGAGCTCTAAAACCAGGAGAAAAAAAGATGAGGTCCACATTTGGCTAAAAGATGCTTTCTTGACTGCTGCTTCCAGAAGCACTTCCCAATCACTGTGCTCACAATACCCACAAAATAAGGCAAGGGGGTCAGCATCTGCCTCCCAACCAACGCCCACGTGAATCTAATCAGCGTCACATAATGCCCTCCCTTCTTTGCTCTTCTGTACCCCCCCATGCCCTGCCTTTAATAAAATGAAAATATAAGTGCAACAGGCCTCACCCTATTTAGTTACATGTGATGCTTTCTAAATATACACACAAAGGACAACAGGATAGAACACTTTTCTTAATATAATCTATAGTTGTTCAAATGACTACAAATTGTCTAGCTTTACTCCACACCTAGTAGCACTGCAGAGAAGAAAAGACAAAAGCCAGAGAGTTGATGCGCTTGACAAACGGCAGGAGTAGGCATAAACTCCTTGTCCTTACCCTGCTTGGCAGTCAGCAGGAACCTGTATTCTCGTCTTCCTGCAGAAAAAGATAACGGGTGCTAGCAGTTATCCTGCCAGCCAATAGTGGAACTTCTGAGACGAGGAAGAAAGGCTCAGTTCATTCCTAGCTTTCCACAAGAGAGGGGAGGGGAAGGGAGCCTCTGCAGGCAGCTTTTCACATCCTTATCTCATGGGAGGTTTTCTCTGAATGGTACTCACTGGTGCTGAAAACAAGTCCACCACCGGATCATTTAACATGTCAAACACAGGCTTAAATTTGTGCCTAGGATAATTAGCCCCAATTCTGAAAGACCTTTTAAGATTGTCTAGGGTCCTTGGTGTCAAAGAGCAAGAGCATTGTAGAAATTGATACAGTATCTGAACAGTGATTGCAGACTAATTTAACCAAAGACCCATTACAAATGTGCCTGGAACTGAAAACACAATTTCAGCTTGTGTTCTCAGACCCGTTAACCAGAGACATACTACTTATAGAATTGGAGCTTGGGTCACCAACTCTACCCATACCCTGTACTTTCTTGTCGCTATTACTGTGGGAAAAAAAATGCCAAAGATATCCATTCATTCATTAGGTGTCACTTGGCCGGTGACACCCTTAAATCAAGTATAAGTGAGAACTGAAAACCAGGAAAACAGCAACTGCAGGCTAACTGGCGTTGGAGTCACTATAATCCATTATTGACATTCCTGTTGTCACATTCCCACTAGTGTCTCTAAGCTCTTCAGTCACACACAGATCCGACCTGTTCCCTTGCTCTGTTTGTTGTCCTGAGCATAAGTAGTTGAAGCTAGTGCTATCAAAGAGCACGCTGTCCCCGACCATTACAAGAGACACTCATGGAGTTGGCATTTGCTCTCTACATCACTCCAGTAGGCTTTTCTTCCTGTCCTTTTGAGTAGACTAGTTAAGCAGGTGCTCCTTTCACAGGTCTAGGCCAGTGTTTACAAGTTCCTGTGCAATGCCTGTAGGAACTTTGTTCCCACACCATTCTACCAAATGTGTATGCTTGTTGTTGATTTCATTGCATAACAAAGGAAAATAGAAATATATAGGCTGTTGTTGAAGATAATTGTAATGACAATATCAAGAAATGATAGTTGACAACTATATGGAATGAAATAAAGTGGAATAATCATAGGATTGAGTAGATATAGATCTCAAATAGAAAGAGTAGCATGTTGTGTGGTACTATTGGCCCTCTCTCTTACCTCCCCTGAGAGTATGCTATGTTAATTATGCCCAACACTGAAAGTGGTATTCTTTTGATGGTGACAGTGAATCATCAGAAGCAATGGAGATGATACCTGGTTCATTTTTCACAAGAAGGTAGAGAAGGGCCAGCATACAGCTCAGCAGATAAACCTGCTTGATGCACAAGTCTGATGACCTGAGTGTGACCCCTAGAGCCCACATAAAAGGCTGGATGTGGTAGCATGCATCTGTAACACCAACACTTCAAGGTGAGATGGAAGAGATACAGGAAAGTTGGTGGAAGCCTGCTAGCCTGAAGTGCAGGGCTCAGCAACAGAAATAAAGAAACTGCTTCCACAAGATGGGAGACAAGAACAGACTCCTGAAAGTGTCCTTTGACCTCTATATGTATGTGCACATGACATGCACAGGCAGGAACACACACACACACACACACACACACACACACACACACACACACACACACTTACTTTTAAAAGAAGGTAGAAAAGAGTTCAATTAATTTTTCTAACTTTCTGCATACTATAAGCTGATGGAAGCTGGCACTTGAAAGGGGAACACTTTCATTATAATGACAATCACAAACACCACTCTCAGTGCCTGCTCTACCAGGCACTATGCCAGGTGTTTAATATATATGATCATTAATCCTTCTGGGCAGTGAGGCTGCAAGATGGCCAGGCATGTATCTGAGAGGGCTGGGAAAGGAAGATTCATTCTGTTGTGGCCCTGGCAATTAATTTTGTTTTGAGAATTAAAGACTTTATAAATTGTCGTCTTCAGAAGACCAAGGGTATGCAATGGTTTTACTTAATCCCCTTTAGTAAGCTGGTAGAACTCGGCACTGGAAAGGATAGCAGTCCTTCTGAAGTATCTGTACGATGCCAAGCAAGGTGTCCAGGGGTTTAACATGAACTATCTCCAGTCCTGCTAGGTAGTTGTTATCACAACCTCCTCTTACATGTTGAGAAACTATTGCTTAGGGAAATTATTGTCTGCTTAAGGGCAGTAAGTGAATGGTAGATCCAAGACTCAAACTCAGATGCCAATGGTCACAAAGTCATACTGTTTGCACCCCCATTCTCAGTTTATACAAGAAATCCCTATATGTACCTTATTGGTCCCTGGCAAAGCTCATCAGAACACCATCTCTCTGATGAGCTTCCTGGTAGAGTGAGAAGGTTCCTATTTCTATCTCTTGTGCTCTATGGCACAGTGTCCCTAGCCAAAAAGAAAAGAGCCATTCTCAACCCAGTCTGAGGCAAGGGAGGATTTTAATTCTATTACAGGAGCCCTTCCTGAGTAATTCCTTGACGTCAAGCACTGAGTCCATCCACCTCTCAGAGTGACCAGCCTGGCCCTTGTCCACTATATTCAGTTCTTTCCTGGCAGCTGAAGTCACCCTTAAAATAGCTTCTGTGCCTTGGAAGAAAGTTTGGAAGGAAGAGCAGAGGTGCCTTTGAGGTTGGGAAGGGCAGCCCCTCAGCAGCAGACTGCTCCACTCTATAAGAGAGCCAGTTAAACATTCCATTCTCCAAGAATGAGAAGCCAGAACAACCACATGGACACAATATCCCAATCTTCCTCTCTGCCATTATTTCTCATTCCTGATCTATTCTGAAACCCACCTGGCGTGGTCTTCTTGCTTCTAAACTCCAATGACAATTAAGTGGCCCAATCTTGTGTTGATATCAACCACAGCCTCTCTAATTTCAAACTGGTAATGACCACACCATGCCCAGAGGACAGCATTCCACAACGTTCCACAGAACACATACAAAATTAGAAGTTGATAGAAGAACAAACCCTATACATAAAAGTTAATGATTTCGCCGGGTGGTGGTGGCACACGCCTTTAATCCCAGCACTTGGGAGGCAGAGCCAGGCGGATCTCTGTGAGTTCGAGGCCAGCCTGGACTACAGAGTGAGTTCCAGGAAAGGCACAAAGCTACACAGAGAAACCCTGTCTCGAAAAACCAAAAAAAAAAAAAAAAAGTTAATGATTTCTAGACATTGTCTACCTGAAGAATGAGTGAAGACAACCAACCATACAGGACACGTTCAGGAGGGCTACCTTCCCAGAAGATGCAAAGAGAACAGCACCTGATATAAGTTGTTTCTTTACATCCTGCCCTGCTTCCCAGTGGGTGCAACCTTTCTTCAGAGATTATTTCTTCTTCTGTTTGGTCATTTACTAGCTCTGGATCCACCTTTTCCAGGTGTCTTCTTCAAGTACCCCAGCCCACAGCATCCTGTCCTTTAAGCCTCTACCATCAATCAACCTGACATGTACTTACTATGGCCGGCACAATAATGGCCTCTCCAAAACATCACATCATGATTCCTGAACAAAATGCAGGGAGGGAGGACTTTGTGGATGTAGTTAAATGGAAGACTTTATAATGGAAAGATCATACTGGGATATTCAAGAGTTGAGCCTAGATATAAACACAAGGATTCTGGCTAACAGAAAAGGGAGGTGGAAGAGGAGGTCAGGGTAATATGACAAGAAAAACACTCAGCTCTGTTTTGGATGATGGAGGACGTGGGTCATAAACTAGGATTGTGGTTGGCCACTAGAGGGTGGAAATAGATTTTGCCTAGACCTCCAAAGAAAACGCAGTCCCTCAAACATTTCATTCTAGTGAGACCCTTGTCTGATGTTGGACTTGTACAGAAGTGTGAAATAACAAATGGATAATGTTTTAAGCTATAAAACTTGTGGTAATTTGTTATAGCAGCAACAGAAAACGAGTATACATATTCACAAGATATCTTATTCTCTATTTTTCGTTATTTAATTTGTGTGGCCCTAGTCTCCCTAAGATACCACACATTTTTAATAAGTTGACTAATTTATTTCCTCTTTTTCCTTAAACCTGTGAACTCCATTATTTGCCAAGAGAATGAACTCTACTGTTCCTAACTCAGAGTCCTTTCTGTTAAAGTATGGGAGTGATCAAAGAAAGCTAGGCAATATGAATGGATATAGATTTATTTGTTTTTGGTATAGAAGCTGGACACTAACAGGCTGGCCCAAGATGGGCAAAACTCTGCATATGCATCCTTATTGTTGTTGTTTTGCAAAACAAGACTTCTACCCTCCACCCTTTTTTTTTTAATTTTACAATATAATTTAATTCTACATATCAACCACGGATTCCCTTGTTCTCCCCCCTCCCGTCCTCCTCCCCTTTCCCCCAGCCCACCCCCCATTCCCATCTCCTCCAGGGCAAAGACTCCCCTGAGGATTGAGATCAACCTGGTAGATTCAGTCCAGGCAGGTCCAGTCTCCTCCTCCCAGGCTGGGCAAAGCGACCCTGCATAAGCCCCAGGTTTCAAACAGCCAACTCATGCACTGAGCACAGGACCCGGTCCCACTGCCCGGATGCCTCCCAAACAGATTTCAACTCTCTCACCTATTCAGAGGGCCTGATCCAGTTGGGGGCCCCTCAGCCATTGGTTCATAGTTCATGTGTTTCCATTTGTTTGGCTATTTGTCCCTGTGTTTTATCCAACCTTGGTCTCAACAATTCTCACTCATATAAACCCTCCTCTTTCTCGCCAATTGGACTCCTGGAGCTCCACCCGGGGCCTGGCCGTGGATCTCTGCATCCGGTTCCCTCAGTCATTGGATGGGGTTTCTAGCACGACAATAGGAGACCATGGTAAATGAAGACCACATGAGAATAGGAAGCAGCAAAGTGCTAGAGAGGCCCACAGAAATCCACAAAGATGCCCCCACAATAGACTGCTGGCAATGGTTGAGAGACAGCCCGAACTGACCTACTCTGATGATAGGATGGCCTAACACCCTAATACCCTCCACTCTTAAGACCAAGGACAACTTTACTTGCACCCAACTTTCCTTCCACAGTGTAATCAACGCAAAAAAGGAGCCTCACTGAGGTGATGTAGTAGAACCTGTTACTACTGAATTCCAGGTACCTGGTTGTAGTTTTCTCTTCACTCTTTTAGTAACAAAATATACTCTCAACTCATCTGAGCCCTCATGGACCTGATTAAAGGTCTTATTTATTTCATTCTGTTTCTACCAATAAATCATGCAGAGTATTTCAAATCATGCATATCACATAATTACATTTTACAGTCCTTCTAAAATGCATTTCATGTATTGTATCTATTCTTTAATTTATTTCCTTGTGCACATCAATTGATTTCTCTCCTAACCAAATTATGCATTTGTTGAAAGACTGGCTGAAGGTTAAACTCTTTACTCCTCCCCACTGAGGAGTCATCTGAGGAGCACTTTTCAGAGCTGATTCTTAGGATCCATAACAAGTGTACTTTGGTTTCTTGGTGGATTCACCAGAAAGCCATTCTGCAAAGCTTCTGCTGAGAACTTCAGAAGGACAGGGCACCAGACAAGACCAAGGAGTCAGCAATAGTTCTTTATGAGGCAGATAACAGTGCTGCCAGTCCAGCTGGCATGCCTTCTGTCTCCCCAGCTGTGAAACACTGTTACATCTTTTGGTGACAAGGACCAAGGTGTTTGTTTTTCTTTTCCTCTTATTTCTTCTGAAAAATCATTTATCGTTCGTAAGAGGAAGCAACATCTTTTCTGGATATGTCATCCTCAGAAGGGATTTTCTTCTTCTTTTGCATTGACTTCTTCAGCTGTTCTTCACAAGACAATTCCTTTTTTCTTAAATTATTTTGATTTTTTTTCCTATGTATTGTAGTTGGAAGTTTTCCTGTGTCCTACCTGGTCCCACAGTCACTCAGACCCAAATAAACACACAGAGGTTTATATTATTTTCAAACTATGTCCATGGCAGGCTTCTTGCTAGCTAGCTCTTATATCTTAAATTAACCCATTTCTATAAGTCTATACCTTGCCACGTGGCTTATGGCTTACTGGTACTTTACATCTTACTTCTCTTGGTGGCGGCTAGCAGCATCTGCCCAATCTCCTTTCTTCTCTTCTATCTCTCTTGGATTTTCCCACCTGGCTCCATCCTGCCCTGCCATAGGCCAATGCAGCTTTATTTATCAACCAATCAGAGCAACAAATATTCACAGCAAACAGAAAGACATTCCACAGCAATGTATGGTGTTTTGTATACATGTGTGTTTTTGTACCATGTGTATGCAGTACCAATAGAGGCCTAAGAGGGTATTGGATCCCTGTGAGACTGGAGTTACAAACAGTTGTGATCTGCCATGTGGGTGCCAGGGATTAAACCCAAGTCCTCTGGAAGAGCAGTCAGTGCTCTTAACTGCTGAGCCATCTCTCCAGCCCCCTTCACAAGACAATTTCATCAAGAAGGAGCAAGCAGAATAAACCCAAGAAAGTACTATTAATATGGCATGAAGTTCTCAGCTCAAAATTATATATCAGAATCCGATGGGAATTTGAGACTTTCAATCCAGTACAGTCGTAAATCAAATGTGGAAATTGGAGTAGCTCAGCCATGTCCTTTTAGGTAGGAGTAGGAATAAGAACTCTGTCTCCTAACTCCTACCACTTTCTACTAACTCTGTCCCCAACAAACACATGACCTCAGCTGGCCAAACCATACACTCCATAAAGTCATCCACAATATCAGACAATGTGAAGCAATATGTCACACTAAACATGGGAAGTTAAGTGAGCTTTGAAGTATTTAAATTTATTCTGTATTGTTATGAATCTAACTTGGGTTTTATTCTTCAGCAACTTATTTATCATAAGTGGTAGCATCAATATTTATTTTCTTGCTGTAAAACTGTCAATCTCCTAAATGTTGGTTCAGGAACTATAAAATGATTTATTCCTGGTCATTGAGCCTCTCACCACAAATCACATTAGCCCTGAGGAAGAGAGACTAACAGTATCTCCTTATGAGTCTGTCCCTAGATCCAAGGGCCCAGACCTCCTGCCTGATGTGGCAAATTGATAAGCCATGTTTTAATATTTTAAGTACTCAAAAGAAAACTAGGAAATATAATTAATTCAAGGCAAACACTCTTATTATTCCTTTGCCCATAGACAATAATAGTCATCTTAATAAACTGCTTGAGAATGTGAAAGGTAAGATAGTTGGTGCCACAGAGGTTGGATTGAATGTAGTTTTAATATCTTTATTTTTGTTTCACTTATTATTAGTGATTGAGTGTAGGTGTGCATGTGTTATATTACACACATGGAAGCCAGAGGACAATTTTCAGAAATCATTTATTCCCTTCCACTGTGGTTCTAGGAAGTGAAATTAGGTCATTGGGCTGACCCAGAATCCCTTTTATCCACTGACCCATTTCACTGGCTCAAGTTTTAATATTTATAACATTTTGTCTTTGTTTTACTTCAGTGTATTTTATATAACATTCATGCTTACCACACATGCAACATGTCTTTGATAACTTATATTTAGATTTTTAATAAAACAATGATGTCCTCTGTAATATCTATAAAAACCCACCTGCTCTGAAGACCTCCACAAAAGAACACAGTTCACTTCTCTTTTTTCTCTAACTTTTTTACGCTTCTGTATATTGAAGTGTTTTTTTTATTTTTATTTATTTATTTATTTTTGGTTTTTTGAGACAGGGTTTCTCTGTGTAGCTTTTCACCTTTCCTGGAACTCGCTCTGTAGACCAGGCTGGCCTCGAACTCACAGAGATCTGCCTGCCTCTGCCTCCCGAGTGCTGGGATTAAAAGCGTGTGCCACCACCACTTGGCTAAAGTGTTTTATTTTTAAAGATATACAAAATTACATTTTTATTTTAGACACTATAACATGATTAACCATTCAGCTAATTAACAAATCTACCTCTCACAACTATTTGTGTGTGTGTGTGTGTGTGTGTGTGTGTGTGTGTGTGTGTGTGTGTGTGTGTTGGGAGCATCTAAGTTCTAATCTCTCAGCAAATTGCAAGCATAATTATTGTTATCATCTGTAATCATATTCTGTATGGTTGGGTCTCCAGAATTTAACCACTTTACAATGTAAAGGTCTTTGAATCCCTTCACCTCCGCCCCTCCCCCCAGGATCCAATTCCATGCTTTGTTGCTTGAGTTCAACTTTTTTGCAGATGATACACCTAAGTGAGGTGATGCAGTATTTGACTTTTGGTGCCTGCTTTATTTCTCTTACTCTTTCTTCCTGAGAACAATGTAGTATTGCTATAACCATAAGCACCACATGCTCTCAACCAAAAACTAAATTTCAAATAACAAGTTTTCCTTCTTTTTAAGGATGAGTCATGTATATATGGTCTACATAATATATGTGGTATCTATAAATATATGTATGGTCTATATAAAATACATGTGTATGCTATATAATGTATATGGTAGAACTAGGTTTTCTTTTCCATTTATCCATAAGTGGACACTACGGCTGCTTTGTGGATATTCCTGTTGCTTTGTAGCCATTTCATCTTGTCTCCTGCTAGAATGTGCTCTACAGAATTCTTAGGAAACATTCAAAAGCAGTTTTATTCTTCACTGAGTTCAGTGACCAACGCTTTGGTTCCTGCCTTTTTAAGCCAGTACAACCAAACTTCAGCAGAAATCCCCCAGTTCATTTGACAAATATTTGCCAGGGTGGGAAGAATGTGATTCAGCTATGATGGCTGCTACACTGGGGTGGCTGCGGTTTTGTTGTTGAGTCTGTATCACATATAGATTGTAGAGGAGCAATAACTTTAATTTGGTCTCTGGACTCTCAGTCTTTATATTCCCTCTCGTTAGCATCTGTTTACTCACTACTGGATAGCTCAGTTAGAAGAGCAAGCTCTTACATGTAAACCTTTTGATCAGATGCAAACTGATTTAAGTCTTTCTACAAGATTTGCTCTTAAAATTTTATTTCAAAATCAAAACATTCAGGAATCTGACTTAAATGAATGAGAATAAACATTACAGTTTGGATTTACTGGAGTGTTGTAAAACTGTCCTTTTCCAAGCTAGAATGTTTCCAAATTAAATGATTTACCGATTTCAAAGTTATACAACGACTGACCATAAAATAGCTAACTGGCCAAACCACTATTTTGAGATCAGCACTTTCCCTCATAACTTTCAGTAAAGCAGGAAAAAAAAAAATCTCAGAGATCCGCCCAGGAGGAGGCAGTTTTGCATTTGGCACCAGGAAGACTCTTAACTTCCTGGTCTTGGTCCTGGAAACATTATCAAGGAAATGGGAAAACTATGGCAGAAAAGTTGTGCTCCTAAATTTGAACTGCAGCGGGATGTGCTTTTAACTCGGTCCTGACGTTCTGAGAGCGAATTTGAGGCACTGAGCATTGAACTTACTAAAATGAACTGATTGCATTCATTTGACATTGGCGGAAAGCCTACTGGTGTGCAGGTAAGGTCCTAGTTGTCAAAGAAAGGACCTATAGTCTCCTGGACCCTTAACTCTTCTTCCAGGCACTTCCTACAAAATCAGAGTGACTGAGAGGCAACCAGGGTTTCCCTTTGAAGAGACCGCCTCTTCCAAGGCTTTCAATTGTTTGACGGCTGCAGGCAACAGCAGCGCCCTCTGGACGTGGTGACTTGCAGCTGCAGGTTTCATGGTGTGGAATTAAGGAAAGCACAGAAGTCTGAAGGAACGCTCAGCAGACAAAGAACAGAGCTCAAAACCCACCCAGTGACACTGCCAGAAAACCAGTGGTCAGCACTGTATGGGTTAAAGCCGTGAGTTCTCCCCTTAGGAAATGCTCAGAAGGAATACATCCACTTAAAATGATTTCAAGATCCTATATATTAATTAGACTTCTCTGGAGTTGAAAATAGAAAACAACTCCCCAGGTGCATTTGGCACTTTAGCGCGCGCGCGCGCACACACACACACACACACACACACACACACACACACACACACAAATGATTCTATACATCAGCCCCAATTGGCAGTGACCCAAGCGCTGCATGCCACTGACACCTCAGCTCTTGCCAACTTGTCTCCAACTTGTCTCATAATTGCTCACGAAAAATCAGGCTAGGGCTCAGGAACTAAAGGGCTGGAAAGGCAGGGATGCCGACTCTGGGTGTCTGCTGTGTCTGCCTCCAGGTTCCAGGGATCACTGTCCCGGAAGTCCTAAGCTCAGTGGCAATAGAATGTTTTCATCTGTTTTCCAGCCTGTCACCATCGACCCAAGCCCATTTTTCCAGCCTTGGATAGATCTTGTTGCCGTCCTGAGAACAGGCCTGGTGGAACGGGATCCTGGACATTCAGTCCTTCCTCCTGTTTTTATTCCCTCCAGGTCACTGCTGCAAAAGTTAAGGCAGAATAAGTCCTATTACTCTGCTTCTGGGCACAGATATCTAGGGTGTTGGTAGGACCGACCCGAGTTCTGTGGCTTCGTGCCATTCGAACCTTCTTGGAAGCTAATTTCTGCTCTGTCTAGGGAAATGCGAAGCCTGGGATCCTTGTATTCCCTCCTCCCCATGGACCCCAGCAATCCTAGATGCTCTGCCATGCTCGCCACACTGACTAAATCTGGACTGGTTGCTGCGGTGTAGTGTGGAAGGCTCAGACCTTGACAACTGCAGAAGCAGAGAAGCTTCTTTGTCCCCACATAGCAAATGCCTAAGCTAGGATCTCCCCTCTTGTAGGTGCTCCTGGAGTGCATTGCTCAAACGGAGTGAGTCTCTAAACCAGTGGATTGGCTGTGAGGGTTCAAATCAAGCTAATCCATAATTGGGTGCTATGGAGCACATCTGTTCTTGACAGTATGCGCAGATTTGTTCTTGAGATGGAGATCCAACAGCGGGTGAGCTGTGGGATGCAGGATGTGGGATGGACTGCAGGAGAGACTTGAGGTCAGGCTTGTGATGATTTGAGTGTGAACCCCTAAGGATGCCCCCGGGGGTCACACCGACTGCTGTGAGTGGCTGTGCTTTCTGGAGAGGATACATATTTGGAAATAGAGGGGATTCTCTGTGCAATGATGAGTGTGGCTTGGCGTGAGTATGAGGTTTAGTATGGGCAGCCTCTCCACAGCACTGTCAAGCCAGCCTGCTCTTTAGCTCTTTAGCTCTAAGGGTGAGGGTAGGATGAGGGCCCGGATCAAATGCCACTGGGGCATCTTGGCAAACAGCAGCTGGAAGCAAAGGGGCAGCTGTGCAAATCCTGTGGCAGGCAGGCAGGCAGGCAGCCTAATGAGAAGTGATAGATAGCCTGGCAGGAAGGGGGAGAGATCTACAATGGAGACTTTGGAGGATCTGGTCCTTCCTTGTACCTTCCCCACTACCTGCTACCCCCTACTCCAAACAGGACCCAGCTGATTATGGACCCCTTCCTCACACATGCGATTGAGCTGTGCAGCACATTAAGAATGGCCCGCTGAGTAGAGATGATTCCCACTGGAGGGTAGGAGAGATCTTACTGCCCAGGAAACACCCAAGTTTCTGTCTACTAACAGGCCCTTCAGAGGGGTCTATGGTACCCATTGAAAAGAGTGTGTTGAGGTTTCATGCAGGTTTTTGTTTTGTTTTTCTTTGGAGGGGGTTGTTGTTTCTGTTTTTACCCGTGGTCACATAACCTGCAGTGGCACAGCTCCATTGCCAACGGCTCAGGTTTAACAAAGTCCTTGTGTCCAGCAACAACACCTGCTGCCTACTAGCCTCACCCTGTGCTGTGCTGACAGAGCCAGCCTTGCAGTTCAAGAATCCGTCCCTAAGGTGCACTAAGCTCTTACTCCTAGCTTAGGCTCCAGGGGCTCTGGGGTGGGGGATGCGATTAGAGTCAGACATGCAGCCAGAGGTGCCTGAGGGACTGGATCCTACTTTTCAAGATCCAGAGATTGGTGTTGGGAGCTGTTCAAGTCAAGCAGGAAAGAAGAAATGAAATTTACCTTGACGTCAAAAGACCTTCTAAATTCCCGCTAATTTTAAGGGTATTTCGCATTGATCCCCACCATCCCCCCACTTCCATCAATGACCTCAATTCAAATTCAAATGGTGTCATCTCGCTAGATGCTCTGGGTTCTGGAAGCACCGAGGTGACGCAATCTGTCTGGGGCACGGGGCACTTCCACCCATTGGCTGCCCGGCGCTCCGGGACCCCTCCCGACTCACCGCGGCGGGAATAAGAGCAGCTGCTGGCACTGGGAGGCACCGGAGCCACTGCCCAGCTCAAGAGTCACCGCACCGCAACCTCCGCCGGGCCCTAGTCTCTGCTCCAAGTCACCGTTCACCAGGTGAGCGCTGAGATTCCTGCTCAGGTGTGTCCTTCTACTTTCCTCTCCTCTCTCCTGCTCTTTCTGCTGCTCTCGTCTGCTCCTTAGTTTGTCTTCCCTGCCAGTCCTGGTCTCTGTTAGTCCGTGGTTCATGCCAGACCCTGATCCAGGTAGAACCCGAAAGCACTAGTCCACAGAGCCTTCTTCAGTCTCCCTGGAGTGCGGGTTCAGTCTCCCCCGTCCTCTGCACACCTGATCGCCCTTCTGGGACTCTTGGCCAGGCATCCCGCACGTAGTCGGGAGTAGTCCTCTTCAGATGGTGCATTCAGGATTCACGTTTCCTGGGAAACTGGTTCAGAGTCCTGACCAAGCACCAACATGTAGCGAACAAGAGCCGGCAGCCGCAATTGCACACCCGGATTCAGATTCTGGATCCTGGGATTTAAGGAGAACTGTCTTGGGTCTGAAGTTTAGATCGGCTCTTGCAGGTGACTGAGTTGCCAGAGGGTGGAGTGGCTGAGCAGTTCAGGCTTCAGTTTCTCACAGATTCCAAGGCAGAAGGATTCCCTCTCCATAGGCTTTCTCTCTTTCATCCTGGGGTGTCTACAAAAGCCCCATGAAAGGAAGATAGATTTAGGCTTCTGTATGGAGGTAGATGTAGAGACAGGAAGCCCTTAGGGCTCCTTGAGACTGACCCACGGTTTTATTTGCCTCGGAGGCAAATAAAATGAAATGGCACACACCACCACCACCACCCTCCGTCTGTAGGGCTAAGATTCTTTCCAAACCATGTGGGCTTCAATCCCACTGGACCTTGCAGTCTTCTTTGTCAATGAGGAAACAACGGTGATGAGAAATGTAGTTATCAGTATGAAGCCAAAATGCCAGGGAGTCACAGGCAGAAGCACCCAGAAAGCCAAGTCTGTGGGCCCAGAGAACTTTGTACTGGTGCAAAATATAAGGCAATAAAAAGATGATGTCATTCTTCTCTTGCAGGGAGGCATCATGGGCTTTCTGAAGTTCTCCCCGTTCCTGGTTGTCAGCATCTTGCTCCTGTACCAAGCAGGCAGCCTCCATGCAGTGCCTTTCAGGTGAGTCCAAAGGCAGGAGTTCTAGCATCCTGGGACTGGACAGATCCCTGCCTCTTAACTGTAGCGTGCTGAAGGTTTAAAAAATAACTCTCTTGAGGGAAATATATGTATGTACATACACACATAAGTTCACTAGAAGCCTTTTCTGATATAAAGATGGAGATATGCAATTTTCAAACAATGACAGGATCACAACACTTAATATTATAAATTTCATGTAGCCCTTTAACTCACAAAATGCTTTGCTTGCTTTTTCCTCAAATTTAGTATCAATAGTCAAACCTATTTATTCAATTCACATGAGATAAGAATTTCACTCTAATCTGCTAATTCACCAATAAATTTCACTGACTGATTCATAATCTGTTGATCTATTTCTCATATACTTACAAATTGTATTTATTAAAATGAGCCCCCATTTCAGATTCGGCACTAATTATTTTGTCATTTAATTACTGAATTACGGTTGCACTTACCATGTAACTTGGAAAATTTCTGAACTGCACCACGAATAAGGACACTGGCTCAAGCCTCTCTGGGAAGCAGCAGGCTGGGAAGCAGCAGGCCAGGACGCAGAGTTGGTGCTAGGTTTGCTCCAACCTAGCACAACCCCTCCACAGGTCCACCTCGGAAAGCAGCCCAGGCCTGGCCACTCTCAGTGAAGAGGAAGCTCGTCTGCTGGCTGCACTGGTGCAGGACTATGTGCAGATGAAAGCCAGGGAACTGGAGCAGGAGGAGGAGCAGGAAACTGAGGGCTCCAGGTAAGGTCCCACACCCTGCCTAGCACACCCACAGGAAAGCAGAACCCAGGAGGTAGGAGAGAACACACTGGTCATCTGACTGCTGTTCAGCAGGACACAGGGCCCAGCTATTCTCAGGCTGCACTGAAGACAAGTCATCTGGTGAGACTGTGCTTAAATCACACTTAAAAGATTTCTTTCCGAAAGCACTTAAGAGAAGGTGTGGAATCACTGTAGAAATTAGCCCGGTAATACTGTGGAGAGTTCCTGGCATAGGATGAGTTAAGACTGGTAAGGTAAAGCCTATGTCTAGGAACCTCTGCAGAGATACGATTGTGGTTGCAAGGCCAAGGAGAGTACCCCTCCCTATCCCTGCCTCCCTGTGTGCCCCCAGCCTGGAAACAGACCAACCCTGGCCTGGCTCCAGCACTACCCCAGGAAAAGCATGTTTTGACCTGCATCCAAACGCCCTGTCGAGCATGAAAAACTGAAGAGCACGTGGAATGCCAGAAAGAGTCCCCCTTTTCCTCGGCCCTTCCCTGCACAGTCCTGGCCCACCGCATCCCAACCCTTCCCAATGGAGTCTGTGAGAACTGACCTCCTACCACCCTCTGTCCCAACTTTTAGTCCCCTGATTGGTTTAACCTGCTGACTGCCCACAGGGTCAGCCCCTGGTGCATGGTACTGCCTGGCATGTCTTTTCCCTGCAGCCTGGACAGCCCCAGATCTAAGCGGTGTGGGAATCTGAGTACCTGCATGCTGAGCACATACACACAGGACCTCAACAAGTTTCACACCTTCCCCCAAACTGCAATTGGGGTTGGAGCACCTGGCAAGAAAAGGGATGTGACCAAGGACTTGGAGACAGACCATCATACCCATTTTGGCAATTAAGCTCCTCCTCTCCTTTCTGATTTCCTTTTGCTTTCTTCCTTTAACTTGATGCATGTAGTTCCTCTCTGGTTACTCTCCGGGCTGTTACTGGTTGCTTTCCTGAGGCAAAGGATGGTATCTGGAATCCCCAGTGGGTGAGGAGGATGGAGGGCTCATAGGCTAAAAGAGAATCACCCAGGAAGCTGGCAGAGAGCAAGGGCAGGCCTCTGGCTTCCTAGCAGAGCTTCTCAGTCTTGCTTCTAAAAGTCTTGGTCCTTTGGGAAATAAAACTATTTTGCTAAAAAGACTTGAGCCATGGTGGTCATTGCTCTAGCCCACATCTCAGGCTTCATGGAGTGCAGGACTTGTGGTAAGAAGTAGTCTTAGCCCCAAAGTTAACTAGACATAGTTTTGGGAGTGGTGCCCATAACTCAGCTCAAACAGTAACAAGAGAGGTGCCGAGGAGCAGGTAAGCATTGCTGGAATGGATGCTCCAACTCCACTCTTCATTCAGGTAAGACTGGGGGTGGGGTTCCACTTTACTAAGGAGGGTCACTTGTGTCTGACTAGGACCTGGATTCTATAGTCCTTGTGAATTGGCTCAGAGGTGGCATCAAAATTCACTCTAGATTCATATATCCTTGCTTATTTTTACTTATGTGGGCATGATTGGCTGTTATAGCCCTGTGTTCTATGGCCAGTCACCCCAAAATCCACTTTGGGTTTTCTGATGCCTCTGGGAATATCTAAGGGAAGCAATCACAGCATTTCCCCTAATGGCCTTGCGATTGTCTCTTCTGATAACCATGTTTGGGAGGACCACTTAAAGCTAATTGGAGCTTCTGAAAGCAGCAGTAGTCTCATGATAGTTCCATGGGGGCAGACACCTCCCCAGCCTCACTGACAGGCCTTTTCCATCTCTCTCTCTTCATCCTGAATATCAGCATCACTGCCCAGAAGAGATCCTGCAACACTGCCACCTGTGTGACCCATCGGCTAGCGGGCTTGCTGAGCAGGTCAGGGGGTGTGGTGAAGGACAACTTCGTGCCCACCAATGTGGGCTCTGAAGCCTTTGGCCGCCGCCGCAGGGACCTTCAGGCCTGAGCAGTTATAGCCCCCAGAATGAAGGTGACTTCCTTGTACAGCTACCAGGAAAATAGATGTCTACATATTCAGGGCATAAGCCATACTCTGAAACTAACTGGGCCCATGGATCAGATCCCATCTTATAGTTTTTTTAACCTCCTACCCCTAATCTTCCTCTCTCCCAGCCCACCTGCTCTGGCTTTTTTCTCTCTCCTGTGATGCTGTGCTCTAGGACCAGAAGACACAGATCCTATATATTCATCACTGTAATTGTAAATACATTGGTTTGAAAGCCAATGACATCATCTTTTTAGTATACACTACAATTTAAGGGCAGTCACAGGTTTGAGACTGTATTTGCTCTCTACTAGGTATATAACCAGTGAACAGTCACTTAACTCACTGAGTTTCACATTTATTTCTTTATAAACTGGGGACATCAACAGAACCAACCTCCTAGTATAATAGAAAACCAAATGAAATAATGTCAAGAGCTTGACAATCAATATCTAAAGTTTATTCTTTTTTTTCCCTCCTAGGTTACAATAAAGACAAACTCTAATTCTTCTCACGTGTAATTAAAGTCATGTGTTGGAAAGGCTGATGGAAGACATATATATTTGCATCCTTCTTGGTATTGAAAACCCTTCTCCCTTTGACAGGAACTAAAGCTAAGTACAGAGTAAGCTCATTATAGTTGTCTATTGTGCATTATGGTCTATGTGATTCTGTATCCAATAAACATGACAGCATGGTTCCGGCTTATCTGGTAGCACATCTGGTCCCCATAAACCAGCCTGTTGATGTTGACAACTCTGAAAAACCTCAAGGGGATTGAAATCATTGCCTTCTGGGGACACATGGTAGTGTTGTGACTTAATGGAACTATATGTTTAAAGAAATGTCAATGTTGTCACTTGTGAACTTAATCAAAATTAAAAAATGTATTTTCGATATCCTCAAGTGGAGTCTCTGCTGTTACTTATACTGTTTTCCCCAAGAGAGCTGTGGAGGCCTGTGGGCACTTTGTTTAAGCAAAGGCATTGTGCTTGAGTGATTCTTGGTGCTTCAGACTCTGAGTTTCTAGTTAACCTCTTCCATTTATTAGGATGTGTATGTCAAAGAGGACAATGCACATTTATTTCCAGAGAGTGACCTGCTTCCCAGCCTCAGAGGTTACCTGTGATTCTTCATTTCTCAGGTTTACCCTTACTTACCCCTGCCTCTTCTTCCCATAAAAATCCCTTTCTTGCAACTCTTGGCCTACAAAAACCTTTAGAAATGGTAGCTTGGAGTTTAAATGGGAACCAGACTAGCCAATCTATAATGGTCATCAGTGCCATCCAGACCCACTTTTTATTATGTGAGACTCATGAAAGTCTTAATCAAGGTCATCAACAAGTCTGACAGAGACATTTGCACATTTAGCAAGCATTTACTTACTGACTAGTACATGTTGCCACTCTTCCAGGCACTGGGAATTGAGCAACAAACAGACAAAACCTCCTGTCCATATGGTGCTTATATTCTACTTAGAGGAGTCTGAGGTGATGCATACTGCAGAATTTCAGACTTACACATAGGAAGCAGAGATGCCATTGGTTCTGATGCTTTGTTTTATGTAGGAGATTGCTAGTAACTATATCACTGGCATCTTCTGGGACCCACCAGTGGCAAGTTACTGAGAGGAACTCCAAGATGAGTGGGTAGTCAGTCTCACTAGTACGCAAGTCAGGTAATCAGAGTTAGTTACTTAGGAAACCCAGCCTCTTCTATCACTGACTATTTTCTTAGGCACATACAGAATTATGCTCCTTCCTCCCTCCAGTCTATTCAACATAGTACCCCAGCTGGCATTGTAAAAGGTGGATTACAACCATCTCTCCTACGTTTAAAGCACTTCAATGACTCCTCATCTCAACAGAAAAACCCTAGAGGCACTGCAGCAACCTGAAAGTTCGATTTGAGCTTCTCCTTTCACACCCAGCCCCATTACCTGCCTGGCCACATCACCTACCCTCCCCCACACTGGCTTTAGTATTATTTTTCAGTTCCTATATGAAAGCACTCACCACTGTTAGTCAACACCGGCTAGTGTCACTCTGTGCAGAACCCTCTTACCCAATAGGCCCCTTCTTATCTTCACTCAAATGTTACTTACCTTGGTTGTCTATCCTGAAAATGCACCCACCGCACCCAACACATCTTAGCACCTCTCTTTGTTTTATTGGTTTCCTCCTTACCTCTTTATCTTTAATTATACCATAGTTTTTCCTACTTTGTTTATTGTTTGTGCCCTTCCCCATAAACAAGGTACACATCAGTAGTGATATGTCCATTTTATTAATTGTTCTGCCTCAATATACAGAATAGTGTGCCTGAAGCAAAGCAGCACTCAACAAGGAGTAATTGAATTGGTGAGTGAGTGACAGTTAAATCTTCCCTTTCATGCGTGTGGTCAACTCTCAGGTTCCTTATGGTCTAGTTTTCCTCTGTTTTAATTGCCCAAGATACCTTCAGTTATCTGTTGGATACTGAATTCCTCAGCTGAATAGAATCTTCCATGACCACAAGTTTGTTAATAGTTCTGTTTCCCTGCCTAAGGCCATTGCACACTATTTCATTAGTTAGACACAATCTAACCCCACCCTTCTTAGCCACTTGATTAATTAGGATCAGCAGAAAGGTAAGGAACACTCCAGCTATGGGACCTATGATTAGGTAAATACATTAAAAGTAAGGAAAACAAGAATATTTTTGTTTTGGATCTAGGGTTACTTCATACTTACATTGAATTCACACCAGAATCCTATGAATACTTTCAAGTTGACTCAGGGGTCCATAGAGTGAAAAAGTAACTGACTTGAACCCTCAAACAGAATCAGGTTCAATGGCTCAGAAACCTAAGAAGCAATAGATATTAGAAGTACATCGGGCAATGCCGTCCCATGAGTAACAATTACTTTTAGTGTGGATGCAGCATCAGTCTTTACCTTTCACATGCTACATGGACCACTTCAGGAAAAAGAGGTCTTCTAATGTCGATAAACAGTCAGAGATGCAGTGCATATGCTTTGACCAAATGGATAAGTGCTCTCAACCCTTCACCATACTGCAGAATTGTTATGGGCTCTCATCCTTGCCATGGCTTGCTTCATGGATAGGTGAAGTTGACTCCTCTGGCCTTTGATCATGTGATCTATTTTGGCTAAAAAATATTGTAGTCTCAACACAAGCAGAAGCTTGAAATATATTTATGTGGTTGAATTTTGTGCTCTCGAGTTTCCTTTGTGTCACAAAAAGAACACACCAGCCCCACACTTTGCCAAATTATTCTTTGACATATTATTCAAAATGAGATATGGAACTATTCTAACCTTTAGCCTGGACTGAAGCCCAGACAGCACCACCTGAGATCACCCCAGGAACTACCCACAAACCCACAAGCAGGAAAAAGAGATGTTCCTAGTCCATTGACACTGAACTTATTCTTATGTTATTGTGACAACAGAAAAGTACTTCATAAGATTTGGAAGGTTAAATTGTGTCCTTCTCAAGTCTGTATGTGGATACCTTAACCCTCAAAGTGGCTACATTTGAAGGTAGAGCCTTTCAGGAGCTAAATAAGATAAAGTTGGGTGACAAGGGTAAGGTCCCAAACTGATGGGACTACTATACACTTAACGGGAAATGGCTCTCTGTCAGTCTCCTTACACACAGAGAAGATTCAGGTTGAGGACATAGTGACCCAGGAAGAGAGGTCTCAGCAGATACTCACCCTGACACACTGTGGCTCTGGACTTTCAGCCTTCAGATGTGACACTAAGGTCTGTAATTTAAGACCCTCGGTCTGTGGTATTCTATTACATGAGCAGATGAACACAGGCTGTCAATTATTCTGGAGTCATAGCTTGTATCTCTACACAATCCTCAAACTCCCTCGTTCCCCTCACAGTTGCCTTCTAGATACCAGACAATCGGACCCCAAACCATTCCCCTGACTTTTCTTTCCTCCAGTGATTCACTTCTGCTTCCTTAGGGACCTTTTAGAAATATGTATTTTGCCTCTTCTGACTGTAGCAGGCTAACTCCATGTGAATGACTGGCTCAGTGTGTGCATGACTGACACCTGATGCTCTCTCTTCCTTCAAGACTGCCCACATATCAGCTTTGCAGAGAAGCCTTCAGCATAGACAAAATAGCTTGCCATCTCTGCTCATGGCTAGCTACTATATTAAAATTTATTTTTATTCACAGAACTTATCACTTTCTAAAATAAACATGTGTATTATTTTTTCTGTGTTCTATTAGCATATAACTTAAAAGGGAAATTATAGCCAGGTGGTGGTGGCATATACCTTTAATCCCAGCACTCGGGAGGCAGAGGCAGGTGGATCTCTGTGAGTCTGAGGCCAGCCTGGTCTACAGAGCAAGTTCCAGGATAGGCTCCAAAGCTACACAGAGAAACCCTGTCTCAAAAAAAGGGGGGAGGGATATATATATATATAATATATATATATTATATATATATAGCTATTTCCTCAAAGTCTAGAAATTTAGGCCTTCAATAAATATTTATTGAATTAGTTAATTAATTGTAAAATTATTTAAAGTTTATTTTACCCTTTGAGTTCATTTTTAACAATATACTATATTTTGAGATGTACCAATTTTTTTTTTATTTTTTGATTGTAATACAATTACAACATTTCTCAATTCCCTTTTCTCCCTCTGAACCTTCCCATATACTCATCCTTGCTCTCTTTCAAATTCATGGCCTTTTTTTCCATTCATTATTGTACATGCATACATGCACACACAAAAACATATTTATTCTAAAACATAACCTGCTCAATTTGTATAATGTTGCTTGTATGTATGATTTCATGGATGACCATTTGGCATTGGATATTTTAAACTATAATTTTCATTTTAATATCCAATTTAATTCAAAAGTTTTTAAGTAGAACATTTTATGATTTAAAATAATTTTTTAAATTATGCCTTAATCATTCAGTTCTAGGTTTTGGTACTGTGTTTTGATAAAGTTGTCCCTACAATATCTTATTTGGGAAATTTAATAAGATCTTTTGTAATGCTTATAATATGATCATTTGCCATAAATATTTTAAAGAAATTATAAGTATTTTCCTATGGTAGGAATTTTACATCTGGAGTTGTTTACCTAAATATATTTATGTATGTAATTACAGTGATTAATTTCATTGTTTTACATATTATTTTCGTAAAAATAACCATGGGAAACTAAAATAGGCCAATAAAGCTTCCAAGGGCTACTTTGTTCTTGTGATTTATCTTTTGCATGTCTAATATTTTATAATATATATTTCTTATCTTAAAAATAAACTTTTATGAAACATCTATGTATATGGTGCATAAACTCATATAATTATCACAACAATGCTATAGAATGTTTCCATCATTACAGAATAGTCTTCACACCACTCTGAAGTCACCATTCCTGAAATCCTATTCAAGAAATCACTGACCTTATTTGGACACATTTTTAGATAAATTACACAGCTAGTAGATAAACAAATCATTGATACAGATAGATAGGCAGGCAGATAGACAGACAGATATACATTCGATATACATACATACAGAAAGAAAAACAGACAAGAAGTCACATTGCCTCTAGCTTCTTTCATTAACGTAATGTTCATAAGATTTATTTATATGACTGTACAATCCATATATGGCTATTTGGGGGGATTTGTTGTATATTAAAATTTGAAGATTTCAGTGAGAGAGGTTAAGTAGCATTCCATTGTATACCACAGCTTGTTTGACGGACACTTGACTAGATTCCAGGTATTTTGGTATTTTGAGGGATTTTCTCATGGACATTCAGATGGGAACAGGTGAAACTATTTCTCCTGAGTGAATACCTGTGAGCTGTGCAGTCATTGGTCACAATAACTAAACTGATTTCTGATGGCTATGCTGTTTCACATTCCTAGTAGAAAAGGATGGCAATTCTATTTTATACACCCTTCCAGATTTGGCATTTTCAGGTTTTTGTTTTGTTGTTATTTTTTTTTATTTTAGCTAGCCCTATGATTCTGTAACAGTATATCATCAAACTCTAAATTTTCACTCTTGATAATTATCCTGTATGCTTAATGACAACTCACCAATATAATTTTATAGTTCTGCTTAAATGTGTTGCCCATTTTGACTAGACAGATTATTTGCTTATTAGTAGTTGATCTCTATAGGTACATACCAGTCCTGATTCCTTTTAGGACACTTTCTCACATTTCTTTCAATTCTAGATCATTCTCTGTGTGGAATGCCATATGCCGCAACATGAGAACTCTCAAGTAAGTTAAGGGAAGGCCCAAGTGTTGAAGGTCTCTGGAAAATTGTTAGAAGTCAGCCTTCTAACAACAGAGATGAGCTCAGGTGTGAACTCTCCAGCCCTGTAAGCCTGTGATGATTCCAGGTCTAGTGAGCATTTGACTGCATCTTCATGATAGACCTTGAATCAGAACCACCCTTTCTAAGCCTCTCCTAACACCGGGAAACTGCACAATATAGTATCTGCTATTCTGAACTGCTAAGTTCTGAAATAATTTGCTACAACACAATAGATAAGTAATACCCCTCCAAACTATGATAACTCTAGTGCAGCTCCTCAAATCTGAAAAGCACATCCACTTGAGTTTGCTGGAGGTGCAAATGCAAGTTCAGGCTGGAGCCCGTTGTTTCCAGAAAGGACTGGTCAGATTCCCCCTACCTGCTTCCCGGACCACAAGCCCGTGAGAGATTAAATGTAATGTCATAAATTAATTCCACTCTAAATGAAGTTAAGTCCTTTGTCCTTAGTAGTGAGTGCTTTTTATCCCCCTTTGATGTCCTATTTCTTTTCATTCTATAGCAACTGCTTCAAGTCATTCTTTTGCCTCTAAGGTCCTCATAGTAAGAAGAAATGTGGCCAGGCTGCCGTGGCACACGCCTTTAATCCTGCACTTGGGGGGCAGAGGCAGGCGGATCTCTGTAAGTTCGAGGCCAGGCTGGACTACAGAGTGAGTTCCAGGAAAGGTGCCAAAACTACACAGAGAAACACTGTCTCGAAAAACAAAAAAAAAAAAAAAAAAAAAAAAAGAAGAAATGTTTATGGTCATATAAACCAACCCACATCTAGAACATCTCCCAAGTGGTCTTCTGGTTAATTTTTTGAAAATTTGAGGTGTTTTCTAAGGTACTGTCTTAGTCACTGTTCTATTGCTGTGAAATGACACCATGACCAAGGCAACTCTTATACAGGAAAGCATTTAATTGGAGGCTTGCTTGCAGTTTTATAGGGTTAGTCCATGATTATCACTGTGGAAAGCAGACTGACATGGTGCTGGAGAAGTAGCTGAGAGCTTTATATCCTGATCCATATGCAGGAGAGAAAGCATGTTCATTCATGCTCCTTCAACAAGGTCACATCCACTCCAACAAGGCCATACCTCCTAATCCTTTCCAAACAGTTCCACTAACTGGTGACCAAGCATTCAAACATATGAGCCTATAGAGACTATTCTCATTCAAACCACCACAGGTACCTAACTCCATTTTTGGATCACTCTAGTTCTTAGAAAAAAAATTCCCCATAAATGAACAGAGCTCATTCTCTGCTCTGCTACTTCATTTGGTTCCTGTGAGATTCACTCTTGAGCTGACCCTCCAGAAAGAATTTGCCATGACTAAAGACTGACCTCCATAAAGACTGGTATTAATTGTCAGGTGGGTAAAGAAAAATCACTTTTTCTCTTCACTATGAAGGCCATAGCTAGACCTGATTTTCTAAGAGATATATTGGCTAGATTTACCATAGACTTTTTTTTTTATTTTATTTATTTATTTTTTTAAATTTATTTTGCAATACAATTCAGTTCTACATATCAGCCACGGATTCCCTTGTTCTCCCCCCTCCCGTCCCCCTCATCTTCCCCCCAAACCCCCCCCCCTTTCCCATCTCCTCCAGGGCAAAGCCTTCCCCACAGACTGAGGTCAACCTGGTAGACTCAGTCCAGGTAGATCTAGTCCCCTCCTCCCAGGCCGAGCCAAACAATCCTGCATAGGCCCCAGGTTTCAAACAGCCAACTCATGCAATGAGCACAAGATCTGGTCCCACTGCCTGGATGCCTCCCAAACAGATCAAGCCAATCAACTGTCTCACCCATTCAGAGGGCCTGATCCAGTTGGGGACCCCTCAGCCATTGGTTCATAGTTCATGTGTTTCCATTCATTTGGCTATTTGTCCCTGTGCTTTATCCAACCTTGGTCTCAACAACTCTCGCTCATATAAACCCTCCTCATTCTTGCTAATTGGACTCCCAGAGATCCACCCAGGGCCTAGTCATGGATCTCTGCATCCAGATCCCTCAGTAGTTGGATGAGGTTTCTAGCACAACAATTAGGGTGTTTGGCCATCCCATCACCAGAGTAGGTCAGTTCGGGCTGTCTCTCGACCATTGCCAGCAGTCTGTTGTGTGGGTATCTTTGTGGATTTCTGTGGGCCTCTCTAGCACTTTGCTTCTTCCTATTCTCATGTGGTCTTCATTTACCATGGTCTCCTATTCCTTGTTCTCCCTCTCTGTTGTTGATCCAGCTGGGATCTCCCGCTCCCCCAAGCTCTCTTTCCCTCAACCCTCGCCTTTCATTACCCCCACTCATGTCCAGGCTGTTCATGTAGATCTCATTCCATTTCTCTGTCATTGGGCGATCCCTGTGTCTTTCTTGGGGTCCTGTTTTCCAGGTAGCCTCCCTGGTGATGTGAGTAGCAGACAAGTCATCCTTGTTTCATGTCTAGTATCCTGCTATGAGTGAGTACATACCATGTTTGTCTTTCTGAGTCTGGGTTACCTCACTCAGGATGATTTTTTCTAGATCCATCCATTTGTCTATAAACCTCATGATGCCATTGTTTTTCTCTGCTGAGTAGTATTCCATTGTGTATATGTACCACATTTTGTTTATCCATTCTTCAGTTGAAGGGCATCTGGGTTGTTTCCATGTTCTGGCTATTTCAAACAATGCTGATATGAACATAGCTGAACAAGTGCTCTTATGGTGTGGTTGAGCATTTCTTGGGTATATGCCCAAGAGTGGTATAGCTGGATCTTGGGGGAGATTGATTCCCAATTTTCTAAGAAAGCGCCATATTGATTTCCAAAGTGGTTGTACAAGCTTGCATTCCCACCAGCAGTGGAGGAGAGTTCCCCTAGCTCCACATCCTCTCCAGCATAAGGTGTCTTCAGTGTTTTTGATCTTAGCCATTCTGACAGGCGTAAGGTGGTATCTCAGAGTTGTTTTGATTTGCATTTCCCTGATGATTAGGGATGTTGAGCAGTTCCTTAAATGTCTTTCGGCCATTTGAGTTTCCTCTGTTGAGAATTCTCTGTTTAGTTCTATAGCCCATTTCTTAATTGGACTGTTGGGCATTTTGATGTCTAATTTCTTGAATTCCTTATATATTCTGGATATCAGTCCTCTGTCAGATGTGGGGTTGGTGAAGATCTTTTCCCATTCTGTAGGCTGTCGCTTTGCCTTGTTGACCGTATCCTTTGCTCTACAAATACCATAGACTTTTATCTACTCATCAAAAGTGTATTTTGGAGTAGGAAATAAAGCTCTTCATCTATTTCAATCCCCAGAAATCCTTTTTTGTGTGAAACTTTTCTGGATATTTCTGGAGCTGATGCTGCATTAACATGATGGGTAGAGCTAACAAATGTCTTGCCCTTGTCGCAGGCAGGGCCCTGAGCCAAGCACTATAAGTCTGGACTCATCTTTCTCACTTAGACTTGCCAGCATAATGATAAGATTAATGGTTTCCATAAAGAGGGGTACTTTAGGGACTTCCTGGAGAGCTTGGCTCATCTCTAGATCTAAGAAGTTCATAGGAGTGGTGTCTTGCCTACATAATCAGTGCCAACTATGTGCTAAGTCCTGCACAATACTTTTAGCATAGTCTACAAAACTGCAATGATGTATACCTGACTATTGCTTCAGCCCCATTACTTACATGCACCTTCCCACTTTCTGAGATCCAGTTATTCTAGCCTTCTTTCAGTGTGATACATTGAGTATAGTCATCCAGACACAGGGTCTTTCTATATGACTTTGCCCTGGGCTAGAGTCTCCTTATGTTGTCTGTTCCCAGTTAGCTCTTACTCATTTTTTATATTTCAGCTAAGCATTGCTTCCTTTGGGAAGCCTTCCAAGGCTACCACCCTCATGTCTAGGTTATATTTATTTCTTATTGGATTTCAAAGGTAGAGTCATGCCTTCCTTTGAGCCACCACTTCATTTTAACTTATTTTACTGATTTCTTAATATCTACTCTCAGACACTCACACAGAGGCTACAACCATTTTGCTTTATATTACAACACTTTTTTCAGGAGGAGTTGGCATTTAATAAATATTTGTGACAGAGAGCAAGAATGCAATTATAATCCAAAGGGGTAAACTCTATCCTTGAAGGAGGCACAGAAGACTTTGGCCTACCCTAACTCAAACAGAAAGACTTTTCTGGGAAAATGGTATCATATAGGGTATTTAAGTAAACACAGGATCTGTCAGCCAAACAAAACTGGAAATATAAGAAATAGCAGGAATCTGAATTAGCTGATAACAGGGGATCTCAATCATGTCAAGTTTCTTCCCTAAGCAAATGAAATAATTGGCCATTTATTAGAAATCAGGAAATTACTAAGAGTCCCATGATGAATGATAGTACAGTCTTAAAACTAGATGGGAAGCCAGGTTCTGAGGGGGTAATTGGATGTCACAAGGCTTCTATGAGACAACCAGATACCCTCCCAGAGCAGGGATGTAGATATAGCTTCAGCTTAGGTAGTTCCTGGCTCATCTGGATCCCAAGTACTCAAATAATCCCCAAATAATGGTTAAGCCCATTATCAACCTGTTCTGTGTTCATAAGCATCAATTGTTTAAAATTCCATGTTTCTTGTGTTTATTTGCAACTTTAGCCATTTCTGTGGAATCAGGGTCAGCAACTACCCCCTTTATCTTCCTGTATGGTCAATCTTCAATGTTGTTATCAATGACTTAAGCGATCCTAGGTGATTAGTAAAGGACATCTCTGGGTCTACCTGATGTTTCCAGAGATTGTTAGAGTCTGAGGACTTATTCCTAACCAGTGGGTTCATGCTGTGACTGATTCACAATATGATGATATTATTGGAAGATGATGAAAGTGAGGGTTAGGGCCTAATTGAATGAAGTAATCCACTGGAGGAATGTCTTTGGCATCATATCTTTCTGTATTCCTCTGATATGAGCTACTCTGCTGTTATATCCTTCATGCTGTGATAGATTTGCAACTCTGAAATGTCAAAATAAAGCTTTCTAACTTTATATTGTTTGTGTTAAGTATTTTAGAGCAATGAGAAAAGAATCTACTATACTTCCACAGTTAGCATTAATTCTCATTCCCACCATGGCTACTCCAATGCATTAAATCTCTTAATGTTTCCACTTTTACTCAGCAAAGGCCAGATCTCATATCTTTGTAAAGTAGAGGTCCCAAAGGGATATAGAAGATATAGGAAACAAAATCTCCTTCAAATCTACAAGGTACTGAAACACTGCTGACTGGTGGAGATACATTGAGTAAGAAAGACATGGTTCTTGGTCTCATAGATAGATAGACTGAGAAGACTGACATAAAGTACCAACATGAATTATAACTAGCAAAAGAAAAGTACTATGCAGCATAGACATATGGAACAGAACATCGAAAGAAACCCTAACTTAGACATTTGAGGTTGAGAGTCTCAGGAGGAAGTACAGGCAGAGAATTGAGAGCAAGCAGTCACATACATTGCAGGTACAGGCATGGTCTTCCTAACAGGATGGTGTTTATCCACACCAGCTTATGGAATCCAGTTTTAAGCCTCTCGTTCCAACGCTTCTTTCAGTGATAATATCATTAGAAGCATGAAATCACTCTTTTTGGGGTATTTATACAGTGGAAATTGACTAACCTCCAAATCTGACTTTTTGTTACACAGCTGCCAGCTGTTAAACATTTACCACACGCAGCTGCAAATCATGTTCTATAAATAGATCATATAGTATATAGAATATAGTATAGGATATAGCACAGACAGCAAAAGACAAAGTGGAAAGATGAGACCAGATTGGCATTTTCAGAGGTGTTGCCTGAGCATCAGTACTTTTTATTCAGTTTTCTTTCTTTCTTTTTTTCTGTTCTTTTGCCAATGTTGAGGGATACTACATTATTTAAAGGGTCTTGTAAACCACAGTGAGAAGTATTTATTATAGGATCAAAGTCAAGAGAGGGTAGCATGTGGTCTACCATAGCTAAGCTCCCATGTAGATTTAAAGAGGAAAGTGCAGGTGCAGAAGAAGGTTGTATCACTGAGAGTTCTCCCAAACAACAAGGCATTACACAGCTTGTGTATAATAGGATCAGAAATTTTGGAGCCATCTTAGAATTCTGCATCACAGACTCCACCCTGATCCCCAAAGACTCACACTGCCCACAAGCAAAACACATTCACTGCATTGCAAAGTTCCCCCAGAGTCACATTTCATTATAGCATCAGCTCAAAAGCCAATATTTCATCATCTAAATCAGTTCTGGGTTCCAGTGAAGCTCCTGGGTAAAAATCTATTTAAAGTACAACAACTGGGACACAGTTTCCCTCCATCTATGGACCTATAAGACTAAACAGCCAGATTATTTGCCCCCAGCACACTCAACTATCAACACTGATATGGACACATCATAATACATAAGCATTCTGTTTCAAAGTGAGACAGTATATGTATGCTCATGTATTGTGTATGCATGTTCACTTATGTGGGTACTGGTGCACGTAGGGGATGGAAGTTGGTCTTGGACATCTTTCTCAATCATTCTTCATCTTATATATTGAAGCACAGTCTCTCACTTTAAAAATAAGCTCACTAACTTGGCTAGTCTAGGTAGCCAACTTGCTCTGGGAATCCCATCTCCACTATCTGAGTGATAGGATTACAGTCAGGACCCCATGCCTTCCTGGCATTCATGTGTGTGCTAGGCATGCTTACTCTGCTCCTCACATGTGTGCAGCAAACACTTAAACCAGCTAGTCATCCTCCCAGCCCCCCAATCATTAGTGTACTGATGGACCAGAAGTCCTCTCTAATTCTGTAGCTTTCCTGGAATTTTCTGGTTTAAACTAGCATTCTTTCTGCTAAAACAATCTTTTTAAGGAACTTTGTGACTTTCTGTAGATTTTACAAGGATTTACTCTGTTATACAAAAGTGACAGCCACAAATAATCCATTCTCTACCTTTGGATCCTCCTCAATGCCTGAGGGAAAATGCCAGTAAACTTCCTAAAGACCCTCTAGTTTGAGTGAAAGGTTCAAAGCACATCCCCAATCTCTTGAAGGCAACTGAGCATGCTGATCTAATGGAGCTCCAGTCCTAGGGGAATGGAGGTGGTGATTACACGCTGCTTTTTCTTTGTGAGATTTTAGCAAATATAATAGGGAGTTCAGACTTCTCACTTGAGCATGCTTTCCCAATAGTGAGGCTTTTAATCCCAATATCTTTCGTCACCTAGACAGGCCAAGAATTTCCAAAAGCATATGACCTGGTTTGTTTTTTATCACTATTATTCAACAGCTCGCCCTTCAACTTCGGTCTTTCCTCTCATGCATAAACAAGAGGAAGAAAGCAAATGGTACTTTCATCACTTAGCTTGAAATCCTCCTTAGCTATATAAGTATGCTCATCACTCATAACTTCTGCTTTCCACATAACTGCAGGAGACGATTTTGCTGTTTCTGTTGCTAAATGGTAAGGATGTTTCCTTCTGCTTTCCAATAATGCATTTCTCACTTACCCTTGAGCCCTCCATGCCAGACCTGACCTTGAAGTCTGGACTTCCATTAAGAGTCCTTCTAAAACAATTGAAATTTTATCATGCAATATTTTTAAAGTTCTTCTAGCTTCTGTCTTCTCTTTGGTTCCACAACTGCTGTCACTCAGCATCATCTATTTCCAGATATTAAAATATGTGTTAGTCACCCATTACCACATAACAGATTACCACAAATATCAGCTTAAAATTAAACATCTCTGTAGCCATTGCCTTAGTTCCAGTTCTTGTTCATGCCAACATGGATTATTTCAACAGACTCCCACGGTCTTCTTGTTATTGTTTAGTGTGATAGTTGTCTTAGTTACTTTTCTATTGCTCTGAAGACCATGACTAAAGCAACTTAGGAAAAAAAGCATTTAATTGAGGGCTTGTTTACAGTTCAGAGGATAAGCCTATGACCATCATGGCAAGGAGTATGACAGCAGTCAGGCAGGCACATGGTGCTGAAGCAGTATCTGAGAGCTTACATATTGAAACAACAACCATGAGGCAGAGAAAGAGCTAACTGGAATGGTGTGGGCTTTTGAAACCTCAAAGCCCTTCTTCAGTGACACACTTCTTCCAACAATGCCTTACCTCCTAATCCTTCCCAAACAGTTCTGTCAACTGCAGACAAAGCATTCAAATATGTGAGTCTATGTAGACCATTCTCATTCAAACCACAATAGTTAATATTGATTGTCAACATGACAAGATCTAGAATCACTTAGGAGACAAATCTCTGGGCATGTTTCTAACGGAGTTCTAGTTTGGGTTAACTGTGGTGAGAAGACCCACACTAAATGTGAGTGGTACTGGAAGAGATCTCAGAGTGAACTAACAGGAAAAAGCCAGCTGAACATGAGCATTCTTTTTTTTTCCCTAAGGATGTGATGTGACCAGCTGCCTCACACTCCTACTACCATGATTCTCTGCCGTGGAGGACTGTATTCTCAATCTGTACGCCAGAATAAACCCTTTATTCCTGAAGTTACTTTTGTCCATAGCAACAAAAAAGGTAAGCAATATATTTAACTTTATTCTATTCAGTCTCTTTTCAGGTAAATGAGAGCATGTTCTTGCTCCTCTAAAGAACTTGCTGAACCTGCCACCTACAGTCTTTGGCATAGAGAAAAGATTTCTCCAAATACCATCCCAATCTATATTTTCAGCTTCATCTTCACCAATTTCCCCATATAACTGTTAACTGTATTCCACCAAGACCCTTTGACGCCCTTGTATCTTGTGCCGTGTTCTCTGCCTGGATCTTCTGGGAAGTCATCCATCCTTCCCTGTCGAGTGCACATGTAGCCTCTTCTGCGATGCAATGGTACCCTACCAGGGAGTTAGATGTGTCCCTTCCATTGTGCCCCACAACTGCACTCCTCAAGGTGGACCAATAGCATTAACATCACCAGGTGACTCACGTGCAATTATACTTAACCAAATTCTAGGCTGGGGCCAGATATTCGGCATTTCCCTTTTTATCATTTCAAAAGACATCTTTTAATTCTTTGAGAATTTCATACATTGTATTTTGATCAAATTCACCCCTTCCCCCAACTCCTCCCAGATCCAAACACCCTTTCATTCCCACTTAACTTGTTTCCTCCATTTTTTTCTTTTTAAAATTTTATTTACATCATTTCTACCCCTTCCTCTCCCCCTCCAATTTCTCCTGTGTCCCCATCCTCTCTCAAATTCATGACATCTTTTTTAATTATTACTGTTTTACACACACACACACACACACACACACACACACACACACACACACACACAACTTGCTGAATCCATTTAGCATTGCTCATATGTATCTGTGTTTAGGACTGACCACTTGGGATTGGAGAAGCTATCAAGGAGCTGATAATGTCACTGGCTTGAAGACCATATCCTAAAGAGCAAGGTAAAGTGAGAAATCCATGGAGTCTGCTTAAAGGGCAAAGGAATTTATTAGGAAAGAAAAACTTAGAATATGTGGGAGGAGACATAAGTGTTACACAGTACTCTGATTATAGCTTGCTTTATGTGTACCTGAATCCATGAAACTATAATTAGGTAACCTGTCTGTCTCCTCCCACATATTCTAAATGTCTTGCAGGAAAGCATTGCTTATTTTACTCTGTAGTCTCTAAGTGTTTCACAAAGCAGTAAGTACTTCCAGGATGCTAATAGCTTACTATGTTTTACATAAAAGAACAATGTGGAATCTCTTACAGAAGCTACAGAACTAAGTGTGCCATGATTGTATGTTGAATGGAGTAGGTGGCACCTACCTGCAGTTCTAGTACATAAGAGGTGAATGCAGGAGAAGCAAAAGTTCAAGGTCACCCTCAGACATACACACACACAAAAAAGTTTGTACCACTTGAGATTCTGTTTGCAAAAGCAAAACAACCAGAAAGAGTGCATATTAAAGAAAATTGAGGGAATTATACACTAATCTTGGGAGAAAAGGAAGTCAAGGATTAAAAGGGGATGAAAAAAATTAGTCTTGGGATATATCTAGATGAATGTCTACCAAAGACTTAAGAATAAGTAGCATTTTTTTTTAAAAAAGGCCAAACCAGGAGACAGATATATTTCCCTATAGAGGGAACAAATGGTTTCAGACTCCCTAAACAGAACTCTGCGTTGAGGGAATGCTTGCATACTAGGAGAAAAAAAACTGAGAGCCACTTTAGATGGGATCTGAGCAGGATTCAAACTGGAGAGAGCTGCTGAGTCACTAACTCAATAAGGCACAAAGAACACAGACTGTGGCAGCCTCTCCCCCGAGTCTATACTTCTTCCTGTGTTTCTTCTGGGATCACGTAGCTTTTGGGAAAAGACCTGGGTCCCGTAGATGGCTCCATCTTTACTCAAATTTCTGAGCTCCCCAAGAGAATGCCAATGAAGAGGCTGAATAAGTAAATGTGACCGCTTCATAATTAGCTTACTCTAAGCATGACTTCACATCCAATGGCCTTTCTCCCCTGAGCGGAAAAAGACATGAATTCTCAAGCAGGTAACACCGTCAGATTTGGCAGTATATGATACAAAAAAGAGGAGTGGCCAGTATGAGAATGAGAAATACAAGATCCTAGTTTCCCATTCCTGCTTCTCTTTGACTTTCTTGTGTGGCATGTCTAGGCCTGTCTCCTCCAGGCTTCAGCTTCCCTTCTGCCCAATGAGGGGGCTGGTACTGTGCACCCTGTAGGCTCCCTTGTAGCTCAGTTGTGTAAGGATCGTGACAAAATACAGAATAAATGTGTGGTTTATCACAGCTCTGCTCCTCTCCTGTTGGGGTATGGCAGCCACTATCATCACGGTCCCATGGTTCATTATCTCCACTGCAGAGCTGGAAGCCTGTCTGGTCATCAGCTATTTTTACACCAATCTCCCATCTTGATCACCTTCTCTGTGCAAGCCCACATCAAAACAGTGATACTGTCCTAATCTTGGAGATGTGCTAAAATAGAGGGTGACGTGGATCCACCAAATGACCTACCCAGAGTCAGCAAAACTAACCATGAAGCTAGAAAGACTTGGCCAGATAAAGAAAGGACAAGCTATCTAGAAGAACTGAAAAGTTTCTTTCTAACTATGGAATTGTTCGAAACTTAGTTATGAACAGGAATGTCCTCTTTTATCTGATTAAGCAAGGAGTTTGGTTTTTCTTTACTTTTTTTTTTTTTTTTTTTTTTTTTGGTTTTTCGAGACAGGATTTCTCTGTGTAGCTTTTGCACCTTTCCTGGAACTCGCTCTGGAGACCAGGCTGGCCTCGAACTCACAGAGATCCGCCTGCCTCTGCCTCCCGAGTGCTGGGATTAAAGGCATGCGCCACCACCGCCCAGCTGGAGTTTGGTTTTTCAATAACTTAATCAGTTCCAGGGCATGAGGGAGAGATGGAAATTCCATTACCCCTACAACACCCTTCTCTCTACCTCTAGTGCTGTCTCTCTCAGGAACAAGAGGGATAGGAATCTCAGCTTTGCACACTTCTGAGTTTCACAGTAGGGACAGGGACTTCTGAAAATGAGGTCCCAGCTGCCAGAATGTGAGCCCCGGTCTTACAGCCCCTCCAGTCCATGCAGAACTACAGTAGCTCTTTCATTTAGTGGATGGAGAAGTGAAGTTTCTAGAAGCAAGAGAAAAGAGAAGAGTCAAGCTGTTTTAGTGTGGGCCTGCATACTAATAGTTTGTGGTGATTTACATGTACACTCCTGTGTGGGGTGTTTATATGTACAACTTAACATAAGGCCCAACCATACCATCAGAGCTCTCCTAGTTCTGCCAGGAACAGTACTTTGTCCTGAGAAGAGAGACTCACCTTGTCTAAAGCGGTGAAGGCAGGGAATCAGCTAGTGGTTGATTATCAAGGAGGACTGGGGCAAGTTACAAAGACTAGAAACAAAAGTTGGCACCGTGAATAAACAAGCGTGTGGAAGGGCAAATCTCATTCTTTCATTACGATCAGGAAAACATGCCTTCGTTTTATGTCAAGACTGAGCCTTGTCAGAGGAATGTGGCGATGTGCTAAAGGAGAAACAGAGAAAAGCATCACATGTGTCGCCTTTTGTGACAAAGCAACAAACTAAACCTGGCCTTGTCCCCCATCACTTCGACAAGGATGGCCTAACAGAAGAACTGGGGTGCTAGTACTCATACTGCCTCTGAGAAATCACTGCATAATAGACATTTTGAGTAGTAGAAGGGGCTAGAGAGAGGGCCCAGTGGTTAACAACCAGGTTTGAATCTCGGCACCAACATGGCAGCTCACAACCATGTGTAACGCCAGTTCCAGGCAGGACTCTGATACACCATCATTGGCAACAGGCATGCATGCAATACACAGACATACATGCAGACAAAACACCTATACACATAAAACATAAAGTAAAAATAAGAAAAATGAAAAGAGTAGTAGATAGGGTGTTCTGCACTGGTTTGTATAGGCTTTTGAGAGTGGATTGCTAAATTTTCAGAAAGATCAAACTAATTACTAAATGCCATTGAGCCATGAATACAGTTGAATTGTGTAAACTTATTTGTATATGTGTGTATGTGTTCATATGTATACAGAGGACAGAAGTTGACACTGGGTGTCTTCCTCATTCTCCACTTTATTTTTGTTTTTCAAACAAGTCCTCTCAATCAGTCTGGAGCTCACTGATTTTTCCAGATTGGATGGCCAGCCAGTTCCAGGGATCTTCTCATTTCCATCTCCCCAGCACTGACATTATAGGCAGGGACCACTACACCTGGCCTTTTCCTCCCATCAATACCAGGGATTAAACTCAGATCTTCAAGCTTGTGAGACAAGCACTTTACCAACTAAGCCATTTCTCTAGCCCCAAATAATCTTTAAAAGGTGATGATAATGAGAAAAGTTATCATTTCCTGTTAACGTTACTACTCATCACTGCTGTTTGTGCTCTTGAAGTTCTTTGTGTGGATGATTTCAGTGTGGAGGATACTCACAACGGTGTGCTATCCACACCACTTCTCAACCTTCATTCAGTGACACCACAGTGATAACTTTGTCACAGGCGTGTCTACACCACAGAAATCAGCAAACAGAACCAATCAAGGCTTGCTTTTATGCTGCCATTTTGTTTTCTTCATTGCACCTCTTAAGATTTACAATAGTAAACTTGTCTGTACCCAGCTATCTCAGGATAGAATGGAGAAAATAATTATATTGGAGATTAAGGTATTTCGTGTCTGTAGCTGTTTTGTGTGGTGAATAGTTTAAAAACTCAAGAAAGTAAACATCCAATGTTTTTATACTACTGTCCAACTTAACAAAAGTCAGTCACTAGCCAGGCAGTGGTGGTACATGCCTTTAATCCCAGCACTTGGGAAGCAGAGGCAGGCAAATCTCTGTGAGTTCGAGGCCAGCCAGGACTACAGACTGAGTTCCAGGAAAGGCACAAAGTTACATAGAGAAACCCTGTCTCAAAAAAAAAAAAAAAAGGTCAGCCACTGATGAGTAAATGAAGTTCAGAACACCTTCACTGCTTCAATTTCTTATTTATATAAAAATGCAATAACTCACACCCATATCAAAACCATTCTCTCTCATCAGTTACAAGCATAGGTTGTCTATGATACAGAAGTTGAGTAAAAACCAACGAAAGTATTCTGTGATAATCTATTAGCTATATATATTTTGTGTGGTTTTTTGAGACAGGATTTTTCTGTGTAACAGCCCTAGCTATCCTGAAACTTGCTTTGCAGACCAGTCTGGTCTCAAACTTACAGAGATCTGCCTGCCTCTGCCTCCTGTGTGCTGAGATTAAAGGTGTGTGCCACCACTGCCCGGCTTAACTACAGAATTTATGACAAATTTCATTATTATTTGTAAACTAGATATTTCATATTCCTTACATACCAAACTTCGTAGATAAATCTTTCATAATAAACTTACAAAGATGATTTTTCTTTCAGAGACCCAGTAATTAAAAATTTCCCAGAAAGCCAGTGGAGTAGGGCCTTGGAGGGAGATTCAGATAAACTTCAAGATTTGTTGAAAGTCACCAGGAACCAGATGAAGTGCTTCGTTTGAATCCACTAGAGGAGCTACTGAGTCGTGTGCAGTGTGTGTGTGTGTGTGTGTGTGTGTGTGTGTGTGTGTGTGTGTGTGTGTGTGTCTTTCTTCTAGTCAGATAAAATACAGGGGCTCAGATATGTTTGTATCCCTTCATGACCTAGACCAGAAGAAGACCTTGGGCTAGTCTCAGGGCAGCAGCTCAGGAAGATTCGGAAAGAGCTGCCTGAGGACCAGAAGGACTCCACACAGGTGCAACTCTGTGTGGCCCAGCTTGTGGCTGTTATCACAAGCTATGGTGAGATTTTTCCTGTGCCTGTGGCTGTGACTGTGAACAGGTAAAGGGGGCTGTTGCCATGAGGGCCCCCATTGGACAACAGGAAAGAAGAGGATTTTAGTGGGCAGCCTTGGAGTCTCCATTCTCTAAAGTCACGATGGAAGACAAAATCTCACTCTAGAGTTCCCCCTAAAATGGAAAATAAAACTAGCCTATGACCCAGCAATCCCACTCCTGGGCACACATCTGCAGGACTCTAGGCACATGACAGACACCTGCATATTTATAGTTGTACAGTATTCACAAAATTCACATTGATGAATCACTCCAGGTGTTTGTCAACAAAAGAGTGGGTAAACAAAATACATAAACCTTGAATTATTCAGCCATTAAGACACAATTACGACATTTGCAGGAAAATGGACACAGTTGAAGATCTTCATAAATGAAGTGAGTGAGACTAAAAAAGACAAAAGCCTCATGTTTTCTCTCATTCATGTATCTGAAATATATAGATGCATAAGTTGTTTATGAAGACACAACATAAAGGTAGAAGTAAGACTAGAAGTACAAGAACTAGTGGGGAGAGTGAGGAGGCAAAAGGGAAGAGCGAGTGGGAACAAAGGACGGAAATCCATGTCCTACTTGATTGACATAAGCCAATACAAATTCATGTGAAGTAAAAATACTAGACAAATTGACTTTAAATCCAATAATGTCTATACTTTCACATTATTGTGTCTGATTTTTAAGTTTCTTATTTCCTTTGGGCGAACAAAAAATTTTTGCTAACTCTAAAATCATTAAATAGTAAAAAGATACACTGAATGTTGAAGGCATCAAACACTTCTCTGAGCCTTTGGCTAACAGGACAGTCTTCTGTGTTACAAACCAGTCCTTGTGAGTGCATTTCTTTTCTTTTTTTCTCTTTTTTTTAAGAAAATGTATTACTTATTACTTATAATGACTTACAATGCCATGCATTTTTTTGTGATTTTAAAAAATCTTTATTTTCTTGTTTCTGAATCACTGGTAATTTTATTGGCCCAAGTTTAGATATCCAAATGTTAATTTACATTTGCATCTATTTTCTGTCTGGGAATATGGCCAATTCATGATAAATTAATTTACACTGAAAATAAAATGAAATCAAGTTTATTAATAAAATATTTCCTATTTATTCATATAAACTTCTGTTGAGTTCACTCATGTATATTCAAATATTGGATGATTTGTTTCAATTGATAGACATTGAACAACAAGAATTTGAATTGGAAACTGTGTATTTTCCTCTGGTAAGTATAGAGATCATTATTTACTTGAGGTATGAGAATTTCTTTGAATATAAAAGTAACTGCACATGTCCGGGGATGTTGAATAGGCAGGAAATACTCACATAGACATTTTGAATAAGTTGCCCCATGTTTTAAAACTAAAGTAGAACACTGTATTTGAAATTTTGAAAATTTAAATTTCAGATCACATCTTTTACTTTCTTGCAGAGAAGCACAGATATCTTCCCAGCCTGGGTCTATATCATAACAAATTGAGAGATCTTGCCAAGTATAACTTTTGCATATGATTTATAAAACCTGATATATGTCCAAATTCCCTCTACATTAAAGTTATTCAATTTACTCTAATGGTTCTTGCACTAGAGTTATGTCTATTCATAGCTACAACACCTGTGAGTCATTTGCTTAAAGTACAGTGCTTATTAATTTTCAACATTAATGTCTTGGACTTAGAGAAAAGGCTTTGGAAATCTTTAAGTGTTATAAAATGGCTGTATTTCATAGGAGAATATTATAAAGTTAGAAGATTATAAGGATGAATAAAACATTTTTCACACACATAAAGAGTGATGACTCAACATGGCACCATATTGGTCAGCCTCTGACCTCTGACCTTTCTTCCCTTTTTCCACTACTATTAATTGTCCTCAAAAACACCTGCATTAAAGACCAAAACTTCTTGTTTAATCATACTATGACACTGATATTGGATATTATCAAATTATGGCCACTTTGGAAAACTAAACTTCAAGATGGTAGGTTTGGCCAAAATGACCTTTAGCCTCTACCCAGGGCAGTCATTTCATTTTCTCTAATCTAAAGAATAAACTTACCATTTGTTGTACAGCAATGTCTGAAGATGTATTTTTGAGGCTACCTTGGCTCATTGGGGTCCCAATCTCAGCAAGCACCTCACCTAAAAAAAAAAAAAACCCACAGGTACTTTATTTCTCATTTCAATTTCTCTGAGGTTCTCTCTTAAGTGTAGTAATGGTATTCTGTTCTGAAGCAGAGTATAAAATCTTTAAATCTTTATAAATATGCCACATTGCTGTGAGATAAGTTACAAACACACTGTGACTTCCAGAGACTCTGTGATGATAAACAGAAGGGGCCTGTGGCTTGCTTGGAATGGTAAGTTGGCATGAGAGATATGAAAGAATTGTGACAGTGAGACTGGCAAGATGGGTCTGTGTGTAAAGGTGCTTACCATCAAACCTGAACCCGAGTTCAACTCCTGAGACCCACACGGTTGAAGGAAAGAACTAATTCTCTTTTGTGCTCATTCTCATCTTCCCCTTTAAGTTAAAACTCATTTCCTCTTATCTTTACAGCTAGTATACAGAGTGTTGGATATTGTTATGGCATTTTCAAACAGTGTGTTTTAGTAGATTCTCCTTCCCTTCATCTTCCCCCAACTCTCCTGCCACCTGTGTGCCTCCCTGGGAATCACCCCGCCTCAGGCTCTTTGTGGTTTCCTGTCCTGTGGATCCCTGTCCTTCCTTCCCCATCACCAATTTGTGCCCTCTCTTAGTCTTTCTTGCTTTTTATATTTTACTTACATTTACACACACACACACACACACACACACACACACACACACACACACACACACAAAGAAGAACATGTGGCTCTGACCTTTCTGAGTTTTGACTAAGCTTCCCAGACCCAATATTTCCTGAAATTTTCATGATTTCATTTTTATTTACATTTGACTAAAATTCAATTGTGTATAAGTACTGCATTTTCATTCACCATCATCTGTTGACACCTAGACTAGCTCCTTTTCCTTGCTATGATTAATAGGACAGCAATGAATACAGATGTCTAAGTGTCTCTATAATAGGCTATGGAGTCCTCTGGGTATTTGTCCAAGCATAGCATGGCTGCATCACATAGTAGTTCTATTTTAATTGTTTGAGAAACTCCTATACTGATTTCCAGAATGGCTATACTAGTTGCATTTCCCTGGTAGTAAATAGGGGCTCCTCCTTCATATCCTCTTCAATATTTGTTGTCAGATTTCTTGATGACAGTCATTTTAACTGAGGTGAGGTGGAATCTCAAAATAGTTTTTTAATTTACATTTCCCTTGACTAGGGATGTTCTAAAAGTATTTACTGGCCATTTGTGTTTCTTCTTTTGAGAACGGTCTATTCATTGCACTAGGTCATTTGTTGACTGGTAGCTTTGGGTTTTGGGTGTTTAATTTTTGCAGTTTCTTATGAATTCTGAATATTAGTCATTTTTCTGAAGTATATCTGACAAAAACTATCCCATTCTGTGGGGCTGTCATTTTTCTCTACTGATAGTTTCTTTCACTGTGCAGAAAGAAACCTTGTAATTTCACTGTCTTATCTGTTGATTCTTGGAACTGGTTCCTGTGCTTCTGAAGCTCTGTTCAGAAAGTTCTTGGCTAGACTTATATCTTAAAATGCATTTCCCTATGCTTTTCTCTGTTTCAGCATTTCAGGTTTTAAGTTAATGTATTTAATTGACTTTGAGTTTATTTTTGGACAGGGTGAAAAATATGGATCTAATTTCACCCCTCTGCAAGAGGATGAAGTTTCATCAGCACCATTTGCGAGAAAGTTTCTTTTCTATTGCATGTTTTTGACACCTTTTGTCAAAAGTTAGGTTAGTTTATTTCTGGGTCCTCTATTCTGTTCCACTGGTTTACCTGTCTGTTTTTATGCCAGCACCTGTAACTGGAGTTTTCCTGTGTCCACCTGGCTCCTGCAGCCACTCAGACCCAAGTAAACACACAGAGACTTATATTACTTATAAACTATATGGCTTTGGCAGGCTTCTTGTTATCTAGTTCTTATATCTTAAATTAACCCATTTCTATAACTCTATACCTTGTCATGTGGCTCATGGCTTACCAGTATCCTTACATTTTGTTTTTCATGGAGGTGGTGGCTGGCAGCATCTCCTGACTCAGCCTTCTATTTCCCAGAATTCTCCTCTCTGCTTATCCCACCAATACTATACTTCCTGCCTGGCTACTGGCCAACCAGCGTTTTATTTATCAATCAATCAGAGCAACACATTCACAGCATACAGAAAGACATCCCCATCAAGTACCTGCTGTCTTTGTCACTATGGCTCTGTAGTATAATTTAAGATCAGGTATTATGATCCCCTCACTGTGTTCTTTCTCTTTAAGATTGCTTTGACTATTCTTGATCTTTTGTAGTTCCATATGAATTATTGGATTGTTTTTTTCTAGTTCTGTGAAGGAAGACTAGAATTTTGGCGGGAGTTTTATTGAATCTTTAGATTATTTTTGATAATACAGCCATTTTCATGGTATTAATTCTACCAATCCACAAGTATGGAAAGTCTCTCTATCATATAGTATCTTGTTTGATTTCCTTGCTTAATGTCTTTAAGTTTTTATTATAGTATTTTTTCATTTCTTTGGTTAGGTACGTAGGTACATTTTGGGGGATTCTATTATTAATGAGATATTTTTTCCCAAATTTTATTCTCTGTGATTATTTCTTAGTCTACATAATGGCTTGGGTTTTTTTGCTGTATTTACCCCTTTGGGGTTTTTATTTTGTCTCATTATAGCTAACAGTTTGATAACTATATTGAATGAGAGGTAAGAGCGAGCATTCTTGTCTCATTCCTGATTTTTAGAAGAAATAATCTCTGTTTAGTACAATGTTGGCTACAAACTTTGTTCTATGTAGCCTTTATTATTTTGAAATATGTTCTATATATTCCTGTCTCCAGAACTTTTATTATGAAGGCATACTGAGCTTTGTCGAGCACATTGTTTTTGCACTTATCGAACCACTTATGTGATTTATATTCTTAAATTTATTTGTAGGGAAGATTGTTTTTATTGATGTGTAGTGTTTGAACCCAACTTATGTCCCCAGGATGAAGCACATTTGATCATAATGGTCTTCATAATGTTTTCTTGAATTCAGTTTGTAAGTATTTTGCTGTGAGTTTTTGCATCTATTTTCATCTGGAGAACTGGGTTATAGCTTTCATTTTTGTTGTTCTTTTTTAATTTGTTTGTTTTTATTTTGTTTTGTTTTGTTTTGTTTTGGGGTGTGTGTGTGTGTGTGTGTGTGTGTGTGTGTGTGTGTGTGTATGCCTTTATCTGGTTTTGGTATCAGGATAATACTAGTTTCATAGGATGCATTTGGAAGTGTTCCTTCACTTTCTATTTTGTGGAACAAATTGAGATGCACTGGTATTAGATCTTTCTTAAAAGTTTCATAGAATTCAACAGTGAATCCATTTGCTCCTACATTTTCTTTAAGAGATGTTTGATTACAATTTCAATCTGGTTGCTTGTAGTGCATCTGTTTAAGTTATTTATATATTTTGGCTTTACTTTTGAGTTGTTTATATGCATTTAGAAATTTATCCATCTCTTCTAGCTCACTGGAGTATAAACTTTCAAAGTATTCCCTAATGATGTTTTGGATTTCACTGGCGTCTGTAATAACAAACACCCTTTTGTCTTTTCTTCTTGCTAGTTTGGCTAAAGGTTTGTCAATCTTCCTAACTTTTTCAAAGAACCAATTCTTTGCTTGATTCAGTTTATGTATTGTTCTCTTCATTTTTATTATATTAATTTCTTCTCTGATCTTATTATTTCTTGATATCTACGGAGTTTGAGATTGGCTTCTTGTTTTTCTAGAGCCTTGAGGCACATCCTTTGGTTGTTTAATTGAGGTGTCTCTAGTTTTGTTATATAAGAGCTTATAGCTATAAACTTTCCTCTTGGGACTGCCTTGGCTATTTCCCATAGGGTCTGGTGGGTTGCATATCCATTTTCATTTGACTCTAGGAATTTTTAAATTTCCTCTTGTATTTCTTCTTTGATCCACTCTTCATTCAAAAGAGTATTAGTCAATCTCCAAGTATTTTTGTATTTTCTCTTGCTCATGATTTCCAGGGTTTTTTTTTAAAAACTGTGGTCTGATAGGATACAAGGAATGATCTCATTTTTGTGTATTCGTTAAGGCTTGATTTGAATCCTATGATGTGAAATTTTTAGAGCTGTTTTCATGTGCCACTGAGAAGAATGTGGATGTCACTCCCTACATGTTGGGTGGAACATTCTGTATGTATCTGTTAGGTCCAGTTGGTATATGGCATATTTATCTTGGAAGATTCTTTGCTTATTTTTAGTTTGGAAAGCCTATCAAAATATTAGAATAAGATATTAAAGTCTCTCATATCATTTCCTAAGGACTTATGTTGTATTTATATCTTATAGTGTTTATTGAATGAAATTGAGGGCACCAGTATTAAATGTGTGAATATTTCAAATTGTTATATCTTCTTGATGAACTGTCCCCTTAACATGCAGTGCCCTCTTCTTCTCTTTTGGTTAGTTTTGGTTTGAAGATATAAAGACAGCTTTGCTTCTTTGCTCATGGTTTCCATTTGCTTGGTAATTTGATCTCCATCCTTTGATGCTCAGTTGTTGGATATCTTTGAGAGATAAGTGTCTTTTAGAGACAACAGAGAGTTGGTCCTTGGTTGTTTTTTGTTTTTGTTTATGTTTTTGTTTGTTTGTTTTAATACAGTAGGCTATTCTGAGCCTTTTTATTGGTGAACTGAGGGCCTTTATATTTAAGGTTATTATTGAAAAAGGTTGCTATTTCCTAAGACTTTCTTGGTTTATTGCTATTTCTATTCCTTCTCTGCTATTAATTTTGGAGGTTTGATGGTTTATTGTGATAGACATGGCTAATTTTTTCCCCAGATCTTTGTTCATCGGTTTCCTTCATGGAGTGTATATTTTATGTGTTTGTCTAAAATATGCTTATTTCTCCATCAATTTTGAAAAATAACTTTGCTTGGTATAGCATTCTTGGTTCACAGCTATTTACTTTTAGAACTAGAAATATATTATCCCATGTTTTACTGGCTCCTATGGCTATTGGAAGGGCTGAGATTATCCTGATATTTCTGCCTTTGTATGTGAGTTGTCATTTTTTCTCTTACCACTTTTAGTATTGTTTCTTTACTTTGTATTTTTGACATCTTGACTGTGTGTCTTACAGAGATTTTTGTCTAGTCATATCTACGTAGAATTTTAAATATTTCTTTATTTGTATTTCTACTTCATTCTCTAGGTTTAAGAAGTTTTCTGGCTTAATTTCATTGAATAGTCTGCCTATTCCTTTTTTTGCCAACATAATATTTTTATTGATTATTTGGGAATTTCATACACTGCATCCCTATCACACTTGATTCCCATTCCTCCCAGGTTCATCCTTCCACCCTTATGCCCTCCCCACAAAAAAAGAAAACAAATATACCAAGTCCAATTTATGTTGCCCATATACTCATTGGAGCATGGTCAAGCTCCCAGTGGCCAGCCCCTTAATGATAACTGAGTCCTTTCCCACCCACCCCCACCACAACCTCTGCCAGAAGCCTTCAACTGTGAAGAGCTACACTTCAGTATCTTTCACATTCTTTAAGGACTCTCTTCAATGACTTCCTGTCTGGGCTGTTTCTTTTGTTTTTCCTTGGGAGAGTGTTGTCTCTGAAGTCTTCAATGTTTCTCATTCTCAATTATGAGTCTGTGGTCATCAATACCACTGCAAAAGAAGCTTCCTTAGCTATAACAGTCAGTGACAGCATGGACTACAGACTTCAATATAGTTTCAGGCAACAACATGGACCATGGAAATCAACATGGTCTCCTATGGCAACCCTGATCATGGAGAGCCATATGACCTCCATAGGCAATACTATTCCTTTTGACTTTATCTCTGTTCCTTCTCCTACATCATGAATTGCCAGATTTGGTCTCTTGAATGTATCCCAGAATTCTTAGAAGTATTACTTATGTTCCTTAATTTTTCATTATATATATCTGACTTACTATTATCTTCACTTTGTACTTATCTCTGAAATCAAGTCTTCTGCATGGTCTTGTCTGTTGATAATACTTTCTGGTGTGGTTTTTATTTAATTGACCACTTCTTTAATTTTCATTATTTATTCTTGGTTTTCAGTGTTTCAGTTTCTTTGCTGAATTTTTGTCCCATATTTTGGACTTTCTCCTCCAGCTTACTGTTTCATTCACCTAGGAGACTGTCTTGTTGAGGTCTTAGATTTTCTTACATCATGCCTCTGTTCATTTTAGTCTTCTATATGGTCATTAATTATTTTAAAATGTGAGACTCTGAATTCTTTTTCAGACATTTCAGTTATCTCTGTGATTCTGGATTCCATTATAGGAGAGTTGGAGGTTGGAAATGGGTCATGGTTAGTTAATTGTGTCATATTGTGTTTCTTTGTCGTGTTATGTACATCTGTGGAAGTAATGTCTTCCAGCTTTAACTTCCCCATCTCCCAACTCTGTTTGGTTGTTTCATTTTCTGTGAGTATTCTTATAAGGATGTCCACATGAAGTTCAGCTATGGAGACTGGTGAAGCTCAGTGTTAATTCCTAGCTGAGGACTCTGTGTGGTCTGGTCTTAGCTAGATGACAGTAGGACCATGAGTAGGACTATATGCTGATCACAGAGGCAACTAGATAGAGTCAAACCCCAGCCACATACTTAACTCTGAACTTACTTGGGGTCTGAAGTCAAAGTACCAGTCCCATGATGAATTCTGTGAACCAGCTGGGGACTGGAGTCAGAAACATGGTCCTCTAATGAACTCTGTGAAAACCCTGCTCCCATAGTCAACTTTGGGACTACCTAAGTTAGTCAGGTAGAACTAGACTAGAACCCTAGTCCTGTGGTAACCTCGGGGACTGCTCAGGGAACCACCTCTATGAAGAGATTAAAACCATTTCAGCAAAAAGAGCTGCTCATGCTGGGAGCTTGCCTGCCTCCATGTTCTTTTCCATGTGCCGCCTTATGCCTATCTAGCCACAAATAGACCCTCAACATGTGGAGCACTTTGATATTGGGCTCTCTTGCCTCCCAAACTGTGAGAAATGTATTTTTTAATAAATCACTCAGTCCATTGCATTCTGTCAAAGGAGTATAAATGGACTAAGACATTCCCTGATACCAAACCTCTCTGTCAACTGAATTCAGATCTTGCCTCTGTGACTGGTGTCTGGGTAGTCTCCAGTGGGTTGCCTGGATACTATCCCCAGACATCCTCAGTTTGACTTTTCCTCTACATCTTATCTCTTGTCGTGGGGATAATAGGCTTGGAAGAGGTAGTTCTACTATTAGACTCAGGGCAATCAGCATGTGCTCCTCTCCTGGTAAAGGAGGACAACTCCATGAGTGCCTCTCTATTTGCAAAGTGCTCTGGGAATGAACATGTGCAGAACATAGAGCATATAATTCATAGAAAGATCTGTGCTTAGTGCAGGTTTCAAGTCAGCTGGTAACAAAGTCATTCCTAATGTCTCATCCAACAAGGAAGAAAGGAAGAGAGAGAAGAAAAGAAGTAGAGGAAAGGGGGATCAGTGGCTTGAGGAGTGGATGCTAAAGTCCTCTGGGTTGAGAATCAGAGTTTTCTTTGAAATTTTTAAGGCTGAAAATAAGTAAATAAGTGAATTATAGCAATGTAGCATGTTTGTACAGGGACGCATGGTAGTTGGAATTAAAACTTTTCAGGGATATGGCCATCATTTTGGGAGTTGAAGGGAGGTGTTTTCTAGAAATGTGTGACTAAGACCAAGACTGTAAGGATCCCTGGGTCCATGTACTCATTCCTGCAATGACTTAATTTACCATAAAGTAAGTATTGGTGAGCCTTGGACTTAGTGGCCACTAGGAGAAGATGTAATAGAGGAAGATTTATGTCCCTTGGTTTCCTAAGAGACAAATGACTTTAGCAAGGAGAGATGTAGACTAACCATAGAACCCTTAACACACTGACTATATTTCACTACAACTCCTTTAAAAAGAGGGCAAAGTGTAAAGGACACTGAAAAAGTATTTAATCCATTTCTCATGCCATTTAAAAGACCTCTAACTGGGCCTGGAGAGACAGCTCAGTGGTGAAGAGCATATGATGTTCTTGCAAAGGACCTGGATTTGGTTCCCATCATCTACATAACAGCTTACAACCAACCTGAACTCCAGTTCCATGGGATCTGATGTCCTCTTCTGACCCCCTAAGGCACCAGGCATGTATGTTGTGAAAATACATGCATGCAAATAAAAAACTCATATACATAAAATAAAATAAAAGTAAACATTTAAAAGTTCTTCCCCCCAAAGTTACATCTCTCTGTTTCCACTCTCTTCTCTATGTTAGTTGTATTGCATCTTCATGAAACTGATCTTTATGTCAATAAGAGATAAATAGAACACATGTAGGCATGATGGCAAACACCTATGATCTTAGCACTTGAGCACCTAAGGCCAGATGATTAATGTGAGTTCAAGGCCAGCGTAGCCTACATAATGAGGCATAGGTGATAGTAACCCATCATTTCGTTAAACATCAGCAGCTTCCTCATAGAGGTAAGGAAACTAAGACTTAACTCAGAAAATGTTCCTAGATGAAAGTAAACGGGGAATTAATTGACCTGAAAAGTCAAGAGACTGTCTTTTCTTTATCACTAGGTCAAAGCTTGTTTTTTCTCTGCACCTCCCTCCCAGTTTTTCAATATAAAATGATGAAACTTCTCCATTCCTTTCAAAATCTTATCTGAAGGGCTTCCCAACCCTTATGCTCAGGCCACAAGCCAAATGAATTCAATTAGAATTTGGGGAAAGGGAAATACCAGATATCATCATTTTGGAAGGCATTCAGGAGGTGCATCCTAACATGCATCTAAGGTTGGAGAGTCAGTGAGTTAGACATCTTGGAAGAACAGTCCTAAAGGCTAACCATATGTGCCTTGCCCTGGCCCTGCCTCCTAACCTTCATCACTGGACTCCGAGTACCTCCTTCCAGTCAGTTCTGGGGCTGTTAATGAAGTTGCAATCAGGCTGTTATTTCTTAACTGCTTTCCATAGTATTTACTGCTCCACCTTTGCTGACATCCCTGACTGATGGACTCTACAGATTAAATAGTCCTACAGTTTTGAGCTGTCCTTGGATTGGCTTGTCAGATGATGGCAGAAGCTTGCCTGCTCCATGTACTAATTGAATACTTTACTGTAAATAGCCTCCACGTTCTCCAACACCATGTAGTTAGCCAAATGGAGGTGAGTGAGGGCTGCCTTTAATGGGAGGTGGAAGCACAAGTGAGCTGTTCAAATGGCGTGGTAGTCACAGCATCTGCTGAATTAAGCAAGAAACACTTAAGGCTTCAAGCTCTTCTTGAAAACTAGCCGTTCTTGTGAAGGCACTGCCAGGGCTCTTTCAGAAACACTTCTGAAGGCTTCATGGTGAGGTGTTTCTATGAGGAATGTCCCCAAGAGAGAAAATGGAGGGATTCCCTCTTCCCTGCTCACTTTCTACAGTGTCCTTCCTATTTTCATCCCTTTCCCTGTCTCTGCCTCTCTACCCTAAGCTGGGCTTGCTCCAATAGGTGGAAAGTTCTTTTCCTGCTTGCCTCAGTGTGCTGGTGGAGCTCTCATAGCCTTATTCTTGCCCAGTCTGAGAACATTTCCACTGTCTAAACTCCCCCTCTTTCTTCGGGTTTCTTCTCTGCTATGTGAGAAAATCCAGCATTTGGATGCCTGGTTTCCACTTGCACCTTCCTGGACTCCCAGGCTCTGAAGAGAGGAACTATCCACTAGTGAACATTTTCCATGTCACTTCATTTTTCTCTCTAGGAGATAGGGTGTGGGTTATATTTATTTATCCATTATTAATTAACAAATGCAACATTCATTAATGTAATCATTTTCACCATAAATGAGTCTTATATTCTTTTTATAAATTGCACATAGCCCAGAAGAAAGACAGGACACTGAAGCACCAGCTCAGAGGCTGCATCCTCCCCTAGCTCTTGGTGCTTGTGTGAATTTGAGCACTCAGGACCACAGCAGATGGAGGATGCATAGAGAAGACTTCTAGAAGGAAAGACTATTGGGTTGTGACCATTTCCCTGATTGAGATCCAAACACACATCAGATGAACTGGAATGTTCTTATTAAGGCTAGAGAGAAGGATAAAGCCAGAGCAATGAGAATGGTATGTGAGTGACCAGGAAAGAAATGGGAGTCAAGGACTCTGCCATCAGAAAGAAATGTCCCTTACAGGGAAGTATGACACTGGAAATAGGAAACTCCCAAGTGAGCATGGTATGTGTGCACCATGGGAAATCAAGAATGATTGTATAAATATAACTCAGAGCTGCTACTGAAACCCCTGGACACCTATGATTTACACACAAAAACACACATAGACACACACTGGACTAGGAAACCTTCCTAAAACCATTTTGTAGTTTGAGATGCAGAGCCACAGTAAATCACTTCTAAATTGTGTTTACTAATGGGAAACATCATATTTATTAACTATATCATTCTAGAAAAATGGGTAAGAACTCTGGGCCTAAAAAAAAATCAACCCCCTTTCCAAAATTGCTAAGCTGCAATTGCCACAGTCCAATTTAAATCTACTTTAAATCTCCCACCAGCCTCCAGACAGCTTTCTACATGGTATACATTCCATTTAAGAGTGGTGTGGTTTCATGGAAATTGTTACTATTTCCCCACTTGTAAGGGAAGGAATGATAGGAATAATAAATTTTAAATGACCACAGATTTTTTATAATATATGACATGATAAATATTATACCACAGGAGCCCAAAATCAAGTGGTCAAATCTTACAATTTCTATTCTCACACTCCTTACACATTATATACATAATGTACACTCCTTACACATTATGTACATTTTGTACATAAGCCCAAGATAACTTACTGGACAGAACACAGAGAAAAGAACTAAGATACTCATACAGCAAGACAAGCCAGCTTCTAGCTGACTTCCATGTGACCCTAAAAACATAAATGAACCTATGATGATACAGTATGATACAGTAGAGGCTTAGCTACTCCAGTTGACCTTGTCTAAATTTCTGACCCAAAGACCCATGAGCAAATAAATTGCTATGGCTCAGTGCTAATTAATTCTATTTATTTGTTTTTAGCATACATAGCTAAGACCAATGGAAATGTAGACCAAGTTAGTCAAAGTAAATCCTTTGCCAGTACTACAATTGGTCCATAGCATAAGTCTAACCTAATCAGTGTACACAGAAATTGGTTTAGGAGTGATCCAGTCAACAAGAACCTTAGGGCCTTGCTGGGAAATACCAGGTCAAAACTGTTCTTCTCCTCTTTGAATAGTGCATTATAAGGTGAAGATTAGAACCACTACAATCACTTGGCTATTATAACATGAGCCAGCTGGAGGAAGAAATGTAGCCACAAGTTTTCTTGTGTCCTGCAGCTGCTCAGTCCCAAATAAACACACAGAGGCTTATATTAACTACAAACTGTTTGGTCTATGGCTCAGCCTTATTATTAACTAGCTCTTTCATCTTAAACTAACCCATTTCTATTAATCTATGTATCACCACGTGTCTCATAGCTTTACCTGTGTTCTATTACATCTTGTTCCCCTGACAGCTCTCAGCATCTCCCCTGGCTCTGCCTTTCTTCTCCCTATATCTTTGTTTAGATTTCTTGCCTGGCTCTAACCTATATTGCCATAGGTCAAAGCAGATTCTTTATTAACCAATTTTAGCAACACATATTCACAGAATACAGAAAGACCATCCTACAGCAAAGAAACCATTACATGAGGTGTAGACTTACAGATCACTGCAGAGACATGGAGTCAGACCTCAATCAAAGCCTCTACCAAATTACACAGAAATTCCTATTACCTGAAGATTTCCATAATTATATAAGGCATGAATCTTCTAGAGTAGTTATGCCACTTGAGTTATGGTTCATGTTATTTGAGATTGGAAGCACACAACTGTCATGCTCTTAAAGGTCTATGTAGTTTTCATGCTCTCTCTTTTTTTAATAATTGTGACCAACTGTCAATAATTCTTTTTAAATTATTTACCTGTTTAAATTAAGTTTATATGTATGTGCTTATGCATGTGAGTGCAGTACCCATGAAGAGGGCATCAGATCCCCTGGAACACAAGATACAGGTAGTTGTGAGCTGCCTCAAGAGTTGGTGGTGGGAACTGAACTCAGGTCCTCTGGAAGAACATCTCCCCAGCCCTATTTCCATGGTTTTTTTTCAAAGAATCTAAAGCAGAAACACAAAAGGGGAGTCACTATGTTTGAAATAGGGATTGACAATCTAGAATCTTAAGAGTGTCTTCTTAACTGTCTGTATTCATTTCCTAGGCCTACTGTAACAAGCCACAAATCTGAGTGGCTCAAAACCAATAGAAATATAAAATATACTCTCTCCTGTACTGTTATTTAAGCCCAGAGATCAAAACTAAGGTGTCTGCAGGCCATGCTTGCTCTCAAGCCTGCAGGGAATGCTTCTTTTCCTCTTCCTGGACTCTGCTGGTTTGCCAACCTTTCCAATATCCTCTGACACATGAATGTTTCACTATAATCTTCTTCACATAGCATCCTCTGTGTCTCTTTTGTGCCCTTTTGTACATGCCTGTGTCCAAATCTCCCCTCTATATCAGGGCACCAATAATATTGGACTAGGACCTTTGGCTTATTACCTCAACTAATAACTAATGACCTCAACTTAACTTAATGACTTCTCTAATGACCCAAATTCTAAATGAAACCACATTCTGAGGTACTAAGTATTAAAACTTCAACATATGTTTTGTCTGTTGATTGGTATTATGCAGCTTTATAATATTCCCAACCCGACAGCAGCACCTGACACAGGCATGCATTGCTCCAAGTCTATATGGAAAACAAAGGAATGCTTTTATTGCTCTACCATTTTCTATGCCAAAGGTCTCACTCTGTTCCTAACTCTTTCTTCTTCCTCTCCTTTCTTTAATTTCAAGGCTCAGATTTGATGGCATCTTTTTGCTTTTCCCTTCCAAAGGGAAACATTCTCTCACTCTTCTGTATCTTATGATGTCAAATCCATCACTGCCAACACTATTAAAATATGTACCAGGTACTTGTCTACACATAGGTTAGTGGTCCCAACACCAAAACTGTCACCAGCACTAGTGCATTGCCAGGAATATAGTAAATATTCAGTAAAGGAAGGGTGAAATACTGTTATGTATCCTAACATCCTGTATTAATTGCTGGAAGGCATTATTTATTAAACAGAAAAAATGTGTTTTGTCACCCATCCTTTTAAAGGATAATGATTTGGCAAAAGACTTAGAATCCAGGCTCCAGAGTTATGATATGAAAATCATCTTGGGAACAAGTGGGAGGAGGAGTGATTTGAACACTGACTGGAAGTCATCCTTGTCCCAGATTTTCCCCTCATTAAACTTTTCCTTGATGCTAGGAATCTCATTTTAAGAACCCTAGCGATCAAATGCACCATTTCCTAATTGTTTATTACAGTCTTTTGTGGTTTGTAATTACTGTTCCTTAGTGATTCTCTACTGTTTGTGTAAAGGCTGGTATGAATATGGAAATAGCAAAAATCTCAACTAACGTTCAGTGGATTAACCTGGGAAGCTGTTGCTGTGTTTGTATGATGGAGAAAGGAAGGAACAGCATTCAGCAGTGATACATTGGTGGGCATGGTGACATATAGCTGTAGTCACAGCTACTCAGGAGGTTGAGATAGGAAGACCATTTGACATTAGGAGTTTGAGAAACGCATCGGCAGCAAAGGAGGTAGAACCAAACGTCAGTGAGACCTCATGTAAGGAAATAACTCTGCAGAGTAAGGGTTACAGGAGGAGCTGTGACTGTCATATGAAATTCTATTTCTACTTAATTCACGGTTTCCATATTCATTGGCATCTCTTGGCTCATGGAAATGAGCCCAATTTGAGCTAAAGAAATAATTCCTGCCCCCTCTTTTTAAATTATATTAAGGTATATTAATTGTACCATATGTTGGACATTCTAGGTACAAGACTCTTGAAATATATAATCATCATGACAATGATTTTACAAAGGCATTATAATTTTTCACAGGAATTTGCCTATTGTGTGCATGTTGGGTTATATCCTGTGGCTGCTTGTGAAACACTTCTGAGATTCAGTTGGCTGGAGAGCAAGCAAGGTAGTTAGAAGGCTCTGTTAGGAATAGGTACAGTTACCATCACCAAATCTTCACTTCTACCCTCTAACGTTCTTATACATCTAAGCTTTTTACCATATGACTTTTCCTGGGTGAAGTTTACAGTGAATTTGGTCGTATGACTTGCTTGAGTCAACAGAACGTAAGTACAGACAGCATATGTCATGTCAGGCTGAAGACTTTCGTTGTTACTGCTTCTGCTGCTGATGTTTGTCACATTCTGCATTAAATCTGGGGCCTTAAGATATGTCAGGCAGGTGCTCTACCACTGAGCTTTCAAATATTTCAACGGTTTTCTCTGGTCTCTGGAAGTTATAGCACTCTTTTTTTTTTTTTTTTTTTTTTTTTCATTTTCTAGTATCTTTTTTTTTTTTTTTTAATTTATTTTGCAATACAATTCAGTTCTACATATCAGTCACGGATTCCCTTGTTCTCCCCCCTCCCGTCCCCCTCACCTTCCCCCCAACGCCCCCCCCATTCCCATCTCCTCCAGGGCAAAGCCTTCCCCACAGACTGAGGTCAACCTGGTAGACTCAGTCCAGGTAGGTCTAAGTTATAGCACTCTTATGACAAAGGAACTATTTGGAACATCTTGAACCCAAGTCAAAGACTGGAGCTCATCCTAGCTAAGCAACCCCAGTTGAGTTCAGCCAAACTACAACCTTATATGCAGATTTATCAAGGGAAAAATAAAAGTTGTTCCAAGCCACTGAGACTTGTGTAGCTATTTTTTATGTAGTGTTACTGTAGCAAGGGCTGACTAATGAGACCCCAAGAAACATTAGTCCTCCAAGGAACATTTCAGCCTTTAGGGTCTCATTGAATGAAAAGTCAAAATACTGTATGAGCAGAAAAACTACCTAAATTCCCAGGCTGTCATATTTCATTTTATATAGGGAAAAGCTGATGTCCAGAGATCTGAAACTAATTGTCTAGAGTTTCAAAGTTCATCTGCTGACACAACTGCAACCATCTTGGAAGTAGGTTGTCCAAACATCTCATTTTGCCCAGGGAGGTTCGAGGTAGTACCTGTTGTCCCACATAACCATTAACTGCACCCCCTTGCTTTCTTACAACACTTCTGACTTGAACTATGAATTATATGGTAACCTACTCACTGACTAACTAATAAAATTTACTTTGGAAGTTGTCAGTAAGAAGATGATTTCAGCTGTAAATAACAGAAAATCCAATTCAAACAAGAGTAAATAATACAAGGGTTTTTGTTTGTTTGTTTGTTTGTTTTAGTTTGGTTTTGGGTTTTTTTTTGGTTCTTTTTTTTGTTTTGTTTGTTTTGGGGGGTTGTTTTTTGTTTTTTAAGCCTGAGGACAGTTTTATTAGAGTCCAAGTGATAACATCTCTTACAGGCAAGCTGCAAATCTCAGCAGCTACCTGGGGAGGAAAGTAGAGAGGAGAATGAAAGAAAGACAGTCATGATGTTTAAGCCAGCATGGAGGTCAGACACATGGTAGACAAGCAGCCACACATGGAAAAGGAGCTCTAGAGAAAGAGTGGGAAAACCCAAAGCATTAAATAAATAAATAAATAAATAAATAAATAAATAAATAAATAAATAAATAGATAAATAAATAAATAAATAAATAAAAACATACCTAAATTCTGCCCAGCATCTGAAAGAGACAGAAAAAGGAAAGGTTACACCTTTCTGAATTAGAAAGGTGAACAGACCTAGAACTTCTTGGCTGCTCAGCTTGTGTGGACTACACTCAATACAGGGGATTAACTAGGTTGCAAGGTAGAGTACGAACATCAAAGACTTAACTTATTTTGACCTTCTTGTTACACATGCCACTTTTGACAAAGGATTTAACTTTGGGCATAAGAAAGCTTCCTAAAGGAAGCTTCTACACCAATACTGAGGTTTGAAGGTTAAGTGAAAACTAGTAGAGACCAAAGCCTGGATGTTAAATGTACTATGCATTACATCTTTAGATCAAGTTCAACTTCAAAGAACTCATCTATTATCATAGTCCTATAATTAATTCCCTAATCCCTTTATATTCTGCTTATCATTTCCATGAAACTCTCCTAGTCTTTCTCTAGTATCTCTCGTTTATTTACTCAAACATTCATTTTTCTCTTTACTGATCATATTTTGGAAATAAAATTAATAGTAAAAGGTATCTTTCCTGTGTATCTATTATCTTTAAATTTTTTTCATACAAAATATTTTGATCATATTCTGTCCCCTCCCCTAATTCCTCATAGATTCTCCCCGCCTTCCTACACTCCTAAATTTATGTTATTTCTCTCTCAAAAACCCCACAAAACCTAAATAAACAAGTGAACAAATAAAAAATACCAAAAAATGCAAAAAAATACCAAAACAAAACAAAAGCACATGAGAAAAACATGGAGACTATTTTGTGCTGGCCAACTACTCCTGAGCAAGCTGGCTAGTGTCCATGATGCTGGAAGGTACTATGCATGCTGCCAGCAGAGAAAAGTAATCATCAATATCACTTAGCTATGACCCCTGCAATCTAAAATAGGTGCTTGCCTGCAAGAGACACTGGTATAATAATGACACAAATGTTATGGGAGTAACCAACCACATTTTAAAATTGGATTTAAAGACTACTCAATGAAATGGAACCTACACCTAACACTGCTAAGGTGGACAAGAACCTGAGAATAGTTAGAATACGAACCTTAGTATAAAACTTATTATTATTCTGAAAAAGGAACCTAACAACAAAATGACTCCTAACAACATATTGGTATACCCATAGATCGTAGCATAGTTCAACCCTCCTCAGAGAAACTTCTTGTAGGAGATAGTAGTTAACACAGAGACACACAACTGGACAATGTGAAGAGTGGCAGATTTTGAAGAATTCAGCCCTAAATGGGATGTCTTTCTCAAACCCCTCTCCTCAAGGCTCAGGAATTGATGCAGGAGAGGAAGTGGAAAGATTATAAGAGCCAGATGTGGAGGATGACTCCAAGGAAACAGTGTCTTCCACACAAGAGGACCAATGCACATATGAATTCACAGTGTGCACATATGAATTCACAGACTGTGACAGCATGCACAAGACCTGCACAGTTCAAGCCAGACAAATTCCAGTGTGAGGAAAGGGAAGTGGACATAAAGTCTCACCCCTAACCAAGAAGCTACTTGCAATTGATCCATGCTGGGAAAGAGAAAATCAGTTTTCTCCAATACAGATATATTTTTTGTTGCAATTAAAATTAAATATTGTGCTAGACACAGTGGATGAGACCCTGGACCTTCTTTAAGATAAATTTATGCTACAACATGGTGTGATATGAACCAAGTAAGGATGTAAGTCAATTCACTGGAGGCAAAGACGATGTCCTTTACCTTTTTTAATGTTGTGGTAATATGTGCTACAAAGCAAGGAGTACAGAGTTCTTGAGGAGACAATCATGTCCTGGGTTCTCAAAGAAGGGAGTATGAGGTTCAGTGTCAGGATTTTACAGATTTTCACTGGGGGCTGTAGCTCCCTGTTTATCTGAGGTTATTAGTTAGAGATTGTTGTTGGTATGCTGTCAATATGTTATTTTGTCTTATTTTTCAGGTACATTTCTTCACTGACTGTAAGACCACACTTTGAAAACTTCTCTCGCATGAAACAAAATGAAGAATGAAAACAATCCTATCTTCATTGTGTTAGTTTGACAATATTACATTTTTAATTGCCTATGGCCATCTGAATGACAGATAATATAAAGCAAATTTTATCTTATAGCATTGTTTTTGCCTGTCACTCATCTGTACCCTAATGTAATCCTCAGCAGTTACTCTTAGCCTAAGCAATATACTAATGGAATAGTATGCAAATCCTGTAATGTTGGACAGAATAAACACCTGTCCCACCTACCATTGTTTCTCTCTGTTAACATGTGTGGTTGTCCCAGTGGCTAATGAGTTGTTTTGTAGGTAAATGAAAAAGTTAGAAAAGTAATCATGCTGTCCACAGAAACACACACCATTCCTGTGAGGCATCAATGCTCTCATCTGATAGTCTTTTATTTGTGTCTCTTCAGAGTCTTACCTGAAACTGACCTTGATGAAATATCTTACTTTTCCTTAATTTTACTATTGTATAGGAAATCCATTGTAGTCAGTCATCAAATGTGTTAGAGTAGGTAGTTCAATGTATCATGGATATCATGAACAAATACATCATCCAGGGAGAGCAAATGCACTTCTGTCTCTGTCTCTTGGGTAAGAAATACTTTGGGAAAAAATCTTGAAGATAATTATGATACCTTATAGCTAACCTGTATTATATTGATACATTTGAAAAGCATTTTATTATAAAACTTGTGCCCAAAATTTTACAATATAGAATATGTATTAAAAAATTAGTTCCCTATGTCCACGATTCAATTCCACATTCCCATGCCCCAGAAATGCACTATGAGTTTATAGGGTCTCCTTCCAAAGCTTTTTCTCCTTACACACTATAAAAATAAAGTTCTTATTATACATTTTAACACAAATGGAATCATCTTATACTCAGTTTAATATCTTTCCTTTTGTACTTAAAATTAGTAAATAAAGTCAGTACATTTATATTGTGTGTGTGATAATTTACCTGTTAGTGCTCACGTAGGTTTTTCTTTTCTTTCTTTTCTGCTATTAAAATGGCATTAAAATGCACATCCACTCATGTGTTTTCTTTCTCAGACTTAAACAAATACACACACTGCTGTGGTTAGAAGTTTTGGGTCCCCTGGAAAAGTTACATAGAAGCTTAATTCCCAATGTAATAGCATTAAGAGGTGGAGTGTTTAGAGGTTGTGAGAGCCGTGAGGGATTGGTGTTTTACAGAAAGGCCTTGAAGAAGCAAATTCTTCTGTTCTGTCCTTTATTGCACACAAGGACACAGCAATTCTCCCCTGCAAAGGGTATAGCAGTAGGCTCCCTCCTGGAAGCAGCAGTGGCCTTCCAATAGACACTGAACCTTGATGCACTGATCGTGAACTTCATAGTCTACAGAATTAAGATGAATAAATTTCTATTGTTTTAGAAAATACACAGTCTGAGTTTTTTAAAATAGCACAAATAGACCAAGAGATTCGCTATGTACATTCTAAGAGGAATCCTAACATTGCTTTGAGTAACATCTTCCAGCCAAACTGAATACTAAACTCCTCCATCCTAGCCCTCTGTGGGGTGCAGAAATGCTAGCATGCAGTAGTGATGAACATATCCAGGGAACTCTGACACTATTCCAATCACCTGTTGCTGCACAACAGACTCTCCCACAACCTAACGTATAAAACAAAGTGACCATTCATTTTAGCTCAGAAACCTACAGTCTTGGAAGGAGCCTGTGCCTGTACCATGCAGCATCACCTGGTAGCATACAGTGAAGGCCTAGAGAATCAATCCATCTCAAGGACTGCTCACTTAACTACTGAGGCTGGGAGTTCATCTGGTGCTCTACGGACAGGCCTCTTCATGTGGTTTGAGTCTCCTAGTGGCATGACTCCAAGAGCAAGAATTCTAAAAGACAGAGCAAAGCACAAGTTGTACTCCTGCTTTTTAAGGCTTCATCTCAGCCACCATATGGTGTCCCACCTGCAATACTATAATAATTGAATTAATAAAAAAAAAGGTCCATCCAGATTCAAATGGAGAAAATTTAAAGTCCATCTCATTTCTTGATTCACACATGGCAAAGGTTTCAAAAAGCATGTGTAAAGGAAAATGCTATTCTAGCTGCTCCTGAAAAGTGTAGCCTAGCCCACAAAAGGCTCTCTTCCTATTCTATACAGATAGCTGCTAACAGAATGGTATTTTGTAGAGTTTTTATGAAACAAGGACATGTGTGTTTTAGTGGTTTTCCTTTGATATGAATTTAAAAAATAAAGTTCACTAGAACTACAGATTTTTTTTCTGGAGGTGTCATCATCAGGATAGTCCCTGTGAAAACTAAAAACTATGGTAGTTGTATGGTTACCAACACATCTTTGATGGATGAGAAACAATTTTGTTTTCCCATTCATTTTCCATCTATCACAGCACTTAATGCTGTGCATGTGTGTGTGCTACTGGGGATTAAATACAGGGTCTCACACATGACAGGCCAGTGTTCTAGCACTGAGACATATTGCCAGACCATGAAGATTAGCTCTTTTTACCCAATGTGAGGCATGCAACTTCATTTTTGTGATTAGGCTGTACAGATGTACAAAGACAAACCAGCTGTAAAAAACTGCATTAGTGCCTTTTGGAATACTGGTGAGTACCCTTCCTTGCCCCAGACCCCATCCCTGGGCACCAGCCACTCCAGGGAAGACCTGCCCAACTTGGCCCCAGGTTCTGGCCACCGGGCAGGTTCCCTGCTAGCCGCACCGGGAAGGATCCCCTTCTCCAAGACCCCTGGCAGACCCTGCAGTCTCCACGCCCTGCCCCCACGCCCATCCGCCTGAGCCCCAAGCCTCTTCCTGAGACTTAGAGGCCGGCCCCCAGCGCCCATCTTGCTCCGGACGTCCCTTTTGGAACACTCGTGAGTACCCTTCCTTGCCCCAGACCCCATCCCTGGGCACCAGCCACTCCAGGGAAGACCTGCCCAACTTGGCCCCAGGTTCTGGCCACCGGGCAGGTTCCCTGCTAGCCCCACCGGGAAGGATCCCCTTCTCAAAGACCCTTGGCAGACCCTGCAGTCTCCACGCCCTGCCCCCACGCCCATCCGCCTGAGCCCCAAGCCTCTTCCTGAGACTTAGAGGCCGGCCCCCAGCTCCCATCTTGCTCCGGACTTCCCTTTTGGAACACTGACTTCCCTTTTGGAACACTGGTCTGTCTGAACCAAGTGTGCAGATAAGGCCAAGAACGAACCACAAGGAGATGGGCAGACGTCAAGGCAGAAACATATACAACAAAATGAATAGCAATACAGCATCACCAGGCCCTAGCCCTCCTCCAACACCTAGACCTGAACATCAGAAATTAGAAGAAGCAGAAGAAAACAGCCTTATGAATGACATCATGAAGAAGCTAGAGGCTTGCGTAGAGGAAAAGACAAAAAAATGTGAAGAACGCTGTAAACAACTAGAGGAAAGGGCAAACAAATTAGAAGAAATCAATAAAGTCCTGGAAGAAAACAATAAAATACTGAGAGAAAATCAAGAAAAATCAATGAAACAAATGAAGGAAACAGTCCAAGACCTGAAAAGGGAAATAGAAAAAATGAAGAAGACACAAACAGAGGGAATGCTGGAAATAGAAAATCTGAGAAAACGATTGGGAACTTCAGATGCAAGTATAATCAACAGAATGCAAGAGATGGAAGAGAGGATCTCTAGCGTTGAAGATACAGTAGAAGAAATACATTCATCAGTCAAAGAAAACACTAAAGCCAACAAAGTCATGAACCAAAATGTCCAAGAAATTTGGGACACCATGAAAAGACCAAACCTAAGAATAATAGGGGTCGAAGAAGGAGAAGAATACCAACTCAAGGGCACAGAAAATATATTCAACAAGATCATAGAAGAAAACTTTCCCAACTTAAAGAAGGAAATGCCTATGAAGATACAAAAAGCTTATAGAACACCAAACAGACTAGACCCCCAAAAAAAGTCCCCTCGCCACATAATAGTTAAACAACTAAACGTACAGAATAAAGAAAGAATATTAAGAGCAGCAAAGGAAAAAGGCCAAGTGACATATAAAGGCAAACCCATCAGAATAACACCCGATTTCTCAATGGAGACTTTGAAAGCCAGAAGAACCTGGACAGATGTAATGCAGACACTAAGAGACCATGGATGTCAACCTAGACTAATATACCCAGCAAAACTTTCAATCACCATAGATGGAGTGAACAAGACATTCCATGACAAAGCCAGATTTAAACAATACTTATCCACAAACCCAGCCCTACAGAAAGCACTAGAAGGAAAATTCCAATCTAAGGAAGTCAGATACACCCTCGAAAACACAGGCAACAGATAAAGCCACAGCAGTAAACCCCAACGTATAGAAGTACCCACACATCACCACCAAAGAATAACAGGAATGAACAATCACTGGTCATTAATTTCCCTCAATATCAATGGACTTAATTCACCTATAAAAAGACATAGGCTTACAGAATGGATACGAAAGCAGGACCCATCTTTCTGCTGCATACAAGAAACACATCTCAAATTCAAAGATAGACACTACCTAAAAATAAAAGGCTGGGAAAAGACTTTCCAATCAAACGGTCTTAAGAAACAAGCAGGTGTAGCCATCCTGATATCCAGCAAAATAGACTTCAAACTAAAATCAATCAAAAGAGATCAAGAAGGGCATTACATACTCATCACAGGAAAGATCCACCAAGATGAGGTCTCAATTCTGAATATTTATGCCCCAAACACAAGGGCACCCACATATGTAAAAGAAACATTACTAAAGCTTAAATCACATATAAAACCCCACACATTAATAGTGGGAGACCTCAACACCCCACTTTCACCACTGGACAGATCTCCCAAATTGAAACTTAACAGAGAAATAAAGGACTTAACTGATGTCATGACTCAAATGGACTTAATCGATATCTACAGAACATTCCATCCTAACAAAAAAGAATATACCTTCTTCTCAGCACCCCATGGAACCTTCTCTAAAATTGACCACATACTTGGCCACAAAACAAATCTAAACAGATACAAAAGAATTGGAATAACCTCCTGTGTTCTATCAGACCACCATGGTCTAAAGTTGGATTTCAACAACAACAAAAACTACAGAAAACCTGCAATCTCATGGAAACTGAATAATACCCAACTGAATCACCAATGGGTTAAGGAAGAAATAAAGAAAGAAATTAAAGACTTCCTAGAGATCAATGAAAATGAAGACACCACATATCCAAATTTATGGGACACTATGAAAGCAGTACTAAGAGGGAAATTCATAGCACTAAATGCCCACATAAATAAGTTGGAGAAATCTCACACTAGAGACTTAACAGCATACCTGAAAGCTCTAGAACAAGAAGAAGCACAGTCTCCCAGGAAAAATAGACGCCAGGAAATTATCAAAGTGAGAGCTGAAATCAATAAAATAGAAACAAAGAGAACAATACAAAAAATTAATGAAACAAAGAGTTGGTTCTTTGAGAAAATCAACAAGATAGACAAGCCCTTATCCAAACTAACCAAAAGACAGAGAGAGAGCATCCAAATCAACAAAATCAGAAATGAAAAGGGGGACATAACAACAGACATTGAGGAAATCCAGAGAATCATCAGGTCATACTTCAAAAACCTCTATTCGACAAAACTGGAAAACCTAAAAGAAATGGATGACTTTCTGGATAGGTACCACATACCTAAGTTAAATCAAGACCAGATAAACTATTTAAATAGTCCAATAACCCCTAATGAAATAGAAACAGTCATTAAAAGTCTCCCAACCAAAAAAAGCCCAGGACCAGATGGTTTCAGCGCAGAATTCTACCAGATCTTCAAAGAAGAGTTAATACCAATACTCTCTAAATTGTTCCACACAATAGAAACAGAAGGAACATTACCAAACTCCTTCTACGAGGCTACAATTACCCTAATTCCTAAACCAAACAAGGATACAACAAAGAAAGAGAACTACAGACCGATCTCCCTCATGAACATTGATGCAAAAATACTCAATAAAATACTGGCAAACAGACTCCAAGAACACATCAAAACAATTATCCACCATGATCAAGTAGGATTCATTCCAGGGATGCAAGGGTGGTTCAACATACGAAAGTCCGTCAATGTAATACACCATATAAACAAACTCAAAGAAAAAAACCATATGATCATCTCACTGGATGCAGAAAAGGCATTTGACAAAATCCAACACCCCTTCATGATAAAGGTATTGGAGCGATCAGGAATACAGGGAACATACCTAAACATAATAAAGGCAATTTACAGCAAGCCAACAGCCAACATCAAATTAAATGGAGAGAAACTCAAAGCAATTCCACTAAAATCAGGAACGAGGCAAGGCTGTCCACTCTCCCCATACTTATTCAATATAGTACTTGAAGTTCTAGCCAGAGCAATAAGACAACATAAGGAGATTAAGGGGATACAAATTGGAAAGGAAGAAGTCAAGCTTTCCCTATTTGCAGATGACATGATAGTATACTTGAGCGACCCCAAAGATTCCACCAAGGAACTGATACAGCTTATAAACACCTTCAGCAACATAGCAGGATACAAGATCAACTCAAAAAAATCAGTAGCCCTCCTATATACAATGGACAAAGAAGCGGAGAAGGAAATCAGAGATACATCACCCTTTACTATAGCCACAAATGACATAAAATACCTTGGGGTAACACTAACCAAGCAAGTGAAGGACCTATATGACAAGAACTTTAAGTCCCTGAAAAAAGAAATTGAAGAAGATGTCAGAAAATGGAAAGATCTCCCATGCTCATGGATAGGCAGGACTAACATAGTAAAAATGGCAATCTTACCAAAAGCAATCTACAGATTCAATGCAATCCCCATCAAAATACCAACACAATTCTTCACAGACCTGGAAAAAATAATACTCAACTTCATATGGAAAAACAAAAAACCCAGGATAGCCAAAGGAATCCTGTACAATAACACAACTTCTGGAGGCATCACGATCCCTGACTTCAAGCTCTACTATAGAGCTACAGTAATAAAAACAGCTTGGTACTGGCATAAAAACCGACATGTGGACCAATGGAATCGAATTGAAGACCCTGACATTAATCCGCACACCTATGAACATATGATTTTTGACAAAGAAGCCAAAAGTGCACAATGGAAAAAAGAAAGCATCTTCAACAAATGGTGCTGGCAAAACTGGATATCAACATGTAGAAGGCTGCAAATAGATCCATATCTATCACCGTGCACAAAACTTAAGTCCAAGTGGATTAAGGACCTCAACATAAATCCAGCTACTCTGAACCTGCTAGAAGAGAAAGTAGGAAGTAGTCTTGAACGCATTGGCATAGGAGACTACTTCCTAAATAGAACACCAGTAGCACAGACTCTGAGACAAACAATCAATCAATGGGACCTCTTGAAACTGAGAAGCTTTTGTAGAGCAAAGGATACGGTCAACAAGGCAAAGCGACAGCCTACAGAATGGGAAAAGATCTTCACCAACCCCACATCTGACAGAGGACTGATATCCAGAATATATCAGGAATTCAAGAAATTAGACATCAAAATGCCCAACAGTCCAATTAAGAAATGGGCTATAGAACTAAACAGAGAATTCTCAACAGAGGAAACTCAAATGGCCGAAAGACATTTAAGGAACTGCTCAACATCCCTAATCATCAGGGAAATGCAAATCAAAACAACTCTGAGATACCACCTTACGCCTGTCAGAATGGCTAAGATCAAAAACACTGAAGACACCTTATGCTGGAGAGGATGTGGAGCTAGGGGAACTCTCCTCCACTGCTGGTGGGAATGCAAGCTTGTACAACCACTTTGGAAATCAATATGGCGCTTTCTTAGAAAATTGGGAATCAATCTCCCCCAAGATCCAGCTATACCACTCTTGGGCATATACCCAAGAAATGCTCAACCACACCATAAGAGCACTTGTTCAGTTATGTTCATATCAGCATTGTTTGTAATAGCCAGAACATGGAAACAACCCAGATGCCCTTCAACTGAAGAATGGATAAACAAAATGTGGTACATATACACAATGGAATACTACTCAGCAGAGAAAAACAATGGCATCATGAGGTTTGCAGACAAATGGATGGATCTAGAAAAAATCATCCTGAGTGAGGTAACCCAGACTCAGAAAGACAAACATGGTATGTACTCACTCATAGCAGGATACTAGACATGAAACAAGGATGACTTGTCTGCTACTCACATCACCAGGGAGGCTACCTGGAAAACAGGACCCCAAGAAAGACACAGGGATCACCCAATGACAGAGAAATGGAATGAGATCTACATGAACAGCCTGGACATGAGTGGGGGTAATGAAAGGCGAGGGTTGAGGGAAAGAGAGCTTGGGGGAGCGGGAGATCCCAGCTGGATCAACAACAGAGAGGGAGAACAAGGAATAGGAGACCATGGTAAATAAAGACCACATGAGAATAGGAAGAAGCAAAGTGCTAGAGAGGCCCACAGAAATCCACAAAGATACCCACACAACAGACTGCTGGCAGTGGTCGAGAGACAGCCCGAACTGACCTACTCTGGTGATGGGATGGCCAAACACCCTAATTGTTGTGCTAGAAACCTCATCCAACTACTGAGGGATCTGGATGCAGAAATCCATGACTAGGCCCCGGGTGGATCTCTGGGAGTCCAATTAGCGAGAATGAGGAGGGTTTATATGAACGAGAATTGTTGAGACCAAGGTTGGATAAAGCACAGGGACAAATAGCCAAATGAATGGAAACACATGAACTATGAACCAATGGCTGAGGGGTCCCCACTGGATCAGGCCCTCTGAATGGATGAGACAGTTGATTGACTTGATCTGTTTGGGAGGCACCCAGGCAGTGGGACCAGATCTTGTGCTCATTGCATGAGTTGGCTGTTTGAAACCTGGGGCCTATGCAGGATTGTTTGGCTCGGCCTGGGAGGAGGGGACTAGACCTACCTGGACTGAGTCTACCAGGTTGACCTCAGTCTGTGGGGAAGGCTTTGCCCTGGAGGAGATGGGAATGGGGGGGGGGGGGGGTTGGGGGGAAGGTGAGGGGGACGGGAGGGGGGAGAACAAGGGAATCCGTGGCTGATATGTAGAACTGAATTGTATTGCAAAATAAATTAAGAATAAAAAAAAAAAAGAAGCACCAATTATAAACCTAAAAAAAAAAAAAACTGCATTAGTGGTGCAGCTGGGATTTGAATTCTAGGTCTTGAGGACAATAATTTTATTTCACACCTAGAGTGCTTGTTATTAATTAAACTTCTTTCTGAAGTATTGGATCAATAGTTTTAGTAAGTCAAAGTTATTAATAGAAATATCCTATATCATACCTTAATCCAAGTCAGCTGTTACTTTCCCAGAAATCTGTGTTCTAAGGTCTTTCTTGAGGAGGATATGGGTTATCACAGATTTCCAGCTGGATGGCAGCACGTTCACTGCTCTGTGGGAGAGAATGCTTGAACTAGTGAAACAACCAATGTGCCAGAAACAAACATCTATTACAGCTTTTCTGTTCGTTTTGAAATTCAATGCTACATTTTTTTTTTCTGAGACTGGGTTTCTCTGTGTAGCCCTGACTGTCCCAGAACTCACTTTGTAGACCAGGCTGACCTTGAACTCATAGCCTCTGCCTCCTGAGTGCTGGGATCAAAGACGTGCACCACCACACCTGGATTCAGTGCAATAATTTTATAAAATAATATACTGATTAAATACCGCATGGAGATAGGGGAATTAGCAGATAAAATGAACCACAAAAATTGTTCCAGTGGTTAAAAAGAATAACTCCCCCCAAAAAACATTTTAGAAAGGTGACCTTGACCTGTGGAGTGAAGAAGGTGTGTCCTAAAGTCCTTTTCAAACTGGCTCCACATCACAGTCACCTAGCTGCATGATAAAGATGCAACCTGACCCTAGAGAGTGAGACACCATTGCTGTATCATATTATTCTAACCTCAGCAAGCCTTCAGGCCTTCGTGGGAATACATAGGTTGAGGGCACAGTTGAGAAGTTGTCTAAAGAAATGACACTAAATCATAGTGTTTCCCTTCTTTGAGATACACTGTCATTAGTTCTTTTCTTCTGGCTTTCTTTCTTCCCCTTGTCTCTTTTGAATACTTACAAGGTAATATCTGTTCTATGCTAAATGCCGAGATTCTGATTCATGCCTTTACATTTATCATATCAGGTTATTGGAATGCCTTTTGTGTGAATCAGATGAAAGTCAATTTTCATTGGAATTTAACAGTGAACTTAAAAGTTCTAGAGTATGTGATTATGGGCCACTTGATTTTTTTAGTACTTACATTTCATATACACATATATATTCATGTATATGTACATATATATATGGCCCTTGACCAATACCAGTAACATTTTTGAAACTTCTTCTGTAGTACAGAAATTAATAACCTTTACACTCAGCTTTCCTTCTTCCAATGACAGGAACCAGGTGGCTTATCAAAAGGATAATTTCTTACAAGAATTGTCACTACTTGGTATCAGAACTTACCAGAACTTTCTGGAAGGATTTTTGTGCCTCTCTTCACTAATCCTACAGTACATTTAGCAAGTTCACTACAGTTCCATTAAGAATTTTTATACTGAGTGTCTTAGATTCTACAGTTTGCATTGGAAATTCATTCAATAATTTTGAATACATACAATATTCTATATATTAGAAATAACATAAGATAAATAAGGCAGGTAGCATTTATGCTTTAATGGTATTTACAGTCTGATAGGAAAGAAAACAAATGATTATACAATCTAATACAGCAATTGTGAAGTTTCACACAATGAAGAGACCAGTGTACATATATACATGTGTATATATATAATTTGTGTGTTTAAATGAGTGCGCATATATTTGTATGTATATATTTGTCTATATACAGATGCAGTATGGCACCTTTAATCTGAAAGTCTAAATCCCAAATGCTCCACAATTCAAGTTTTTGAATGCTAAATTATGCCCACAAGTGAAAATTTACTCCATGAATCCTTAGATACATGGAGCCCAGAGGCAGGAATACTAAGGACACTGTGTAAGATTACCTTCAGGCTATGCATCTAAAGTGCATGTGGACCATAAATCAATTTTCTGTTTAAATTGGGGTCCCATGACAAGATTTCTGACTTCATATACGCAAATACTTCAAAACCACATGAAATCTGAAACATTTCTGGAGAGTGGTTACTCAAGCTGCATATGAAAATTTTAATGGTTAATATTGACCGTTAGCTTGACCAAATCTGGAAACACCTAGGAGACAAGCCTCTAGACGCAGCTGAAAAGGATTATTTAGATCAAGTTAGCTCTGGGATTACCTTTAAGAGGTTAAGATAGAAGAGTCACCCTGAGGAGGGCAGCAGCATTCCCTGCGGTTAGGTCCTGGACTGCCTCCAGCTCCCCCTGCCAGGACCTCCCTACCACAGTGGACCCTCCCTTAAGTCATTTATGTCAGGGTGCTTTATCAGTCAACAGAAAAAGTATCTAAGACAAATGTAAAATTATTACTACATGGAATTGCTTCCAGGATTATAGGAACTTGGAAAGCAAGACAAAAATTCATAGAGGTGCCATCAATTAGTGAAGGCTAGAAATTCTCAGACAGGTCTGGGTCTGAAGTTCACAGGGAATGTCTTCTTCCTCAGAGGAGCTCTGGTCCTGGTTTTAAGGCCTTACAACATCTTAAATAAGGCCTACCTATACTATGGAGGATGACATTTATATGTATATTAAAAGAAATTTGGGGGACCTCTTAGTCTAAGGGAGTCACAGTTTGGGAACTGGAGAGATGATTCAGCAGTTAAGGGTACTTGCTGCTCTAGCAGAGGACCTGAATTCAGTTCTCAGCACCAAAGGGCAGCTTACAACAACTCCAGTTCCAGTGGATTCAATACCCTCTTCTTGCCTCCATGGGCACCCACATTCAGATACACACATACACATAAATTTAAAAATAATAAAAATAAATATTTTTCTTAAATAATACTGAGAGTTAAGACTTGAAAAGTGAATATCAACCAGGAAAAAAAGGCAGACAGAGGAAATCCTAGGATACGCGAACAGTGTAAGCAAAGGCCCAGAGGTCAGACAGAGAGAACATGACAGATGGAATTTTCTTTGCCATCACATTTTTCTGTCATTTTTTTTCAGAATACCTTAAGTAGAAGCCAAATGTTGATTCTCTCTCTCCCCCCCACGTATGTATATATATATATATATATATATATATATATATATAGAGAGAGAGAGAGAGAGAGAGAGAGAGAGAGAGAGAGACTATATATACATATATAGTTATCAATAGTTACGTTAGATGACTGTAGTGTTCTTAGCTCTGAATCAGATGAAACTGTATTTTCTTGTTTAATTTGCATTTCTAATTACAGATGAGATGAAGCACCTTTTCATATGCCCTATTTGACATTTGAATTTTCTCTTCTGTGGACAGCCAGTTTATAATTTTTGTACATCACTCTTCTGAGTAGTTTCCATTTCATTATTGATTATAGGAATTAGACATAACTGAAAGTGCTTTGTCCTTATATATATTCTCCTAGAGAACAGCAGTCAAAATGTGAAGGATTTTACTGACTGAGAACAAAGGGGTCCAATTAAATCAGTGAGTGCTGAGGTGATCTGGCTTCTAGACCAGATCTTACTTCTAATCTAAACTTCTGTATTAAGTAGGAAAGACAGGTAAATGAAAGGAAGAAAAAAACTAGATTCTCTCAAAAAACGGTGTTTCTATGGAGGAGAGTGTTCTAGAACTCTGAACTAGGAAGCTACTGGCTGTCTTTCCTTCTAGTATACTCAAATATATTTCACTAAACTATAGACAGTAGGAATAATAAAAAGTCAAACTCATAAAATTATCATAAAATTGTATTCTTTCAAGAAATGAAAATAAACCAAAAAGGCATGGATATAAAAAAAGAAAACCTGCATCCTCATATTTTGAATAAATAAATTAAATGTTTTAAAAACATAAACAGAACCGGGCGGTGGTGGCGCACGCCTTTAATCCCAGCACTCGGGAGGCAGAGCCAGGCGGATCTCTGTGAGTTCGAGGCCAGCCTGGTCTCCAAAGCGAGTTCCAGGAAAGGCGCAAAGCTACACGGAGAAACCCTGTCTCGAAAAAAAAAAAAAAAAAAAAAAACCATAAACAGAATAGGATACAAAATTTGGAGATAGAGGGGAAGCAGGGATAAATCTAGGAGAAATTATGGGGAGGAGTGGGGATAACTATGATCAAAATACATTGCATGAAATTATCAAATAAAAGTATGTTAAAAATTTTAAGTAGTCATGGATTTAAGAGTGAGTAGAAGGAAATGGGAGGAGTGGAGCAGAGAGATGGAAATCGTATAATACAGTTGTAATAGTCCCTTTTCTGTCCTGGTGTGTTTGCAAACTGTTCACTTTGTGGCAAATTCTTGTATTCTGCACCTCAAAAAAAAAAAAGAAAGAAAGAAAGAAAGAAAAGAAAAAAGACATCCGAGAAGCGTCAAGGATACACAGGAAAACATAAGTTAAGATGAAGACAAAAGTCATTTCTTTTCATTATTAAAACAATATCCCAGTGTGAAAAAAAATAAGTATCACAAAGACAAAAACAGACGAGAGGAATTTTTAAATTAAAAATATGAAAGATAAAAACAAGCAACAAAAGTGAAGTCACCTGATGTTATTTATATGTGCATATGTGCATGTTTGCATGTAGACATGCATGCACTGTGTGCACATATGTATACAGGCACACGTGCATGGTGGTTGCAGGTCAACACTGGGTGTCTTCCATAATGGTTCTCTGGTATTGAGACTGGTATTTTACTGAATTTGGAGCTCATCCATTTCTCTAGACTGGATGTCCAGCAAGCCTTGAGCTCAGTTTCTTTATATGGATGCTGGGGGATTGAACTCAAGTATTCATGCATGCATGGAAAGCACTGAGCAGCATCTCAAAAGTTTCTCAAAGAGAGGTAATTCTAGAAGATGTGAAGTGAAATTAACCAAGCACAGAAAGGTACTGCACATTCTCATATGTGGAAGCTAAGTAGGTTGATCTCATAGACGCTGAGCCCAGAAGAACAGTCACCAAAGGCTGGAAACCTAGGAAGGAGAGGGGAAGAGATTGGCTACCAGCTGTAAAAATACAGTCAGACAGGACCAGTGCATTCTAATGTCTAGTCGAGTAAGGTGATTATAGTTTATAAGAAATTATTGTATATTATAAAATCGAAGAGGGGATTTTTAGGTTTTCAACACAGAAAAATTATAACTATTTGAAATGATGGATATACTAATTACCCTGACTTGATCATCACACATTATATACATGCTTCAAAATATCACACCATAAGGCATAAGTCTGTATCAATTAAACTTTTAAATTAGGTACCAATTAAAATTTAAAAAACACTAAAAAAAACAAATTTAAATTTGACCTCTCTCTTTTATCAATTTAACTTTTCTATTTGTTTTTCTGAAATACCAACTTTATGACTATATTTTATATAAGATTAAATTCACTCATTTTAAATTAATAGTCTGGCAATTTTGACAAATAAAATCAGTACCAAAAGCAAAGAAACAAAAAGAAAGATAAATAAACAAACTTGTTTTGCATAAAACAAAAAAGAAAAAAGCAAAGAGAAAGGAACACAGACCACATGGGACAAAGCCAAAACAAATAGAAGACTATCTCCATTATGTCAAAAATTGTTTTCAAAGTAAGTGGACTGAATATCCCAATTAAAATGATGGTCAGGACAAGCATGGTGGCTCAAGCTTGTAATCGCTGCCCTTTGGAGGCACAAGCAGAAGATGAGCTCAAAGTCATTTGTAGCTACAGAGAGCTTGAGGCCAGTTTCGTCTACATGATACCCTGTCAGACAAGCAAAAAATGTGGTGGTATTGTGCACGCTAATAAACTTATCTGGGGTCAGAGAACAGGACAGCCACAATATTAAACATAGAGGATAGGCAGTGGTAGCACACGCCTTTAATCCTAGCATTCCAGAGGCATAGATCCACCTGGATCTCTGTGAGTTTAAAGCCATACTGGAAACAGCCAGGCATGGTGACTCACACCTTTAATCACACGAAGTGAGCCTTTAATCCTAGGGAGTGATGGCAGATAGCAGAAAGGTATATAAGGCATGAAGACCAGGAACTAGAAGCATTTGGCTGGTTAAGCTTTCAGGCTTTTGAGCAGCAGTTCAGCTGAGATTCATTCTGGATGAGGACTCAGAGGCATCCAGTCTGAGGAAACAGGATTAGCTGAGGAACTGGCAAGGTGAGGTAGCTGTGGCTTATTCTGCTTCTCTGATCTTCCAGCATTCAACCCAATAACTGGCCTCAGGTTTGATTTTATTAAGACTCTTTAAGATTCATGCTACAAAAAAAGATGATTAACTGAATAAAAGTACAACTATATCCTGTTTACAAATATTTTAAGTAAAAGAATGAGAAAACATATGCCATGAAAACACCAGCGCAATGTACATAGTATGGCTACATAATACCAGATAAACTAACCTTGACACATGAAGTATTAGAAGTGAGTGATACAGGAGATTTCAAAATCTTAAAAGGTAAAAGAGAAAAATCCTTTCATTTTTAGTGCCTCTAATAGGACAGACTTGCAGCTTCAAGATACATATAACAGAAATATAAAAATAAGAGGATAATTCACATTGTTGAAGAAATTAGCACATCTTTCTTTCTCAGTAGCCAACTAAGGGTGGGGAAAGGCAGCCCCAAATTACAGTGTTCTAAAGATTTGGACCACACCGTTAAGTAACTTAGCCTCAATGAACAACTACAGAATATGTACCTATTCAACCATATGTAGAACATTTACCAAAATAAACACATACAAATCATAAAGCAGTTCTCAATTTCAAAGAACTAGAATAATTGAGAGTATTTCTTTGATCATTGTAAAGAAAATTTAGAAATCATAAAATAAAAAGTAGGAAATACACAAATATTTGCAAGCTATAGTGCAGTTCTAAATAATTCATATACCAAAGAAGCAATCTTAATGAATATAGAGAATATTTTGGACTGAGAGTGAAAGTGTGGTCTGTTGAGGGAACAATAAAAAATGATAGTGGAAGAAATTACATTTCAATACATAGATTATGAAAAACTGAAAGTGCAAGGATGATTCACTTCAACTTCCATCTCAAGAAGCTAGAAAAACACAACATAAATTCAACCAAAGGTAAGGGAGGGGAGTAATAAAGATAAAAGTGGAAATTAATAAAGTAGCAGAAAGAAAGTGCAACAAAGCCAAAGTGGCTTCTTGGATTACTACCATTCACACACATCCAGCAGGAGCAAACATAAATTACCTCCATCAGAAACGGGGCACCCCACCAGAGATCAGACAGATGTAAAATGGTACTAAGAGCACACTATAAAGAACTGTTCCAATTTTGACACAATAGATATATTGGAAAAACAGATAAGTTTCCAAAATTCACCCATCAGGAAATGGGAAGTACAGGTGGTTGTGTGACTGATAAAGACGCGAATGTGTAGCTTGAATCCCTCCTGCAAAGCAGACTGCAAGAAAGGAACACACTCAACCAAAACCCTAGAGAAAACTGATGGATTCCCCAGATAATCTCACCAAACTTGTGAGGATGTTACCAAGAAAGGGAAACAGAAGCAAAAGTCTCCCATGTATAGAACTGTGATCCTAGATAAACACCAAAAGCAATAGGAAGCCACAGAGCCAGAGAGCCTGGCCTTGACCACCTCACTAGCTCACAGCTTGGAGAGGACTACTTCACCTTCTTTGCTTTCTCACCTGTACATGGTGTTTACACTTGAAATACAGATTTTTTTCCATCAAAAAGTCAATTTAATTCGCCACTTTAACAGAATAAAAGAGACACTCCATTCAATTGTCTCAATGTATATAGAAAAGGTATTTGACGAAACCCAAGACTCTCTTTGATAACATTTAAAAAACTAGAACTTTCTTTTTCTGAAAAAATATTTATTTAAAAAAAATGGCATTGCTATCAACATTTAATGTGCGAACAGTGAGTTCTTTGCCCTTGGGTTTGCAGAGAGTAGACGCATGCACCATCACCAGCTCTTTTTCAATACTGTACAGAATACCAACAAATGTCCCTAAGGCATTTCTGCATCAATTAAGCGCTAGCGACTTCAGTTTTTTCCTGTGAATTTAATTATTCAGGAATGAGAAACATTTCCATGAGTTCACGTTGGCTTCCTCTTCAGGGATTAATCACTCTAGCAAGAGCTCTTACTTGTTATCTAGATAGCTTTCTGTCGCCATCTAGTGGTGATAAACTACCAGCTTGCGGTTTACCCTGTACCTCAGAGAGAATGGAGAGAAAAGCAGTCATCAGGAACTAAACCGATTGAAAGGTCAAGAGAGAACACGGATCAAGTTCGGGGCCCTCCTTCAAGTTAGGGCAGCTACTTCACCCACGCTCTATCTTCAGCGTAAGTATTGGTTAAGAAAAGGGACTCTGGCCGGGCGGTGGTGGCGCACGCCTTTAATCCCAGCACTCGGGAGGCAGAGCCAGGCGGATCTCTGTGAGTTCGAGGCCAGCCTGGGCTACCAAGTGAGTCCCAGGAAAGGCGCAAAGCTACACAGAGAAACCCTGTCTCGAAAAACCAAAAAAAAAAAAAAAAGAAAAGGGACTCTGGACCCAGACTACCCAGGTCCCAATACCCAGCTCTATCACTTACTAGGTTTTGGCTTTTAAAAGTGACTAACCTTGCTTGCCTCAGCTTCATCATAAAATGGGAATAATACTAGTATCTATCTTGTGGAAATGTAAGGATTCAAATTGCCTGTACACAGCACTGGATAAAAATATGTACTGCACAACCAGTCCAGCTAATGAAAGGTACTGTTGAATTTTGTGGACTTTGGAAGGAATATAAAGAGGTTTACAGAATATAGTACTTTGAAAAACATGTTAGCAAGTCCTATAAAATTAGGTCTATCAGCCAATCCTGATGACATTAGTCATCCTAGCCCTTGTGCATGAATGTCCACAACTTCGTTATCCTCAACAGCCGCAGATGGAAACAACTCAAATCTACCAACAGAGCCATGAATGGCTACACAAAATGTGACTTGTCTACACAACTGAATATTATTCATCCATTAAAAATAATAAAATACTAATACATGAAAGGAAGGACGGCCCAGGACAAAACGAGGCCAAGTTCTCAGCACAAAGGAGATTTATTTGCCTCAGAGGGACAAAGAGCAAAGAATAAGAGGCAACGACAGGAGATAAAGGATGAGGGAGAAGGGGAAGAGAACAAGGGAGGGGGAAGGGATATTTGCCCCACAGGAACAAAAGACTGCCTCTGGGTAGAGAGCAGACAGATGCGGCCCATAGAGAAACCACAGTTTATAAAGGGAAAAAGGGAAACTCCTGTGTTAAGATGAGTTGCTTTGTTTTGATTGGGCATGTTAATTAGGGTAGCCAAAAAGGGAGCTTTTGATTGCTGGACTTCAACACTTTGATAGCTGGACCTCGGTGGCTAACTTTAGGAGTGTACTCTAACAGTTTAGCAAAGAAGAGGGGTTAGCGGAGAAGGGTAAAGGGCAAAACCTAATGGGGCCATGTTTGCCATGTTCAGGGCTGTGTCTGCCATGCTCAGGGCTGTGTTTGCCATGCTCAGGCCTGTAGTGTTTGCCATGCTCATGCTTGGGGCCTGTGGTGTTTGCCATGCTCAGGCCTGTGGTGTTTGCCATGCTCGGGGCTGTGTTTGCCATGCTCAGGCCTGTGGTGTCTGCCATGCTCAGGGCTGTGTTTGCCATGCTCAGGCCTGTGGTGCTTGACATGTTCAGGCCTGTGGTGTTTGCCATGTTCAGGCCTGTGGTGTCTGCCATGCTCAGGGCTGTGTTTGCCATGCTCAGGCCTGTGGTGTCTGCCATGCTCAGGGCTGTGTTTGCCATGCTCAGGCCTGTGGTGTTTGCCATGCTCAGGCCTGTGGTGTTTGCCATGCTCAGGCCTGTGGTGTTTGCCATGCTCAGGCCTGTGGTGTTTGCCATGCTCAGACCTGTGGTGTTTGCCATGCTCGGGGCTGTGTTTGCCATGCTCAGGCCTGTGTTTGCCATGCTCAGGCCTGTGTTTGCCATGCTCAGGCCTGTGGTGCTTGCCATGTTCAGGCCTGTGGTGTTTGCCATGCTCGGGGCTGTGTTTGCCATACTCAGGCCTGTGGTGTCTGCCATGCTCAGGGCTGTGTTTGCCATGCTCAGGCCTGTGGTGTCTGCCATGCTCAGGCCTGTGTTTGCCGTGCTCAGGCCTGTGGTGCTTGCCATGTTCAGGCCTGTGGTGTTTGCCATGCTCGGGGCTGTGTTTGCCATGCTCAGGCCTGTGGTGTCTGCCATGCTCAGGGCTGTGTTTGCCATGCTCAGGCCTGTGGTGTTTGCCATGTTCAGGCCTGCTAGAGACCTTTAATACACGCTATAATTTGGATGAAACATTAAAACACAATGCTAAGCCAGGAGGTGATAGTGCACGCCTTTAATCCCAGCACTCTAGAGGCAGAGGCAGGTGGATCTCTGTGACTTCAAGGCCAGCCTGATCTACAGAGTAAGTTCCAAGACAGTCAAGGCTACACAGAGAAACCCTGTCTCAAAGCAAAACAAAACAAACAACAACAAAAAAAAACAAACAAAAACAATGCTATATGAAAGAAACCAAACATGACTGGCCCCCACCATGACAAGCTGAACCCATCAGCCTAAACATACCCAGAAGGTCTTCCTTTCCCCCGTGCCTATAAATCCTTAGACCAGTGTCCTGGGTTTCCTCAGATTTCCACAGCCAAAGTAATTTCCCAGCGAGGAGTTCCCGAATCTCTTCATGTTTCAGGTCCTGTTTCCCTGTCTTTCCAGTCATTCCAACCTCCCACATGAAGTAACTCCTCATGCTCCTCACCGTTCTACAAGTAGACAGAGACACCCATGCCTGTGTGCAGGGCTTGGTCACCAAGGCTGCATCCTGCCTACTTCACAGGGACTTAAATCTCAGTTGTGCTTCTGTGCAAGGAACTCCCAGTGTCTCCTAGGACCCCATGTTTTGAAGGATCCTTTTCCAAGAGGGTGCGACAGAGAGCTACATGCCTGCTTTTATCTTTCTGTGACCCGAGTGAAGAATGTGTCTTAAAGGCTTCTCTGGGCTTCTGCTGTCCAGCAACAATGGGACTGCTTTGAATTTCAAAGGTGCCAGTGAGTGTGAATGGTTTGGAGGCTTGAAAGTACAGGGAGTCCAGGTTTGAGGATTTAATCTGTCTCTGTTTGTCTGTCTCGGCCTCTGTCTGTCTGTCTATCTGTCTGTCACACACACACACACACACACACACACACACACACACACACACACACACACACACATACCTGTGCAGGGAACTCCCAGGGTCTCCTAGAACCCAGTGTTTTGAAGGATCCAAGGATCCTTTTCCAAGAGGGTATGACAAACACACACACACACACACACACACACACACACACACACACACACACACACACAGATTTGCACTTCCCACCCACTCATCAAGGTAATGGTAGCCCTTCAGGAGATTGAAATCCACATTGTTTTCACAGCTGACTAGAGTCAGGGATTTGTTTAGACAGCAGCCACCACAGGGCAGGCCAGGTTAGTTCACCTGCTGCCAGGCTCTCTGGGCCAAAGGGTCAGATGTACTGTGGCCCATCCTCCTACACCCCCTAGAGGATACACAATAAGCCCAAAGTTTTAAGGAGTGTCTGTGCTCTGCAGAGGGCGAGCATCCTCACAGGAAGCCCATCTTGAAAGGCGCACCCCTCATGGGTTCTTGGTGTCCTTGCCTTCTGCTAGCTAACTCAATGTGATGCCCTGAAGCACTGCTGCTGGGACATGCATATGTCACCAACACACACAGAGCAGCGCTGGCAATCATAATCTTGTATTTAGAACACTAAACTGCACACACTCATGCCCACACTCCAGCAAATGAAACTTCTTCCCAAAATGAATGCTTCTTAGGACTCAGCTCCTACCCCCCAACACACACACACACACACACACACACACACACACACACACACACACACACACACACACACACACACACTGTTCAGGGAAGGTTCCAAGGTACAGAGCACCCAATCTCCCTGACCTGGCTTCTGTATCCTCCTCCTCTGCAAGGGAAAAGGCATAACAGGAGCCTTGCTGAAAATGAGGTGAACTCTGCTCCTAGATAGACTTGTTCTCATACCTGAAGCTGAGGTGCTTCTGATCCTACAGATGAGTGCCCGTCCACAGAGGGCACTGCTTTTTATTGTTTGTTTTATGATTTATTTTAATGTATGCATATGGTGTTTTGCCTGCATGTATGTCTGTGCACCATATTAGTGCAGTGCCTGCAGAGGCTAGAAAAGGGTATCAGATAGCCTGGAACTGGAGTTACAGACGGTTGGGTGCAGGTTCCAACCCAGGTCATTCGCAGAGTGGAAAGCGCTTTTAATCTCTAAGCCATCTCTCCAGCCCCTCACATGTTTTGGAGATTCATCTACGGTGTTTCATGCACAGCACATTTCCTTTCTCCCTTTTCATTGCTGAGTAGTACTTCACTGAATTAATATACCACTTATTTACTGGTTCTCCTGCTGATAAATGCCTTAATTTGTCCAAACTTTACTTTTCTGAAAAAAATTTAGGAATTTCAGAAATGTTTTATTTTATACTAATTAAGAGGCTATATATTTACATTATATGTTTTATGAAATGTATATATATATATATATATGTATACTCATGGCCTTTGTATAATTATCTATTGGATTTTCAAAAGTTTTATTATATATTTCAAAGAGTTAAATAAAAATATCAGTAACAAATACTGAACTCTTTAAAATAATTTTATAATAACATTGCCTCCATAGCTATCTTGTCTATTTTCCTTTTATTTGTTAGTAATAGGCAAATTCTCAAAATTTATTTATATTGAAAACTAAATATATTTTTAAAATATATTTCAAACTATAAACTATTTTATAGTTTCCATGTTATATTTATATTCTAAAATAAGCACAGAGGATTAATTACATAATATTAACAAACTGTTGTTCTTTAAAATTTAATACTATACTAATATGCACACAAACACTTTACAAAGAGGAAATAGATATTTTAGATTTTATTTTAAATTCACAGATTAGTTCTTGACTATTATTAGATTCATAGCTAGGAGCTAAGTAATAAAGTTCTGATATATAGTAATACATCATTTAGCCGAAATTTATTTTTTCACAGTTTTCATTTGCCCTAAGAGAATAATTACTGAAAAATATTTCAGAGCTCAGGTTAAAATACTGCTATTGCATTGATCCATGTGTGAGTTAGACAATATTTTTTAGCTGGGCCCTTCCTCTATCTTGGCAAGATTTGAAAATCTCTAATTAGGAGAAGTATTTCAAAGTGCACAGAGATTATGGTTTTCAAAGAGAGATCCAAAGGCCTCTATCATAGGGACTATTGTACAAGAAAGAACCAGAAAAGGAAAGGGAAGGCTTGCTAAGCTGCCACACACCAGGCCATCAGAGAGCATTTGAGCACCTGCCTTCAGAGAACCATCCAATCTAGACAGAGGGCACCAAAGGAGGGTTCTGCTGAGGGATCTGGCAGTGGTCAAATCATTCCGCTTGGAAATTTACACTGAAGAACTTGTTTCAGATCTAGTGAATTCCATATAACAGTATGTATACAGCTCCACCATAAACAGAGTCAGGGAAAGTCTGAGGGTTTAACTCCAAACCTAATTTAAGATTGTATTCTAAAGGCATTAACACATAATTAATTATAATGAAAAGTACAAACTGAGACTTGAGACCCTAAACTATTGGATCTATGAATTATTAAACTTGAGTTTAATAGTAATAGTCTCAATTTTTAAAAATCCATAAATTAACATTTATATAATTCCAGCATAGGCTTTTTGCAAAATTACATTTATCCACAGACATATTTCTGCCATACTTGCTAACACAGTGGGTTCTCTAGGACAACATATATGTTCAAAGTTCTTTCTACTCAGACTTCAAAGTAGGAAAACTGGTTTATAATAAAAAGCACAGAAGGACAGTATATGAAGTACCCTAAAATACAGGAAATTTCCAGTTTTATAACACAAAGTTGTATGCTTATCAATGTATTCAAAGTATATCCCCAAAGAAAACCCTACAATTTTAAATTACAGTTAAAGAAAAAAAAACTGTAGTGTATCAACTCATTTTATTCTGTGTTGACAAATCTGCCTTAAAAATATCAACCCATTTTGCTCCCTTGGGACTGAAATTTGTAAACTGCTTCAGATTGGAGTGCCTCATGGAGTAGATCACAGGCATTTGTTTACTGTCACATAGACATGGTTGACTGGGAAACTGGAAAGGGGCACAGAGGCCCCGGAAATTCACACAGCATTCTTACCCTTGCCACTCACTCAGTGTGTGCTAATGAACAAGTCACTTCAAACTTCGAACATCAGCCTGTGATGTAAAGCCTGTTCCCTGGCGGTCCTTCCGATTCTGGAATACTACAGAGCTGCTGTAAGGGTGGTGCCATGCTACCTACCTCGCAGTGCTTCCCTAGCATACCGGCTGGCTTTATGCCTTGCAGAAATACATCAGAGATGGACAAAGATGACAGTGTGTGGTGTCATAAGGAAAACTACAGACCCATCCCTGAGAGGACAGTAAAGAGCTCTCAGATCCAACCGCAGACAGAGTTGTGAACAATTCCCAGTGGACAGGAAAGGAAGGAGAGAGCACTACGGTCTACACCCCATGTCTCAGTGACCTATTCCTGTTTGTTTACTTCAGTGCTGGGAACTGAGGAGCACACCTACCCCTTTTTATGTTTCATTTTGAGACAAGAGCTTACTAAATTATTCAGGCTAACCTTTATGGTCACTCTGTAGACCATAAAGGCCTTCAACTTGTGATCCTCCTGCATCATCCTCCCCAACAGCTAGAGTTCCAAGCCTGCATCATGACTTCTGGCTTTCCTTTTTTTTTTTTTTTTTTTGGTTTTTTGAGACAGGGTTTCTCCGTGTAGCTTTGGCACCTTTCCTGGAACTCACTCTGTAGCCCAGGCTGGCCTCGAACTCACAGAGATCCACCTGCCTGTGCCTCCCCAGTGCTGGGATTAAAGGCGTGCCTCCCCAGTGCTGGGATTAAAGGCGTGCACCACCACCACCACCACCACCACCACCACCACCACCACCACCACCACCACTCAGCAGACTCCTGGCTTTCTTACTTCCTTAAAAGAGGCCTACATAGAAGGATGATGGTGGTGCATACCTTTAATCCCAACACTGGGAAGACAGAGGCAGGTGGATTTCTCTGTTTGAGGCCAGCCTGGTCTACCTAGAGTGTTCCAGGACAGCCAAGGCTACACAGAGAAACCCTGTCTTGAAAACCCAAAAGGTGTGTGTAGGGGGGGATGGGGTGGGTGTGGTACATTGAGTCTGGAATCTTTCTGCTCTGAGAATAAATTGTCTCTGTATAATACCATATCTTTCTATAGAAAAAAAAAAGTTTTCACTGTCATTATGCAATCAATCCACCTAGAGGTAAAATGCAACCCTCTAAGGAGGTGTCTTGTCAGGGTACACTATTCCAGGTGTACCAAGTCAACCACCAAGCATGAGTTCAGGGTCCAGGGTATGTCTCAACATGTACCAGAGTATAGTGATTCAAGAGGAGAATGACAAGGGTCCTGCCTCCAGGAATTCAAGGTCATTTCCATGAAATTATCAATTGGGACAAAAATTAAAAGAAGGTATCACAAAGTGAACGCTGTGCTCAGCGATAAAGAAAAGTGCTGGTAAGTCTCAGAGGTGACGAACAGTGTACATAAAGACACAGCCTCCCAAGAGTAGATGTGATGAGAGGCAGGGAAGAGAAAGCGGCTGGGCCCTGCTCTGAGAAGTCTTACTCTTTATCTCCTGTAAGCTCAACAATTTCTCCACTCCATCCAACACTCAGAATTATTGTCTTTGGATCCAGAGAAATACACATGACATTCCACCAGATACCTCTGAATGTCCTTTATGAAAACCACAAGTATTTTTAAAGTTGCTAGAAAAATGAGCTGAGTACAATAGCACACTACGATGCTCAGTTGCAAGTCTGTTGTTGCTCTAAGAGCTGAACAGTTTGTTCCACAATAATTAAAATTCTATTGTGGTTAAAGGCAAAGGTTGGGCGATTCTTTATTTCCACTGACAGCACTTCCTAGATAACTGACTTTAATCTTTTAAATGTTTGGAGTTGTTTCTAATTTATTAGTCAAAATATTCAAATATATACTACAAACTTCAACTGTAACCTTAAGTTAGAATTTTCTTAAAATAACTTTAATTTTGGGACAATGAGATGGATCAGAGGCTGAAGGTTTTTGCTGCCAAGTTAACAATGTATATTCAATCTCCAGGACTCACATGGTAGAAAGAGAAAAAAACTTCCTCTAGTTTAAGCTACGTTATGTAATATGCAATTGTGTTATGTAATATCAGACTAAAAACAAATAATTTTGTGATGAAAAATGGGGCCATGAATTTGAAAGAGATCAAGAAGGGGTACATGGGATGATATAGAGAAAGGAAAGGTAAGGGGAAATGCTGTAATTATATTGTAAACTCAAAAAATTAAAAACATAAAATCTTAATCTTGTTTGATAAGTATATAAGAACATAAAGGTGTTCTGCTATTCCACATAAGCTGGCCTCTGCCCTGGAGATGAGCACAGTTGATATGTTCACCCTAAATAAGCCCAGACTGCTGCACAACAACATTTTCTAATCATTGCTTCTTTTTTTCATCATAAGGGATTGACATCCCTGCCGTCATTGCTAGTGTGACTGTCTTAATATTACTTCAACCTACTATCCACATTGTTTCTTCAAATCTACTGTTTTTTAAAGGGAGCACATATAAAAAACTTTTTTTTTTTTGCAAAGATATAGCTTTCAAATTAAGACTGTGAGATCTGAGTGGTATTCATGAATTTGAAAAACTGAAGTTCGTTACATACACTTTCCTTTTACTTCCTACTTAGAGTTCAGTTTCTCATATGAGATCAATTGCTGCTCAAGGAACTGAGTAATACTTACCGTGACTATGATCTTAGGGAAGGTAAGTCCCTAGGTAGAAGTTCTGGTTCTGAACTCCAGACTGTAGTTACTAACCCAACACCAATCACATTTCCCTTGATATCCATGCATATAGAACTGTTCTTTACCTCAGAATATACAGCTATAACCATAAACTCATTTGTGATTATCTGATGTTTGCATTCTCCATTAAACTAACAACCCCAGGAAAGTACGGATCATGACAAGTTGTGCTCACATTATAATCCTAGTCCCTAGTTTAGGAGTTACTCAACATTTCATAGTGCCCACTCATTTTGTGATGGGTGACTGAAGTAATAACACATGGCATGTCCAAAGCCCAAAATTCTGTTCTCACTGGTGCTGCCTTGCATGATCTTGAACAAATACAAACCTCTAACTTTCAGTTGCTACATTCAGAAGAGAGTCTTCAACATAATGCTAAGTGTGTTCTTCATTCTTAGGTTTCCATTGTATCCAACCAAGGGAATACCAGATGTCAAGGACGTAAGTCCAATGGAAAACTAGCAGGGCAGGAGTACCAAGAGTGGGCTGCTTAGCCTCAGAAAGGAACAAGAATGGCTCCTACTTCTCAGAAAAATGGTCACTTCTAAATTGATATATTCTTTGGTAAAGTGTGGAGGGAAAGAAGTTTCTTATGGAAAGCCTCCTTTCCTTCCCCACATTTTACACCAAGTTTATGAACTATATTCCCCATCCATCAGACTTTGTCTTTTAAATTTATATAGTTTATTTTTCAGAAAATTGCCTTTTGAATTTGAAAAAAAAAAAAATTTGAAAATGCTCCTTTGCCTGCCAGATGTGTTTGACCAAGCAGCACATTTTAGTGAAGGCATTGTTCCTTTGAAAGGACATCTTACTGTTCTAGGTTGGCCTTCATATCTGCAAAGCAATGGTAGCTCCAGAAGAGAGCATCAGATTTCCCAGACTAGAATTACAGACAGTTGTGAGCTGCCATGTGGATGCTGGGAATTGAACCTGGATCCTCTGGAAGAGCAGCCAATGCTCTTAACTGCTAAGCACTCTCTACAGCCTGTAAAAGTGTAGCCCAGGATGACCTCAAACTCATGATCCTCCTACTTCTGCCTCATCAGCATATGCTATGGGTGTACACCACCACAACCGTTTGTCTAAATCAGTCTGTTTTAGAGAATGTTTAAATCATTTACTTTTGTAAAAAAATGAAGATTAAAGAAATGGGGAGATATTTTTATGGCTGAAGAGAGACATTTCAAAGGGGTCTTCAAGTCCCACCTCCAGACATAATTATCATCATCATGACAGTTCCAGTCCCTTAGAATACCATGAAAAAACAAGTATACAAATCTATTTCCTACACACTACTTTATAATCAAAACCATCACTTGGATATCTTTTCTCTCAGGTGTGGCAAATGAGTTCACTTTAGGAGCAAAAGTTAAAGGAGTACCATGAAACCTGGTAATCAAAATAGTATTTCAATACACTTCTTTATTATCAAAAAGCAAAATGAATGAACAAGATATGAAATTTTTAATAAGGAAGGATCTGTATTATTGATTTTTTTCTTTTGCCTTAGGCTCCAATATGGTTCAACTCAACACTTTCTTACTTCCGTCTGTTTCGATACAAGACACCATGTATCTGTACAGTGGAATGTGCAAAGGAGGCCAATTTGTGTTTGCTACATCAGTCTGAGCCAGAGAAGCACTGGAGACTGAGCACCCAGGACCACAGCATCGAGACTCAACAAACAGTGCTTCTCAGGATAAAGAGGGTGGTTCCTATCTTAGGTTGTTTCTGTCTCTCACTAGGTCTGGTAATTTTTAAAGAAAGGACATTTACATAGCTTACAGTTTGGTAGGTACAAGAGCATGTCACCAGCATTTGTGTGGGGCCTCTAAAGTGAGGGTACATGGGGAAAGATGAAAGGGAAACAGAAGCAGGTTCTTACAGAACAGACGACATGGGCAGAAAAGAAGCAACAGAAAGCCAATTTCCTTGTATTAACTAACTCATCCTTGAGGTAACTACATCAATCCCTTTGTGAGTGTAGAGCACTCACAACCTAATTACCTCTTAAAGATCCCCAAAACTCTCAACATTGCCATATTGGAGGCTAAGCCTCAACATGAATTTTGGTGATGACAAACCACATTGAAATCATAACAGTTCCCAATGGTCAATAAAAAGAGGCTCTCACTGGAGCAGAGGCTATCCTCCTCTCTGTTAACTACTATTAACACTCTGCACACAGAAATGGCACAGCCCAGTATATGGTGCTCACATTTCTCCAAGAACACATTCCACTTTGCATTGGAGAATTCCGCAGTGTAACTGTGAAATCCTCCACTTCTAAACATCCCTCTATTTTTTTAAAAATAGAGGCTATTTAAAAAAAACCAAAAAACAAACAAACAAAAAACAAACAGTATTGATCAGTGTCTGCCACGGAAAGAGCAAATGCTATAAACGAAAGAAAGGATGCAGTGAGCTATTTATCTTTGCTGAGTACTGACAAAACAATTGGTTCCAGAGAAAGTTTTGTGTCCTTCCTTAACTCTTAATCCTTAAGAGTCCGTGGGGGAGACATGCCATCAGGGCTGTTAATCAGAAGGGGCGCTAACAGGTGATTCTGCACTCTCTACTATGGTAGCAGGGAAAGAAGAAATGATTACTTAATCAATGCAAATTGGAGAACATTTCTATAATTGAAATCAATCTGTTCTAAAAATAAGCAATGAAAGGAAGTCCCTCTTGAATGGAGCGCCTGTGTAGCACAACCGCTGCGGCCAAACTAGACACTTCGAGCCTTAAAATGACATCAGGAAGGAAGCAGGGCTGATATCAAGTATGTTACAGGTAATATTATCCTGCTCCCAGTGCTCCAACATTACTACTGTTCCCCAATTGCAACCTCAATATCCATCCTGGGACACTGAAGGCTAAGTTTAGTGATAATAACTCACCATTATTTTTCTAATCTATTAGGAGATAATTAAAGAATCTTTCAAGATAACATACAAGCATTTTTAACAGGCAGTAGGTGGGTAGTCTGTGGGTGGGGATCTTGCAGAAACAAAACTCTGTAGGGATTTTATTTTTCTTATCCACCCAAGTATCTTCGCTGTATAGGACACGTGCACAGCGTAGGCTTTCCATAATAATTGTATGAATAAAACTTAAGCTAAGGAGGACTATTAAACTTTTGCCAATGCTGAATCATAATCGGAAGGCAGCTTGTCAGGGCCTGTGTTGCAAGCAATTGCCCAATAGAAAACAGGATTTGGGGCTGAACTAACAATATAAAATCATTGCTGTCTCCAGAGAGACAGAAAACTTGAGTAGTCAGTGCTATCCCTGATATGAGAGGTCTCTGAGATTACTAATAAGAAACCAATTCGGGGTGCAAGAGAAGGGTGAAAAGATAGGTGACATGAACTAATCAGAATCCTCAAAGGATCCACGAAGAAATGCCTCGTAACAAAAGGTGAAATTGTAGACGAGTAAAGCAAAATACAGCGAGGTTATTTTCTTTTCCTATTGATATGGGGACTCTCTAATGGAAGTTCTGGATATTATCAGACCCAGTTAAAGACTGCAGTTCTGATAACCTCTTCACCATCCATAGACTGAAACAAACAGACCGGGCAACTGTAAAGACCTGTCAAAGACCCGCATCCAGAGAGACAAGAAGCACCTAGCCCAGAGAGCAAAGTTCCTATGACCAGCCTACTGACAACATTCTGGAAAGGGGCCCTAGGGCTGCGTGCCCGCGATGGTGGCGCTCACCGAGGGCCAAGGCAAATCCAAAGGTTTGCAAATGGCACTACTGAGCAGGGAAGATCCTGGAGGTGGCTGACCCAAAGGGCGCTGAGCCCACACTCAACGAACCAATGGCCGTGGAGATAGGGCGGGCCGTCGAGGCATCGGGCCAATGGGAGTGCGGCAGGGCTGGAGGGCGCCCCGGCCTCAGCGCCACGGTTTGCCGCCTAGCCCGGGCCGATGTGGGAGCCCCCCGGAGTCCAGGCGTGTGCAGCGGCGCTCGCGGGCGCTCTCCTCCTGGTGCTTTCCGTGCTGGTGGTCCGCCAGCTCCTGAGGCAGCGGCGACCGGCGGGCTTCCCCCCGGGGCCACCGCGGCTGCCATTCTTTGGCAACATCGGCTCCCTGGCCATGTCTGCCGAGCTCCCCCACGTCTACATGAGGAGGCAGAGCCGGGTATATGGCGAGGTAGGCCGCGATGCAGACCTTCCTCCCGTCAGAAGCAGCGGCCAGGGACCCCCGTGTGCCTGGGGTGCCTGCCGTCCGTCCAGGGCAACCCGCTTCGAGGGTCGCGCCTCCAACCGGAAGCGGCCTCACCGCTACCACACCAGGGGCGCTTCGGGTTGAGTTTCCCGCCCACAGGCGAGCGCCTGCGCGTGCGCTTTGTGACTTTTAGCCTGTCCAAGATGCCTGCCCTTCAGCTGCCTCTTACAGAAACTTCTGGGCCCTGTGGCCCCCGAGCTGGCGGGAGGCGGGGGGGGGGGGGGGGGGGGGGGGGGGGGGAATGAAGACATTTTGAGTTTCTAGGACAGAGTTAGTGGTTAGTATTGCAGGTTGCCATTTAAACTTTTTTTTTTTTTTTTAAAGATTTAACACTAAAAAATTGGCTTTTAATTTTCTGAACCCTAAGTTTTCCTCATTTGGGTACTTAGAATAGTGATAACCAAAAGCAGTAATATGCTACCCGAATATATTGGCTATTATGTGTGGTTTTTGTTACTATATGTAAAAGATAACATTTATTTAGTGGTATTAGAAGTTGACCATACAGACTGACATGGGCTTTACCACTGAGACACATACCCAGTCCAATAGAAATTTATTATCCCTACAAATTTAAAATTATCTTTAAACCAGTTATTTGAAATGGGTTCTCATTGAATAGGAAATTAAAATTTTATACATAAATATTTGAGCGGAAAGGAATTCTTTACTATGAATATTCATATAGGACAAGTGATATAGGTCTATTAAAGTAAACTAAAATTAAAATATAAGTGTGTGGAAGACTGTTGTCAAGGAATAGGTTGATTAGATTGAATTGCTTAGAATTTGGCATAATTAATTTTGTTTCTGGTGCAATGAGGAAACTGCATTGTTTACAACAATGACTATTAATTTACTGCACATCCAATAAGGCTAACCTGGGATGAGAGCTGCAAAAGGGCAAGGAGCAAAACTAAAAATGTATGCAGTGCAGAGCAAACATTGTGTTGTTCGGTTTTGGAACCACTGCTGCATTTGATCTTTCTTCTAGCTGTAGAACACCCCTGAAGACCTTCCCTTCCTTATCTTAGAGGTAGTTCTCAATTCTGACAGTGTCAAGATTAGTATAAGTTGTTAAAATAATAACCATTTTTTTGTACAGTAGGAGACTGTTACCTCCTGTACTTCAGAAAGGCTGTAGGAAGCAGTTTATGGAAATTATTTTTCTACTATCTCCCTTTTTAATTTGAGATGTGTAGTCAAATAAAAAATAAATCTGAACTTTCCTACGTTTGTGCACTGTGAGTTTAATCCTTTATAATTTTTGAAAGGAAAACAGCAGTGCCCAAGGTTCATATTTATTTTTGAGCAATCTTACATAATGTGCTGCAGCATAAATTGCCATTTCTTTGGAGATTCACTCTTGATTGTTTCAGCTTCTGCTGTGATTAGATTCTTAATGTAGATTTTGAGCAGCATCCCATAGCTAGCAAAGTTGATATAAGTGGATTTGTCAGACTTTTTCAGGCAATACTCTTACGGGCAATAAAGATGATTATTTTGCATTACAGCAAACAGAACTGGCAGTTTATTAATTTATCTTATGGAGAACTTATTCAAGGCACTGAGTGGGGTTCTGTAGAGAATTTAAAAATGAAAAAATATCATTTTTAAAGTATTTATAATTTAGAAGACAGACAGATGAAAATGTTTCAGGTTCAAACTAGTATTAAATTAATGTCATGGAAGCTTTTATATGAGCTGTGATGGCTCAAAGTAAAGAAAATAAAAATGTATATATTTTTAAAAACTACATGGAATATGGTCTCTAAAGAGTTGATATGGTTTAGGTAGTATGGCAATCAAGAGAGGCATTCCAAATGAGGAAACAGACCAAGCAAAGGTTGAAAATGTGGCAGTCACTTATCAGCAGTAGCACTATGTACATTTGTTTGTTATTAGTACTTAGCCAATGATGTTGTAATAATATGCTTAAATATATTTCTGCCAAAATTCATTAATTCAGCATACATATATCAATTGTCATCATAAGCCATGCATTATCATGAGTGCTGGTGATAGAGTAGTGAACAAAACAGAGATCTCGGTCTCTAGGTAGTATACATTCTATTTGGGGGAAGACAAACAAAATAAATATAAGTAAATTTTATAATATATTAGAATTGTATGGAGCACTAGAGAAGCTAAACTAGGGTAATGGAAATGGACACTACTGGGGGGTTGAATTTTAAGTTAGTCAGAGCAGGCATCATTGCAGGGACATCTTAAAAGGAAATGAAGGAGCAGGCTATAAGATCATCTTAGGGAAAACACACCAAGAACACAGCAAACACCAAGGGCAAGAAGGGTGGCTTGAACCATAGTATAGAGGTGTGAACGCCAGTTTTGCATTACTGAAACAAAATAGTTGAAATAATCAACTTACAAAAAGGAAAGATTTATTGTGGATTCTGTCTTGGATATTTAAGTCATTAGGTTGACCTCAGTACTTTTGGAACTGTGGTAAAGCAGTGTATCATGGTGTAAATATATGGCAAAGTAGACTGCTTACATCATGTCAGCCAAGAAGCAAAAAGGAGTGAAGAGAAGGGGCCAGGACCCCCCCTTTCAAGGATATACCCGAAACTTAAAACCTCCCACTAGGTCCCTTAAAACTTCTACCCTTCCCTTGTAGCACTAAGCTAAAGACTATATCTTTAACATATAAGCCTTTAGGATACATTTAAGATCTGGTGATAAGACGTTTGGTCAAGTTCTTTTATAACTTCACAGTAAGAACAGTATACATGCTGAGCAGTTGAATGTGTGGTTTGGGAGGAGATTGAGTCAACATGAGTCCAAGACCTTTGTTAGTTATCTTTCTCTTGTGCTCAAGCACCTCACAGAAGCAACTTAAGAAAGGAAGGATTCATTTGGGCTTACGGTGCAGAAGGTACAGTTTATCGTGACAGCTTGTGGGTCAGTTTCTGGTGTCAAGAGTTTACAGTAGCTCCTTACTTTGTACCAACTAGGAAGCAGAGACAACTTGGCCCGAACCAGGGCCAGGATATGGCCCTCACTACCATGTCCCAGCAACCCACTACCTCCTGTTAACCTCCACTTCCTAAAGGTTCAATTGTCTCTCAAAACAGTGTTTGTAGCTGAGGACAAAGTATTCAACCACAAGTCTGTGGGAAACATTTCACATTCAAAAAGAAACTAAACACCTTGAAGGATTAAAAAGTGTGGTTAACTGATACAGTAAAATTTTCTATGTAGAGTTAGTTTGGGTGGAGAAGAAGTTATGTGAAGATGATACAGAAACTTCTAGAGGGCAAGAATGTTTGATGCATTTCTGTTTACATCTCTGCTAGCACAATTATCTCATAATAGACATTTTAAAACTGTTCAAAAAATCAGAGATTGAATAAACCTAATCTTGGACCCTTCCATAGATCAAAACAGTTTAAGTTTTTGCAGTTTGATTGATGAAACTTTACTAAAAGTTCTTAAGTATAATATACAACTAGATCAAGTAAAATTTCCCAATTCTACTCTCTTAACAGACAACTATCTCAATTTCTAGAGTAAAGGTAGGTTATATAATAGCTTTCTTAGTGATTAGTCCTCTTTTTTTATTATCTCTAGTAACCACAGTCTGAAGACTTTCCTTGAAATATATTCTCCATCTGTTCTGCCTATGGACATAGCTTTCAACACCAAGACCTTGCACCATTCTGGCAAAATGATGAAGTTGTTTTATTTCCTGCATCAGTACCACTTCCTATAAATGAATGCCATTTTTGTAGAATTTTCACTGAATACATTTCTGGAGGAAGACTTTTCTTTAACAACACTAATACTGCTTTGGGAACTGAAAAGATTTCTTTTTTTTTTTTTTTTTTTAAAGATTTATTTATTTATTATGTATACAGTGTTCTGCCTACATACATGCTTGCAGGCCAGAAGAGGGCACCAAATCTCATTACAGATGGTTGTGAGCCACCATGTGGTTGCTGGGAATTGAACTCAGGACCTCTGGAAGAACAGCCAGTGCTCTTAACCCCTGAGCCATCTCTCCAGCCCCTGAAAAGATTTCTTATTTGCTTATCTGGTAGCAATTCCCTTTGTGCTAAAAACTCCTCCATGGCCTGAAACTAATGCCACTGTGTACAAAATCTATACTCTTTTCCCAACATTCTAAATGTACATACTTCTCTGTTCCAGGGCCCACCTTTGTGCCAAAGACTCAGGTGGGACTGGTTGTATTTCCTCTTGGTAATATTTATCACTTTTGCTGTCTTACTCATGAGGAATTGTTGTTTGTATTTTACTCTTTTTTCTTTTGGGGGGACACACCATCCAGCTCCCAAATAAATCATACACGGAGGCTTATTCTTAATTATAAATGCTTTAGCTTGACTTAGTTTTTTTGCCAGCTTTTCTTAACTTTAAATTATCCCATCTACCTTTTGCCTCTGGCCTTGTTCCATTCTCTTCTGTAAATCTTACTCTTACTCTGTGGCTTGCTGTGTAGCTCAATGGATGGCTCCTGGAGTCCTCCTTCTCTGGCTGCTACTTCCTTTCACTCCTCCATCTCTTTTTTCTTTCTTTCATATTTCTCCTTCTATTTATCCTCTCTGCCTACCAGCCCTGCCTATCCTTTCTCCTACCTTGCTATTGACCATTCAGTTCCTTATTAGACATCACGTGTTTTTGACAGGCAAAGTAATACAGCTTCACAGAGTTAAACAAATGCAACATAAACAAAAGTAACACCTTAAACCGGGCGGTGGTGGCGCACGCCTTTAATCCCAGCACTCGGGAGGCAGAGCCAGGCGGATCTCTGTGAGTTCGAGGCCAGCCTGGGCTACCAAGTGAGTCCCAGGAAAGGCGCAAAGCTACGCAGAGAAACCCTGTCTCGAAAAACCAAAAAAAAAAAAAAAAGTAACACCTTAAAATAATATTCTACAACAAAGAACTTTTGTTATCAATCTACCTTTGTTGATTGCACAAAGATAAGGCTTATCCCGGTATTTTAGCTGTAAAAAGCTCTTGGGCAATTCCTGAGAGGATAGTGATAAGCAGTCTTTAGGACTTATTGATAAATACAATTTTCACTGGGTTAGGCCTTTACATTAGGTTAGCTAAAATACACTTCAGGAGGAGTGACATTGTAAGTGAACCTGAGGTGACCCTATTGTGTCTTGATTAGTTATTGTTAACTTGATGCAACTTAGAGTCACCTGGGAAAAGGGAACTTCACTTGAAGAATTGTCTCAATCACTTTATCCCAGGGCATCAAAAGAAATTGTCTTGACTGATGATTGATATGGGAGGGCCCAGTTCATTGGGAGTAGGGCACAATCCCTAGTGTGCTAGCTAATTTTATATCAACTTGACACAAGCTAGAGTCATTTGGGAAGAGAGAACCTTGATTTAGAAAATGCCCCCATCAGATTGGCCTGTGGGCAAGCCTGTGGTACATTTTTTTGACTGATGATTAATGAGAGAGGACTCAGTTCACGGTGGGCAGTACTATCTCTAGACTGGTGGTCATGAGTGCTACAAGAATGCAAGAGCAACAGTCCTCCATGGCCTCCATCAGTTCCTGCCCTGCTTGCATTCCTGCCCTGACTTCCTTCATTATGTATTGTGATATGGAAGTATAACATGAAATAAATCCTTTCCTCTCTAAGTTGCTTTTGGTCATGCTGTTTTATCACAGCAATAGAAACCCAACTAAGAAACCTGGAAGGTGTACATGGGCTGTATAACAAAGCTAAGAGATAAACCAATACTGCTTATTGTTCCTCCATGGTTCCTCCATGGTTTCTGTCACCAGATTGCTGCCCCAACTTCCATTCTTGATGAACTGTGATCTGGAAGTGAAAGATGAAATAACCCTTTCCTCCCCTAACTTGTTTTTGGTCATGGTGTTTATTACAGCAAAAGAAATCACACTACAACATGGGGAAACAACTCCAGCAAGTTATAGGGCTATCCTACTTTGCTTTCCCCCTGGATGAAAGGTATCTACCTATGTATACATGGTAAATATCTTTCCTCTAAAGTTAAGTTCCCTTAGAACCCCGGGATTTAGAAAGGCAAATACAGTTGAGACTATATACATATATATGCGCTTGAATTTCAGAATTGTCTTTTCTCTGCGTCCCACTTCAAGCTGATATAATAATAGATGGTGCTAGTTATAAATTTGTCTTGGAAATAAAATGACATTCCTATGTAATAAATATTTTGAGATGGAATGAATCCTAATAGAGTATCTAAGTCAAATATATTTTGTTTTTGTTTGTTTTACCTAGTAACTTAAAGTGGAATACAGGCCTCCTGTGTCCAGGACTCTTTCCATTCTACCTTATAAGATGGTTCCAGGCAGGGAGAGGTATAATGAATCATGCTGTCTAGATACTGTCAAGTAACAAATCCTTATGTTTTTACAGAAGTGGCAAATAATAGAAGGGATAGGTTTAGAACATGTGGATTATGTGATAGTTTCGCTGTACATTTTGCTGTTTGAATATTGTTTTTCTTTTCAAAGATTTTCAGTTTAGATCTTGGAGGCATATCAACTGTGGTTCTAAATGGCTATGATGTAGTAAAAGAATGCCTTGTTCATCAAAGTGAAATTTTTGCAGATAGACCATGCTTTCCTTTGTTCATGAAGATGACAAAAATGGGAGGTATGTTTTTTTCAACTGTTCAGTGAACCTATTTTAAATCACATTCTTTATTGCAAATAATTTTACTGTAGACAGATTGCTTTGTACTTTGTGAAACCTAGATTTGAGGAGCCATCAGACTGCATTCAATAATGTTTTAGACTATTACATGCTAGTTTTATTACCATTCAATTCTAAGAAACATAAGTAATTAGTACTTGGTAAGTACTGAAATAAATTAGGAGTGCACAAACACACAACATACACACGCACATACACCATGAATCAGAAGTTTCCTTTTGGTCACAATCTTGAGTACTTGGTGACAGACTTTTTTATCATGTACAAGCTTACAGAAAGTAAAGCAGACTTTCCTAACTACTCATCATTATGTTGTATAAATGGAAAGCTGTAGAGTTTATACAAAGGACAGGCTTTTTGTAGGACTTAGTAATGATCAGATTTGGATGACTACATATTCTACAAGGAAGAAAAGCTGAAAGTTGACACAATCAAGGAGAAAGCAGCAATAGAAAATCTAAAATAGAATGTTGACACCAGATAGAACTAGTATCTGATTTTTTTTTTACAGTAATGTTCTAAATTCTGTAATGAGACCTCCACACTTACTTTCAAGAAAAATTTTAGTGTCTTGCTTAAATAGGCAAAATCCAGGTAATAATAACATTAACAAGTTTTGAATTCATGTTTGTCTTTTATATTATTATACATGAGCATTTCTATTACTTTGAACAATTCAAGGCTGCCCTTGACTTTGGCATAGTTACCTTGTTGGGTATCATGTACCTTCAATAGAAGGAAATTTGTATTGTAAAAATCTAGTTTCTTTCAAACAAAAACTTCGTATTTGGGGGTATTTGTTTAATCCAAAATTAAATTTTGTCTATAGAACATACAATCATTTGTCTTTCATTATATATATATATATATATATATATATATATATATATATATATATATATATATATACCTAGTTTATCTGTGTTTGATTACAAATAAGACTGGAGAGTTTCTTGTGGTAATGAGAATTATAGGTCTTTCTGACAGTCCTTTCATGAGGAATAGGTTTATCTAATGTTCTGTGGCTTTGAGCAGCATCAACTAGGATCCAATCATGTACTTAGATAATTGGGGGCTAAAATCACTGATTATCCATCTTTGAATTTTTCCTTCATGTTCTCTTTATTTCACAACATTTTAAATACAGAGAAATATGAATTACACGTTATTTTTAATACTTTCTTTTAGGCTTACTCAATTCCAGATATGGCCGAGGATGGATTGATCACAGAAGATTGGCTGTTAACAGTTTTCACTATTTTGGATGTGGCCAAAAATCTTTTGAATCTAAAATCTTAGAAGAAACACAGTTTCTAATTGATGCTATTAAAACATACAGAGGTAAACCTTTTGACCTCAAACAACTAATAACAAGTGCTGTTTCAAACATAACTAATCTTATCCTTTTTGGAGAACGATTTACTTATGAAGACACTGATTTTCAGCACATGATTGAGTTATTCAGTGAGAATGTGGAACTAGCTGCCAGTGCTCCTGTCTTCCTGTATAATGCATTTCCATGGATTGGCATATTACCTTTTGGAAAACACCAAAAGCTATTCAGAAATGCAGATGTGGTCTACGATTTCCTTGAAGGACTTATTGAAAAAGCTGCAGTCAACAGAAAGCCTCATTTACCTCAGCATTTTGTTGATGCTTATTTAGATGAGATGGATCAATGTGAAAATGATCTTTTATCTACGTTTTCCAAAGAGAATCTGATTTTTTCAGTGGGTGAACTCATCATTGCTGGAACTGAAACTACAACCAATGTGCTACGCTGGGCAGTTCTTTTCATGGCTCTTTATCCTAATATTCAAGGTGAGGATACTCTTGACCTCAGGGTCTCTCCTTACATATAGGGCTTGTGTATGCATTAGAGTGTTTGGCCATGTATAAAATACTTTTAGGAACTCCACCTGTGGTAGCCAAGAAGGGAAATACCTCATAATTATAGTTTTCAAATCTAGTATTTCAATGCAAATTTAAGAAAGAAAGGAAAGAAGGAAGAAAGAAATCATCTGAAGGCTAGTCATGGTGGTGATATTCTTCTAATCTCAGAACTCAGGAGACTGAGGCAGGAGAATCTTAAGTTCAAGGCCACTGTAGCCTGCATAGTAAGTTTAAAACCAACCTTGGATATGTAGAATGGTACTATGTTAAAAAAAAACAACTTAAAAATGGATATTAATATGTATGTTTAATAAAGGATGACAAAGGATGAGTGTCTAGAAGCCACAAAGCTGGGATCTGAACTCTGCTTTTTCTTATTCAGGTCTAACGTTTTGTTATTTTCTTTGCTGACAGTGATACTACTCTGATTCTAGGCTGATGACACATTTATTCATCATCTTTTTCTTGACCTTACCCAGAGTGTTGATTATTACTAATGCAAGGTATAGGGGGTATATAATTAATTCATGTAACTACCAGAAGATGAAAAATTCAAATATAGATACATCCAATTCTGTTGATTTATTATGGGTTATCATTTGTTGTACCCCAAAGAGAAATAAGTTTACATATAATTTTAAGAATTCCATAATTTTAATGTTTCTCTGACAGGACAAGTTCATAAAGAGATTGATTTAATTATGGGCTACAGTAGGAAGCCTTCTTGGGAAGACAAGTGTAAAATGCCTTATACTGAAGCAGTTTTACATGAAGTTTTAAGATTCTGTAATATAGTTCCACTGGGGATTTTCCATGCTACCTCTGAAGATGCAATTGTACGTGGTTATTCCATTCCTAAAGGCACAACAGTCATTACAAATCTTTATTCTGTTCACTTTGATGAAAAGTACTGGAAAGACCCAGACATATTCTATCCTGAGCGATTTCTGGACAACAGTGGATGTTTTACTAGAAAGGAAGCCTTCATTCCTTTTTCTCTAGGTAAGAAAACATTCACATGTATATAATTTTAAAGTATAACAATGACTCATTCATACCATCTCAATCTGAAGTAACCTGCTCCAGACTGGCTAATTCTTAATACTTAAAATTAATTCTTTTTTTTTTTTAGTATTTTTCTTTTGCTTGAAAACATTTTTTTTCCTCATATAATAGATTCTCATTACAATTTTCTTTCCCTCTACTCTTCCCTGTTTCTCTCCACCTCACCTCTCATCTGGATCCATTCCCTTTCTTGTCTCTCATTAGAATACAAACAGGTTTCTATGGGATAATAGTAAAATATAATGAAACAAAAACTACCACACAAACAACAATGGAGTTGAAAAGAGCTCAAGAGAAGGCACAAAATCAGAGACCCACTCATTCACACACTTAAGAATCCCATAAAAACACTAAACGGGAAGCCATGATACATATATGCAGAGAACCTGGTGCAGGCCTGTGCAGGCCCTGTGCATGTTCAGCCTCTGAGTTCATATGAGCTTCAATCATTGGTTTAAAGGACCTTGTTTTCTTGGTGTCCTCCATCCCTGCTCTTACATATAACATTACTTCTTACAGGAGAGGATGGTTTCATTAAAGTAATGAGCACTTGTTTCTATTCCAAATATGCCTTAGTTAATAAAATAAAGCTAAAGTTGTTGAGAACCTGTGGCTGGCTACTCAGAAACTTTTTAACTTATGAATGTTGGGGTTGTAGTCAAACTTCTACAGCAAAAATTCAGTAACAAGTATGAGGAACTGAAACCCATATAAAGGAAAGGAGAAATATGACAACTCCAAGTAAAGCTAGAATCTTGCCTTGTAGTTTATCATGTCATCTCCAACTAGGACATACTGCTTCTGCTATGAAATATTGGAAGATTGGCTACATCTTTATCACTAAGGAAAATACTCAATAGATCAATTGAAATGGGCTTCCCTTGGAACTGTAAGAACAAAATGTCACATCCCAAAGACCTTCTATATCACATCATGAGCTCTGTTGCATTGTACAAGAGAAGTCAGAGATGGGAACAAAATCTTAAAAAGTCCATGATCTGATATAAGGAAATAAAGAAATGTGTTTCTTCGATGAAGTGCTAGTTTCAAATCTTTGAGATTTGAGAGACTATTCTCAAAATATGATGTCTTCTAACCTACTTTAAGTTCCTGATTTCATAAAATGATATCCAAATATTAGATATTAATTTTAGTAAATAGTCTTTAAACTTATTTCCTTTTCTGTTCAGGGAGAAGACATTGTCTTGGAGAACAGCTGGCTAGAATGGAAATGTTCTTGTTTTTTACAGCATTACTTCAGCAGTTTCATTTGCATTTTCCACATGAGCTAGTTCCAAACCTGAAACCCAGGTTGGGCATGACATTACAACCCCAGTCCTACCTCATCTGTGCAGAAAAACGCAGAAAGTGCACAACTGTATTAGGGGATTACCTTGTTTAATCAATAATGGTATTTGAGCCAAAGTCACAGTTTTATAAAGCCAAGTGAACACGGATACATTGTTTAAACTAGTACTAGAGCAATAACAAGCATTAGCTGTTATTTTTTCTAACTTCCATGAATTCCTGTAGAATGTATTGAATGACACAAAGGTGCAAGTGTTGTGTAGATACTAAAAGGGGCCATGGATGCACTAAACAGAATTCTTGTTTAGTGTAAGTTTCCTCAGATCTGGCTCCATCCTGGGGAACTTTGCTTTTTGCTCCCAAACTGATTCCTCTATAATCAAGTGTTGTGATTAGCAGACTGTGATATCAGTCCAGGACTAAAGAAGAAATAAAACCCACATAAATTAATTTTGACTACAGAAGAATTTAAGATATCATGGTAGGCAATGGAAAAGCTTTATATTTAATATAGACTCTTCCAGTGCTTTCAGATATTCCTCTCTACTATGTATTTATAAGAATTGTGTCATTCTTCCTATAAACAAGAGTTTCTGTGATCCCTGAGCATCCACCCTTACAGCAGCAGTTCAGTATATAAAAAATACAGTATGCAGTTGGCTGTTTATTCTTTCTTTGTAGGCACAGTCATTACACTTTTCCTGGCACCACTTATCTCTAAGACCAGTCACAGAACTCAGATTCAAACATCTTATCTTTTTTTTTTTTTTTTTTTTTTTTTTTTTTTTGGTTTTTCGAGACAGGGTTTCTCTGTGTAGCTTTGCGCCTTTCCTGGGACTCACTTGGTAGCCCAGGCTGGCCTCGAACTCACAGAGATCCGCCTGGCTCTGCCTCCCGAGTGCTGGGATTAAAGGCGTGCGCCACCACCGCCCGGCCAAACATCTTATCTTACTGAGGTCTTAGTTCCATGGGTTAGGGAGTATTCAAATCCAAAAGTCTGCTATAGAGACAGGGTAACTTGTAAATGGGACACTTGAGAATGATGAGATGTTATTACTAATTATACCAGGACAAATGGCATATTATCACAGGCCAAAACAAACTAGAACGTATACATATTCATTTATAGGTATTTTTTCATTATTGTTTCTTCTAAAGTTCTTCAAAGAGCTCATGTTCATGTAACTTGTTTTGTGAAGAGTTGTAGTCTTAGAGCAAGTAAATATAACAATGGCTTATATGATGAATATGAATTAGGGGCCACAGAGAAGGCTTAACAGTTAAGAGCATATACTGCTCTTGAAGAAGACTTGTGTTTAATTTCCAGTGTGCACATCAGATGGTTTACAATTTCCTGTAACTCAAGCTCCAAGGGAATTCAATGCTTCTGGCATCCATGACTATTCACACTCATGGACATACACTTAATTAAAAATAATATTTTTTAAAGCTAGAAAGAACATGGATTTAACCTTAATCTGCCACATCTGGTAAAAATTTCCTAGTTTCTGTGATTCAAACCAGGAGTTTTGTGTTGTAGAATATTATTTTAAGATGTGTTACATTTGTTTATGCTGTAGAACATTTGTTTAATGATGCAAAGATATATTGCATTCTTTTATGTTGCATTTGGTTAACTCTGTGAAGCTGTGTTACTTTGCCTGTCTAAAACACCTGATTGGTCTAATAAAGAGCTGAACAACCAATAGCAAGGCAGGAGAAAGAATAGGTGGGGCTGGCAGACAGAGAGAATAAATAGAAGGAGAAATCTGGGGAGAGAGAGATATCTAGGAATGAGAAAAGCAGGAGGAGGAGGACATCTGGGGCCAGCCACCCAGCTACCCAGCAAGACACGGCATAAGAAGTAAAGAAAGGTATATAGGATAACTTAATTGTGACAAAAATTAAGTAGGCTTTATTCTTTCGAGTATGGCTACTACTGCTTTTAGTATGGACAGGGACTTCATACACCTCTGTAGAACACTATTTTGTTTACCTATGCCTTAGGAAATCTTTGTGATTTTTCTTACATCTATATTCATAAACTATTAAAGGCAAAAGAGCCATAGTTTCACTGCCCCTAATTCTATAGTCAAGAAAAGGGGGGTTCAGACAGGAGGATGAAATCCTTTGGACCATGACAAAGACATGCTTCACTTTATCTTACACTGTTCTCATACCTAATTATTTGCACTTTATAGTCTATATAGTTGTTTATCAGATAATGTCAACTCAACCATCTGGAGTCAATGAACTGATAAAATACTGAATTTTATAAAAATATAAGTGAATGCAAATTACTATGGAATTCATAATAAAAAATACCTATTTGGGGAATTATATAGTAACATATGTATCAGGACTATACAGTGACTAATGGCTTCTTACTAATCAGTAATGACCTACTAATTAGGATTTTGAAAACCTAACTTTTGATTCAACTTATGGCAACTGAGCATGGTTATTTCTTCTTACATGCCATTAAAATCATCCTAATTTCAAAATGAGTGTAAAGACATTGAAAAGACAGAAGGTGAGTGAACAAACTGTGGATAAGATCATATATAGACAGCCTAAGGTGGAATTGAGAGCATGTGTATGCTTCATAGGATGGCCATGGAGAAAATACAGCACATACAAGAAAGCTGGGCAAGGACAGAAAAAGTGAAAAGAAACCAAGCTGTGAAATACAGCGATTGCTTGGTGGTTAAAAGCACGTGCTGCTCTTGCAGAGGACGCAAGTTCAGTTCTTAGCACCCACATGGCAACTCACAACCCCCTGTAACTCCAGTTCTGATTCCTCTGGCCTCAGCAGACACCCACTCTAATGTGCACATAACCACACAGCACACGGGAGGGGGGAGTCAAGAATTAACTAAACATCAACTTTTGAAAGAAAAAAAAAACAAGCTGGCAGATTCTTCAGGCAAACAAATGAACAAACAAACCTAATATCTTCATTTTTCTTTTCCTTTGTCCATCTGCAAAATGTGCTCCCAGTGATGAAATAAATTTCTGAATGATTGTGTACTATGCCTAGAAGATAGTGCTGCTTCTATATGTATATAGTATTGCTGGCCTAGACTGAGTGCCATTTAATTTAATCTGATATACAAACTAAAATCTTATTCCACTCAACCTGGAGATCTGTGCATTTCACTAAAAATGATACATGGGAAAAAGTAGCAAAAGGACTAGCATTGAAGGTTTAATAAATTGAACTATATAATCAAGACAAAGTGAGACAAATGGACCAGAATAACCATGTGCTTCATATCATTACAGGAAAAAAAATACAATTTCAAAAACAATGAGTAATGATGTAACGTTGCCTCCTGTGGTTGTGCCTAGATTAACCCAGTACAAAGTAGTCTGAGAATATTGTGAGTTAAAAGGCAAAAATACACCTCACCTACTGAGCGTTAAGAGTTTGGGGAGAAAAAAATGCATTTCAGAGTATCGGTTGCTTATTCTGATAATTGTATGATTGACTAGGACCTGCAGCTTCCTACTGCTGCCCAGGATCACAAGAATCATGCCATGGAACTCTAGTCTGGGCAGAGGGTGGAATGGGGGAGTCAAAATTTAAGGTGTGGTAGACACTAATTTATATCACTCCACAAAATTAAAAAATTCTAAGTCATGAAACATCTGTACTTTAAAATTAACAGTGGAGTGCTGTTCAGGTGCAGGCCATGCTAGTCAGAAGAGCTAAGAGGCCCACCTGCTCTTGAAAACCTCCTATGCCCTTGGTTCAGATCCCAAGGACCCAAGCTGCTGTCACCCCTTCCTGACCACTGTCCATACCCACTGCCATGCCCCTGCCCCTGCACGGGTGGATATCCACTGCTCATGTGTAGGCCAGTCAGAAAAACAGAGCTCTCCCACCCCTCTCTGAGGGAGACTCCCTGTTTGACCAGAGGTCACAGCTGGCCACTAGAAATATAGACCACAAGGAGCAGAAGACTAAAGAGGAAACATAAAACATAAAACAAAGAATAAAACACCCATCCAACAAAGACAAATTCAGAAATGGGCACCTAGACCAATATTCATCCCAAACCCAGATAGATGCCTAAAAACCAGTATAAGAACACAACAGCAAGGGCAATATGGCACCACCAGAGCCCAGCTATCCTACTAAAGTAACCCTTCTACAGCTGAAGCACAAGAAAACGACCTTGAAACCAAATTTATGAAGATGCTAGAAGTTCTTAAAGAGGAAATGAATAAATCCCTTAAAGAAATCCAGAAAAACATAAACATAGAGGAAATAAATGCCTTAAAGAAAGCCAAGAAAAAAGCAAACAGGTAAAAGAAATGAATAAAACTGCTCAAGACCTGAAAATGGAAAAGGGAGCAATAAAGAAAACAAACTGAGGGGATCCTGGAGATGGAAAATCTAGGTGAGCAAACAGGAATTACAAACTCAAGTATCATCAACAGAATATAAGAGATGTAAGAAAGAATCTCAGGCATAGAAGATATAATAGAAGAAATTGATTTATTGATTGAAGAAAATGTTAAATCTAAAAAATTCCTAACACAAAACATCCAGGAAATCTGGGACACTATGTAAAGATCAAACCTAAGAATAATGGGAATAGAAGAAGAAAAATCTCAGCTCAAACACTCAGAAAACATTTTTAACCAAATCACTGAAGAAAAACTTCCTAACCTTAAAAAGGGCATGCCTATAAAGGTATAAGAAACTTACAGAACACCAAATAGATTAGACAAGAAAAGAGAATCCACCCACCCCCTGCTGCCACATAATCACAACACTAAACATACAGAACAAAGAATATTAAAAGCAGCAAGGGAAAAGGGTCAAGTAACATATAAAGGCAGACCTATTAGACTAACTTCTCAATGGAGACTCTAAAAGCCAGAAGGACCTGGACAGATGTTACAAAGACTTTAAGATTATACAGATGCCAGCCCATACTACTATACCCAGTAAAACTTTCAATCATCATAGCTGGAGAAAACAAGATATTCCATGACACAGTCAAATTTAAACAATACCTATACGCAAATCCAGCCCTACAAAGATATTAGAAGAAAAACTCCAACCCAAGGAGGTTAACTACACCTGAGAAAACAAAAGAAATAATCTCACACCATCAAAACCAAAAGAAGGGAAACACACACACTACCACCACCACTAACAACAAAAAAATAACAGGAATTAACAATTATTGGTCATTAATATCTCTCAATATCAATGGACTCAATTAACCAATAAAAAGACACAGGCTAACAGGGTGGATGCCAAAAAAAAAACCAAGATCCATCCTTCTGCTACAAACAAGAAACAGACCTCAACATCAAAGACATATATTACCCCAGAGTAAAGGGTTGGAAAAAAGATTTGACAAGTAAATGGACCCAAGAAGCAAGCTGGTGTAGCTAACCTAATATCTAACAAAACAGACTTCCAAACAAAATTAACCAAAACAGATGGGGAAGGATATTTATTCATTAAAGGAAAAATCCACCAGGATGACATCTTAATATTTAACATCTCTGCCCCAAACACAAGGGCACTCACATTTGTAAAAGAAACACCACTACAGCTTAAATCACACATAGAAGCTCACACATTAAGAGTGGGAGGCTTCAATATCCGACTCTTATCAATGGACAAGTCATCCAGACAAAAATCAAACAGAAATAATGGAGCTAACAGACATTATGAACAAAACGGACCTAACATATCTACAGAACATTTCACCCAAACACAAAAGAATGTACTTTCTTCTTAGTACCTCCTGAAATATTCTCCAAAATAGACCATATACTCAGTCAGAAAGGAAGTCTCAACAGATACAAGAAAATTGAAGAACCCCATATCCTATCAGACTACCACAGATTAAAGCTGGATTTCGACAACAACAGACAGCCTACAAACTCATGGAAATGGAACAACTCCCTACTGAACTACTGGATCAAGGAATAAAGAAAGAAATTAGAGACCTCCTAGAATTCATTGAAATTCAATGCACAATGTACCCAAACTTATGGGATATAAGGAAAGTGGTAGTAAGAGGAAAGTTCATAGCACTAAGTGCCTTCATAAAGAAATTAGAGATATCTCATACTAGCAACTTAATAGAACACTTGAAAGCAGTAGGACAAAAAGAAGCAAGCACACCCAAGAGGAATAGATAGCAGGAAATAATCAAATTGAGAACTGAAATTAATAAAATAGAAACAGAGAACAATACAAAGAATCAATGAAACAGAGTCGGTTCTTTGAGAGGGTCATCAAGATAGACAAATCCTTATCTAAACTAAGAGACAGAGATGGAATATCCAAATTAACAAAATCAGAAACAAAAAGGGAGATATAGCAACAGACACCAAGGAAATCCAAAGAATCATTAGGTCATACTTCAAAAACCTATACTCCACAAAATTGGAACATCTAAAAGAAATGAAGAATTTTCTTGATAGATACCACTTATCAAAGTTAAATCAAGATCAGATAAACAATTTAAATAGACCTATAGCCCTAAAGGAAATAGAAGCAATCATTAAAAGTATCCCAAATAAATAAATAAATAAATAAATAAATAAATAAATAAATGAATGAATGAATGAATAAATAAAGCAAGCCTAGGGCCAGATACTTTTAGCACAGAATTCTGCCAGACTTCCAAAGAAGTTTGGTGGACTAATATCAATATTCATCAATAATGTTTTTAGAAAAGATCAAATAATATGAAGTATTTACATAGAGTTATCTGAATAAATGTAAATTGTCTTATTGTACCTTTAAAAAGTTATAAGGATTAGGCAGTGAAGCAAACCAATGCTATAATTGCATAGAGGAAATACTTGAAACAAGTTAAAGGTTAAAATAAAAGGATGGAGCTAGGCAGGGTAGTGTACCTGTAATCCAAGGATTTAGGAAGTGGGAAGATCTGGAGTTCAAGGCCAGCCTCAGATACAGTTTGAGGCTAGCCTGGATTATACACATCTTATCACAAAGGAGCAATTTCTTTTAAACAATAGGCAAAAGGCCTATGACAAGTGCATATAAAAAAAGAAATTGGAGTAATGAATTTAATAAAGTAAAATTCAAGCCAGAAAGCATAAGCAAGATAAAGGCATGCATTTTATATAATCCTAAAACATGTTGTCTATATGGAAGCTATAATGGTGTACCAAACAGCACCTTTCAGAAAACAGTAATTCTTCACTTCTCCCACTCTAAGACAAATCAATTGACATTTAAAAAATAAAATGAGATACAGGGCTGGGAGATGGCTCTATTGGTAAAGTGTTCCCAGTATAAGCATGAAGACCTGAGTTCAAGCTCCCCAGAACCACATATAAAGCCAAGTGTGGTAATGTGCAATTTTAATCCCAACTCCAGGGAGGCAAAGTTTAGATGGTTCCCTGAGGCTCACTGGTCAGCTAGCCTAGCATACTTGTCAAGTACCAGTTCAGTGAGAGACCCTGTCTCAAAAAAGCAGGTGGATAATATCTGATAAACAACACCCAAGATTGCTGTCTACCTTCCACACTCACCCATACGCTCCCACAAGCACATACATACCAATGGGCGCATGCACAGAATACAGAAGAACGATATTTCATCAGCAGCACGGTGGATCTAGTGAGTATTGTCAAGTTCTGTACAATTTTTACAAGTACCTTGTAAAGTTCTTGAAAATTAAGCATATAGTATACCAAAAGTAAACCTCATTAAGTTCCCAAAGCATAAATAATATGCATACTATTCTCTGAAAATAACACAATGTGAAGATCTTTTTTTTCATTTTTATTTTACATACCAACCAGTTTTCTCCCCTTCTTAGCCTCCCATTCCTTCCCCCCACCTCCCTTCTACCTCCTCATCCATTCCTCTCTCTCCATTCAGATGAGATGAGGTCTCCCTTGGTAATCCACAAAGCATGGCATGTCAAGTTGAGGCAGGACCAAGCTCCTCCTCACTGCATCAAAGATGAACAAGGCATCCCACCATAGTGAATAGGTTCCAAAGAGCCAACTCATGCATGAGGGACAGGTCCTGGTCCCACTGCTAGGGATCCCACAAAAGACCAATCTACACAACTGTCACCCAGATGCAGAGGGCCTAGGTTGGTCCCATGCCTGCTCTCTAGCTGTCAGTCCAGAGTCCATGAGATCCCACAAACTCAAGTCAGCTGTCTCTGTGGGTTTTCCCATCATGATCTTGATGCTTTCTTGTTCAAGCAATAGTGGAGAGGGTGCCTGAACTGGCCTTTCCCAGCAATCAGATTGATGACTACCCTAATTGCCATCATAGAGCCTACATCCAGTACCTGATGGAAGCAGAAGCAGAGAGCCACAGCCAAGTACTAGGCCGAGCTCTGGGAGTCTAGTTGAAGAGAGTGTCGAGGGATTATATGAGTAAATATGGGTTTTTATAACAAAATAAGAAAACAAAATTTGTCCTATATCTTGAATTTTGTTGTAAAATAAATGTTGGTAAAAAGGGGAAAAATGAAATTGTGGGATGTTTAAAAAATTTAAACTCCATATGAGAATTCAGAGAATATATTTAAGGCAATATTCTGGGGAAAAGAATAAGTACCTATTTCAATAAAAAATGAAATGTTGCAAATAAAGCATCCCAATTCTTAAAAGGAGAAAATAAAAAATATAGTTAAAGTAATAAATAAAATAACCTATAAAGAAACTACCACTTTAAGACAGGCAGGAAATAATGCTAGGAAGAGAGAAATAAAACTAATAAATATTTTCCATTTAAGAATTAGATCAAGTGTCAGAAAATTATTCCAAATCTGGCCTGCCATCTATTTCACATGGATCATAAGCTAAAAATGGTTCTTACACTTTTTAATGGGTAAGGAGTAAGATTAATATTTTGTGATACATGAGAATTTTATTACTTTTGTGTCCAAAACTTCATATTGAAACACAAACATTTTTCATATTTTTTATAGTTTCTTTTTGTTTTTGTTTTTTTTTTGTTTTTTTGTTTTTTTTTTTTTTTGGTTTTTCGAGACAGGGTTTCTCTGTGTAGCTTTGCGCCTTTCCTGGAACTCACTTGGTAGCCCAGGCTGGCCTCGAACTCACAGAGATCCGCCTGGCTCTGCCTCCCGAGTGCTGGGATTAAAGGCGTGCGCCACCACCGCCCGGCTTCTTTTTGTGTTTTAAATGTATAATTGTGAAATAAATCATATGTGGTGTGCTCCTCCACTGTCACTGAGCACCCCACAAGTTACAATGACAGTTATAACTTGGCAGCATATCTCGTGCTATGCCTATTTACAAATAGCATTTAATTTTACTTTCAAATTTAAATTTGTATTACCAATACACACAACAAGTCAAACAAAATCACAAACCCTGAAAGACATGCTTCTAAGGCACACTTGTGTGTGGATTATTTTATTAACCAAATAAGGTGATAAAGGATTGTGTTTACTGGGGTAATGGAATTATATACCTCTGCTAACAATGTAAGAGTGTGTTAGTGATCACCAGATCACATCACTGACGTGAGCAACAATCATACCAGAATTTCTACATACAAAGAAAATTAAGCTGAAACACAAAGTAAATCTATTAGCTAAGTCAGAGTCCTTCACTAACTGTGAGTTAATTAGGATTAAATTGTATTTAATTGTAGCAGTCAATAAATGCGTCAAAAAAAAAGACTAACACACTTTCAGTGAGAACTATGGCTAGAAATGTTGGCACTAGGAGCAGTATCAAGTCAGTCCGAACACAAAGTAAGTGAATGGTTTTGAGACAGGAAAGAAAGGGACATTCATGTGGACATGGGAAGAAAGAGCTCCTCACCGAGTCTGGTTGAAGCCTATTGTCAGGAAAGAGTCCAGAATTCTAGCATGATTAATGTTCACTGCAAAAATGGCCAACATAGAGACACTTTTCTATAAACCAATTAGGGTTAAAGATTTTTAAATTATGTGTCTGTGTAAGAGTGTGTTCATGTGCCCAGGAGGCCAGAAGAGGGTACTAGAAATCCTGGAGCTGGAGTTACAGGTAGTTTGAGTTGCTCAGTGTCAGCATTGGGAACTGAACTCAGGTCCTCTCCAAGAGCAGTACAAGCTCTTAACTGCCAAGCCATCTCTTCTTCAGACCCTTGTAGCTTAAGTTTTCCTGTGTTCTGCCCGGTCTGGTCTGCAGCCGCTCAGACCCAAGTAAACACACAGAGGCTTATATTAATTAAAACTGCTTGGCCATTAGCTCAAGCTTACTGCTGACTAACTCTTGCACTTAAACTCAGCCCATTTCTGTTAATCTATATGTCACATTTTCTGTGGCTTTACCTGCGTGCCATTACATGCTGCTCCCTGGATGACAGGCTGGCGTCTCCTCTGTTCTACCTTTCTCCTTCCTCTTCTCTAGTTAGAATGTCCTGCCTAACCCTATTCTGCCTCACCATTGGCCAAACAGCTTTATTTATCAACCAATCAGAGCAACATATTTTCACAGCATACAAAAAGACATTCCCCTATCACTTACCCTTTTCTAAACAAAAGGAAGGCTTTAACTTTAACCTAGTAAAATTACATATACCAAGCAAGAATTACAGTTACAATATCTAGTCTATTTGTATTTTGTAAAATTAAAGAAAATATTTTATTTATCCTATATTTGTGAGTCTAAATTTCATATCTAATTTATCTCTTTTATCATAACTATCTAGTCTTCAACTACATCAAAGACCTCAGAAGGATATACTACTACCTAAGTAAACAGGAAGTGCATTATAAGCAACTTCCAAAAATCTAGAATGACAAAGACAGCTGGCTGCCTGGACAGTCACCTAAAGTTCTTCTGCAATATTGGGGCATCCATTTTCAGCCCATAGTCCTAGAGTCTCTCAGTCATTTTTTTCTGTGTTCTGTATAATATCTGGCAGTTTCCTCTGTGAAGCAGGAACCTGAAGGACCATTTTGCAATGCAAAGTTCAGTGGTCACCTTCCAATGGTCCTGAATGTCCAGTCAATACAACATTTTGTCAAGCAGTTCAGGCAAGAACAGTTTCTCGCCCAAATGGCTATTTTTGCCAAGAAGATTAATTCCATATGGAGTGTCTTTGATGCCCATCTTTCTCTTTGAAGTAAATCAGTGCTGCCAGGAATAGACATGTCTCATTGTCCATAAAGTCTAAGTTTTTAAAACATTTTAAATGCCATATTCTGTAGGTCTTTGAAGTGTTTGAAGATTACCTAACTAACTGAATTATATCTATGTATACCTAGAAAACTTAACATGACTATAAGTTTGACTATCATAGAAGACATTATTAATCTGTATTTCTTAATTATCCAGTATAATTTAAATGAGTTACATAAACATATCTTAAACAAGAGTAGAAATATACATAGTATGATAAAATCAACTCTAAATTTGTATCAGTAAACCAAAATCCATAGCAATGTAAAACATTTTTAAACAATTTGTTGCTCTTTAAAAGTAGGTTCTTTAATCTACTATTTCATCCTATCATATCTATACTATCCCCTTTTCTTCTTTAGAAAGAGATTATATTTATAATCAACCTGTTTTAAATAAAAATAAACATAAGCAATGTTTTGGGAATTTGGGCATAGCTTCTCATACTACTTCCTGCTGGATGAGGGTGCTGGCAATCTAATGGGGATCCTGAGAAAATTAAAAATTATGGTCAAGTCCTGACTGGAGTAGTCTGTGACGCTGTATTCTCTGAGTCAGTTGCCTTGAAGCTGTTTGTGGCATGTTGGATCATCTGGGCCTCTCAGGGGGTCTTCCTTGATCAAACCATATTAGCCTGGAAGCAATCCACAGGTTCTCATCTTCTGTGGAAACAAAAACAGAACCTCTTTTCCAAAGTATCATATCCTTAAACATAAACTTTGAAGTCCAGATACCTTTAAAAAAAAATGTGTGTGTGTGTATATATATATATACACACATACATACATACGTACACAGGCTTAACTCAACAGCTTTTACAATCAAATGTCTTTCTGCATTTAAAATTCCCAAAGACAGCACAATCCAGACTCTGTGTGATATCCATCTTTACATGGCTTGTTTTTTATATTACCTTTTTTTTTTTCAAGACAGGGTTTCTCTGTGTAGCTTTGTGCCTTTCCTGGATCTTGCTCTGTAGCCCAGGCTGGCCTTGAACTCACAAAGGTCTGCCTGCCTCTGCCTCCCGAGTGCTGGGATTTAAGGCGTGCACCACCACCGCCTGGCCGTTACCTTTACTGTATCTTTAAAGACTTTATTTTTTAAAACTATTTCTTTATATAACTGTCTACATTTATTTTCTTCTCTCTTCCAAGCCTACGTACATTTTTACACACATTGTAAGCCATTTAAAGTCTTATTCTATCTGAATCTGTCTTACTGTGAATCTATTGCTTTAAACTGCAGCATTACTAGGACTGAAATAGTAGCTTTGGCTGCTGGCTCTGCCCACCTTAGCTTTCCCACATGGCAGAATTAAATTTACTGTCAGCTTTGGGAACCATGCTCACCACCGACTCTTGAAAGCAGTGGGTCTATGCTTCCATCTAGCAGCGTGTAGCCCAGAAACCTTTTTTTTTTTTGTACTAGCAAAAGCTAAAACTGTTATGATGCAGTGCACTGTGCGGCTTGGAGACACTACTGTGTACTGTGGCAGAAATCCTGCCACGCTGCACTCAAGCACACATGCCACTGCAAACCTGCCATACTGTTGCTCACGGCTTGCCTGAGAGACACAACTAGGAAGATATTTTTAGCTCTGTTTTAGAATCCTTTTTTAAGGCGTTCTCAGGTTTTAAGGGAAGCTCTTGCTCCATGTGTGGGCGCCATAATAATGTTTAAATAACAATGAACCATTCTAAAGGTATAAGTGTATAAGACCTTTTCCATTTCCCAGTTATAAAACTACTTTTTTGGGGATCTCACAAGAAATCCCATTTACAGTAAAGGACATGGATGTGGGGTCTTGCCCCACCAAAAACTTAGGTTACCTCTAAAGAGGTGGCCTGGAACTGAGGAAAGGTAAGTGCGCTGCTTGCCTTTCCCAGCCTTCCTCTTACTCAGAGACAATCAGACACAGTGGGGAGTCAAATCAAGCAAGAACTCCTTTATTATTAGGCAGTAAGCCTCTTTTATAGCAGAAAACCTCAGAACCCTAGGAGGGGGTGGAAGGAACCAATCAATCATTTTAAAGGTCACCCTATACTCATTTCTTTGTTTATAAGCTGTTTATGCACTGACATCATCTCCTGATTTTTGTATCTAATCTTAGCATAAACAACTTGGGCTAACTTCCTCTTGGCATCATCTTTGTAGCTCATGTATGCCCCACAGATGACTTACACTGTGTAATCCTTACAATCCTTGGTTTTTCTTATCAGGTGGTAACTCCACTCAAAGCACCTCCAGTGCCACCCTAAAATCCCACTTGTAAAATTTAAAAAAAAAAATCAGGGAAGGAGAAAGTTTCTTAACAACACTTTGAGACATAACATGAAAGCAACCATAATATATATGGCTTCTCCTAAGACACTCAAGCATAATTCTTCCTTGAGAAGCCCACTCACACTTGGCTGTCTTAGCCTTTCCCTGAGTTGGGTGCTTTTCTTTCAACTAACCCCAATGCTTAAATCTATTTATAAAATCTCTCTTTAATAAACACCAATATGCCCCATACTGACTCATTCTGAAATTCTTTTCTGCAGCCAATTCAAGAATCTGGCTTTACTTGAGTGGAGATACTTTGTGGAGGAGGGTACTTCTCAGCTTACTGATGGCTGTTCTGGGCTATTTTCTTGCTATTCTGCCACAAAGACCAAAGAACTGCAGGAGAGAATATTTTCAAAGATGGACAAGCACTACTTCAGTACAACCTAGTAAAATATGTAAAACTCAGAATAACATTTCTCCTAGAGCAGCTCTGTGATGGGAAGGCACAATATTTAATCTTCTCATAGTGTCATCTTGTTGAGTTTCCAACATGTTTTAATTTGTGGTATTCTGGCATATACTCCATCATAGCAACTGAACTCCTTTTACAAACAACATAGGTGATACCATTCTTGTTAAAATCAAAGTGTTTTCATACTATTATGATTTCATCTTCAGGCAGCATGTAACATACATTCCTGATCATGCTTTAAAATAACTATTTGAGACATGGTCTACACTGTAGCCCAGGCTGGCCTCAAGTTTTCTTTTTCATCATGTGTGTTCTGGTGATCAGGCTCTGTTCCTCAGGTTTGGTGGCAAGTATCCTTACCTGATGAGCCATGTCACCAGCTCTTAGGTTTCCCTCTTGAAAGATCCACTTTGTTGGACTTCTAATTGTGCACTTCCTTCTCTTTCTACTTTCTCTTAGAAGTCTCCTCCATCTAGTTGTTTCAGTCCTGACCCAGCCTCATTACTCTTCTTATATTCTGACTCCACCATATGATTTTCATTATCAAGTAAATCCAGAAATTAGCCCTTATCTCTCTTCTGAACTCAACTATATTGAACCATACCAGAATTTATCTACCTTAGTTTCAATCTGGATTCATCTATTTGCCCTTAATTGCATCCAAAAATCTACTCCTCCCATGTATTCTTTTGGTCTCAGACATTGAGTTTCCAAATCAGAAATCTATCACCCTCTTTGCTACCAAACCCAATTAATCACCAGAGAAATTGATTCTGTGTCCTAATCTCAAGACCATTCATTTCCCTTTTACCCTACAACCCATCCTAGCAAAAGCCACAAGATCTCTGTCTCTAAATCTTGTTCTTCCACTGTTAAAAGCAAAAATTAGAACTTTCAAAAGAAAAAAGAACATATAACAAGTTCAATTATAGCTCTCATAGGTTTTTATCTGCCAAATATAAATCAAGGCACCCTTGAGTCTACAAAATATACAAAGTGCTCTCATACCAGACTGTGGCAGAACAATGGGTTTTTGTAATGTGGGAATAAGGAAAGAGAACAATTGAAAAAGCATTATTTGGTTAACACAGTTTTTTTCTTTGTTTTGTTCTAGGTGAAAACACAGGAGACTTCCCTATTGTGCTCAATTTACTCAGACTGAAATCTGTGTTTCAGCAACACAGAATGTGGGACTCTATTCTCTTGAAGCTTCAGTCTGATTATATGGCATTTAGCAAGAGTAACTCCATTTTGGCTTTGTCTAGTCTGTTGGGACCAAAGGTAGAAGCTCAAACCAAACAAAGGCCACCCTCAACTTTTTGACAATTTAAATTAGTGTGTTGATGGTCCCATATAAGAAATTATTTCATTCAGATCAAAACCCTTTGGTTCCTATTTCCTTAAGAGTAGAATTTAAATGTCATGCCATGAATTAGAAGAGACTTCATTAACCAGTCTTTTTTTTTTTTTTTTTTTTTTTTTGGTTTTTCGAGACAGGGTTTCTCTGTGTAGCTTTGCGCCTTTCCTGGAACTTGCTTTGGAGACCAGGCTGGCCTCGAACTCACAGAGATCCGCCTGGCTCTGCCTCCCGAGTGCTGGGATTAAAGGCGTGCGCCACCACCGCCCGGCTTTTTTTTTTTTTTTTTTTTTTTTTAATACTCTGCTCCAGTCAGCCTACAACTCTTGGCTTGCCCAAAGTGGAGATGATTTCTCCTGTTCTGGCCTCTATTTGTGTTGTTTCTCTCTCACTCCAATCATATAAAAACTAACTGAATTCTTCTGTGCCTAGTGTAAAACATCCCCTTCCACTGAGCAGCTCTCCATCCCTACACTCCCTGTCACTATAACCCACAAACCCTTCTGAACTGTTGATAGTGGCCCAGCAACTATAATAAAGGAACCAGTTAGCTCGACTCATATCTTTTGTAGTTTGTTTCTATGAGTTATAATAAAGAGAGAGAATTTTTGCTTAGTTAAGTAATGCAGACTCCTGTAAAAATAAGTAGACACGGCCAACAGCAAGAGGAATGTAGGTAAGAGTAGCTGGAAACAGCTTTCAATTAAATAACAACCACAAAAAAATGGATTTCTATAGAGAAAAAATTATGTCAGAAAGCACACAGATATTTCAGTTATATATTTATAATACCAATGAGTTACAATAGCAGATTTGTGATAAAATCCTAATAAAAATTAATCTGATCCTATAGCAAGCAAAATAAGAACTATGAGCTGGAGGTATTGTGTAATAGTAGAGTGCTCACATAGCAGGCTAGTGGCCGGGGTTCAATCCTCAACACACCCCCACAGAAAGACTTACCAGGCTTATGACAATTCCTCAAGTAGGACTCCATCTAACAGTGGCATGTCTATTTTTAATATATTCTCACATTAATGACTTTCAATCATTTAAAATTTTGCCATGGATAATTTCAATAATTTTGATTTCTTTGGGATGTTTTCATTTATGTTTACTAAGCAAAGGTTAAATAATTTAAGAATTATTTTCAAATGAGTTTCTAGTAACATTTTTAGTAGAAGAAAAATGTGCTTCTTTCAAGACAGTAATTTAAAACTAAATTACTCCAATACAAAATTTAAGGAACATAATAATTTAGAGATTTGTTTCTCATAACACATGCCTGTATACATACAAATTTATACATACACGTATACTGTTGTCTGTAGGAAAGGAATCAACAGGATAAATACATTTACATAGGATGGAAAACACATTTTAGAGAAATACACACAAGATGTATATAAATGCAAATTCAATATATTATCAGTTAGTTTTATTACTTAGTAATATATAGTGGGACCAGTTTACAAATGATGTGGTTGTGGCAGCAAAAGTGACAAGAAGGAACTCAGCACTCAACATGTTTAATAAATAAAGTGTAGTGATTCATTAAATGATACTTGCAGGATCAAAAACTCCAGTACTTCAATAGAACTTTAACTGCGGCCTTGTGAACAACCCAACTATCTTAGGTAGGTAAAAAACTCAAGCATCACACTCTATAGGAACTACTATGGAAATGGACAGTTAACTGTGCATAAAGTTGAATGGCTCTAAAATATTGTACAGTCTTCAAGGATAATGAGAAATCAATTTACCATCTTGGTATAATTTGGTTGCTTTCTATAACTTCAATAATTTTTCACAATGAGGGCACACAAGCCAGACTCTAATGAGGTTATGTAAACATTATAAATGTGGTCTGTTTTCTTAGTAAGGCATTTATTTATATGCATTTGTATGGAATTATTTATTGAACTATTTATAGAGCTTTATGTAAAAATTAAGTATGTACTCCCCATCATGTACTTTACCTAAGAATTTAGTCTTTCTGTGGGGCTCTAGTATTATTACATAGTGATGAGTCATCTCTGTCATGTATCCTTGGAGCAGAAAGAAATTAAAAAAAAAAAAGTCAGTTTTACTATAACCAGACAAAAGACTACAAGACAACTAAGACACATATCTAAAGATAACCAACCCCCCTCCCCAAGACAGGGTTTCTCTATGTAGCTTTGCGCCTTTCCTGGAACTCACTCTGTAGTCGAGGAGCACACAGAGATCCGCCTGCCTCTGCCTCCCAAGTGCTGGGATTAAAGGCAAGCGCCACCACTGCCCGGCTTAGATAACCAATTATTTAGGCAGTATCTTTGATGGGATTGGTTTCACGTGATTTTGCACTAAGACCAAAGACAGCTATCTCCTTTTTCTTGGCTTTAATTAAAATGGTGCTCATTTTATAAAAGGTAAAATCAACATTAGAACAATGGTTTTTTTTCTAGCAAATCTATGTCATGTTTATAATAACTAAATATTTAAAATTACTTATCCTGAGCAAAAATAAAAATAAGAATAGTTTTGACTACAGAATAAAATTCCTTCATTGTTAAACACCTTTAAAATTCAACCATGGAACAAAATCAGTATGACTAGAATTCAGACTTTTGATGTCCACAGCAAACCTGAATACTTTAGGCAGAAATAAAACACACAAGTAGATTATACACAACAATAAAAAGCATCAGAAATTGATGCATCTGGATTTTGTTAAGTATAACAAAGGTCCTCGGTCCTTCATGGATGAAGCTGGGAGAACCATATTGAACAGTGTACTGCCATGAGCAGAAATCACTCAGAAAGGCCACAATGAATTCTTTTTTGGATTAGGCAGAGGTTTGTTTTCCCACTCTTCCCCAAAGACCTAAAAGATATATTTTGAAAATACAAGATGAATCCTGTTTTCATAAAAGCATTATGGCCACTTCAAAAGCTGAAGTCTCTTGAATTTTTAGCTTCAGCCCTCCCTCGCCATGAAAAATAAAGAGCTCACTACCCAGCAAAGCAGCATTATGACAAAGTATTTACACACCAGTGAAGGCTTTGAGGAAGGGCTTTGCAACATGGATCAACTACAGCCAACTCTAAGATTCATTCTCTAGTTTGTGATCAAAGTGCTTAGGAGTGAGAACTGCCAGGGTAGCAAGGATTCTCTCACAGTATTAAGGCCTGTCCACATGGGAATGGTCAGTTAAGAATCAGCAAAGTGAGCATTAGATAATGACTGCTGACCCTGGACACAGAACCCCAGGCTTCTTCAGCATGAGTTTTCTTCTATTCAAACATTTGCTCTTCCTCTTCATCTGCTTCTTCAATAACCTGAATCTCATCCGCTTGAGGTAAGGAGTTATTCTCCACCTGTAATTTGTTCCCCTCAGCTTTACATTTTTCTTCTTCTTCTATGATTTCCTTCCATATCTTGTGGTTTTCAGTAAGGTGGTGCATTAGTTGACAAAATATCCGCCGCCTGCCTTTCCTTCTTTGGGGTTCTGTGAAATTTAAAACAAACATGTATATCAAAGAAAATACGATTCAATTACTCATTCAATAAATGCCTCAGTGCCCACTCTAGCCTAAGTAGTTACGTAACTCTAACGGTAAAACTGTGAACAGTAAGAAAAAAATATCCACACTATACAATCACATCCCAACCAAACAATATAGATAAACAAAGCTATGAGTGATAGGGATTGTTCTGGAAGGAAACAAAACAGGGATGAGGTACAGAGAATACTGGGTTGAAGGGGAGGATAGTGCTAAAATCTAAGATAAAAATTCTAACAATCCAAAGTTAAATTCAAGCTTTAATGTTTTAATGTAGTAAATTAAATGTAATTACCAGTACTCTGGTGAATATTATTTATTTTGAAAAGCCAGTCAGCCAACCCCAAGTTGGCATAAAATTATTCTCTGCTATGCTAGCCCTAAACACAAGGCATTTGTGATTGAAGAGGGTAGAAGGTACTTATACAAGTGGAGCCTGCTGACAAGCAATGGCTGAACAGCATCTACAGAGAAGTACCTCCACTAAATAACAACGGAACTCACACTGTGTTACAGTTCTGATTCTTAGTATACTTAGGGGAAAAAAAGTGTCTAGCTAGGTGTAATTGAAATCTTACTTTAAAATAAACAGGAAGTGACATTTCATTAACAGTTTCAAAGACAGATTTTTTTTATTTTCCACTTATCTTCTTATTCAGAAAAATATGTTGCTATATAACTCATTCTTACTATCAAAACCTTGGTTCTCTCAGAGCCAGGGGCTCTGTTCTTTTTTTCTCCCTACTGTTTTGATTCATTGAAGCTGTGCTCCCCAGCTGTTCTGATGTTTGAAGAGGGTGAGATGAGGAGTCTAACTGCTAGGACTCACTTCAGAAATGTTTAGATGAGCATTTTCTGGAGGTAAGCATCATGAGAAATGCTGTTTTCATTAATTAAGAGTCCCTGTTATACCATAGAAGTAGCATAGTACCAGCACACAGCACTTATCCAAAACCTGACTATTGAATCTGAACACTTAGACAGGAGTTAACATATCTGTAAGATGCAAAAGTCTAAATCCAAATTAAGGAACATTTGTAGCTAATAGCATTAAATAAAACATAGTTTCCTTCTATTCTTACTCGGATTTAAACTGTCTTCTGTTTCTTCATCATCTGAATCTAATTCTTCACCATCATCATCATCATCATCATCATCATCATCACCACCACTTTCTGTATCATCATCCTCTTCTGCTTGTATCCACTGACCAGGCAGCAAGCCAGCAGCATCATAGGAATTGCACAGAGGGCCCACAATGTGGGTGATAAAAGATTCTTGGAGTTTTGCTAGTTGAGGAGAAGAACGATCCATGAAGGGACTAATAGGTAGACCAAGGGTTGCTTCTTCATCTCCCTGAGCATTTCAAAAAGAAAAATACATTTAACCACCAAAAATCCAACCATAAAGGTTTACCATTAAAATTATCTTGGGTTTTTTTCTCTTCTTTCTTTTTGGTGTTTTTAGAAAGTGTCTCTCTACATAGCTCTGTCTGTCCAGGAACTCACTTTGTAGACAAGGTTGGCCTTGAACTCACAGGGATCTATCTGCCTTTGCCTCCTGAGTGCTGGGATTAAAGGTGTGCACCACTACACCCAGAATCTTCAGGTTTTAAAAATACACAGTCTACATAAAAATAATCTTTACACAATACACTGATGACTGTAATTACTGTTAGGATGGAGTGTGGCTTGATGAGTACATGTTCACCTGGTGTTCCAGAGACTGCATCAACTACTAGCAGAGGAAAAGAAGTTACTCTGTCTTTTCTCCATTTGAAAAATTTTAAACAAAACTGTATTCTCAGATTCTGTTTATATCAACTAGTACAGCTGATATTCAGTTAACAGGGAATATATATATATATATATATAAGTATATATATATATAAGTATATATATATTTTTTAAAATAAATACTAATAATTTGACTATCAACCTGCAACATTCTGTAATATCAACATTAATGGTTTATAATTAATATATTAAAGCTAAATTATTTGATTTGGAGTAATAAATGACTATATTTACTTAGTTTAAGATTATAATGTAACTTTCATGCTTCTATTCCCATTCTCAATAACAGGTTACATAGTATGGTATTTTATAACTTCCAAGGGTGGGTAAAAGACATTGTACCTTTTACAATACAACATAGGGTAAGTGTGCATGATCAGACAGACTCAACTTCATTACTCCTACTTTCTTATACACAGGAGATCTAACTTTGTAAACATCTTGAGTATTCATGGTTATTAGGCCAAGGACTCCAAAAGAATATAGTATAGGTGGGTGGTATTGATATTTTCAAGATAATGACATTTGAAGCTTGTAGGGAAATCATCTTTCTTCTACATTATGGGGAACGCCCTCACCCCCCAAAATGACAGATTCTGCAAATGGGTAAGAATCTTTTAAAGCCAAGATTTTAAAAGATATGAAAAAAATAGCATGTTTATAATTCAAGTCTTTGAAAACCACTCAGTATCTACTCTAAACTCACTTCTATCCTTTAATTTATTTTCTGTCAGGTCTTTTGTACCATAGATATTTCCAATACAAAGAAAGTCTTTCTATAACAGACTTGAAAATGTCTTAGATGATTAAATATGTTTTGAGAAGACCATAAAAATCACTTAAAAACTACTTCATTTGGTCCTTCCTCAACCCCCACTAGAAGTCATCAACTGTGAAGAGCTACGGTACACTTCACCATCTTTATCATAGTTTTTAAGGACTCTCTTCAATAGCTCCCTGTCTGGACTGCTTCATTTTTTTGAGGGGGGGGGCGTAGGGGGTAGGGAGGGGTGTTGTCACAGAAGCCTTCATTCTTTTCATTCTCAGTTACGAAGTGCAGTCATCAATTTGCTGGACACTGGGAGTTTGACCATGCTCCAATGAGTATATGGGCAACACAATTGGACTTGGTGGGGCTTTTTGTTTGTTTTGGGAGGGCACAAGGTGGGAGAGTGGACTTGGGAGGAATGGGGAGTGAGTGTGATCAGGATGCATTGTATGAAATTCCCAAATAATTAATAAAAATATTATGTTGAGGGGGAAAAACTACTTCATTTGGAAATCAATTGTTTTAAGTTATAAATTCTCAGTTTCAAAGTGACCTTGGAAACCTTTAGTCAAGAGTACAATCAACTTGGTAATAAGCTATATATTTTTGTTTGCTACTTTAAATGCTAGCAGTAATGGTTAGAGAGATAGCTCAGTTGTTGAAAGCACTGACTTTTCTCTCAGAGGACCTGAGTTCAAGTCTCAACATCCACATGGGAGCTAACAACCATCTTGTAACTTCAGTTCCAGTGACTCTGAAGTCCTCTTCTGACCTCTACAGGAACCAGGCACACATATGGTGCAGTCATCAATTTGCTGGCCAATGGGAGTTTGACCATGCTCCAATGAGTATATGGGCAACACAAATTGGACTGGATGGGGCTTTTTGTTTGTATTGTTTGGGGGGGCACAATGGAAAGGTGGACTTGGGAAGAATGGGGAGTGAGTGTAATCAAGATCATTGTATATTTTATGTAATTTACAAATAATTAATAAAAATATCCATACACATAAAATTAAAAAAAAATATTAGCAGCAAAGGTAGGCTTGAAAAACCACTAAGAGCCAGGGTACATGCAATGTTTAACCCCTTTCAGGGCAACTCTTATACTTCCTGTAGCAATTGAAGCCCCCAAAAGTGCTTTCTTCATATGGCAGCTCTTCAAAATCTCGCCAATCTCATGTTTCATCTTACCTGCTCATAAAACTCATTCACAATGCCTTCTGTCCATCTCAAATGTAGATCCCGAGCTTTTGCTGGTCCATTTATATCAGCTAGTTTGATGCACACCTGGCAGACTAAGAGACGGTCATTTTCACTGGTCCATTCTATACCATTACTATTTACATCGTTGGCCTATTTTGGACAAACAGAATTGTATTTTAGGTTCTGAGTCACAAGGAGTTTCCAACGTTTGTTAATAACAATTACCTTAAAATTGTTTTCTGTGTAAAGGACAGGGAGAAATTTCAGTAAGTGCTTCCCTAAAATCAGAATACACTGTAACGTGGACCTATGTGGTAAAATGTCCCACTGAAGTAGTAATAAGATTTTGTTTCAAAGGAAGCATAGCTTTTTATTAAAAAAAAAAAAAGCTTCAGTTTCATTATTAATTATCACAGAGAATAACAATGCATATGTATGTATGTGTATACATGTATATATAATGTGTATTAAATATATGTACATGTGAATCTGTAAATCATAAGAATTGTAACTATTTCTATTTTAAAGGCCACTTAAAAGAGCTAAGAAAAAATCAGTTTTAGCTGTAACAGGCAGATACAGTTCAAAGACATGAGTCTTAGAAACGCAACTCTATGGTCTAAATCTTAACTCACAAGGATATTAATTCAGCATTTAACCTATTCAAATCCATTTCTTCCTCTATAAAGAAGAGATGGTAATCTTGTCAAACACTGCCATAAGGATGAATAAACACAGTGCCTGGTTGATAATAAAGGCTAAGTAAATATTAATTAGCATTATTTAAGTGCAATGATCATTATTAGATAGGCAAATTTAGTATGCTTTTTATTTCCTCTTGGGAATAAAAACTGAGGAATTAGCAGCTTCCTGCTAGCTAACAATAAAGAGGCAGGGCCTAATTCTTTTAAGAAAGTAAAACAATGGTTCTCAACTTTTTTTTACTCCCTGGCACTCACTGTCATTATCACTGTTGTCAGAGCAGTTTAGTGATTCTAGATGCCACAGTGACTATGAATTCTCTGAAGGGAGGGGCTGTGAGCTGCTTTTCCCCAATCCACACCACAGTGACTATACACACACACACACACACACACACACACACACACACACACACACACACACACACACGGCAGCTGTGGGATAAGGAAACAAACCATTGTCAAACAGAAGAGAAGAGACATTGCTCTTCTGCCAGGTCAGCAGTAGAAAATTACTAATACTTCTTAGCAACACAAGTTTAATTTCACGAAATGTCTCACTTGGCACTGAGTAACTCAAAGTTTGTTATAAAAACTTTGGATATAATTAATTGGTTTGTTAATATTTAAAATAAAGCCACAATAAAATTCATCTATTTGTCAAAAGAAAGCATAGCAAGTAGCAGTATTTTAAGACATATTTCCATAATAATAAAAATGTTTATTTAAAATAGTGTGATAGGGCTGGAGACATGGCTCAACTGTTAAGAACACTGACTGCTCTTCCAGAGGTCCTGAGTTCAATTCCCAGCACCCACATGGTGGCTCACAACCACCTATAATGAGATCTGGTGCCCTCTTCTGGCCTGCAAGGACACATGCAAGCAGAACACTGTATACATAATAAATAAATAAATGAATGAATGAATGAATGAATAAATAAATAAATAAATAAATAAATAAATAAATAAATAAATAAATGTCGTGATAGCTGGGTGGTGGTGGCACACACCTTTAATCCCAGCACTCAGGAGGCAGGGGCCGACAGGTCTCAGTGAGTTCAAGGCCAGCCTGGTCTACAGAGAGAGTTCTAGGATAGCCAAGGCTACACAGAGAAACCCAGTCTCAAAAAATCAAAATAAATAAAAAAAATAGTATGATAATATTATTTAATGAGTTATTTACTCTTATTTCATATGTAATGTAATTACAACTTAACATCAAAACTCATCTTTCATTTATAACACTAACAATTTCCCTTTCAAAATCAGACACTACTTTACACAACAAACCTTGGCATTGAATTCAGCTAGGAAATCAAAATGTTTTTTGAGATCTGTGGCAAGGATTGCTTCTATGACTAAAAATCGAAAGCGCTTGAATTCCACATGATCAAGGTTAAGCAGGAAGTTGTATTCTGGGCGAGAAAGATACAGATTCCAAGCTGATGCAGCATGATGATTTTCTAGAACAGATCTGTCATTGTATAAAACTGCCTAAAAAGAATAAAGAAAAATGAGACACACATCTTACATCAGGAGCTTTAATAAGTCAATGTCAGAACAGGTCAGAATCATGTGCACCTACCACAAATGAGGCATGTTCCAGGATTTTCCTATCTGTGATGAAAGGCTGTAATGGTTTACAAAAGTGCAAAGAGGCTAAGGACACCTTTCCTTCTGATGTGCACATCTACAATATAAGAGTTGTCCTCAGATACTCTGCAATACCATGTTGCCTCCCAAATGATGGAAGAGTGATTTGAAGTAAACGTTCAATTTGTAAAGCTTCTGATAATAAATCCATTGGGATACAGAACAGGGTTAGGATACAGCTCTGTTCTGCAGCCAACAGTTAACTAAAGAGGAAGAAGTGATGTCCAGGGTAAGCCAGAGACCCCTGTGTCTGAGCACGTAGTCTATATTCCCTTCCTGACGTGCCTGAGTAGTGAAAGATAAGCATAAACTAGGTAAAATCATAAATATCCTGGTTTCAACAGTATGAGCTCGCTTTTCTCTACCCTCATACCAGGAGAAAACCCTGAGGGGTATTCAGAACCAGCAGAATACAGAATTTCTAAAGCTTCTACCATCTCTAAAAACTAAAACATTTTCAAAATTGCCAAAGAAGCAGTAATTATTTAAAAAAAAAAAAAAACATGTCAAGTTATATTAAAGGCCAGGGATTAAGAAGCAGAAACAAAACTCTGTTCAAGTTTTTCTGGTCCTTACTGCCTAACAGGAAAGGAAGACAGATAAACAGAGGAAGCAGTATCAGGTGAGACATATGTGAGCTTAATTCCTATATCTGTTATCTGAAAATTAGTGTCTACATGTAAGCACACCTGCATTCCATCATGTGATCATGTTACACAACGGAATGATTTAAGCAGTTATGACCCACATAAAAAAGCCTCCCATCAATCTTCAGAGAATTAAGCATCATAAATCCCCCTAACAAGACTTCACTTCAAAAACTTCACAAAGGGACAATTTATATTTAACAGTGTTGAAAAATTCATGTTTAATTTAATGAAGACCAATAAGCTATCAAAACAGCTCCATCATATCAGAAAGAAGTAATGAAACTCCCAGGTCATTAAAACACATTGTTCATGGGCCAGTAAGATGGCTTAGCAGGTACAAGTGTTCACTACACAAGCCTCATGACCTAGTTCAATCCCTGGAACCCACATAAGGTGAAACCCCCTGAAACTGGTCCTCTAACCCTCACATGCGCGCGCGCGCGCGCGCGCGCACACACACACACACACACACACACACACACACACACACACACAGCGAGTAATGTTTTTAACACACTCTTCAATGAGTATTTTTTGAAGCTAGCTAGCTGGCTTTAAAATCTCTCAGAGCCAGGGCAGTAAAATAAGAGTAAGTTTCCAGTTCCTTTACTGCACAAACTGTCCTTGGAAATTACTTAAAGAGAAATAAAATGGGAGCAAAAATCAGAATCAGTAGCAGAGTCCATATATGATCTCCATACTAGAAACTTCAAATTCATGGGAAAACTAAGAACAGGTTGAGGAAAGACCAAGTCACCTGTGGATATGAGAATGAACTGTGCTGTAAGGAGCTGAGTCTCTAAATGAGAAGAAATTCTGGGAATGTGAATGGGGTTCTGTTCCCTAGCTGAGTGCCACCTACCACACTTCTATATTGAGAATTATTTAGTCTGAGGACTGATACCCACACTCGTGACTCATTCTCTCCAGGCAGCTTCCTCTGATATTTTAAGAGTTGAGTCTTCTGCAAGACTTAGGTCACTGGGCATGCCCTTGGAAAGGACTGTTGGATTCCAGTCTCTTCCTATCTTTTTCACATGCTGACTGCCCTGACACAAGAGTTTTGCTTCACTACAGACGCCTCACCATGAGTTACATCCACACAGGCCAAAAGCAATGTGACCTGCTGACCTTGTAAACTGAAACTTCTGAAATGATGATCCAAAATACACCATTCCTTTTTACATGATGTCTGCTTTAGACATTTTATCAGAGTAACAATTTTTTATAAAAACATACTTTTTATATGTTGTTAAACCCTTAATATCATAATTTTTGTTCCAATGGAAAACTTTGTGTGTTATACAAACTTGTTAATATAGATGGGTGCACATGTGTGTGCAAATGCATGTAGAAGCCAGAGGTTGATGGTGAATGTCTTTCTTGATAACTATCTTTATTTTTGTGACAGTCCCTTTGTGAATCTTCTGTAGCTCACTGTTTGGGTAGACAAGCTAGCCAATAAGCTTCAGAGATACCCACTGACCTTCCCCATCCAAAGCTGGGGTTACAAGAACATGCCACTATGCCTGGCTTTTTAACAGAGTTCTAGGGATCTTAACACAGTTCCTCATGCTTTCAGCACAGACCTTTTAAGAGGTGAGTCCTCTCTCAGCCCCAAGAGATAAACTTTCATTAACATTCACACACCTCGGGAACAAGTGGGCAACCAGAAATCAAATATAAGTCTCCAAGTGCTTTCCCCAAAGGATTGTAATTTACCAAATGTGTAAGTCAATCCAACATTATAAGAAGGTTAGAATGACCTCTGAATTTGTACAATGGTACTGCAAATGTCTATGTCTCCCAAATAATACTTACAAAGTGAACAAATATCAATAATCACATTTAAAGTTATCAGAAGCTTACTATAGAAATTATGAGGTATTAATTGTCAGTAGAGAAATTATATGGTCCTCCTAACCTCTCTCTCTCTGTCTCTCTCTCTCTCTGTCTCTCTCTCTCTCTGTCTCTCTGTCTCTCTGTCTCTCTCTCTCTCTCTCTCTCTCTCTCTCTCTCTCTCTCTCTCTCTGTATCTAACACACACATACATACCTAAATCATTCAACTTGAGATTAAAAGAATTTATCTCCTATATTTAAAACTGTTGGCCTGCTTGCTTAAAGAAGACAGATAAAAAGAGGAACAGAAAATGCCTACAAATGTTGAAAAGGTAAGAACTGAGGTTAAAACAGAATGATAAAGTGGAGACAGGAATTCGTCAGAAACAGTAATAAGTCCCTATGTAAGGCATATGGCTAGAAACATAATACAACACTGCAGCAATCTCCTACACAAACCAACACCTCAAATCACATTAAATTCTTCTAAAAGCCATATGTTTAGTTCTAAGTCCTCATGTTTAAAGCTATTGCAGTTACAGTATTCACAGTGGGAACTCATACTACTTGATTTAAACTGTTCTGTGATCCTAACAGAATTTGTACTTTATCAGCTATATTCCTTCCATATAAATATTACACCAAAATAAATTATTATGTATCTTTTAACACATTTGTATGTACATATCTGTGTATGTGGGTGGGGATACATGTGCATGCCATGGCACATTTGTGATGGTCTGAGGCCAGCTTGTGGGTAACTGGTTCTCTCTTTCTATTAAGTGGGTCTCAGAGATCAAACTCAGATTATCACGCTTGGAGGGAGGTGCCTTTATCTGGTAAGGTGCCTCACTAGTCCCAGAAAAAATTGTTAGTACACTAATATATTTATAGCTAAAAGACTGAAGATCAAGATATTAAGACAAATGTTAGGAGAGAAATGGGAAGAACAAAACCATTAATGACACCCTTGGCCATTATAGCTTTCAGCCATACTATGGACACAGTCAGATGGAACAAAGATCCAGTCAGAGTTTTACTGATTTGGTTAAAGACAAAAATATTTCTATCAAGATCTAGAATTCATGAAACATGAAGTTATTTCGTAAACTATTTATTCCTTTTTTATAGCTGAAGAAACCAATTTTTCCAAATTCCCTTAGCATTCATCATCATGTATTTTCATCAATTAATATCAATGAAGAGCCTAATGACAACAGGATTATAGAGGGAAATGCAATGTGTTAGAAAGACTTTCAGAACTACTCTGAAGCTTCAAAACATTTCTCTCCTACCTGAGGTGCATTTGTAGCCACTAAAAACGCGTTTGTTCTTCCTGGGTGATCATAATCGTGCATGGCAGCTGCCACATACAAAGCCATCAATTCTAAAGCAGGAATGTTGGAAGACAGGCAGCCATAACTCTCATCTGGAATACAGCAACTCTTCGAAGAAATGTAAGCAATCTGTCCAGAACCAAGTCTACCATCTGAATCTGTGTGACAAAAACCATCAAACCAACATTAGGGTGTAACTTCCTGACAATTATGATAAGGATGGGATTTCCCAAATCAGTACTAACTTGTTGAACTTAAACAGACTCAAAGGACTTAAAGAGTATACTTTTCCTATTGTTTATCTTGCAGGCCATTAGAGAATTCTGACGCCAGGATGATGCTTTCTTGCTCAGGCTAATTAATTTCTAGAAACTCTAAATTTGTAATTTTCTAAACACTTGTTTTTAAGGGCTAAATATAGTAGTCATAGAAAACCCTAGCACCAAAAAGGGGAAGTGTGTACAGAGTCCCACCCCTAACCAAGAAGATACCTACAACTGATACCTCCTAGGAAAGGGAAAATCAATCTTCTCCAATGCAGTGTCAGTGGGTATATATTGAGCACACTTGAGGACAGGTCCCACGCCCAAGGGTAGTTAACTAACACAAAATAGACTCCATATTTTGTTTTTTGTGTGTATATTGTCTTGTTATTTTTTGTCTAATTTTCTTTTTTTAAAGTTGCCTGTTTTGATTTTCTTTTTGTTGTTGTTTTCCCCAATTTTTTTGAGAGGCAGAAAGAAGGAACAAGTAGTTGGGTGGATAGGGCAGTACGGAGGACCTAGGAGGAATTGGGGTAGGAGAAAGAATATGATCCAAATATATTGGATGAAAACATTTTAACAAGGATTTTAAATATATATTCTAGTCACAGAAAAGAATCTAACAGGACAAAACCTGAGAATAAAATTTGATTATAAAAACAATATGAACATGTAGAAATTTGCTGTATCACTAAACTAAGCTCCTCAATACAGACAATGCTTTTCAAATCTCATCCTCAAGCATTATTTCATTTGTTGCCCTGACTACAATTTCTTTTCCCCTTCTTTTCCCTCCAATGAAGTTCTTTTACAATGGAATAGAACAAAACATATGAACATGAAAAGGCCTGAAACACTGAGAACTACTCAGGGAACATTCTTCTGTTTCCTCCTGTTAGAAACAGCATGTTCTCTCCTCACAGAGTGCTTCCGGTTCAACACCTCACCAGCTGCTCCTTCTGCTTATTAGCCAAGCCTACATGATCAGGCCATCATTTTTGCTAAAGGGATTTGAAGAAATTACAAAAAGTAAAAGACACAGTAGACAGCATATAAAACAAAAGATAAAAGAGATACGATACATCCTTGGTTGTGTTCATCAGTTAGAAATAATGCCTTGTCAAAGTCCAAATGATTTCTTTCTTTTTGTTTTTGTTTTTGTTTTTTGTTTTTTCAAGACAGGGTTTCTCTTTGTTGCTTAGTGCCTTTCCTGGAACTCGCTTTGGAGACCAGGCTGGCCTTGAACTCACAGAGATCCGTCTGACTCTGTCTCTCGAGTGCAGGGATTAAAGGTGTACACCACCACCGCCCAGCCCAAATGATTTCTTAATCATAATGAGTCAATATTTGTTATAACAAGAATATTTTAACATAATGACTTTAAAATGCTAATGATAATTTTAAAGTATCCATTATTTTCATACTGTTTATGTTTCCAATATATAGTGAGTTTTAGAAAACTGTACTCTAACACTCCCTAAAATAATTGTAAAAAAAAAAAAGTTAAATTTATGGATATGGATTATGTAGTCAAACTGCTATGAAAAGGACTTTAATTATTAATATCAGGCCAATATCCTGAACACTTTCTTCTATTATATTCATTACAGATTCCCTTATAACTATAAACTAAGTATTAAAAATCAAAATGGCAAAACATATCCCTATAAAACTAAAACATTAGTTAAGAATGGTACTGCAGGCCTGTACATGCCAGCACTCGGGAGTTCAAGTATCATCTGGGATATACAGGATATTGTGTTAAAACAACAATGTAAAATCAAAAACAACATGTAAAAATCAAAACAAAATAAAAACTCAGTAATTACCTAGAGCATAGTCAATAGGTTTTTGATACACCATGCATATAAGTCTGACAGAAATTTAACATTAAGATGGCAGTGTTTTGCAAAGTGTTCTGCAGATTCAGTGATATATATATCCAGGCTGGCTTTTTTTAACATAAAAATATAAACCGAGTATACAATTAATATGTAAATACAAGAGACTGTGAATGGCCAAAATCATCGCAAAGAAAAAAAAAGAACATTAGAGAATTCATATTTCCTAATTTCAAAGCTTACTACACAGCTCAAGTGATAAAGACATGTGGTACTATTATAAAGACAAACACATATAAATGAAATAGAACTGGAAGTTCAGAAAAATACTTTGACATTTATGGTTACTGACTTTCATTAAGGGTATCAAGAGAGCGTTGAGAGATAACTATGCACTCTGCATGACGGTAGGAACTTTTACACATTACCTCATGGTCACAGCATTTTTATAAGGTAAACTCACTGATGTCATAGGGCAGAGTCCACTATATTTAAAATGTAAGGAATTCTTTAATAGATACTATTAAAAACTCAGGATTGTAGCTCAGTAGAATGATTGGCTAGCATCCACAAGGCCCAGGGTTCTTTCCTTAACATCAAACACACACACACACACACACACACACACACACACACACACACACACACACACACAAAAAAAAAGAAACAAATAAATGCTACTGAGACAATGGGTTATTGTACACAAAACAGTATTGGCCCTCTTTGTTATGTTACATCCCAGAATTAACTACAAGTAGGTAACTGATCTAAGCTTAACTAAAGAATTATGAAATGCTTTAAAGAAAATATATTCTCCCATGATCTTGAGGTTAAGGAAAACTGCCTAAAAATGAGACACAAAATAAAAAATTAAGTGTTATTTGGGGCTTAGAAAACAGGTACCATGTATTGGTCACTGTCTCAGAAAACAAAAACAAACATCTTGGGAGACAGCACTCTAACTCCACAAAATGTTTATACCTAACAATTGCCACATCAGAGTTCATAATGTGTCATCGCATCATTGACTCAGTCTAGCAGTGGGCTGGTATGATTTGGGGGAGAGCAGTAAGTCCTATGGACATATGCTCCTTGCTACAGCTTTTATTTTATATAGGAAAATTAGTTCTTTGACCTGATGTAATACTGTCTATTGCTGTGGGATGTTCTGCATGGCAAATGTGTTGCTGATTTGTCAATAAATAAAACACTGATTGGTCATTGGCTAGGCAGGAAGTATAAGCGGGACAAGGAGGAGAATAAAGCTGGGAAGTGGAAGGCTGAGTCAGAGAGGCACTGCCAGCCGCCATGATGACAAACAGCATGTGAAGATGCCGGTAAGCCACGAGCCATGTGGCAAGGTATAAATTAATGGAAATGGATTAATTTAAACTATAAGAACAGTTAGCAAGAAGCCTGTCACGGCCATACAGTTTGTAAGCAATATAAGTCTCTGTGTTTACCTGGTGGGGTCTGAGCTGCTATGGGACTGGGGGGTGACAGAGATTTGTCCTGACTGTGGGCCAGGCAGGAAAACTCTAGCTACAGTCTATAATAACATAATGAATAAAACACCTAGTAAATTCACTGTTGAGGACAGTGAAGGCAATTCTATGTCTTTCATTAAGAAAGAATCCACTGTAATAAACCTACCACTAGAGATGCCTGGATCCCCCCAGGGAATGGAGTCAAACTGAGGGTTTATCATTAGTCTTTGCTCTTAGCAAGGTGAGTATTCAGCAGAGAACTGAGCCAGGCCAAGCTAAAAGAGAAAAAGCCCATGACACTGAGCCCATACATATGCTTTACTCTTACTATCTTTGCTGTTGTATTATTCATAAGCCTACTGCATGACAGCTCAAGTAGACAGGGGAAAGAGATTGATAATAATCATGGGAAGAGATCACTTCATCCAGTTGATTACTGAAAACCTCCGTAGTAATTACTGTTAAGTAATTTTCTTTGTTAAACTTCTCCAAAGTATTAGGGTATGTGAGAGTGTGTGAGTGTGTGTGTGTGTGTGTGTGTGTGTGTGTGCGTGCGCGCGCGTGCGCGCGCATGAACTGGTATTCTGAAAGAAAAAGGCCCTCAAAAAGAGTGGCATTATTAGGAGGTGTGGCCTGTTGGAGGAAGTGTGTCACAGTGGAGGCAGGCTTTGAGGTCTTCTGTGGAACAATTCTTTTTTTCTTTTTAAAAAAAATTTTTTTAATTCATTTTACATACCAACCACAGATCCCCCTGTCATCCCTCCTGCTCCCTCCACCTTCCTCCCACCTCTCATCCCCTTCTCCAACACAGAGACAATTGAACCAAGCTCAAAGGAACTCATGAACTTTAGACCAACAGCTGTGGAACCTGCATGGGACCAGACTAGACCCTCTGCATACGGGAGACATTTGTGTAGCTGGGTCTGTTTTGAGGGGCCCCTGGCAGTGTGATCAGAATTGTTGGTGCATGAGCCAGCTTTCTGGATCCCATTACCTATGGTCAGACATCTTACTCACCCCTGATAAAGTGGGGAGGGGCTTGGTCCTGCCTCAACTGAAGTAACAATCCTTTTCTACACTATGAATATGTATTATTCTCATTTGCTAATAAAAAGCTGATTGGCTGGCAGCTGAGCAGGAAGAAATTGAACATGACAGCCAAAGTAGAATTCTGGGAAGAGGAAGGGCAGAGTCAGAGAGTTGCAGCAAATGCAGAGAAGCAAGATGAGAATGTCATACTGAGAAAAGGTAAGGTACCAAGCCACATGGCTAAACATAGATAAGAATTATGTGTTAATTTAAGTGTAAAGCTAATTAGTATTAAGCCTGAGCTATTGGCTGAGCATTTATAATTAACATAAGCTTCTGTGTGGTCATTTGGGAAGCAGCTGCCAGATATTTGGAAACAGGTAGTTGGGACAGGAAATGTCTGTTTACAGAGCTCTCTTTTTCTCAAGCTTCTCTCAGTGTGTCAGGTCAGTTGACTTCCTGCTGCCTGCAAGATATAGCACTCTCAGCTCCAGCACCATCTCTGCCTGTATACTGCCATGTTCCCCATCATGATAATAAAGGACTGAATCACTGAAACTGTAAGCAAGTCACTCCAATTAAATGTTTTCTTGATAAGAGTTGCCGGGGTCACGGTGTCTCTTCACAGCAATAGTAAACCCTAAGACACTACATATTCACATAGAAAACTAATATCCCTCATTCAGTGCTTACTCTGAGGAGTTCTACACACAAACCTCTTTCCTAGAACTCCTTCTGGACAAATCTCTAATCTTTTTCTTTCTAAAGCTTTTAGCCACTGGCTAAAAATGAGTATAGATCCTTTCCTCTAAACTTTTCTCTTTCTAGGCCAAGTGTACAAGATTGGCCACTTCATGTACTGTTCACTGGTAAATTTTAACTCTCCCTGTTATCTAATCAACATGACTCCCTTGTCTAAGCCTATAAAGCTATACTCATCTACTTTCAGAAGGCACAAAGATCCATCAGTAAACCTGGCCTTTTGGCCCTCCTTCAGTTAGCAAATTCCAGAAACCTTCCCATGAAGTCATAAATATGGATAAAGGAAGGAGAGGATCAGAAGACCCTATATGCAGTAATATAGGTACCATGGCCAGTTTTTCAAAATACATCATAATACAGTAATAATCTAGGAACTTTTACCAAAAGGAGAATAGCTGTCTAAGGAAGACAGCTTGATTTTATCTAAAAACTTAAGGACTGACACATTGTAATTCCCTTTCAGTGGTCTACAGAGGCTCCAGAAAGGAAATCTATCTGCATAAAATACCATGAGCATTGCTGGATTGGTCAGTCATCTTGAAATGCAACTTACACAAGTGGAAAACATTTCATATGGTTTTCATACTCTGGGTAGCACATAAAATCCACAGCCTTAGTGTCAAAGGACTGTGGCAGGTAGAGGTGTGTGTGTGTGTGTGTGTGTGTGTGTGTGTGTGTGTGTGTGTGTGTGTGTGGTCGGTACGTGCACTCATGAGCACAATGACTACCAAAGCTAAAAGAGGCCTAAAGATCCCCTGGAGCTGGACTGTGAACCACCCAACAGGAGTGCTGGAAATGAGCCTGGGTTCTCTGGAAGAACAAGTGCTCTTAACTTCTGAGCTATCTCTCCAACACCCATTCATTACTTCTTAGTCAACAGGAGCTACTCAGTACTATTACACCAGTAATACACTATTAGTATCTCACCAGTGTAATAGATAGGAAGAAAATAAGACTACAGAATGTGCAATTTTGTATTCCATACAAATGCTACTCTGGTAGATGTATTTTACTAGAGTATTTCACTCTTTTATAAGTTCAAATAAGAGATATAGGATCTTATAATATATGGGGCTTATTTAAACAGTGATATTTATGATGAAGGACAGTATTAGGTTTTTGAAACCTAAATTACAATGTTTGCAAACATTTTAAGTATCACTTAAATACTTCTGTGATATTTTTAAACATGTTCCTTTGGTTTGATATTATTATATATTTTAAACATACATTATAGACCTAAAACAAAAAGACAATGACTATATTGTTACAGAGAGAAGGAAACATGTTGCATACAGTAGTTCTGGATCATAATTTAGTACTTAAGATAGTAACATGTTTAAAATTTTTATGTCATGCTAAGCACTGTAATTTACACAATCTTTTACATGTACCAAAGTTACTTTAAAAAATTTTAGAGAACAGAGGCTATTATATAAGACAGCCTCATTTATTATTTCTAATTAAATAATTAAAAGAAAGATTTATAGAAGGGAGTACCTGCTTCAGTCTCTGTTTCATGATTATCGTGGCTCTGCTGTAAGCCAGGAATTGGTCGTGTTGTCAGATACCAAACAGCATGTAAGACATCTGTGGCGTGTATACGGTTGTGATCTGAAATTAACAAGATATTTTATTATAGCACCATTCTGCTTAGGTTTGGCATAAGACATTTGAAAAGTGAAAAAAATGTCTAGTTATACTATATTCCAGCAAGTAAGACATATTACTTATATGTCTTATAATTCCCACAATTATATTTTGTTCTATTTTTAAGATATCTTGGTATATTAAAAGGTTTTTTTAAAAAAAAAAACTTTTAGAAGTTTTCAGATAAAATACAAAAACATAGTAAGAGCCCAAAGAACAGACATGGAAGACAAAGATAAATGAAAGGTATGAAAAAATTACTGAGATTTCTATTTCATGGCTTTTTATAACATGTGGTATTTGGATTATGGAGACACAATAGTTTGGGGAACAGGAAAGATGGACAGTGGATAAGAGCACTTCATGCGAGCATGAAGATATGAGGTCAGAGCCCAGCACCCAAGTGAAAAGCTGGGCATAACTGTATGTGAACTATAATCTCAGTACTTTGGTGGTGGCCAGGGGTTGGGGGTAGGATGGGGGGAATGAGAAGAGGATTGTGGGAGCTTGCCTGGTCTCCAGCATAGATACAGGTTCGGTAAGAGATCCTGTCTCAAAGACAGGGATACAGAGGTTATCCAAAATCATACTCTAGTTTCTTTGTGTGCACATAGGCATATCCACCTCTACACACACACACACACACACACACACACACACACACACACACACACACACACAGAGAAAAATAGTTTTGCTCACTGAATAGTTATATAGTCTGCATACCTATGTTTTACCAAAAAAATTAGAAATACTCTTTTAGGTTTCCTATAAAGAATAAATGGAAATTAAAGCTTGAATAACTCACTTTAAACTATTAAGCAGTCTTATTAGTTATGCTAATTTGGGAATAATTTACCCATGTGTTCATATGAACGGAACTATAGAAAGGTCTAACACAAAGAAAAACATGTATTTCCTAACATGAAATTCCATTCATATTCAGTATAAAAGTTCAAAGCATTCCATAAGTCAGAACACAGTTTAAAATAAAAAATTATGGGTAAGTTTTAAATCTTTTTAAATGAACAATTTTCTGAAATTGTTGATTTAATATCAATAAATACTAAAAAAAAAAGACACTCAAAGAATTTATATATAAGATATATACTGTGCTAAAGAAATGGTTCAGTTAGTAAAGTATTTTCTTTGCAACCAAAAAGACCTGAGTTGAGCCCCAGAACTCAGATTTTAAAAAGAAAAAAAAATAGCCAAGCCCTGTGGTGTACAGTTGCACACCCAGTGTGGGGCAGGCAGAAACAGGAAGATCCTTGGGACTCAGTGACCAATCAGCCTGGGCTACTTGGTGAGTTTCAAGAAAAAGTAGACCTCAGTTAGTCTGTCCTACACATGTACCTGCACATCCACAACAAAAGTGCGCGCACACACACACGCACACACACACACACACACACACACATACATACACATAAAATGATATGTACTATACAACATGTAAGTGAACATTTAGTATAAATAAGTATTGATATTATAATCTATTTTATATACAATAAATTTATAAAGGCAGGCTTAGAGGAGATATATCAGAATTAACAAGTTAGTTAACACCAGGTAATAGGATATAAATATTCTTTTTAAATATCTACTAAAAAAATCTCTAATGTGTATTTCGAACAATATTTAGGAGCTTATCTGAAAAGAAAGACATGTTATTAGAACTTAACCAGGTATGCCAATACTCACAAGGAATATCTCGGTAGCCATTTTCTAATGCACGAAAATAGTTCATAAATTCTTGAGTAGGAATTTTAAATGTTTCCAATAAACCAGTGTCTTGAAATAAAGTATACATAACCTAAATGTAAAATAAAATGAAGCTTACTTTAAAAATCAGAATGTCTCTCTGTAGCTCAGTTTGTGGTATATTTAGAAATATAACCATGCATATATCTTATTTTTCTTGAGATATTGGGATTGAACCCTGAGACTCCCACATGCTAGGCAAGAACTCTATTCACTGAGTTATGTCCACAGTCCATCTCGGTTTTTAGAGTACAGTCTCATTAAGTTGTCTAAGCTGGCCTTGAATTGGCAGATCCTCCTGCCTCAGCCTCTCAAACAACTGGGATTATAGACTGTGGCACCAGATCCATCATATTTATTTTATTTATGCTTGTGGGGGGGGAGTTGTTCCAGATGTGTGATGGTTCCTGTGGAGGACAGAGGAAGCTGTCAGATCCCCTGGAGCTGACGTTCCAGGCAGTTTTGAGCCAATTGACAGGAGAACTGGGATCCAAACTCAGGTCCTCTGGAAGAGCAGCAAGTATTCTTAATCACTGAGCCATCTCTCCAAATCTTAGTGCATCTTTTTAAGTTAGTTCATTGTAAGCTTCTCAAAAATTATTTTTTCCCAAACAATAAAAAAGGAAGAAAAGCAAAGAAATTTTATCACATGCATCATGTTCCAATATAAATTTTTTTCCTGACTTCTCTTTAGCTTTTTATTCCAAATTTACTGAAAGACATTGCAAATAGTCAAATCAATGATTTTCATATATAAATATTTATATTACATATTTATAAAACATAATACATAACACATATGTGTATCATGTACACTTAGCTGCATGTTTTGAGGTCTATCTGAAAAGATAAATTTAATGACAATGCCATTTCTGAATTTTTACTTAAAATAGTATCATGATTTAGATTTTGCTTTTACAAATATATGAGAAAAAATTATAATAATAAAGTAGAGATACGAAAACAAACCTGACTGAGAATCCTTCCTGATTTTTCTCCCATCTTCTCTACAAGCTCAAAAATCTGAAAATTCCAGTTGCTCATCTTTTCTATTAACAAGTCATAGTCTTCTACTAACATCGGGTCCAGGAACACTTCCTGGTCAATCTGAACACAGGAGAAAAAACAACTTTATCCTTTACAAATATTTGGTTTTTGTTTGTTTGTTTTTGTTTTTAACGAACCTAAGTCATTTATTTTATTCAAACCAATACATCTAAAATATTATCATTTCAATATTATTAGTCAGTATAAAAGCATTTTAAAAGATTATTATTGTATGTTATGTGTGAGCACACAAATTTTTAAACCCACATCTAAGTGAGACTACTTAGAACTGAACATTGACAACAGCCATATTTCTGTAGTGGTTTTCTCAAATATTCAGCTTGCCTTCTATTTCTTCTATTTGTTAAATGCCATCTCGAGACAACTTTAAACACGTTGTCTTAGCATCAGAAGGCTGATTATACATTGGTTATATAAGTAAGCATTTTATTTCCAAATGACTATGTCAATCTAAAATCCATTATTTTCATTTTACGAATTGTATGTAACAAAGTATAAGAAGAGAAAAACTTGTCTCATTACAGTAGTACTTACTAGGATAGTCTCCCCAAGTACATGAATGGGATTTTGTCCTCCCAACTTATATACTGAACTTCAGGAAAATGGTACTACTAGAAGTAATTGTTCTATTCGTTATATTTTGGATATATGCATTCACATATGTGACACAGTGTGTGTCTATGAAAGTCAGAGATAATTTTTTTTTTTTTTTTTTTTTTCGAGACAGGGTTTCTCTGTGTAGCTTTGCGCCTTTCCTGGAACTCACTTTGTAGACCAGGCTGGCCTCGAACTCACAAAGATCCGCCTGGCTCTGCCTCCCGAGTGCTGGGATTAAAGGCGTGCGCCGCCATCGCCCGGCTCCAGAGACAATTTTTTAGATTCAGAGTTCTCTCCTTCCACCATGCAGATCCAGGGATCGAACTCGGATCACCAGGCACCCTTACCAACTGAACCAACTTGCTAGCCCAATGCAAATAACTATTCTCTGTTTTTTAATGGCTATGCATATGGTCTTTGCATTTAAATACAATTAAGCAGTAAGAGAATGAAATATATCTACCATAAAATTAAATATTCATACAAAAGTAAATCTTTGGTGATCCTGGATGATAGGCTTAGAACTATTATTTATGACCCAGGCATTATTTCAGTAATTGTGACTTCTCAATGAAAAAATTAAAATGCCATTACATTGGTAATTATGTTCTGTGTAAAAATAATGAAGCCAGCACTAACTCGTATGGTACTTCACCTAAAATAATGATATTGAAAGTTTATCTTTTACATTTTGTTGCTGTGCCTCTTCCATTAGGTGATTATCACCTTCCAAAGACAATTCCCTGCAGTCTTTCTGCACAGTCTCTTCTTCCTGAGTTTCCACAATGTCGAATGGTTCTTTTGAGAAAACAATGGTGTCTTCTTCACCTTTCAAAAAGTATATATAGCAATAAATAGAAACAAAATGTGTCTTAAATATGCAGCTTTGTTACAAAAACTGGTTACTGATTTAAAAGTATTCTAATAGAGTGAACCACAATGCAACTCAGTTTAAATCATTTATTCATACCATCAAGTTCTATCTTGCTGACTCTGTGTACAGGGTCTTATGCTCAGACAGCACAAACACTTCACATTTGGGACTCAGTTTCTACATCTACTCATGGGTGACAGAAACCTTTATAAAAGTGAGAAACAGAAAAAATCAGTCCCTATCAACAGATGCTTCTTGCCAATTTGGTGTAAGCAATCCTCATATGAGGTTCAGACAAAAAAAAAAAACCCTCTAAATTCATAATTATATGTGAATACAATTAAGCCACATGTAAAACTTAAACCACAACATGACAAATTCTAAGTTTTTTATCTGCTTATTTGATTAATAATATTCTTTTTCTCAAGTTACATAGAAAAGCAGAGTAGCACCAGTAGCCAAACAGTATTTATTCACAATTTAAATGTTTCATTTTATTTATAATACCCTAAATAGTTAATTTTCCTATGGTAGATTCGTACACTAGTAAATAACAAGAATAAATGCAATTACATTAAATATGAGTGAGTTCTTAAACACAAAATGACCAATGAAGAAAGGCAGGGGGAAGGTTCATTCCCTGTTATTCTCCTTATGAAATGCTCTTGTTAAGTCTCAAAACTGATATTTGGACCAGGGAGATGGCCATGCCAGTAAAGGTACCTGCCACACAGCCTGGCAACCTGAGTTCAATCCTTGGAACCCATTTAAAGGTGGAAAGTGAAAACCAACTCAACAAAGCTGTCTGATCCCCACATGCATATCATGGTATGAGGGACTCCCCACCCCCAACCTGCCATCATTCACAAACACACAATAATTTTTTTTAATTTAATGATATGCATGAGTGGTACACATGAGCACTGAAAGACAGGGGAAATCATTACCTTAGGGGGTACAGCTTCAAGGGTGCATAAAGGGAAATTTTAAGATAACATTTAGTTTCTAGATCTGGGTACAGATTGCACAATGTATAAAAATTCATCGAGCTTTAAACCCATAGTCTGTGTGTTCTTCAATACATAGGAATTTAAATCTTTTGTTCTGTTTATTTTCTAAGATGGTATCTAACTAAATTGCCCAGTCTCCCCTCAATTAGCAATCTCTCACCTCATCCACTATAGGCCTGGCTGTTTCAAAAGTTTGTTTGTTTGGGTTTTTTATTTTGTTTTGTTTGTTGTTGTTGATGTTGTTATTGTTGTTTGGTGTTGTGTGCACACGTCTCACTTTGTAGCACAGGCTGGCCTAGAACTGTTAATATGTAGCTCAAGCTGGGCCTTGAACTAACAGCAAGCCTCATGTTCACTCTCCCAAGTGCTAGAGTTATAGGCACAAGCCAGTATGCTGGCTCTTCTGAGTTATGAAGTACTCTCACTGAGCAGGGCAGTATTCCATGCCTATACCAGCTAACAGGGAGTCTGGTCACTAAGCTGAGGCAAAATGGGCAATTTAGAGAGATACTATCTCATAGAGAGGGAAAGAAGTTTAATAAAAAGTACTCATGAAGTTAAACTTCAGAAGTAGGTTCAAAGCCTGATGTTGGTACTTAAACTTAATGGCAAGCTTCTCCTCCCTATAGAATGTTAATAGTAACTAACATAATTTACCAGATGTTAAACATAATAAGTGATTTGAAAACTAATGAATTCTGTGCCTAACATATTGAATTATAAACTCATTAACTTAGAATTAAAAAGTACTATTGTTTGTAAGGTACTACTTTTCTAAATAAAACATACTCATTTTATAAAATAAAATTTGAATACAATAGTGCCTCTTTATCTGAAGCCTCATTTTCCAATTCAGTTACCCATGGTCAACCACGGTTCAAAATGCTCCATGGAAAAGTCTATACAAGTCATGTAACTCAAACTGTGTGCACGTCTGAACAGGGTGCTGAAACCTCACTGTCCTCCAGCCCACCCGGCACCTCGAACTCACAGAGATCTGCCTGCCTCTGCCTTTGCCTCCCAAGTGCTGGGATTAAAAGCGTGCACCACCACCACCCACCAGAGTCACTTCTTTATCCAATTTATCCAGGCTGGATGGCTCTCCCACTATTTGACACCTAGTACCCACCTGAGTATTTTACTAAATAATGCCTGTAGAAAAGAAAGACTATCATATTCAAATATTCTCGGTAAATAAGGGCAGTAGCTATGATGATACTCTAAACTAGAAGTTTGTTTCAAATTGTTGCACTTTAAATGGAAAACCCTATTGCAGAAAACACCACACACTACACATTTGGGAACTGGAATCTTTCCTCCCTGCTGGACAGAAGGTGCTATGTAGGCTGCTGGAGGAGAAAAGACATCAGTAATCTACCCCAGCTGTGAACTCCACAAACTATAATAACAACCCACCAGGGAAGATGCACTGCTGGAATAGTGCTATGACTTATAGGGAACAAGTAATCATTTTGTTTGTTTGGTTTTTTGAGACAGGGTTTCTCTGTGTAGCTTTGGAGCCTTTCCTGGAACTCACTTTGTAGCTCAGGCTGGTCTCAAACTCACAGAGATCTGCCTGCCTCTGCCTCCTGAGTGCTAGGACTAAAGGCGTGTGCCACCACCACCCAGCTAAGCAATCATTTTTTGATTGCATTTGAATCCCCCTCTATGAGAGGGATTGCAAGCCTGATCAAAAACCCCATGGCTTGGGAGATCACAGGCCCTAGGGGAAAACTTACCTACTATTGTCTGGTTTAACTGGCATGGTATCAAATTGCCTTCTAAACACTTATATTTATACTCATAGACAAAAGCTTCTCTTAGACTTAATCAGAGAAACGTCTCTTTACAATGAATGACAGTGACTACAAAGATTATGGATGCTCAAAGTGATGAGAAAATGGGACTTTTGAGTGCCTACCCCTAAAGAGGACAATTAGACCACTCTAAGGATTAGGTAATATCACTTCAAGGGGCAGAAAGAGTGTTAAGAGCTGGAAGCCAGGGGGGGAAAAAAACCAGCCACTACAATCACAAACACAACAGTTGCAGTTGCTTTCACTGGGTGGACCTGTACAAGGCTAGACTTATCAATAGCCAGTAATGGGTGGGAGAAGAGTTCATGGGCCTTCTGTTTTCTGCTGATGTGTTGGCTACTAAAATGGGAAACAAGGGAATACCTTCAAACATGTACCTACTGGCTAACCACTAGGCTCTGCTAGATAGCTCTCTACTCATGGTTAAAACACAGGCCTGTTAGACTCAGTGGATCACAAAACACAGACATAAACATGAAAGAGATCTATGTGGAGGAATGACAAGGATGAGAGGGAGATATAAGACAGTAGAGAGAGTAATCAGAATCTATTCTGTACAATGAAGTTGTCAAAGAACAAATCTAATTAAAAAATGATTGGCATCTGACAGTATTTTACACGATTTTTAGTGATTTAAACAACTGAAAATTCTGGCTTCTTCCATGGCAAGAAGTGCTTGAGCTGAATTTTTAAGATGGACACCTGTCGGCCTTTCCCTAGACTTCTAATTTGCTGGCTATATTCTGAAAGAGGAGGAAATGAGAGATGCCAATCTATAGTGTCATTTCGTATGTATTCTCTTTGAGCACTCATGAGGTCTCTTGAGATTCCATGATATTGGTAAATAAGTAAGTTCTCATTTCAGAAAGATGTGGAAGTGCTGTAGACTTCTTTGGAGAAGAAACTGCTGTATCTGTAACTAAATCTATAATAGCCAGAAATTGGAAACAACCTAGATGTCCCACAACAGAAGAATGGATAAAGAAAATGTGGTACACTTACACAATGGAGTATTATTCAGTCATTGAAAAAAAATCATGAAATTTTCAGGTAAATGCATGGAACTAGGGAAAAAATAACCCCAAGTGAGGTAGCCTATACCCAGAAAGACAAAAATAATATATACTCACTTATATATGGTATTAGCTATATGTCAATGATAACCAAGCCATAATCCACAGAACCACAAAGGTTAGGTATAGAGTAAGGGACTGGGGGTACAGATAGATCTCATTAGGAAAGGAAAATAGTTGTAGATGGATGCAGGGTATAACAGGAGAATCACTAGGGGAGTAGGAGGGGAGAGGTGGTTGGGAGAAGTACATGAAGGAGGGAATACAGGGAGAAACACCATTAAGGGCCATTTGATGAGTAGTATGGGAGCCAAATACAATAGAAGCTTCCTAAAATATAAACATATTTGAAGGCAATCTAAATGAAATTGCCAAACAATGAGGGAAACAAAAAGTCCCAACTGGCCACCTCTTGTTAACAAATGAAGCTTCCAATACCAGGATTGGGCTACATCTAATTGAATTGCTGGTGAAAGGAGTCTCATGGGAAACCTCAAACAACCCAGACCACGACTATAGGTTTGCTCCACAAACTGACAGCAAGGCCTCAATGCTAATGACAACACCATATACAACTCACTTGTCACTGAACATGGAGAAGTCGAGCCAGTGCATTCACAGACCTTTTACCCATCTGGCTAGAGTTTTTGGTACAAAAGAGAAATGTAAACAACCAACCCAGTCACAAACCTTTGGATGGATAATGGTGTCCTGCCTGCAAGATATGCTAGGGCAATGGGTCACAAACCTTATGTAAACAACTAATCAATATCTGATTTGACTTAAGGCCTACTCCATCAGATGGAACCCATACCCAATGCTGCTTGGATAACCAAGAACCAGAGACTAGATAGCTTAAGGATTTAGGTTAAAGCCAAATACTACTGGTTCTTAAAAAAAAAAGCCGGGCGGTGGTGGCACACGCCTTTAATCCCAGCACTCGGGAGGCAGAGCCAGGCGGATCTCTGTGAGTTCGAGGCCAGCCTGGACTACCAAGTGAGTTCCAGGAAAGGCGCAAAGCTACACAGAGAAACCCTGTCTCGAAAAACCAAAAAAAAAAAAAAAAAAAAAAAAAAAAAAAAAAAAGTAGCAATAAAATGACTTCTAATGACATTCTGATATATCCATAGATCAGTGACTTGCTCAACCATCATCAGAGAAGCTTCCCCTTATAACAGATGGGAATAAATACAAAGACCTACAACCAGACATTATTCAGAGAGGAAGAGACCTTGGAAAACTCAGCCCTAAATAGATGTCTCCATCAAATCCCTCCCCTCAGGTCTCAGGGAACCCCATGGAAGAGGAAGCAGAAAGAGGGGATGGACTACATGAAGAAAACAAGGTCCTCTAAATCAACATGACCAAAGCTCATATGAACTCACAGAGACTAAGGCATCATGTACAAGATGTGCATGTATCTGCACCAGGTCCTCTGGGGCCTCTGCATATATATTATGGCTTCCAGTTTAGTATTTTTATGGGATTCCTAAGTGTGCTAAGAGTGGGTCTCTGATTCTTATATCTTTTTTTTTTTTTTTTTTTTTTTTTTTTTTTTTTTGGTTTTTTCGAGACAGGGTTTCTCTGTGTAGCTTTGCGCCTCTCCTGGAACTCACTTGGTAGCCCAGGCTGGCCTCGAACTCACAGAGATCCGCCTGGCTCTGCCTCCCGAGTGCTGGGATTAAAGGCGTGCGCCACCACCGCCCGGCTGATTCTTATATCTTATCTTGGGCTCTTCTTCTACTTGTTTGTCTTGTCCAACTCCAATGTGCTAGTTTTTGTTTTATCATATTATATTATGTTATGTTACATTAGTTATGTTATCTCTCAGAAGCCTGTTTTGTTTTCTAATGAGACAGAAAGGGAGTGGATCCAGATGGGAGGGAAGGTGAGAAGGAGCTGGGAAGAACAGAAGGAGGGGAAACTGTAATCAGAATATATTATTTGAGATTAAAAAATACATTTTTAATAAAAAAATTAATTTTTCAAAATTCCAACTCAGATAAAAATGAAAGTCCTCTAATCTCAGAGAACATTTATAATTAGAATTTATAACATAAATATTTAGCCATTTGAAGTTCAAGTTAGAAAAAATATTTTCAGTTGAGTTTCTAGAGCACAAGCCACCCTGCACTCTGGTGGGAAACAGAAATGACTATATAGGTGGAATATAAAATTCATGAACATCTGGAAGCCTGCTAATTGAAGACAGAATGTCACATTAAACAAGAAATAAAAAAATATTCAGCACAGTAATACTTCACATTACTGTTGACCTGGCCAACATTTTATTGCACTAACATGAAAATTCTCAAGTGGAAACCCCCCACTGAGACTCATCATTCCAAAGAATAATTCCAAAGAGAAGTAGTCCAAAAAAAGTGTGTGTGTGTGTGTGTGTGTGTGTGTGTGTGTGTGTGTGTGTTCCATGTATTTCCTAAAAAGTTATATTAAGTGTAATGGCATGCTATTAAAACCTACCATGTCAATGGAAGACACTATAGCAGAATACCTTTATATTGGGTGACTTAAAAACAACAGAATTTTATTTCTTACAGTGCGAGGCCAAGAAGTAGGTCAGAGTATCAGTGCAGTGGAGTTCTGAGAAAGTTTTCTCAGGTTAGACAATGCCATTTTCTCAAATAGTAGAAAAGAAAGCTACAAAGTTCTAGTGAGTCCCTTTTAAGAGAAATAATCTTACTTCTAAGAGTTCCACCTTTATAATCTGACTACCTTCCAAAGGCTCCAAACTCTAATACCATTACATTGAGGGTCAGGGTTTTAGTATCTGAATTTGGGGTAAATAAAAGAAATTTTAGCCTGTACCCTTAAGTATACAACTGAACATTTTTAGTAAACAAGGTTACACAAACTATCACAATAATCCACTTTTAGAACATTCTCATCATCTCCAAAATGTCCCTCATGCCTATTTGAGGCTAATCTCCACTATCCTCTTAAGTCTCAACTGTTCTGACATTATATAAATTCACCCTTTGAGTATTTCTTATAAATGTAATAATAAAATATGTAAATATTTAAGCATTGCTTCTTTCAATTAAAACAATATCATCTGTGTTGAATCATACAACAAAAATTCATTGCTTTAACTGCTAAACAAAATTCCACTGTAGGCATATACCTATAGCATTTATTCACTCACAAGCTAGTATTCGTATTGCTTCCAGATCTGCACTATCATGCCTAAAGTTTTCTCCTGGGTATACTCTGAACTGTAGTATTGGTGAATCAAGTGGTAAATTCACATGTAACTTTCTAGAAACTGACAAATGTTTTGCAGAAGGGTCCAAATTCCTCTGCATCCTTCCACTAATAACTTTGATTTTGCTTTCCTACTTAGAATATTAGTTTTATCTCATTGTAGTAGTAAACTGCATTTCCCTGAGGATGTCTGTTATTTAATTCTATTTTAATTATCCAGTTAGCTCTTTTGCCAAATGACTGTCACTGAAATACCTCCTTCTCCCACTTCTTCTTCTTCTTCTTCTTCTTCTTCTTCTTCTTCTTCTTCTTCTTCTTCTTCTTCTTCTTCTTCTTCTTCTTCTTCTTCGTGTTTTTTGTTTATTTGTTTCTTTTGCTTTTGTTTTTTGACACAGATGGTACTATGTACCCAGGATGACCTCAAATTCATGAACTCCTTGCCTCTACCTCCTGTATTCATACTACAAGTACTTTTTTCCATATTTATCTAAGTAGTCTGACATACTACTACTGAATTTTAAAAGGATACAACTCCTATTCAGACAAATAAATGCACCTATTTACTGTTACTATTGATTTGTCCTCTCACTTTCTTATTCACACCTTTTGAATAAAAACCTCTTTTATTTCCTTTTTTTACTTCCTTCTTTATGTACTAGTAGGTACTGAACTAGGATCTTACTGGTGGTTGTAGGTAAGAGCTTTACCACTGAGCTATATCCTCAGCTCTCTTTTTACTTTTAAATTTTAGGGGTGGGGGCTGGAGAGATGGTTCAGCAGTGAACAGTTACTGGCTGCTCTTCCAGAGGACCTGGGTTCAATTTCCAGCACCCACATGGTGGCTCACAACCATCTGGAATTCGGTTCCCATAATTCAAATACAAGGGGAACTGATGCCCTCTTCTGGCTTACACGGGCAATGAATGCACATAGTACACAGACATACACACAGACAAAACACATACACATAAATAAATCTTTTTAAAAAATTGAAAATTTCAAACAGGTCTCATTAAGTTATAGAGAACAGTCTTGAATTTATTCTGTAGCTGGACTGGCTTTGATTCTGTAGCCCAAACAGGGTGTGTACTTGCCTCCTGAGTAGCTGTCAAGGTCTGACCCATCAGGTCTATTTAAGCTTTGAATAGCTAAAGACAAATTTGTCATTTTTTTCTGTCAAAAATGGTAAAATTTGTATTCAAAAATTATTTTTTTCAAACCAAGGGCATACCAACTTGATCTATAACTTCTACAAGTTCTACAATTTTTTACACTGTGATTTACATTACTTTTTAAGCATGTAGTAAAGTAAGTGTTCAAGTTCCTTTTCTGGCCAGTGGATATCCCAGCACTATATGTTGAGAAAGCCATTCTTTCTTTTCTCAACAATCCTGGCTTACCTGTCAAAATTAGCTGATCATTAATGCAAGGCTCTTCCCATGGACTCTTGATTCTATTCCACTGACCTGGGAACTTCATCTCTGTGCCCAGAGCAAACATCTCGAATTCACATTTTCTATTGTAGGCCATTTGTACTTCCATATAAGCTTTAACATCTTAATTTTCACTTTCCACCCCCTAAAATAAGAATTGGCTGAAATTTTATAAGGGCTGTATTAAATTTGTTTTTATCCATTTGGGAGAATTGTCATTTTATTAAGACTAAGTTTTCAAATCCTACAAAATGTCTATCTGTTTATGTATTGTCTCAGCAATGTTTTATAATTTTTAGTGTATGAATTTTATTTTACTTGTTCTGTTAGACTTATTCTAGCTACCTTATTCTTTTTGATAATACTTTGAATGAAATATTTTGTTAGCTTCAGTTTTTAACAGCTTATTTCTAACATGGAGAAACAGAGTTGAATTGAACTTGTTGGATTCTAACAGTTCTAGGAGAGAGGTAGTGTGTGAGGGAGTGAGTGTGTGTGTGTGTGTGTGTGTGTGTGTGTGTGTGTGTGTGTGTGTGTGTGTGTATGTTACAGTTTCTACTGAAAAGACCTATCTATGAATAGATCATGATTATGATCTATTTGCTATATCATGATAGATAATTCATAGTGATCTAGATAATGATCTATGAATAGATATTCCTTTAGATTATAGAAGATTTCATTTATTTTTCTTTCTCATTTTTCTTACTAAACCATTAGTATACTGCTGAAGAGAAATGAAGTGACCAAATATTCTCCTCAGCTGGTAATGAGCTTCTGGAAAGCAATAGTGTTTCTCCAATAAGAACAATTTTGGGCTGGTGAGATGACTCACCAGCATCTGCATACTGTTCTCAAGTTTACTTCCTTGCACCCTCATCGGGAGGCTCATAACTTGTAATTCCAATTCTAGGGGATCTGACAAATACTTCTGGCCTCTGTGGGTACCTGCATTCCATGTATATATCCACACACATACACATAATTAAAAATAATAAATTAAATACTAAAAAATATAAAAAGAAGAATGTTAACTGGGTCAGCAAAATGGCTCAGTGGATAAAGGTGCTTGCTGCTAAGCCTGATGACATGAGTTCAAGACCCTATTACCACAAGCTGCCTTCTGACCTTCACACATGTTCTTCATGCACATATACTTACATGCAGGCCTGCATGCAGGCCCATGGGCACAGACACACACACGCTAAAATTTAAGAGGGTTGAGAACGTAGCTCAGTGGTAGAGCCCTTGCCAAGTACTCATAGTGCTCGCGGTTCAAGCTTCAACAACAAGAAATAAATAAATGTAATATAAAATTTTAAAATATTATTAACTGTCTCTTTTCCATTAAGGATATTAGTTGTGAATATACCTTTTATGAAGTTGAAGAACTACCTAGCGATTACAAGTTTGGTTTTAACCACAAATAAACTGTTAATTTTTATATAGTGCTTCTCTTTTTTTCTCTATCTCTTGAGAATATCACGTGATTTTTTTTCCTTCCGTTTCATTACTGTGGTGCATATCACTGATTAACCTATGGATGCCTCATGATTCTTGCATTTTGGAATACCAGTTGACCCCGGGGGGCATTTTTACATTGCTAAATTCAGTCTGCTAGTATTTTGTTAAGAATTTTTATGTCTACATACATAAGAGGTATCACTCTGTTGCCTATTCCTGTGACGATTCTGTGTAGATGTGGTGTTCAAGTAATGTAAGTCAAATGAGTAAGCTGGGAGGTATTACTTCCTCTGTTTTTAGAAGAGTGTGTGTGAAGGATTAGTCACAGTCCTCTTTTGCTTTTAAACAACCTTTTAAAATGTAAATTAAACAAATTAATAATTTTAAAACTGTTGAGTTGTATACTTTAAAAGTGCATTTTATAATCCAGAAGGAATTGATAAGAACCTGTTTCTCTGTGACCCCCTTTTACTAAGGGTACAGCCTTTTAGAGTTTATTCCTTCCATGGTCATTTTTTTTAAGTTATATGTAGCTTGAGTTTTCCTGACTGGCCCACAATCAGGACAAATCTCTGACACCTGCCAGTCCCACAGCCACTCAAACCCGACCAAGTAAACACAGAGACTTATATTGGTTACATGGAGACATATAACTGTATGGCCGTGGCAGGCTTCTTGCTAACTGTTCTTACAGCTTAAATTAATCCATTTCCATTGATCTATACCTTGCCACATGGCTCATGGCTTACCGGCATCTTTACATGCTGTTTGTCATCATGGCAGCTGGCAGTGTCTCTCCCACTCAGCCTTCCACTTCCCAGCTCTATTCTCCTCCTTGTCCCGCCTATACTTCCTACCTGGCCACGGGCCAATCAGTGATTTATTTATTGACCAATCAACAACACATTTGACATACAGACCATCCCACAGCAGTTATAGAATAGCTAAAATTTCATCAACAGCATTTCTTGTCTGAGTTTAAAATGCTTCATAATGACATTAATCACTTCTCTCAATGCCATAAAAAACTATGTAATCCCTTTCAAACTTAAATTGTGTAATACAAGTTTCAACATTACTAATTTCACTATTTATCAATGCTAGCCACAACCAAAGACTATATTCATCTGTACAACACATTTCTTACTCTTCAAAATATGCCCACCATCTGTCACTGTCATTCCTAGTAATTCCTGGAGAATAAGTAAAAATACTGTATTCTTCACTGTGAAGATGGAGAAGTGTGAGCTGCAATGTAATCAGTGTAGAGTATTCACTTAGTACATGTGACTCTTTGAGTTTCATCCCCAGCACCATCGAAAACAAAAACCCAGAAATGTAAAACCAGGTACATGGAAGTAAAAAACCAATGTAAAACTAGCCTTGAACTCAAATACATATGATTAATGCAGTCTCACCTGATTTTCCACTGTGGTGATCTGTACCTTCGGGTTCACATGTTGAAACATATTTGAGTATCTGATGTCCACAGCTTATAAAATAAAATAGATAAATATATATAATAAATGAAGCTTTTTTACCTGAACATAATTAGGGAATCTGCCTAATTCTTAAATAAGATCCTAACTGTAACATATCCTAATATACTAATCTGTGTATAAATGATTTTATTCTAGGAAGCTCCTTTGTATCCTTAAAGGAAATAACATGTTTTTGAAAGTAAACACTGGGGTCTAAGATAAAACCTGTATTTTACTGGAGCCAAATAAGAACACCAAATCCACAAGGGACTGCAAAATAAGCACTAAGTAGTGTAGTATATATTAAATTATGTTTACTAAAACATTATGAGAAATAGAATACCACTATATTTCACCTTAGATGGAGATTATTTATCTAGAAATTAAAAGCACTGAACTGAGAAAAACATTTAATTATAATAAGAACTACTAGGTTAAATATAGGGGATATAATCTAAATCCACCCTCCACTTATAACACAGACTCAGAAAACCACCAATATCTTTCAAGAGAACCTATATACTGAAGCAGAAATAAGGAGGTTAGGGGACTTACCTGCTACACAGATTGCTATCAGGGTTTCTCAGGTACTGATAGAAATCTGCTGCATTGGGTACACTGCTCAGTGATCTATGTAAAATAATACTTGGCTTAGAAAGAAAATCAGCAGTATCAGGAAATTCTATGGGTGATCGATTAGTTAGAGAGCCAGCAGACACTGGTACATGGCTTGAGGAATTCACAAGACTCAGGCTGGGCAAAGCACCTAAAAATTAAGAGAGGACATATAAATAAGTATGTATTTACTGTGTATGTTTTGAGTTATTATAAAGAGCATTTGCCTCCTAAAAGAAAGAAATTTCAATTTAATAATAAATTTCTATCAGTGCTGGGCTCTGAGACAATCTAAGAATTTAAGCAAAATTGTATTTTGTGTTGTATTTGTCATTACTAATCACTACTAAGTAATTAGTAGTTATCAGCCTTTGCATAACAATACATAGTAGGTAACTATTAAGAATTCCTTTAAATGTGTGGGTTGCACAGCATAAATTTTTTCAAGTTAAAATTGGTCTTGATCTTTACATTTTTTGAAAGGCCCATGATTTCAAGAAAAAAAAAAGTTGATTGTCCACATGACAAAGTATTGGAAAATTTTCCTAATTCATTACATTAACTATTGAAGAACTAAAGTTCTTAACATTAAGCAAGTTGTTGAAATTATACTAGCACAGTGACAGGCTTTTAAAAGATAAAACCATGAATTCCTGCTCATTCAACAAACACATGAGAGAGGCTACTTTATGCTGAAAATGTGTTGAATTTCACAATGGAGAAAATAGTTAATATCTCTGCAACTCAATAAGCCTAGAACACAGTAAAGAGAATAACACAAATAAAATGAAGTCAAAAATCCTTCAGGACCAAGTAGCATTGGTGGAGTCTTTGGTGAACTCCTTGGGCTAAAGTGATAAAGATTTACCTGGAGAGGGACACAGAGGCAATACTTTGGTAGGAATTAAAGATCCAATAAAACAGTTATATGGTGACTATATATCACACATCTTTAAGTATTCATGTTTGCATATCTTAGCACTTGTGACTAATGCAGCAATGGACATGGAAGCACATGTACAACCACATCGGACCTATTTTCTGTTATCTGTAGAAGAGGGACTCCTGTTCACATACTTCCAGCTATAATTTTTGAGGTTTCCAGACAGGCTATGTCAATTTTCATCCCTAATATGTAACTATAGGTTCCTTTCCTCTACACCTTCTCCAACATTAGTATCATATCATATCATAAATGTTCTATAACACAACCTGAGATAGTTTTTGAGAAGCAGGGTTCTAAATTCATTCCTTTGCATAGGAATATCCACTTCAAACAGCATGTGAAATGAAAATACTTCATTCTACTGCCAAGTCATCAGGGCCTTGACCATAAATGTAAAGGTTTATTTCTGAATTCTATTACCCAAATTGAAGTTTATTTATGCCAATAACTGTGGTGATCTTATTTGTATGTTAATAAATAAAGCTTGCCTGGAGATCAGGGGGAAAAGGCCAGCCATTTTAAGTAAACAAGAAGTCAGGGAGCACATACCCTTAATCCCTTAGCAGGCAGGACCTCTGTGTGCTCAAGGCCACACTTGGAAACAGAGCCAAACATGGTGACACATGCCTTTAACCCCAGTACCAACCATAGAGACCTGGAGGTCTGTACAGACAGACAGAAAGTGACAGAGCTGTGTAGGAAGAGGAAGTGAAGTAGCTGGGCTAAGAGAGCCAATGAGAGGGCAGAACAGCATGGCAATAAAGGTGTGGTAGACAGGAAGTAACGTGCATTTGGAAGCTGCTGAGTTGTTGAGGTAAGGTTGGCTGGTGGCCTTCCCTATTTCCCTGATCTAAGGTTTTTACCCCTATATTTGGCTCTGTGTTTTTTATTTAATAGGACCATTTAGAAATTTGCCTACATTTAATGATGGGTGATGTTGCTCTGTATGCTGTGAATATGCATTGCTCTGACTGGTTGTTAAATGAAATGCTGATTGGCCAGTAGACAGGCAGGAAGTATAGCCAGGATAAGCAGACAAGGAGAATTCTGGGAAGAAGAGAGCTGAGTCAGGAGTTGCCAGCCAGACACAGAGGAAACAAGATGTGAAGGCAGAACTGAGAAAGGGTACCAAGCCACGTGGCTAAACATAGATAAGAATTATGGGTTAATTTAAATGTAAGAGCTAGTCAGTAATAAGCTTGAGCTAATGACCACACAGTTTGTAAATAATATAAGCCTCTGTGTGTTTACTTGGGTCTGAGCGGCTGTGGATTGACAAGTAAGAGAGATTTGTCCTGACCACAGGCCAGGTGGGACACAAGAAAACTTCAGTTACAAATAACATACTCTCTTAATTACTGCAACTTTGTAATAAGTTTTAATGACTGGAATTGTGAGTTCTTTTTTTTTCTTTTTCACAAAACTCTACCCCCCCCCCCCTTTTAATGGACTTTCCTTCTGTTTAGGTCTTTAACCTACTTTGCAATTCATTTTCATCATTCCTTCTATTTTTTCTGAATTCTAGGGATTATTCAACTTTTTAAATCATTCTTCTCTATCACCAATGCTAGCTTTTTCTATTTTATATGCATCTGTGAAGTGTCAGTCTGTGTACAATTATAACTCTTTTCCTTGTTTCAGTCATGTCTAGTACCATATAAGTTTACATCTATTTACCCATTCTGTACCTTTTCCTGCTGTTGTTATTATACATATATTATAAAATGCTATGAGGAATTTGTTACTCATTAATTGTTTCCTTATAATAACCTACTTGGGCTAAAGGGTTCTTTTCTTTTACTATGCAGTTCCATACTGCAATGCAAATTATTTTTATCCTATCTAAGGAACTTTCTTTGCAGAATTTCAGTGAGATGTGAGAGCAACAAATTCATTCAGTTTTGGTATATAAGGAAAAACTGTTTCATTTTCTAGCATCTTTCCTGAACAAATAAAACAAGTTTTTCTAGCTGCACTGATATACTATGCCCTGTGAAACAGTTATCACAAGCACATTAATATGCACCCATCATGTGTGCATGCATGTGTGCTAAAAAAACAGTGGAAAGGGATTTCTATACCACTAACTCTCCATGGTTACTGCATTAGATTGAGATTGACAACGGATTTTTTTTAAATGTTTCAAAACTTTTCAGACACAGTTCTGTTGTCTTTGGCTTCCAAAGTTGCTGATGAAGTCACTGTGTTAGTGTTTTCCCTTGAAAATAATCTTTTCCTAGTTCCTTGGGGGATTTTTCTTTTTATCTTTGCAATTCAGGAAACTGACTTTTATCTGAGATCCTTCTCCACATTTAGCCACTGAGAACTCACTCAGCTTAGTGAATCAATTTTATTAACTAAAAAAATGATACTGTCCTTTCCTTTGTAATTTTATTTACACATATACTTGAAATTTTGATGGTGTTCCCATTTTGCACATTTCTATTATTTGTCTTCTTTTTCTTCTCTCTAATTCTGTTTCAACATCTTCTACTCCTCTGTTGTCAGGGTCAGTGCTTTTGTCTTCTGTTACAAGACTCCAAGAACTTGAACTTAAGCAAGTGCTTTCTTCGGTTCTAGATGTTCCACTGACGCTTTCCTGTGTATCCAATTCTCTGTCTGAGGGAGCTGTATATTTCTGGCATTTTCTCTGAAACATCATTGTTATTTTTAATACTGCTAAACCCAATATTATATGTAAATCTCCTGTTTCTAGTGCCTATTTCCCCTTATTATCAGTAATATTTTACTGCCTCTTCACAATTATACCTTAACATGTATTAAAAAATTTTGTTATATAAGAATACTGAAAAGTCTTTGATAAAATATATATATATATATATACATATATATATATATACATATATACTTAATGTTTTTACTTTACAAGCATGGATGTTTTACTTGTATGTATGTCTATGTACTAATGTATACCTCATGCACATGGAAGCCAGAAGAGGGCATCAGATGCCCTGGAATAGAAGTTACAGATGTCTCTTGAGTTGTCACATGGGTGCTAGGAATCCAACCCAGATATCCTGTGAGAGCAGCCATTGTTCTTAATGGCTAAGCCATCACGCTATCCCCCACTATGTTGTATTTTTAAAATATCTTTCACCCAAGAAGATCTGAAAAATCATCTAATCTGGGATTTTTTCGTTTATTTATTTATGTGTTGTTTATGTATGTGTATGTGTGAGTGTGCATATGTGATATGTGTGTGTTTACATACATTTGTGTATTTGAAGGGTGTGTGTGTGCATGTGCGTGTGCATGTGTGTGTATGCATGTGAAAGCCAAAAAATAATCTCTTGCATTGTTCCTCAGGAGCTGTCCATCTTTTTGTTTTTTGGTCTTTTTTTCCCCCTTTATACAACAGGTTCTGTCATTGACCTGGGACTAGTCACACAGACTAGGCTGGATAGCCAGTGAGTCCCAGGGATTCTCCTGCCTCTGTCTCTCCAGTTACTATCACCTGAGGACTGAACTAAATTCTTTACTATTTCCCCATCCCTATAATCCTTAGTTTAAGGGAAATACTATTAGAACAGTGGTTCTGAACCTGTGGGTCATAACCTCATTAGGAGGTGCATATCAGATATTTACATTACGACTCATAACAGTAGCAAAATTACAGTTAGGAAGTAGCAACAAAATAATTTTATGGTTAGGGATCACCACAACATGGAAAACTGTACTGAAGAGTCACAGTATTAGGAAGGTTGAGAACCACTGTGTTAGAATAACTTGTCAGGATGTAATCAGGGATTTTTCTACTCTAATACTAAATATTTTTACCACAATCATCCTTTTTACAAAATCAATACACTCTTCAAAATTTTTTTCCTTTTTTCTGGATCTGCAACTATTTCAAGTCATGAAAATGGTTCCTTATTTTCTATCTGAATGCTAGTGACTGTGCAAGTATATAGTACATAGATGTCCAAAATGTGTTTACTCAGTGAACTAAAAAATGGACAAATAGTAGCCAACACAAATAGTTTAAACATGTCAAAACATTATATGATAGTCAAATTAAAATGTGTGAAATAAGAATTTACATTGCCATGTGCTTTAAGGACTCCCATGTTTAATTCATAAAGAATTATTTGTAAGCCAGACAAGGTGATACACATATAGTTCCAAATACTTGAAAGGCTGATGTAGAAAGAGCCCTTGACACAAAGGGTTCAAAGCCAGTCTCTACAACAGTAACGTCTTGCCTCTTAAAAACATATTTTTAAAAACAAGAGTATTTCTTACCAGCTCTTCTCAGACCTACATGGTGAGTCAGCGACACAGATGATGATCTCTGCTTTGGAACTGTCAGGAGATTCGAACTGAAAGGCCCATTTAGGGGCATTCCATGACTAATAAAAGAAAAAAGTAAGAATTCTTAGATCATAAAAATTCCCTTTTATTCTTTTTTCTCCTGGCAAACCAATTAGCAAATTTATATTTCTACATTCAGACATAAGACTTCTGCCTAAGGCCTAGAGGGGATACAGCAAAGCTTTTCCATTAAAAGGGTAAAATAAAAAATGCTTCTGGCCGGGCGGCAGTGGCATAAACCTTTAATCCCAGTACTCGGAAGGCAGAGCCAGGCAGATCTCTGTGAGTTTGAGGCCAGCCTGGGCTACAGTGAGTTCCAGGACAGGCACCAAAACTACACAGAGAAACCCTGTCTCAAAAACCAAAAAAAAAAAAAAAAAATGCTTTTGACTTTTCATTTCATAATGTCTCTGATGCAACTTCTCAATCCTGCCACAGTAGCAAAGAAGCACCCACGAACAGTATAAAGTGGCATGGGTGAGTTTCCACAAAATGCTGTCCAAAAAAACAGTATGGAACAGATTAGGCCCAGCAGGTGTGGTTTACTGATCATTCCCAAAGTTATCACTTGGAAGGCTTCTTGAAACAGACTCTGGTCTCATCCCCACGGTTTCCAATTTAAAAGGTCTTGGACAGGTCACGTAAGGCCAGGTAATATGGCTTTCTAACAAGGTTTTAGATCATGCAGGTTTGCTGAGCCAGAACCCTCACTGAGAACCACTGACCTAAAGTTAAGTTTTCCCTTATTTTCTGTTCTCCTTTCTCACAGACACGATCAGTAACCAAGTCATTTTATAGAACTGAAATATTTACTATAGGTTCTAGGGCTTTCACTAAGAAATAAATATGGATAATATACTATCCACATTTAATCACAGTACACTAAGATAATAAATAAAATACAATATATAATATCTGTTACAAAGTATATGAAACACATAAATGTTACATCTTCCCTTCTTTATTTATTTACGGGCCTACTTTCCTTTACTGGTTGACTCCAAATGTGACCTTAATGACATAATGAACACAATTCCTGTAAGACGTTTATTTAGCAGCCATTTTCTTCATAGTTACAAGTATGCCAAACTCTTCACAGCAATTGAACAGGCCTCAGGACTACATTCTCTGTCTACTTTCTTTCAATTTTTATTGATGTAGGCTCAGTTCTCAATAAGATCCTCCCTAGTTCCTTCCATCCTTCCTGCTCTTTCAAATTCCATTACTCAATGAAGGCCGAGTTTTGGCCTCAGAGTTATTTATTTATCACAAATGGTCCCAAATTGTTCATAATTTTAATGCTTAAAATTTTTTGAGTGTTTATGTAGTATGAGGGCATTTATGTATACATGTTCATATGTGTGTAGGCACAATGTGTTCACAAGCAGGTACAAATGCATGTGTATAAGCATGTATGAGGAGGTTTGAAGCTGACACATTGATTGCCTTCAACCTCACTCAGTCTTACAACTGAGTCCAGTGCTTGCTGATCAGGGCTGGGCTAGGTAACCAGCTTGATCCAGGGATACCCTGTCTGTCTTCTGAGTGCTGAAATTATGAGCAGGTCACAATCCAGCATTTATATAGGTGCTAGAAATCCAAATTTCACTGAGCCATTGACCCAGGCCCTTGTAAGTTCCTTTTGGGTCTGTATCTTTCTCATATCCACATTCATTTCAGATATAGCACATTGATTGAGAGAGTTGTTCAAAGGATTTTGGAGGACAAATAAATAATAGACTCTTTAGGTCTTTACAGCAAATAACAGATCTTGTCTACTCTAAATTTTGAGTATTTTTTCTTCACAGAATCAACATCATAATCCAACATGGGTGCCATACCCCTACAGGGCAGTTAAGCAGTCATCTGTCTTCAAAGACCTGTGTTAGTGTAATCATAAACCCTCACTGAAATTCAAAGACTTCAGTACTAATGGGTGAGAATGGATAGAAAGTGAAAAGTTTCATAAAGCAGGGAGAAAGAAGGTGTTAGGGAAATTAACAAGCTAAACCTATTACTTCTCCTTAATGAACAAAGGTGATCACCTGCTTTTCTCAGGTGATCATATTTACTGACAATTCAGTTATTTGGAAATTAACTGGTTATCAGAAAGCTTTAAGAAGTCTAAAACAAGTTGTAGCTTATTGTTTTCATGTATGAAGTTTATATTATTTTCAATGCTTTATTTTTAGTCAGCAACATTGTTGTTGTTTCTGTTCTATTTTTCAGTGCAGGAGTTAACCCAGTGCCTCTTGTCACTCTTGTACATTGAAAGACTGCTCCACTGAGTTCCATCTTTTCCAAGTATGGCTGCAGAGCTCTCATAAGGTAACAACAGATTTTCAATTTCCAGACTAAGAGCTTAAGAATCATTCTACAGATATTAATAAGGGATCCCAAGACTTGATGATTAGAAAACCACACAATCAAAGCTTTGCTTAAGGAAGATGGAACAATTGGTGAAGGATATGAAAATTGTCTATAAGTGGCTAATTCAATAGCCCAAGAGAGCTGTAGCAAAACTATGAAATAATGTAGACAAAGTAATAAAGGAAAAGATGAAACAGAGGGCAACATTACAAAAATGTATGCCAAGAAACAAAGGCCAAATAATGATAACAGAATTTTTTTTTTAAAGACAGCTGAGGGATGAGAAGTCTGGCTTCAGTTATATCTAGAGAGGTTTATAACTGTTATCATGTAAATTCATAGTCAGGAAAGCTATAATCAGACACAAAGCTGAGTTTAAATCAAGGCCCAAAAGCCTAGGATGGGAGAGAACTATAACAATATCAGGGTGAATACAGAGCTATCACTAAAACCCTAAAGATACCTGTATAAAAGTATCATCCGTATTAATTGATGTCACATAGTATATGTCTAGATGATGGTCACATGGCTTTTTTTGAATTAAATTCCCTAATATCTAATTAAAATTCAATTATTTAGTCATACTAGACACATTCCAAATGTTCAATACTCACATGTAGCTAGGGGCTACAATTTAGACAGTGCAGATATAAAATACCTGTTTCTACATAAATTTATTTTGTATAGCACAGATCTAGAGACTTGTATTAGAAAACAGTGATGGTTGCTGATGTTTTACATATTCCTGACTGTCTTAAAGTTTCACTGATTTAATTAAATAACACAACCAAATTGTCTTGGGGAGGAAAGGGTTTATTTCAACTTACAACTCTCAGGACACACTCCATCACTGATGGAAGTCAGGGCAGGAATTCAAGGCAGGAGCCTGGAGGCAGAGGCCATGGGGGTGCTGCTTAATGGCTTGCTCAGCCTGCTTTCTTATAAAATCCAGAACCACGAAGTAGCCCAGGGGTGGTACCATCTACAATGAGCTGGGCCCTCTCACACTGATCACTAATCAAGACAATGCCTCATCAACCTGCCTAAGATGTCTAATAGAGGCATTTTCTCAACTCAGGTTCCTCTTCCCAGATGGCCCTGGCTTCTGTCAAGTTTATATAAAACTAGCCAACACACCATTTTATCCCAACTATGTGTAAAGTACATTTGAAAACTTATTACTGAGAAACTCCAGCTTCTGCATACAAGAAAAATTATATTTAGTCTTTAGAGTATATATCTCTTTAAAGGAGTGACACACAGAGCACCAATAACTGTTTTGGTCAAATTTCTAAATCTCTGATGAAAAATATGAGTTTCTTTAAGTTCACTGAATCTAGAATCTACCTATATCATGAACACTTCTTAACTGAGATTTCTCTAAATTATATTTCTATTTTTAAAATGACTTGAATATGTCAAACATTTTTAACTGAAAATATATTGCTGTAATGCAAATGTAAAGAGTAAAACAAAAACCTGTCATTTTTGTTTTTTTTAAACATTTTTTAATTTTATTTATTTATATTTTATGTAAGAGTGCTACGCATGTATACCTGCATGCCAGAAGAGGGCATCAGATCCTATTATAGATGGTTGTAAGCCTCAATGTGGTTGCTGGGAATTGAACTCAGGACCTCTGGAAGAGCAGCCAGTGCTCTTAACAGCTGAGCCATTTCTCCAGCCCCCTGTTCTTGCTTTTTAAACCCACCATATTTCCAAAATTATGATTCCTTCCTATGGCAAAGAAATCTACCTTTAGTTTATTTCCTATTTCCCATTTCCCCACATCATACTTCCATTTTTTTAAAAAACAAAAAACTATCATGTCTAAGTTTAAGACAAAATTTTTACTGTTTCTCATTTTTCTGTACTATAAATTATTCACAATTCAATCTACTGTTCTATACATTAAAGTTTTATGAGAAAGAAATTGCTTGATCTAATATTACAAAATTCAAATTAATAAACCACAAAACAATGTGGAAATCTGCATGTATTTCCCATATAAATCTTAACATAGGTTTTAACATATGAACCTATGATTCAATCCTGCCATCTACTGTTTCAAATGTGTAACTGTACACAGCTCAAAGTAAACAAAGTTTAGCTTGACACCTGCTCAGTAGGTAGTGAGACAGTAGTTTAACATGGAATTTCCATTCATTACAATTCTACTAACCCAGGTAACTGACTGAAAAGAAGTTTCTACCCACACAAGAGATCTGTATCTTTAATGGCTTTCAAAAGATGAAGTATTAAATTTTTTGTTATAGGTAAAATGGTATTTATTAATATTCATAAATTTTTAGTTCCTGTATTTTCCCAGCCTCATTTAACTGTGACTTCTGATTTGGCAGTGTTTAGTTTCAAGCCAGTTCTCAAGAGAGTATATAATATGACAACGTCTCAGCTTACATAGGAACAGGTTTGGAACATTCTTGCTACCTTACACTAGCAACTGTAGTAAGTCTGAAGAATATTCTTTTTTTCCAAGTCAGTAACTATAGAATCACCTACCACGGCACCCTACACAATGAATTGGTGGCTGCCTCCATAAATTTGAATGCTGCCCCAAGCGTAATAGTAGAAACCTAGCCTAGCATATGGCAGAGCTCTAGGTTTGAACCTCTACAGAAGAGGCAGAAAGGATCCAGAAACATAACATGCTAAACTGATTTTAGTATCCCTAAGCAAGTGTTTCTCAACATGTGGGTCACAACCTCTTTATGGATTAGAATGACCCTTTCACAGGGGTCGTCTAAGACCATCAGAAAACACAGATACTTACGTTACGATTCATAACAGTAGCAAAATTACATTTATGAAGTAGCAATGAAAATAATTTTACGGTTGGAGGTTGCCACAACATGAGGAACTGTATTAAAGGTCACAGCATTAGGAAGGTTGAGAACCACTAAGCACTGACATGTTTTTTAAGGTTCCAGCATTCTCTGTACCCCAACTGACCTAAGTTTTGAGAGAGTGTTGCCTTCTTTTTAAGAATCAGTTTCTTGATTGTAACTATTATTGCTAAGGTGAGTTACGTACGCTTAGAAAAACAAGGGGTAACCCAAAACTGTCTGTTCTCACCATGCATCTGATGTCATGCCCCACCGCTGAAAATTTCATAGAAGGACAGAAAAGGGAGTAATCCTATTCCAAAGAAAATTCCAACCATTCCTGGAATTCCCTGATTTTTCCTCTTTGGAACAATACCTTAGCAATACTTTCCTTCAGTAAAGCTTGCCTATCAAGCTAACTAAAATTCCACAGGGCTAATCTCTCTTTAGAAGTCTGAATTCATCCCTTGAGTAGTATTTCTTTGCCTTATAATTAACTTTGAATCCTTACTTTATCTCATCTTTCTATTTTTTTCTTTGACAGAGACAAGAACTGAAACACTAGCTTGAAGTCTCAATACAGTTTCTACCTTTAGGACGTTCTCAAGTGTTACCAACTTTAAGAATTTCTACCTATGTTGTCCTAAAAATACTGCAACAATACTTTCTTGATTTTAAAATGTTTTCAAATGTTATTTGTCAAAAGAAAATGGATGCTTTAGATTTCAAAGGCTCTCAGAATTTACCTTGGAACACCTAGTTCTTGGTGAGGTCTTCTGCCACTGCTGCGGTCCCACCTGGAATAGTGCTCACTAGCCAGCAATGCTGATGCTCCTGAGCTCCTCCTCAGCTGTGCAGTTGAGAAACTGGTTCTACTACTCAGTCCCTGTCAAATAATTTCAAAACGGCTAAATTATCATCCTTTAACATGCTATATTTAAGGACACATATAATATGTACAGGTAAAACAAAATTTCATTCTAAAAATCTTCCAACATTTCACTTCTACTTCCAAATTCCACTTTCCATATTGTTGTTCTTTTTTTTTTCTTAATAAAAAAGCTCCTGAACTCTTATGACTTAAACTATACTTTTTAATTTTGAGATTTTACTCATAGTTTCAAGAGAAAGAAAACATGGGAGCTGTAAAATAGGTATGGAAGATTGATACTAAAAATCTGCTTCAAAGGACAGAGTTAGGCCCAGGACGACTATCCTTTTTATATTTTCAGCAAAAGGTATCTCAAGTACAGGACAGCTAATGTGGAAAAGCTTCGGGGTTCTTGGTTACTTTTTAAATTAATGATTAAGTACAGAACATCTTAAACATTATTTCACTGTAATTTTTGAGTAAATTCTCAATTGATCTAAATGTTCAATTAAAGTAAATAATACTGTTCTTAAACCATTGTAAATAACCATGTCCCTGAGATACACCTAATATAATGTCTATTTTATGAATTTTCCTCTCTAGCAGACACTTCAACAATATCAGAAATCTCAATAGTATATGTAAGTTTTCGCAAGGATGCTGATTTTGTAAAGGTCCATGGTAAGTCAGGTATACAGTGACAACATTCTACATATAACCCTTGCTTACTCTGACTTAAGTTCATATAATGTTTCTTAGCTCTTAACATATGTATAAAATATTCTATTAAATGATCTGTCCGTATTCCCTTTTGGTGACTAAATTTTTCACCAATTCTGTGGCTCTTTTCTGAAGCAAATTAAGGCTTTGTGTTTATATGCTTTTCCAAAATCAGAGACAAATTAGATATGAAATTCTATTGAGTTTAAAAAACACAAAGAAAAGGCAAGATTGTTACTTCCTGGTTCTTACATGACTTACAGCAGCACATTCTAACACCCTAAATTACTGTAATTAACTACAATGCTTAGGAAATGAGCTATTTTAGAGATTCTGCTTAATTAATATCATGTTTAAAATGTAAAATGTACAAGAAAACTTTTCTACACACTCAATATAGCAGCATAATAATGATTTCAATGGTGCTTTTCTGATTAGAATAGTCTGTTTCCCTTTTCAGAGTTTTGGGGCAAAGTCTTGGTATGTAGCCTAGTCCCTTGACTTCCATCTCCAAGTACTGTACTTACAGAAGGGTGCCACTACATCCTGCTAATGGTTACAGCTTCAAAGAATTACTGTCTTTAAAAATCACTATCTTGCCGGGCGGTGGTGGCGCACGCCTTTAATCCCAGCACTCGGGAGGCAGAGGCAGGCGGATCTCTGTGAGTTCGAGGTCAGCCTGGGCTACCAAGTGAGTTCCAGGAAAGGCGCAAAGCTACACAGAGAAACCCTGTCTCGAAAAACAAAAAACAAAAAACAAAAAAAAAAAAAAAAAAAAAAAAAAAAAAAAAACAAAAATCACTATCTTAGATCAATAAATGTCAGTGGGAAATGAAAAAGAACAACATTGGGTGAAAACTCAAGAATATTTTAGAATCATGTCATTAATTACTGACTCTCATCACTTTTGGTGCTTGTGATTATGTGGTATACTAAAAAAGTCACACGAGTCAGTATCATTGTTAAGTGAGCTCTAATGGGTTACAGGCACTATTTGCTAAACTTTTTAAAAGTAAAAGCATCAATTAACTAACTATGACCCAGATGATCAATAGTTTTCAAGTCCCTAACTATCCTTGCATAATTTTTCAACATTTCTAAACCCTAATGTTAAGATCTGATAATATGAAATAAACTGATCAAAGGTCCTTAAAATTTCTGTATTTTCCTTTTCTAGGTATAACTGTATAACTAGCGCAATTTGACAAAATTAACTTATTTGAATTTTACCTTTTCTTGGTTAGTTCTTAGCTATAGAAGCAGCTGAACTACTATAATCCTTAAAATATTTCTAGTTTTTATTTATTTATTTTGTTGTTGTTGTTTGTTTTGTTTTTCAAGACAGGGTTTCTCTGTGTAGTTTTGGTGCTGGTCCTGGATCTCGCTCTGTAGACCAAGCTGGCCTTGAACTCACAGAGATCCGCCTGCCTCTACCTCCCGAGTGCTGGGATTAAAGGCATGAGCCACCATCACCCGGCAAAGTATTTCTAGTTTTAAAGATTTATTATTTTAGCTATTAGTAAAACTGTCACAATACAGTGACAGATAACAGCACTATAACAAGCATAATAAATACCAAGTTAGTATATGCCGCATGTATTATTAGTGTCTAAAGTAAATCTTATTTATTTTAAATAAAAATAATTTTTTTATTCCAAAAAAGTAATTCCATATCTAATTGTGGAAAAACCAGTGTCCACTGAGCTATAAAAAAAAAAAAAAATGCAGTGAGTAAAGGGAGGCAAGGTTTTAAATCTGTAAAAAATCATTAAGTAATAATAATATATTATTATAATGGTCATTTGTTCTTGGTTCAACAAGTGTAATTCCTCGACTCTATAAAAGAAAAAAGATTAATGACATGATCTACTAGTTATATAAGCCTGGAACTAAGTTCCTTGGTACTTTCTACTTCTTATTACAATGATACCACCTAGTTCTTAGCATATAAATTGTAACCGCTAAGTACAGCAGTACTATTTAAGGTAAAAACTGCTAGAGGCATAACATTTACACATCATATATAAGTCCCTTGGTTCAATCCCCAGCACTGAGATGTAATTAATGAAAAATGAGTAGAGAATTACTTTCATTTGTAATTCTCTGTAAAGCCACAGGCAGCATGATATAATATAAAAGAAGCCGATCCTTGGAAAGGAAATTGTGTATTATAAGATATTTAGAAGAATGTTTTTAATGAAAACAAATCATTAAATGAGATAAATAAAGCTGGATGATTACTGTATTTTAACCTTGTGAAGTTTTCGATCTCCTTTATCTACTGGATCTTCTACTTCAGAGCAGGGATAAAATCCAGGAAATGGTGTGAGAGGATTAATCTTTGGCCTACAGGAACCTGAGAAAGCACCCATCAAGCTACTGATACTCCGCAGAGAAGAAATGACTTGTGGAGGAAGGCTTGGGTCAATCAGAAGATCTGACACCATATTGCGAGCTTCATTTAGCACTGAAAGATCAATTCCATTTCCACTTCCAGAATTCTAGAAAACAAAAAGGAAAATTATGTATTTGATACACAGAAAGTTTAACATTAAAAAAATACTCCGATTTAAACTAAGGTGAATCTTACAATACTTAAATAATATAATCCTATTAATTACAAAATTTTAATCACATAGAACTGGCACGAATAATATAAGAAATAATAGAATTCCAATTTGGAGTGTGTGTGTGTGTGTGTGTGTGTGTGTGTGTGTGTGTGTGTGTATGTGTGTGTGTGTAACAGATACTGTAAGCTTTAGCCTTTCCTTTTTTTTCTATTTTATTTATTATCTGGTTTTATTTTTGTTAGCCTATTTCATGATAAATGGCATTTATTATCTTATAACTTGCATACAACTAAATATGTGTTTATTTTGAAGTTTACAATCCTATCACTTCAATATTTTATAGATGACTTCCTTTCCTTCATGGCAAAACTTATAAGCATGAAAGCCATTTTTTCATAACCTTACTTAAGGAGCGTCTAGCATTACAACAGAGCCATGCTTCTCGGGTTTGAAGTCTAGACTTTAAACCTAACTGTGACCTTAAACAAGCTATTTAACATTTGGATGTTTTAGCTTCTTTAATGTAAAAAAGAAGATAACATCTACCTCTTAGGCTGATATGAAAATAAATCTGATAAATACATGTAGAACATATAAAACAAGAATAATGCATATACTTAAAAGAGTATCAGTATTATTAAGAAAAATGTAGACAAAAGTACAGAAAAATGGTGTAAAAGGATTCAAAGGAACAAGTGGTAAGTTTGAGCCGAACAATGAAGACAAAATGTATGAATGGCATAATTGAAGCTAGAACCTAAAACTCTGGTAGAATTCTATTTACAATTGTTGAGAACATTATATCTCAAGTTATTTGTCAATGGAGGGTCATGTAGACTTTGAGTTTCATAAAAAGAAAGGACAAAATACGAGGAAAAAGAAGAGAGAACAAAGGGTGATAGGAGCTAATGCAAGGATTATTTAGAGGATAGTCAGTGTTCACTTAGAAGGCAATGTATGTCAAAAACCGACAGAAGTCTAGAAAACAAGTATTTGGTGCAGTGTCCAGCAAACACAAAGTGCAGAAGCAGAAGTCAGCCTGGCCTGCCTGAGGCAGAACACCAGGGCAATTGGAAGAAAATTAACGATAGAGGAGGGAGTCTGTGAGTCAAGAGCCAAAAAGCAGAAAGGAACTTACTAAGGTGAATAAATTCTTTTAAGTCTATGACAAGGTCTTGCTCTTTAATTCTGGGTGAGATAGAGAAGTAGTGAGCAAGGCAGCAACATGATTCAACACAGCAGTAAGTTGAATATTCAAATAATTTACAACTTTTAACACTCAACATGATTCCATTCCTCATTGTTTTAATATATTAAGTAAAATTCTTGCGTTTTTATAGAAAGCTAACAATTGTTTCTGTATCTTAAATGTTCTGCATCTTAAATGAGAGACAGGCAGATAGAGAGAAAGAAAGACAAAGAGAGAGGGAGAAGAAAGCAAGGAGAACTTGCCACTGAGGCACTGGCAGTGGCTGCATGGCCCTTAAATACTAAAAGATTTAGTCTATGATCATTCTTATACTACAATTTTAGAGATGCTTAATAGTTACTGTTAGTGAAATTAACTTGAGCTCACATCTTTATTTAGTTCTACTATGTAGCAGCTAGTATTTCAACTAGTTCTCTGAGGAAATTGATATTACTCTCAAATTAACTTTCAATAACGGACTCTAGTTGGATCACGAGCATATTACAGAGCAGGCAATTCCAGGTTTTTCATTGATAGCCGTGGGGGGGTGGGGGGGTGGGAGCGGTGTAGATTAGGCACCATGGACAGCTGCAGAACTCTGTTTCCATGGCTTCTTCTATTACAAGACAGGAAGAAACATGTTCACTGCTTCAGAGCTCTAACCCATGTGTTGTCTTATTGTTCCATTATTTATTTCCAGTAGCTTTGCTATATGCTATGTTTGCTTTGAATGACTAATTTTAAAAGTTAATTTTGTCAGAAGTTGGCCATCCTGCCATTACATCCCATTCTTGTCAGTCTGGTTTGAGAGACTTTCATTGTCTGCTCAATCTATACACACCCATGTCCACTGTCAACAGGTGGGACAGCTGTCTATGACTCCTTGTGGACCTGAAGAGAATTTCTTGTGAAGCTGAATGCAAGTGCACTGTCATTCGTAGTGTTTATAAAACAACAGGAACCTTCACTTTTGCTACTTTGATATAGCTTTGGGCTATCGATCATGTTACAACATTGAAATACATCGATTTATTAAATACTTTTATAAGAAAGAGAGAGACTAGTTGGCATCAGACCAACTCTGGCCTAAAACTAGAAAATCTGAATTAAATACTATAGCATACACTCAAGCAACACAGGGCATGAAAGGTCAAGGACTCATAGTTAAGAGAGAAGATAGACCCAGCACTCGGGAGGCAGAGCCAGGCGGATCTCTGTGAGTTCGAGGCCAGCCTGGACTACCAAGTGAGTTCCAGGAAAGGCGCAAAGCTACACAGAGAAACCCTGTCTCGAAAAACCAAAAAAAAAAAAAAAAAAAAAAAAAAAAGAGAAGATAGAAATGAACTCAAAGGAAGTAGAAGTGTCTTCTCTTCCAGTCTCTTTGGACTGGGCAGCAGGAGCAAGATGGGAAAGAAACATCATCCTTCGGAAAGCAATGCAATAAGATACACACATTGTGCTGCCACTGTGGCTCTAAGGCCTGCCACCTTCAGAAGTAGACCTGTGGCAAATGTGGCTACCCTGCTAAGTACAAGAGAAAGTGTAACTGGAGTTATACCTTGCCAAGGCTAAGAGACAAAACACTACTGGGACTGGGCAGATGAGGTACCTAAAAATTATATACTGAAGATTCAGACATAAATTCTGTGAAGGAACACCTAAACCCAAGAGGGCAGCTGTTGCAGCATCCAGCTCATCTTGAGGATTTCAATCAGTCAAAATAAATGTTCTGATTTCAAAAAAGAAAGACAGAGACAGAAAGAGAGGCAGAGAGAGAGACAGAGACAGAGACACACAGAGAGACAGAGACAGACAGACACACGGGAGGGAGGGAAAAAAGAGGGAGGGAGGGAGGGAAGAAAGAGAAAGAGGAAGGAAGGAAGGAAGGAGGGAAGGAAAGAAAGAAAAAACTGCTTTTCTACTGAAGGAATTTGCTCATTTAGAAACAGTGGCAAAAGATGGAGAAGCAAAGCAGAAATTCTCAAAAAAATTTCTATTTTGGTAGAGCTTTCAAATTAGAATTGGGTCAATTGTATGTCTCAATTTAAAAAAAAATAAATAAAAAGTATCTTGGGCCAGTAAAATAGCTTAGTGAGTGAAATATACTTGCCACCAAAACCTGAAGGCCTAAATCCAATCCCTGGACTCCTCGTGTTGGAAGGAAAGCACCAACTCTCTGACATCCACATGCCTCTCCCAACCCAAATAAATAAACGTAATACAAAATTTAAGGGATCTTAAATGACACATATATAAAAAGCCAAACTTACTCAAACTAAGAAATTAATTGAATGTACTACTGATCTAAAGGTGGAAAGTTAAACAACAAAGCATCTAGAAGGTAGCATGGAAGAAAATCTTAATGATTCTTGAGAGTTCTTAAGTAAACATATAATTCACACACACACACACACACACACACACACACATATGAAATATACATCCATGGACATGTACATATATGTTCATGTCCAGAATACATAAAGACCTCCTACTGACTGCTAAATGAAAGATGAAAAACTTACAAAACTTTTGACCAGTGGATATCTAGGTGACCAACTAACATAAGAAACAGCCCTCAATCTGATGAGTTATCAATAAGAGCATTTTATACAGTTACTGGGGTTTTTTTACTAAATGTTTAGAGGAATGCAAAGCTACTAGAACACTCATACACTGGTTGTTGAGTAAAATGAACAAACTCTGGGAAATTATCTGACACTATTAGCTGAAAGTGAACATATATATAGTTAGCAATTCACTCCAAGTTACATACCCAACAAAAAGACTGTTCCAGCAATATCACTTGCAATAGTAAAAAACAAAACAAAACAAAACAAAAAACCAAAACCAAAAAACAAGCATAAAACAAAAATGGAGCACAATACAATACATTGTAATATATTAATTCAGTGGAACAAATGGAAAATAAACTGGTTACTGCTATATCCAGTACTAATTTATCTCACAGCGAACTTAATAGAAAAAGTACAATGTTTCTATCTTTAAAAGAATAAAAAAGCTAGGGTGAAACAGCAGAATTTAGGACTGACATAACCCCAGAGGAAAGCTGAATAGCTAGGAAAAGGGCCTAGAAGGGATAGGGAATGTTAATTCTTCAGTGTGAGAAAATACCTCAAGTTATTCATTTATGAGCTGTGTACTTTTATAGATGAATGCTATACTTTGATAAGGGCTGTTAGAAAGAAAGAGGAAAAAGCAAAAAAAAAAAAAAAAAAAAAAACGGTAGAGATGCCTAATATATAGTAGCCTGTCAGGCAAGCCCATGGTTCTGACTATTTATGCTTATTTATCTTTAGATGTTGCCACTAATTTAGATCCTCTTTTAACTGGAAACTGAGGATCTCTGTGAATATGAATGATGATAATGTCTATTATGTAACTAGTCAAGGAGGTATCCCATTTCAAGTCAGATGTGCCTACTCCTTGGTTTCACCTGATTACTGTGGTGGCATAATTTTGCTTACCAAGGTCCAGAGGTCACTTTCATCCTAGGGGCTATTGTGGCTATTGTACACACTGTTTGAAAATAAAAATCAGGGGGCTGGAGTGATGATTCAGCAGTTAAAAGCACTTGCTCTTCCAGAGGACCTGGCTTCAGTTTCTAGTACCCACAGGTGGCTCACAACCATCTGTAACTCCAGACACCCTCTTCTTGCCTTTGGGAGCACTGCATCCACAGACATACCTACAGCCACAATGCAAAAAATAATAAAATAAACTAGAAACATTTCAATACAAAATAAAAGACAGCCACTCAAAGTGGCATTCATTTTTTTTTAAAAAAGTTGGTGTTGAGACAACTAGTAAAATAAAGCTAAGAGAATGATAAAATTCCTGTAACATATATACTTAAGGTTTCTCTATTATTGTGAAATAATATATTGTGAAAAAATATATTTCAAAATGTCACATGAAATAATCAGTTCTATAGAATAGACTATACATGTGCACATTTATAATTCAAAAATACCTACTAAAATAAAATTAGCAGCTATAACAATATATAACATACAATTCATAGTGTTCTCGAATTATTTTTCTTTCTCCTTACACTTCTATTTTCATTTTTCTGTTACTGATATATAATGCTTAAGTGATCAAAAATGATCTTAAATTACTCCATTTTCATTTAACATGCATATATAAAGTGTGAAAATAAGAAAAAATGACTAGAGTCAGGACAGGGGTTTTCGGGGGATACAGTGGTGTAAGTGAGGCTCTGAGGTTGTAGTGCTGCCTCTCTCTTCACAAGGGTACTAGTTACACAGAAGGCTTAGCATGTGAAAACCAGAGTTGTGCAGTTTTCTGTACATATGGTAAAAATCAATAAGAAATATTTCAGAAAATCAAAGTAGAGCATTTTGCTTCCCTATAAAATTTTTTTTGCCAATTGATTTAGTCTTTCATACATGGCCTAAAATCTGTTTCTCTCCTTCTGTACATCAGTGTCCCATACCAAAAAAAGGGGGGAAACCCTCATCTTTAATATAAAGATAATAGTTTATTTTGAGCCATGATTATATTAGAAGTACTTTTAAAACAAGTACTTCTTTATTTTTCATTTATATTTAATAAACTTTTACAAATCTAATTCCATGAAAATTCTGGTTAACTTAGCTCAGGTAAGAACATTTTATCACACTGAAATCCTACGAGTGTAACTTTACCTAAAGTTTGGGTAATTTGAACAGACATCAGTACCATTCGTGCTTACCTGGTAATGAGGTTTGCACCACTGCTTCAAGTCCCAGTCCCAGAGAATCATCTGTAAAAGAGCACCGGGTTACAGCTGTGAGCAAACACATGCCAAGGTAATTAATCTGCACCCTCTTCCACTGAAGATGTCTACAACAGCTTAGCTATCAGAAAGGGAGTCGGGGAGATGAGAATAAAAATAATCTCTTTATAGATTACTTCATTAATTCATATAATCTACAACTGAGCAATCCAAAAGGTAAAGCATTTTCAGAACAAAGGCACTATAGTAACTTATTATTAACCTTCAAATATTTGTTATTGGGCTGAAAGATGACTCAAAGGTTAAGAGCACTTATTGCTCTCATAAATGACCCAAGTTCAAATCCCAGCACCCACATCAGGTGGCTTACAACTGACTGTAACTCTACTTCTAGGAGATCCAATGCCCCTTTCTGTACCCCACAGGCACTGTGTGCACATGGCACACATACAGACAAACACATACATGTAAGTAAAGTAAAAAAAAATTTAAGTATAAAAATATCACAAAATAGGAAAAACAGATCCAAAATCATGTCACTGAAAATGTAAGAAAAATTAACTAACAGCAGACGCCCCTTGCAAAGAGTCATCAACGTCATCTTAAGCTCATGTCCATATGTGTAGCTATTTCCTTACTAATAAGGCTCTCCCATAGACAAAGCTTCAGAGCTTCTTCTCCCCCTAGGTTAAAGTACATTTAAAGAAATGCTTTACAAATATCAAAGTACACTCTTTTCAATACACAAATAAGTAGTGACTGTTTTTATATCTTTCCAAGACCACTGGTATAACTCTCAGCCCAGCTTTGCTTTCTCTGCCTTTTTCTAGAAGGCTTCCTGGCTACCCGCTTGTCTAGTACAACAATCACTGCATTCAACAAGACAGAGTTAACTTGAATTTAGTAGGCTATCACAGTCATGACCATCTAGCTACCCTAAATTTCTATGAACTGTTTTGAGTTAAAGAATAAGTCTTTTCTTTTTGCTTAACTAATCCCTTGTAATTGTCATTTTCTACAAGGTTTTGAACCCTAATATTGAATAGGTCTACCACATTTTAAATAAAAATCCTGACTTTTTTTATACTTCACTATTTATGTTTGTTCTTGCCCTTGGGCTTAAGTCTTTCAGTTGCAAAAAAAAATCTTTTTTAAAGGCTTGTTTTATTTTAATGACTGATTGATGTTATATATTACAAAGGCCACTTACTATATGCATACATGAGAGGTAAGCTTTATTTCTTGATTTTGTCCTCTTTAAATGGTCTCTTTTTGTGTAATTTTAAAATTATTTTTAAATTTATAATATACTTCTACCATATACCCCCTCCTTTTTTCTCTCAAATTCATGGCCTCTTTTTCTTTGTTGTTATATGTGGTATGTGTGGCAGGGATTGATTGAGACAATCTGCTTGGGGTTCGTTGTTATTGTGGTGGTGGTCATTTTTTGTTTGTTTGTTTGTTTGTTTGTTTGTTTTCAAACACACTCCCTACAGGCTATGATACATGCAGTGGTCAGTCTTGAGTTCATATTACCTCCTGAGAAGCCAGTACAGGAACCACATCCTTCTCATCCAAGGCACCTTCTCAGGCATTCAAAAATAGGCAGCACCTTTTTGCTATGACCAAACACATACCCTTCCTCTAGCCAAGGTATATTTTTTTGGTATCAAGCCCAAGAATGGACAGTCACTGGCTTACAGATGATCAGCCCATCTTTGATCAGCTTCCAGATCTGCTGGTAGGAACAGGCAGTGGCAATTTCATTGGTCTCACTGGGGTCAAACCAGACCTCCTTTTTACCTCAGCAGAGAACATAAAAGGCAGCCTCTTCTGAAGCCTGAATATACTCATGGTGATGGCTGCAGCAGCAAAAAAAAAAAAAAAAAAAAAGTTGCAAAAAATCTTAATGTGTTTCCTATTTGGTCACCATTCTAACATTTTACTAGTGGTTGTAAAACTATTTTTGTAAAGGAACGGAGAACAGGCTTTGCAAACCACATATGGTCTTTATAACATATTTTTTCATGTTTGTTTGTTTGCTTGCTTATTTTTTCTTTAAAATCTCTAAAAATATGAAAAATAGTTCAGAATAAGACTGCTAAGAGGATAGTCTCAGTGGGCTCTAATTTGGTGATTAATATTTTAGAAAATGTACCACCTTTGGTCATTCAAAAAAGGGGCTGTGGTTATTATTACTATCTCCTCATCAACATCCTTTCATAAAGTAATTTCTTCTTCCTACTGAAATTTATTTCTTTCTAAAGAAAATCCAAATACACTATCCACTTAAGAGAACTCATGGACCCTTGCCTCAAAATGGCTGTGGTGAAGCTACACAAAGTTACATTTTAATAGATACAATTACTACATTTACATAGTTGTTTCTTATGGCCCTAAGCATAGTATTGCAATAATTATTTTAGGTTGTGACTTAATGAGCATGCAATTTGGATTCTAGAGACACTAATGCAGTTCAAGACATTAAGACTAATAACCTAAAACCCCTGAGACTGCTATGACCCATTCTCTGCATGCTGTCTGTAGAGGACTGGCTTCGGAGATCTAGCTATAATACTTTAATTCTGTCCTTATGTCAGTTTCTTGGTGATTGAGGATATTAACTAGCTTAATCTGATGTTTTCTCAAGTTTACCAACAAAAGTCTATAATAGTCAAGTGAAAACAGTCATATGATGTGTAGTTAAAAATTACCTAAGGCACAGGCTGTAATCTATTAATTTGCATTCTGATCTATAAGCTGATGTCTCATTTCCAAGATGCATTGGTCAAAGCATAAATGGATTTATTACCTCAAGCACACTTGTATTTTGATAGCTTAATACCAAGTATTCTCCCCACTTCATTGACTCATCTGATCAATCAACATTACCCTTTCAGTAAGTTGTACTCTATTGCCCAAAACTATATATATAGTCATACCTAGTGTTCTTAGTGGAGGTACCAATGCCCCTAAACAAATAAGACTGGTTCTTAAGACCCTGAAAAATCTTAATCAATAGCTATACTACATAAATAGATATATTGTATAAAAGAGATGTGCTGTACACTTTGGTATTAAAGCATCAAGGAAAAAGAAAAATCATTACAAAAAACAAACAAACAAAAAATGTCTCAAGCTTCCTGGGCAGGGGTAGGGAATTATAATGAAAATATGCTGAAAGACTTTGGGATAAAGGAATTCTGATGTTTGTTTATTAAGACTGATCCCATCTTTGCTTACATTCTGAGTTTAGACAAATGAAAAGTGGCCTACTCAGAAGCCACCGTAATCCTAGAGGCTCATCAAACCTTACAATGTGTAGTGTTTTTCCTCTCTGCTCACTACTTTCAGATCCTCTCTACTGTATCGTTTTTCTACTGAAGGTTATTTCCTTTAATAAATTCACTCCTTGTGGATCTTTATCCCATTATCATATTCTTCCCCACACCTCTCCTGGCTAAAAGTTGGATTCAAATCAACTTTTAAGCATCAGCATGTCATTATTTTCAGCTACTTTCTACAGGATCACAGTTACCAAAATGCAGAAGTTCTTAAGCTGAAATTCTCTTATTTCAATAAAAGCAGATACAGTAAAAGCCACAAAAACTAGTAGAATATCTTTTGTGTAATTTGAACAATAACAACATTAGAGATTTTGAGGAAACAAAATTTTCTACATAATTAGCACCAAATGACTGATTGCCCAAGAGTCCACATTTAGGTCTATATTTTAGAGCAAATCCAGAAATTAACATCTTCAGCTACGTAGTGAGTTCTAGCCCAATCTGGTATATATGAGACCCTGTCCTAAAAGTTGGGAAGGAGGAGGAAGCTGGTACTGGATATGTAGCTCAAACTTGAAATGCTAGGTTCACTCCTCAGTACCACATAAACCAATTCAGCATGGTGGTGCACGCTTTAAATCCCAGAAGTTGGAAGATGGAGGCAGGATGATCAAAAGGTCCTCCTCAGCTACCTATAGAATTAGAAGACAGATATGATCCAGCTAAGCTCTAGGGAGGGACGCATGAATCAATCATACTTAACATATCAAAGGAACACACATGAACCAACCAGAAGGTCCTATATGCCCACTTAATCAGAAAGTAGCTCTTCTGTGATTATATTCATCACCCTGCAACACCATTAAGTAGCCAGGATACTCAGCCCACCTCCTGAAACAATAACTGGGTGACACTTGCCATCTTCCTAAGGATTCAGCACACTGCTAGGCAGCCTTTCTACCAAATGGATCAGCTTGCCAGTTGCCTGGAAGCTGCCAGGATGCCATCTTACAGCCTCAAGGACCAGCTGGTTGCTCCTGCCCACCCTCACATAACCTCAGGAATCATGTATTTAGCCTACCAAGACTGAGAAGTGGTTGGGTGGCTTTACCCACTCACCTTTGTCCCCAGGAAACAGCCAAAAACCACACCCTGAGCAACTTGGATCCTGAAGCCTCTTGAAGGAACACAATAAACCTCCAACTTACTAAGTACCTATCTCATTGCCTGTGACCCTTTGGCGCTCTCAGCATTCTACCCTCACTGTCATGTATACTGTGATATGACTTTCCAAGTCCACTCGAGTGCCAATACAAGCACATGACCCACAAATGTGACAGGCACCTCACAGTAGCAGCCATATGCCACACCCACAGCCACTGGCAAAAACCACTCTGCCTAAGAAAGCTTCATCACAGCTAGTGGAGTAATCCTACAAACCCCTACAGCTGAGAGCAAAGAAACGCACATGTCATGACCACCATTAACCATAGCTGATTAAGATCCACAAATACTATACTATTTCAACCATCCTTTAACCAATGCCACATACCTATTCAACCAACACTCTAGAAACATATACATGAGAAAATCTTCTACAAATTCCACCTTATTAAATTAGTAAGAGCAACTAATCCTCCAGACAGACAAATATTAAAGTATAAACAGAAGAAACATTTTTAAAAAATCAAATTGACATCATAAAAGTTCTCTGCCAACAGACAGGAGGGAATTGGCAGACTACATGAATAATTAAAACTAATGATTCTAAGATAATTCAGTGAGCCAAGAAATTACAGACAAATCAACAAAATTACAAAAGCAATCTATGATCTAAAAGAATTCATTAGAGAGATAGAGATCATTTTAATAAAACAGAAATTTTGGAGATAAAGAACTCAATAAATGAACAACAAATATAGCTGAGAGCTTTGATGACAGGCTAGACTAAGCAGCAGAAGGAAAAAAGGAAAGAAGGAGAGGAAGGAGGGAGGAACACAAGATCTATATAAAACACCATAAACTGAAGAAATACTAGCAATATTACAGTAGGAAAACAAGAGGAGAAATACATAGAAAACTTATTCATTTAAGTAATATTTGAAAACATCCAACCTTCAGAAAGATATGAGCATCCAGATTTAAAGGTCAAATGTCTCCAAATATTCTCCAAACAAAGGCTCTCCTGAGGCACATTGTAATCAGACTGTTAAAAATTAAAGGCAAAGTGATACCACCAAAAAAAAAAAAAAAGTAATCAAGTGTCAAGTTACATGTATGGGAATCCCCAGTACACAAACAGCAGATTTCTCAACAGAAACATTACATGTGAAGAGACATATGCAAAGTCTTGAAAGTAAAAACCTGTCAATCAGGAATACTATATCCAACAAGGGCCTTTTTCAGAAATTATAAGAAACGAAAATTGGGAGAATTTACATCCCCAGACTGGCCTCACAAGAAATACCTGAGAAGTGCCATGCTAGGATGAAAAAGAAAATGAAAATAAAAATCTACTATCATAGATAGGGGAGAAAAAGAGATTTAATTAAAAAAAAAAAACCAAACAAGTCTTACCAATAAAGAAACATACCAAGCTACAAAGAACAACTGTAGTTGGGTTTTTTTGTTTGTTTGTTTTGTTTTGTTTTTACTCGTTGGGGGCCCCAACACCCAGGTCCCAAATAAATACAGAGACTTATTCTTAACTTATGAATGCTCGGCCTTAGTTTGGCTTGTTTCTAGCCAGCTTTTCTAACTTGAATTATCCCATTTCTCTTTAATTACATTTTGCCTCTGGGCTTTTTACCTTTCTTTATTCTATATAGCTTTCTTTCCTTCTTACTCCGTGGCTGGCTATGTGGCTAGGTGGCTGGACCCTGGTACCCTCTTCTCCTCCTCCTCCTTTTCTCACTCCTCCTTCATCTTTCTTCTCTTGAGCCTTGGATTTCTCCTCCTATTTATTCTCTCTGCCTGGCAGCCCCGCCTTTTCCTTTCTCCTGCTTAGTTATTGACCATTCAGCTCTTTATTAGACCAATCAGGTGTTTTTAGGTGGGCAAAGTAACACAGCTTTACAGAGTTAAACAAATGCAGCACAAAAGAATGCAACACATCCTTACATCATTAAATGAATATTCCACAGCATAAATGAATGTAATACTGCTGTGGAATAATCTTTCTGTACACTGTGAATATATATTACTCTCATTGGTTAATAAAGAACTGACTGGCTAGTAGCCAGGCAGGAAGTATAGGATAGCCAAACTGAGAATGCTGCGAGGAAGAAAGGTGGATTCAGTGGGGTCGCCAGGAGACACAGAGGGAGCAAGACATGCTGGAGGATGGGTAAAGTCATGAGTCACATGGCAATACATAGATTAATAGAAATGGGTTCATTTAACTTGTAAGAGCTAGTTAGTAATAAGCCTGAGCTATCAGCCAAACATTTGTAATTAATATTGAGTCTCCATGTCAGTTATTTGGGAATTGACAGGCGGGACAGAAACTTCTGCCTACAAATGGCATCCAATGTGGGGCCAGAATTTCCACATAAGATCTGACAAAGCTTTAAAAAGGGGTCATAAAACCACAAAAAGATGAAATCAAACACAGCTTCTTGGTAACTGTCTTTTCTTGGGTAGGCTGTTTACTAGCACCAAACAGACATAGATCCTTTAAGAGGAAGACCCCTTGAAATCCTGAAATAAATTTAGACATAAAGAAATAACCTAAAAAAACTACAAGACATGTGTGTATATTTTACCTTGCCAGGAGGCACAGAAGGAACAAGACATGCTGGAGGACAGATAAAGCCATGAGCCATGTGGCAATACATAGATTAATAGAAATGGGTTAATTTAAGTTGCAAGAACTAGTTAGTAATAAGCCTGAGCTATCAGCCAAGCATTTGTTATTTGGGAATTGGGAGGGTGGGAAAGAAACATCTGCCTATATAACACATCTTAAAAAATGTTCCACAACAAACAACTAATGAAGAATTAAATAGAGTAAGTATAAAACAACCAGAAAAAAACACAATCGTGATTACAGAAATATATCCTTATTATATTAATAACCTTAAATTTAAATGAGCTAAATTTCTGAATTAAAAGATTTAGACTGCAGGCATTAAATTTTAAAAAAAAGTTTATGAAATTAACTTCACATATAAAGACTGAAATTGAAGGGGCAAAAAATGAGATTCCACATAAGAACAAAATATGAGCAGAGTAGTAGTATGTATATTCAATAAAATATGCTTAAAGATAAAAATCATGAAAAGACATTTATATATAAACCGTGGAAGTAGAAAGAGACTGTGAGAGGGAAGGAAGAATCTAAAGGAAATGGGAAGCGAAATGAAAGAGGGAAACATTGTATATATGTATATATGTATATGAATGAAATCAGGAGGGATTATTTGAGGGAAGAAGGAAGAGAGGCAGCAACCAGGCAAACAAGAACAAAGTATAATGGATATGCATAGAAATGAAGCTTTTACAATAAAACTCATTATGACAAAATAATTTAAGATGATAAAGTGATCAATTCAACAAGAGGAAATAATTACAAGCATATATTCACCTAATAACAGAGTACCTCAATTATGTAGAACAAACAGTATTGAATCTAAGGAGATCAGCTACAGATAGTTTATAGTAATAATCACATGAATCAATAAAAAAGAACAATTTCAAACAACCTAGTGATGCGAATTAAGGACTTAAAAAAAACAAGAATAAACTAACACCAAAATCAAAAGGAAGAAATAACAAAGATCAGAGAAAAAAATAGACACTAAATGAACAAAAATGGTCAATAAAAGAAATACTGATTTTTGAAAGATAGTAAAATCAACAAGCATTTAGCTGGGTATGGAAAAAATGGACAGACAATCCAAATAAATGAACCAGAAATTAAAATAGAGACCTACAATTGATACCAAAGAAGTACAAAAAATCATTAGAGACTATTATTAAGAACTTTTTTTTTTTTTGGTTTTTCAAGAACTTTTTTTTACTTTTCCATTAATATTATTTATATACCAATAAATTGGAAAATCTAGAGGAAATGCATACATTTCTGAACATTCCAAAATTTAACCATGAAGAAATCCTGAATATATCAATAACCTTCTCCAAAAAAAGAAAAGCCCAAGATTGGATGGCTTTACCGCTAAATTGTATCCAACTTTTAAAGTGGGGGGGGGGGGGGGGGGGGGAAACTAGTTGTCAATTGATTTCAAACTACTGAAAGGGAGAAAACCACTCCAAAGCCATTCTAAGAGGACAGCATTACCCAAATCAGACAAGAAGAAAACTATAGGACATATCCCCAATGAATACAGATGTAAAGTTCTCAACAATCACTAATTAAATTGAACAGTATATATTTAAAGACATATATGTACCATGATCAAGGGAGATTACTTGCAAGGATGTAAGGCTTGCTGAACATATACAAATCAATAAATGTAGCACTCCACAGATTGATTCAGCAAAAGCATTTGATGAAGTTCAATACTCTCCATAGCAAAAATCCTTTAAAAATAAGTATAAAAGGAATGTAGCACAACAAAGTAAGTACTTGATACCTCAATCCCCTGGTCAACATCATTCTGAATGAGGAAAAGCTCAAAGTGTTTCCTCTAAAATCAGAAATGAGATAAGTATGCCCACTTTTACTGTTTGACACAGTATTGGAAGAAGCCTGAGCGACAAAGCAAAGGGAAGTAGTAAAGGTCATCTCAATAGGGAAGCAGGAAATCAAATTGTTCCATTAGTAGATGGCATGTTATTGTTCGACTAGAAAATATCCATTAGACTGGGAAATATCCTTTCATATGTTTGAATGTTCAGTACCCAGGTGACAGTGCTCTTTTGGGCGAGTATAAGAACCTTCAGAGGTGGGCACAACTAAAGGAAGTAGGTCCTAGGGTGTGGGCCTCTGAAGGTTATCTCTGCTCCCCTCCCCTTTCCTTTTTCAATCCATTTACCTTCTGTCATGATGTGAACTGCTGTCCACCACCACATGGTCCTACTTGTTTTTCCAAAGTTCATAGAGCCAAGCAACAACAGACTGACTTCTTGACTCTGAACCAAAATAAATCTTTGTTTTTTATTTGCTTATTTTGGTTACAGTGACAGAAAAGTAACTAATGTAAACATGAACATCTTACATGTGGAAAAATCTAATACAAACTATAATATATATATGAAAATAATACTATCACAATGAAACCCATTATTTTGAATATTAAACCAAAAACAATTTAAGATGATAAAGGACACATACATCTGTTAGTACCAATAAACAATGGTTAAGTTTCAGGACACAAGAGTAACATAAAAATCACCAAAACTCTATCAGTAATGAATTTGCTAAAAAGAAAACACAAATACAAAAACATTAACAATAGCTATGAAAGCAAAGTACTCAGAAAAAAAATTTAAGCAGGGAATCAATCTAATTCCTATAATCAATGTTATAAACATGGATAAAAGAAACTAAAAAGGCCACAGAAATAAAAATATATATCAATTTAAAAGATATATGCAGTTTAAAAGAATTAATATGGCTATAATATCCACACTCACCAAGCAGTCTACAGACTCAATGCAATATCTTCTAAAATTCTAGTGACAATGTTCACAGAAACAGAGAGAAAAAAATCCTAAAATTTGTATGGAATCTCACACACACACACACACACACACACACACACACACACACACACACAAATGAATAGCCAATGGTATCATAAGGAGGAAAAAGACAGTAGTATCACAATATCTGCTTTAAAAAATACTGCAAGGCTATGGTAACCAAAGCACACAGCAGCGACAGTGAAACACACTAATGGAGTAAAACATAAACATGTATATAAATACAGATACCTACAGTCAATTCATCTTTGACAAAGTTGTCCAAAATAACAACTGAAAAAATGGGAGTTTCTTCAAAAAATGGTACAAGAAACACTGGATGCCCATATAAATAAGTTAGATTATATCAGGATAAATTAATGGGTTTATACTGAAGAAGCTTCAGCAAAAGAAACAATCAACAAAGTTAATAACCCTAAAACATGGAAGAAAATAGATGTTGGCTCTTCATGTGATGGGGGTTAGCGTTCAGAATATACAAAGAATTCACAAAATTAAAATAAAAAAATCTAATTTTAAATTGGTAAATTATCTGAATTTGTATTTTTCAAAAGAAAATACAGAAGGCTGAAAGTATATGAAAAAAGATCAACATCACCAGGGAAATGAAAAATGAAAATCACAATGTGTGGTGATATTGTGTTCCCCAATATATTGTGCACCCTAATAAATCTATCTGGGGTCAGAGAACAGAACAGCCACTAGATACAGAGGCCAGAAAATGATGGCACACACGCCTTTAATCCTAACACTCTGAAGGCAGAGATCAGTCTGGATCTCTGTTAGTTAAAAGCCACATTGGAAACAGCCAAGTGGTGGTGGCGGGTGGCGGCGGCACACGCCTTTAATCCCAGGAAGTGATGGCAGGAAGCAGAAAAGTATTTAAGGCATGAGGACCAGGAACTGGAGCCTGGTTATTCTTTTAGGCTTTTTAGTTAAGCTGAGATTCATTCTGGATGAGAACTCAGAGGCTTCCAGTTTGAGGAAACAGGATCAGCTGAGGAGTTGGTGAGGAGAGGTTAGCGGTGGCCTGTTCTGTTTCTCTGATCTTTCAGCATTCACCCCAATACCTGGATCCGGTTTGTTTTTATTATTAAGACCTTTTAAGATTTGTGCTGGCCGGGCGGTGGTGGTGCACGCCTTTAATCCCAGCACTCGGGAGGCAGAGCCAGGCGGATCTCTGTGAGTTCGAGGCCAGCCTGGGCTACCAAGTGAGTTCCAGGAGAGGCGCAAAGCTACACAGAGAAACCCTGTCTCGAAAAACCAAAAAAAAAAAAAAAAAAAAGATTTGTGCTACAACAATGGACTATTATCTCACTCCATTTTTTATCAAATTTATTAAGAAAATTATTTAACATAGGTTTGATGAACAGACATTAATTATGGGAAGAGATGTAAGAAAAAGTCAATGATAAATCCCTTAGAAAAGGTGTGAACTTTTCAAGGAAAATGCTATCTCCTCCCATTTAGGATGGCTATTGTGTTAGAACTCAATTACTTTCTCCACAGGAGGGAATTCAGGCCTGTTTCTGTATTCCTGTCAGAAGTCTATGGCGTCTTAGTGAAGACCTTGCTCTTGTTATTTTGTTCACTGGTCATATTGTTAAATTGTCTTCTAAATATGTATATTTATACCAATAGACTCTATCAATTCCCCTCTCTCCAAGACTCAGGGAACATCACGGAAGAGGAGACTGAAAACATGTGAGAGCTAGAAGACAGTCAGGATTTTGGTGAAAGGCTGTCTTCTGAACATGGCATGGCTATGGCACTCAGGAATTCACAGCAGTTGGTACTACCTGCATAAGACCTGAATAAAATTAAGCAAAACAAAAAACAAAACAAAACAACAACAACAACAAAAAAAATCTGGCCGAGATGGCAGAGGTGTTCTCCAGTCCCCACTCCTTACTAAGAAACTACTGGCAGTTGACAGCTGTGGAGAGGGAGATTCCCAAGAATAATAGTAACTCGGTGGTTTGCAATTCAGGTCCCCTACTTAGTTCTCAACCCTAACCCAACCGTTTTTTGATGGTGTTCCCACTAGTAGGATACCCACACTCCAATGGTGGCTCTATATACATGCATAAATGGGAAGAACTAACTGGATTTAGTGGGTTATTCAAAAGAGGCGGGGGGGGGGGGGGGGGGGGGGGGGGGGGGCACGACTTAAGTTGGGAGAGGATGTTTTATGGGGATACTTAGGAAGTTGGACAAGGGAAATGAGGGTGGATATTATCATTTTATTAGATACATGTAGAAAATTCTCAAGAATAAAGAGAAATTATAATAAAAGATTTTTCTAATGTTGATAGAGATACAACAAGAAAAGGCAATTTCGTATACACCATTTTTGGAGGGTAGACTTGCACAGAAAAAAATGGAGTGTCTGTGCAAAACTAAAAATGGAACTTCTACATGACCCAGCTATCCTACTACTAGATATAGATTCAAGAGAATTTAAGTAAGTTTATCAGAGCTATCTGCACTTCCATGTTTATTGCAGTGTTATTCAAAATAGATGAGTCAGTCTTTATTTCCATTTATGGTTAGATAAAGAAAATGTATTGGATATGCATGAGGGGATATAATTCTGCCATGAAAAGGGATGAAATATTGTCTTTTGTAATAATATGAATGGAGCAAGAAGACATGTTAAACAAAACAAGCCAAACACAGAAAGACAAGTATCACATGTTCTTATTCACATGTGGAAGCTGAAAGAGTTGATTTCATAAAAACAGAGTACAGGCAAGGAAGAGTGGGTTGGAGGAAGGAAAGAGAGGAGTTAAACAGGAGGTAAAATTATAGTTACATAGGTAGAATGATTTCTAATGTTCTACAGCACAGAAAGTGCCTATATTTCACACCCATTAGATATTTTATAAGAAGTAGGAAAGTTCAAAATTTCAACACAAAAAAATACTAAGTGTTTAAGATAAAAATGCTAATTACCTTTATTCGGTCATTATACACTGAATATATGTATGAAATTATCACTCTATTCACAATTATGTGTCCAATTTAAAGATTTTTAAAGAACAAAGATTTCAAAACTGTGTTTCATTTGTGGTGTGTGTTCATGCACATGTCACAGTGGGGAGTGGGGAGCCAAAGGATATCTTTCAAGGATTGGCTCTCCCTTTCCACTGCAGGTTCCGAGATTAAACCCAGATTGTCAGGCTCACGTGCAGGCACTTTTACCTGCTGAACCATCTCACCAGCCTCTAAGCATTAGAAAATTGGCACTAGTCAGACATTTTTATTGTCCTTTACAAAAGCTTAATTCATAACAAATTTAAGGAAAAAACCCAGAGCTTGATCTTTTGCTATAATGTGACACCAGGAGACAAAAACAAGAATCAACACAATTCAAGATATTAGGATAGAAAAAAGCTAAACACAACACAAATACCTGTCAGCAAAACTTGGTTAAAAAAATGTATATTCATACAATCAGTGACAATAAATGAAATGTGGCTATGGACTGTGTATGTGAATCCTAGAAGACGATTGAACACAAGTCAGAAAAGGATAAATTTACATGAATAAATGATATACATAATATTGAGGTGCACTTTTAGAAATACGAGTATATGGGATACTATAAGGACATTTAGGATGGTGAATACCTTTAGAGAAGAGAAGCTAGTAAGACCTATGGCAAACAGGGAACACTAATGCTAATGGTAACATTCAAAGATGGCACTTGTCTTTAAAAGCAGCACTCAGGAAGCTGAGGCAGGAAGATCACAAGTTGCAGACCAACTTGGCCTGAAGAGTGAGATCCTTGACAGCCTCCGCTACACTTCAAAACCATGCCTTAAAAATAAAAGAAAGTGATAGTGGATCAATGATGTTTGTCTTTAGTCTCCATATTTTATGCACACTTTAAATATACTTACTCTGCTTTGGCTAAGAAGTAAAGAGATTAGGGAGGCAAAGAAGTAGAGATGGTTATTAGAGAACATGCTTAAGAAATTGTGATGTAAAGGCAAGAGTGAAATGGATCCAGTTATCAGACATTTTTACATGGCAGGTTCTGCAGGATATTTGTACTTGATGCTAAGAGAAGTAATGAGACTAGATACAGAGGCAGCCAAAGGAGCAAAACACTTTGTCAGTCCTAGGTGGAATCCATGCCTCATACATGTTGGGCAAACACTCGACTACTGAGTCACAGCCACACCCAAGGAGGGAAACCTTTGATGAAAATATTGCTAAATGCCATTGTAATATCAAATTATGCATATGTAAGTAATACATATGCATTTATAATACTAGAGAAAATTTTTAACTAGGAAATACAATAATATTATTAGTCAATGCTTATCAAATTATAATCTTTGACTTACTTGTCCCTCAAAATCTAGAATACTTACAAATATTAAAGAAAATACTGGAGTATGGGTGAATGGGAAGAAGCCACGGGCCTGCTTGGCAACATTAAAACCAAGAGCCAGAGATGGACACACATACACACACCCAAAGCATTTGAGCACCATTATGGTAAGGTATGGTAGGGAGAGAAGTTCATGTCCTATAGAGAGAGATGGATCTGAAGAGGCGAAGGCCGTGAAGAATAAGCTGATGTAGGAGGCCTGCTTGCCACCCAGGGTGTCATCCAGTCCTGGATTGCTGCCAAGGGCCATGTCTGGGTCCATGGCCCTATCTCAGCCATAATCCGTGTAGATGTCCATGGTCCCTATTACCACTGAGGGCCGTGAGGATGCTTGGAGTTGGGAACACCACATGTGGTCATGTAGGTGCCCAAGGGCCACGCCACCACAGAGCAGGGACCATACAGACCTGAATGGTCTGGGCTGCTACCCAAGACCATGGAGTCATCCAGGCTTGAGATTCAGGCAGGGACCATGTCTGCATAGCCAGGGTCTGCACTGATGTCCATGGTACCTGTTACCATCAAGGGTCACGTGGATGCCTGGGGTCTGGGTCCCCACCTGGGGTCATATTTGGACCTGAGAGCCACCCTACAGCCAGGGTGACGCCAATCTGAGTGGCCTGTGCTGCCACCTGGGGCCATGTTGGCATCTAGGCCTGGGCTACTTCCGAGGACCATGTCTGGATCCATGGTTCTATGGCAAATATGGCTCGTATTGCCACCAGGGTACACATGGATCCCTGGGTTCTGGCTCACTATCTGCAGCCATGGTAGAGAGGGAAGGACTGCTGTAGCTGGGGTCATGACAATCTGAGTGGCCTGCACTGCCACCAGTGACCACGGTGACAACTAGGCCCAAGCTGCTCTTCAGGGCCAAGTCTGAGTCCATGGCCCTACTGCAGCCAAGGTCTTCATCGATGTCAGTGGCTCCTATTACTACTAAAGACTATGTAGATGCCCAGGGTCAACACCTGAGGCCATGTTAGTGCCTGAGGGTCAAACTGCCACTGAGGCCATACAGATTGTGTGGACTGTGCTGCCACATAAGGCCATGGAGACATCCAGGCCTGGACTACAGCTGAGGGTTTATAATAGTAAACCTTAATTTTATAAAAAAAAAAAAAAAAAAAAAATACACCATTGTCCAAACACTGCTTATTTGATAAGAATACAAAATAACTAGTATTTTTATATCATTCAAACATTATTAATATCTGTTAAATGTGTGCTCTTTTAATTGTGTTACATTCTATATACTATGTAGAAATAATAAACAGCTCAAACTAAGTTTTCTAAAGACTCATAGCATTGTAAGTACAGTGACTTAACTCAAAAGTAAATGCCCAGTCTAAATGCTACACATCTGTGGTGTGACAGCACTACCCAAGCTCATGAAAGCAGAAGTGCCACTAAGACGTGCCACAGCTATTACCTAAAAACTGGAACTGTTAAATGGCAATCCATTCCTCTACATGCTTCTGAATATTGTCTACTTTGAAACTTTGTCAAATAATGACAGGAAAACAAACAAATTTTTAAAGACCTCATTGGTAAACTAACATTTTTTTCTAGAACAAGAAAATAATGTTTTCATGGATGAAAGGACATATATTCTAGATAGATAGATAGATAGATAGATAGATAGATAGATAGATAGATAGATAGATAGATAGATACATAGATAGATACATAGATAGATACATAGATACATAGATAGATAGATAGATAATCAAGGCTACCACTCAGATTCGGTACTCCTCATTGCAAAAGCACATTAAAAAGATAAGCCATTGCTGATAGACTTGACAAAACTAGACACTAGAAACATTAACATTATGCTGAAAGAGAGAGAAATTTAAAAATATATGAACCATGTGACAGCTCAAGACATCACTGACTAGAAAAAGCACACAATGCAAAGGAGTAATCGTACAGACACTTCACTTTACTGCTGATGAAAACACTCAGTAAAGTGCAAACTGTCCACACAAGGAAGATCAGCAGCTAACTTTCTATATGTTTATCACAAAAGACCCATGTTATAAAAGCTGGCTTGTTCCTTTTTAGTCATTGTTTTGTAAACTTTAGTATAGACTTGGAAATGTGCCATGGAATCAAGAAATGTTCCTAGACATCATCTGTTATCTGAAAAGCAAAAAGCTTCATTAAGAAATAAAAATGCCATACTAACACAAATCTGCATGCTGCTTTTCATTAGGGGAGGGTTGAGACTGGCCCCAGGACCCTGTACAGCAGACCAAGCTGGTCTCAAATTCTTGAACTTCTGATCTTCCTGACTCCACCTCCCAAGAGCTGGGATTATTACAGGCTGTGCCATCACACCCAGCTACCCAATGCTTTTACTTGACGAAAACAACTGATACTTAAAACATGTTAGGAATGATTCAATATAAACAGCACAGATGTAAACACATTTTGGCTACAGATGATCTTTTTCTTATGATTTAGAAAATGGAGCAGTTACTAAAATATTTTAAACAAAATATGAAATAGTTCTATTTCTCAAAATTTAAATATGATATGGCTCATCAACTTAATAATTAAACTAAACCAGACTAAAAGTAGACATTAGTGAAAGATTTACAATTCCAAGATCCATGAATGTATAGAACCAACAGTAATAAACACTGAGTGCCTCCCCTAGTATAACTGTGGTTTAATTTTTCTCATTTAAATGAAGCAGAAAATGATAGGATATAAATGAACCTAAAATGTAACCTATTTACTTGTCGTAGAGCTAGAAATACCTTTGTTACTGCAAACAGCACTAGTGAAGCAAAAACATTCTGTTTTTAGTTTATGAAAGCAGTAAAAGTTTGTTTTGCACATTTACCTAAAACTAGTGGGTAGCTATCAAACATAATGAGTGCACAGGCATGGCAGGTATAAATTTTGAGTTTTACAAGTATTTGTGTGAGTATTTATTTCTCCTATATAATATGTAGCCCTTTTGAAATCTTGCTTCCAGGTAGACAGTCAAACTCTACATGTATAGTTACCAAGTCAGAAAAGTTATAGACAACTAAACTTCAACTTTCATACCACTAAAACAACTTAAATAGAAGAGTAAAACTGAATTGTATATCACAATAAAAACATCTCAATGACAATAGTATACTTTTAAATATTATCTATGTCCTTCTAAATGCCAGTACTCATGCATTATCTGAAATGGTTGTGTCTTTTCACAAACTATTACTACATATTGAAGCTAATTTTAAGAACACTACTGCTTTCTCTAAGTAACATATGAAATGCACATTTTAAAAAAAAAAAAAAAAAAACTTTAGTTGGTTTGATAAAGTTGTACCCAAGGCTGCATTTATTTAAATTCATCTTTTCTTTGTGGTTAAAAATTGAATCCTGATAAAAGTTTCTGTTTGAATATGTTTATAACTCTAACATGCTTTACAGAGTTCTACAAAACCACCAAAACCACAGTGAATCATCAGCAGTACAACCAGGAGATGTTATCAGGTTCAATTACGTCAATGAGGTTTTACTTCATTTTTCCCTATGTAGCTCAAAAGAAAAACATATATGCACCCTCAAATCAGACTCAGAGAACTGCCACACACATTTCAAATTTAAAAGAATACTTACTGTGGTGCATTCCAAGTGAACTGTGAAAACATGCTGTATTGTTATTTTTTGAGCCTCTTGTTCACATCTGTGCTATTGAAACTGAACAAATTCCAGTACTTCAGTTTTTCTATTTTTGTGCCTTCCATCTTACGCACAGTGGAGACAATCATTTAACTCGGTGTTTATTGAACATAAAAACATAAAAGTGGACAAAATGCTAGAATTACTAAAGCTATAGTTTATAATGGACTCTAATATGCAAACAAAGTTTGATCCCTATGGGACAAAAAAAAGAACCCCATTTAGAAATTCTGAAAGGGAAAAGGGTCTGTGAGGGGCTTGGAGATAGGGAGAGGACTAGTATTACCCTAGTATTACTTATTATTCTTACTAACCAATAGGATTATGATCATTGTGATTCTCACCACATGCTATATACCAATGCAATGTTAGGTACTTAATATACATTGTCTCCTTTAATCTTTACTATAATTCTCCATTCTGGGCCTTCTCCATTTCACACATGAAAAAACAGACCTCCAAAGTCATGTGACTAGACACACTTTAGATTTATTCTGGTGCTTTAGGGATTGTTAGCCATTATGAAATACCATCTTACACTTATTTACTGCTGTGTACCAGCAATGTGGCAGGTGTTTGGCAGAGCATGTAAAAAGCACAGCAACTTTCATGTTGCTAATTTTATGTATGAGAAGAGGAGGCACAGTGTTGTACAGATTACTCTACTCTTGCCTTCCAGGACCATTCTTTGTTCTCCTTTGAACCACAGGGAAATCAAACCCTATATTCTGTGTCACCTAAGCAACATTACAGCTGGTTTCTGTGTAGACTTAACATGCACCACAGGAGCCAACAGCAGGAAACTAGAGTTCAGGAGAAGAAACTTAGGTTAATTCTTCCATGCTGCTTCCTGGGATCTGCATACCATTTCTGTGGCAACAACTTGGTCCTTTAAGACTACAGTTTTCACTAGATGATTCTTCCTTCACAGTTTCAGTGATGACCAAATTCTGAAAATATCATGTGATCTTTAAGCCACAGGTAAGGTAACAGCTTCCTAATGTTGCAAGTCTCTAGGTGTCTAGCCTTCTCTTAGCCATGTTCTTAACTGTTTCATTATCTAGATTTTTTTTATTAAAGCATTCTCATTTAAACCATCTTTGGCTGAATTCTGTTTTCTGCTGAGCCCTTAAGTCATACAGGACGATCATAACTAAGTTTTTTCTGTCACTGCAAAATGACAGACTATGAAGTCAGGCTCATTTCCTCTGATTGCACTTCCTTCTACTATGCTAAATAAGTAATAATATATGGTTTTTTTAATTCATGCTTTTTTTTTTTTTTTTTTTTTTTTTGGTTTTTCGAGACAGGGTTTCTCTGTGTAGCTTTGCGCCTTTCCTGGGACTCACTTGGTAGCCCAGGCTGGCCTCGAACTCACAGAGATCCGCCTGGCTCTGCCTCCCGAGTGCTGGGATTAAAGGCGTGCGCCACCACCGCCCGGCTAATTCATGCTTTTTAAATAAAATAAAAACCTTTAAAAAATTAAAAATCATCTATCTAGATTAGTGGCTTTCATACATAAATGTAAAGCTGCTCCATGTATACATATAATAATTCAGTCACTCTAATATTATACCCAGGCTCTCTAAACAGTACAACACAATCTACTGATGTCTGATCCAAACACACTAGGGAGGCTGTTGTAGCAGCTCTGCACAATGCACACAACTAAAAGATCCACAAACAGCTCAGACAATCAAGTAAAACAAAGGAACTAGTTCACCTGGGTATACTTTGTCCCTATCAAAACATATGTAACACACATTTCTGTTGACTTCCTGAAGATTGATGAGCCCAAACCACCAGACTAACTGGTAAAATAAATCACATTTCTATAGAAGAAGGAAAAATAAATCCACCAAATACCAACATTATCTGCTAGAAGTCCTTTTGCTTAGGAATTCTACTGCTGGTCTCTTTTGACAAGTGTATCTTTTGATTTGTCTGTAATCTTTACCCAAAAGCAGTACAGAAGAAGGACAGCATACTCCCCTGTCGAAAAAAAAAAAACAAACAAAAACCTTGGTAATTCTCTATAAGGGTTCAACTGCAAAAGGATAACCTTTTATAGTTTGCCCTCTCTAGCATGGAAATTATCAATTCCAGTTAAAGTCCAGAAACAGAAAGACAGTTCGTTTCCGTTTGTAGACACAGGACATAAAGAACCATAGACAAAATCTAAATATTATTGAAGCCATGAATCTGAAAGTGAAAACATTGTGAAAAGATATGCTAATCAATCTCTATCTTTTCATGTCCTCAGATTTGTGTCTTGTTTCTATTTAAACAAATCTGAGCTCAAAGAAAGGATTCAATCCAAGTCTGGCAAACCATAGCAGTTTCACATGCTTTCAAACAAACACACACACACACACACACACACACACACACACACACACACTCAACCTTAATCATGAGATTAGTATCAGGATTTTTTTTATAATGTGTATAATGAAAAACAGATGAAATAACTTGTTAAATGAACAAGTATTTTTAAAAATTCCTCTCTCCTTCACCATTTCACTCTAATTCAATCTAGATATGTCTGGTTTTCTATTCCCACATTTTTCACATTTAACAGTGTCAGTCACCATATTTTTTACATCACATCACTTTCAACAACCTCTAATTTTCCCTTTATAATTCTACTCACTTAATATAGAAGATCACTTTGCAAATAAATAAAACTATAACTAGAGGAATTGACTTTCCTTGTCTTATTTCTGTGCCTAACCTTACTCAAAAAAAAAAAAAAACCTGTATACATACAGACATTCAAGTAAACAAATCAACCCTTTCTTCTTAAGATGAAAAAAGCCTTCCACAAAGAGAACTATAAATTTATAGTGATACCAATTCACCTTCCTTACCAAACACTTACCTGATAAGTTTCCCAAACTAATGAGAATGTGTCCAGCAATAAAAGCCTGTTTGGCATTCCCTGCATCCTATAACAACCCCCTTTTCCCCTGGGTTTTACTCTCTACTTCCTATTTCTTTACTCTCATTACCTTATCTATCTACTTAAAAAAAATACAGTAACACAATTAATATATATTCTTTAAACTATAAAGTTTTTTGAAAAACACCAAATTCAATGAGAAACTAACAATCAGAAACTAGGTTACTCAATTTGAGCAAGGACAATATGCAGAGTGTGGGCCATTAATAGGGGTGGGAGCTTACTGTTTTTGTCAAATGGCTGATTTTCTAGAGAAATAAAAGGCATTTCTTCTAAAAGGGACTATGCAGGAAAATACCGTGGTGTATGTAAAAATGTTTTCTTAATATTTCATCTTATGGTAGCCCTTTACCTAAATAAACAAACATCTCCCCACTCCTTACAGAGAGAAACCAAAGAATGAATGAGCTGAAGTCCAGCCTGAGGAGGCAGTGAGTTTATCAGGCTACTTACAGAGCATGAATAAGGGGTTACTTACAGCAGCTGGCTCAACCCCAAAGCATCAGAAAATATTAATAGAGCATAAATACCCACCTCTCCATAGATTTATGTAAGTCCCCCATTAACCTTCCACAGTGTACTGTAGTAACCACGAGACATGTGCAATTAGGGC